>NC_042615.1:513084153-513769013 GCF_901001135.1 Rhinatrema bivittatum | reverse complement strand
GCGACGACATCTTGAATCATCGTTTTCAGCGCACGGTTCTTAGTTTCGCGTCTTGCTGCCTGCATGTCAATATACGTATTGTCCTTTGTTGCTTATAATTTTGGTGGGGTTAATCTACCAAACGGCATCTGTGGGACTGTAAGGTTCTTGTCATTACTGCCTTTGTGTTTGATCTCAAGTTGCCATCGAGCTGAGAACAGTTTTTATGTTTTTCTTAGCAGACTAGAGCCCAGCTCCACGGGTTGTGAGCCAGGTAGCTGTTTACCTTAATATACTTAACAAGAGTACCGTCAGCTCCATTTTCTTATGAGCTGGTTCGACGGCTGAGCACATCATGTCATCTTGTGCTCTTGTTCCCTTTGGGGAATTTACCTTACTGTTTCGAATTAGAGGGTAGATATGGACTCTGTTATGTGTGATATGGGGAATGGATGTGTATGGAATTTTTTCAGAGTCACATATGGGGACGGGGGGGCTAAGGGGGGAGGGGGGAATGGGACCTGTACAGCTAACTTTCGTGTTACTATGAATGTGCAATTCCATAAAGTTTTGATACTCAATGAGCTAGTATACTGGATGGCGCATTTTAACATGCGATATGGTATTGGAATGGTCTGTCACAATGACCTGGGAAGTGTAACTTTAGTAGAGTGCCTTGGAACGGTGCTACATATCCTAACTACGTTTCTTTAAAATGGCGCAGCAAATTGTTACCTGGAATGTGGCTGGTCTGGGTACGCCGGTCAAAAGAGAAAAAATCCTTGCCAGGCTTAATAGGCTACATGCCAACATAGCTTTTCTCCAAGAGACGCACCTACTCCCAACAGAGGTAGTAAAAATGAAGAAAAAGTGGGTAGGCCAGATTTACTACGCTTCCGGATCCTCGAAGAGTAGGGGTGTGGCGATCCTTTTGCACAAAGCATTGTCATTCAAATGCCAAGATCAAGTGGTAGATCCGGATGGTCGGTTTATAATACTCAGGGGTCTTCTAATGGGTTCACCTATTATTTTAGCATCAGTCTACGCCCCAAATGCTTATGATCATGGGTTTTTTCTACGTTTCATGGCTTCCCTTACATCTATAGGAGATTACCCTCTTATAGTGGGGGGAGACTTTAATTTTGTTACTGATTATTTTTTAGATAGACACCCACCAAGGAAGGGACACCAAGTTAGTGAAAATAAGGGGCCCAACCTTTTATGTAAAAATTTACACATGGTGGATTTATGGAGAGCATTGCACCCTGAAGAACGGGAATTCACCCATGTTGCTCGAGCGCACCCAGTATGCTCACGAATTGATTATCTCTTAATTTCAGAAACCCTGTTTCCCAGGTTCTCTGCAGCGTCTATAGAAACGCTTGACGTATTGGATCATAGCCCAGTGGTGGGAACCTTGGGGCAGAAGGGGGGTCCAATTTCCACTCAGTGGAGACTGCCTTCCCACTTGTCACAAGATCCAGAGTTTCCCAAATTCCTAAAACAGAAATGGGTAGACTTTATGGAATTTAATAGTCAACACCTTGATAATCCGACTCTTTTATGGGAGACTGCGAAGACAGTTCTTCGCGGCGAGATAATTAGCTATTCTAGTTTCAAAAAGCGACAGCTCAATAAAGAGATATTAGACTTAGAGAACAAGCTGCGTGCTCTCAAGCGACAAGTAATTGCCTCTGGGAATGACAAACTACTTCCACAACTTAAGTCACTCCAGGTGGCACTTAATGATTTATTACACACCAGAGCTGCAAAAACCCTTCGTTTTCGCCAATTCCATTTCTTTCACCATGGAAACAAAGCAGGACGCCTATTGGCCCGTTTACTAAAGGCCCAAGAATCCTCGAGGTTGGTAACTAATATGAGAAATACACAGGGGAAAATGGAAACTACCACTAAGGAAATTGCAAAGGTTTTCTCTCAATATTATCATACATTATATTCGGCAGAACCAGTGGAGGAGGCAGACATAGATGCATTTCTTGCGTCCCTACCTCTTCCTCGATTAACTGAGGGGCAATTGATCTCCCTTCAAAAACCTATTGACCCCGGGGAAGTAATAGATGCTATAAAAACTCTCCCAGACCAAAAAGCTCCGGGACCGGAAGGTCTAACCGCATTATTTTACAAAACTATTTCCACGGACCTGGCCCCGGTACTTCAGAGGGTATTTGAAAAGATGGTCACTGATCAGAAAATGCCTAGCACCATGCGTGTGGCTACTATTGTTGTTCTCCCAAAAGCTGGTAGAGACCTCACTGTGCCTTCTTCATACCGACCTATTTCATTGTTAAATCTAGACATTAAATTATACGCTAAGATACTGGCGAATAGACTAAAACCTATCATGCCCCTGCTGGTATCTACCGACCAAGTGGGATTTGTGGCCGGACGCAGGTCCACGGTCAATATCCACAAGGTTTTAGCAGCCAAAGAATCTTGCCATTTGAACCAGCAACCTGATCCTGTGCTAGTCACGTGTGATGCCGAAAAGGCTTTTGATAGGGTGGCTTGGCCCTTTTTACGGAAGATCCTGGTTAAGTTTGGCTTTTCGGGCAGGATATTTGATTATATTACTGTTTTATATTCCAACCCTACTGCACAAATCTTAGTGAATGGTGCTTTGTCTGAGGAATTTTATCTGACCCGAGGTACCAGACAGGGCTGCCCCCTCTCCCCGCTTCTGTTCATACTGACTGTAGAACCATTGGTGTGCAAATTGAATATAACAAGTGGCATACAGGGTATAGCTGTGGGTTCTAAAAAATATCTTACCCTTTTGTTTGCAGATGACATTTTACTGCTTTTGTCCCAGGCACGAACTTCTCTCCCTGCTGTGATACAGATCTTTACGTGTTATCAGAATTTGTCCGGGTTCAAATTGAATCTAGATAAGACTGAAGCGCTGGACATCAGTGGCTCTTTAAGAGAGGCATGGCCCAACTTTCCGGTGAAATGGGCTGATAATACTATTAAGTATCTGGGGATCATCATACACTCCAACCCAAAACGTTGGTACGCCTTAAATATCCTTCCCACAATCCACAAAGCCATAGGGAAAATGGAGGGCTGGCAATCTCTCCCACTCTCAATGCAGGGGCGTATAGCGCTAATAAAAATGGTAATAGCCCCACAAATCCTTTATAAACTTTTAATGTTACCGATTATGTTTCTCACTAAGGATCTCTGTACCTTGCAGAAGACAATGAGGCACTTTCTGTGGAAGGAGAAAAAAGCCCGTCTCCCATTTCAAACCTTAATGGCCCCGAAATGCCAGGGGGGTTATGGAGTTCCAGATGGTAGGAGTTCCACATGGTAGGAGCACTGGATGGCCGGCGCCATCTTTAAAAATGGCGCGGGCCATGGCCGGCCATCCAGTGCTCCTACCATGTGACAGGGGCAGGCCAATGGCACGGATACCCTGTCACATAGTAAGGGCAAAGGGCCATCAGCGCCATTTTTATTATTTATTTATTTATTTAGGGTTTTTATATACCGACCTTCTCGATATACATATCAAATCAATTATTAGTGGCAGTCGATGGCCTGAGAGTGGGAGATTGCTCCCCGCGCTCCCACTGGACCACCAGGTAATTTTAAAATGTTTTGGGGGGGGTCAGGAGGGTGGGGGAAGCTAAGGGGTCAATTTTTAAAGGGTTGGTAGGGGGGTTTTTTTATCGGGCCATCGGCGCCATTTTTATTAGTGGCATCAAAATGGCGCCGATGGCCCAAGAGCGGGAGATTGGTCCCGGGGCTTCCACTGGACCATCAGGTACTCGTAAAAAGTTTTGGGGGGGTTCGGGAGGGTGGGGGAAGGTAAGGGTTTAGTTTTAAAGGGTCGGGTGGGTTTAGGGGTTGTTTTGGTGTGCCAGTTTTCCCACCCTCCCCCCAAATCCACGATTTACGATTTTTCATGATAAATCGGGGGAATTTCTATTGTATCGCGCACTCTAATGATTTTTGACGATTTAAAAAAATATCGGACGATTTTTTAAATCGTCAAAAAACGATTCATATCCCTAATTTGTATAAAGCGACTCAATGTCTAGAGTAACCAAAAAGAAATCACAAGGTGGAAGATGTAGGTTCTGGAGAACAGTAATGAAATGAGCAGAATCACGGAGATATGAAGGAATTTCAAGAACAAAAGGTTGTAGAAATTTATCAATACATTTGGAGAGTGGTTCCAGAAGAGAGCCTATCCCCGATACTATCAGATGGCCCAGTGGATTATGTAAGGATTTGGGAATTTTGGGAAGGATATAAAACACTGGCGTGATTAGAAATTTTTCCATTAAGAAATCTGCTTCACGAGCAGTCAGGTAACAATGGTGTAAACTCTCCTCAATGATAGAGGAAAATGTATCTCTCAAAATAGGTGTGGGATCTGTTGTGTCCGACACTGTCTGACATCTCTGCTCCGCCCACCTTACCTTGTTGGCGACTCCCTTCGGAGTTGATGGAAGGCTAGCTGCTGTTGCGTCTCCAGGGCGTCCTCCTCCGGCATTCCCGGACCGGCTCAATACTGCAAGCCGCCATGTTGACCAGATGCCTAAGGGCATGCGCTTGCGGCCCGACTGATGTACCAGCGTTGGCGCGAACCTCAGGGGTGTCCCCCTGAGATGACGTCACCAGCTCTAGATATTTAAGGTCTCAGTTTTCGCTAACAAGACAAGTTAGCAAGGGATTGGTTACCTAGCTTCCTCCTGGTCGCTGCGGATGGGATTCGCTCTCTGCAACCCTAGCTACTCTGCCTCCTCGGACTTCACTAGAAGTACCCACTTCTCGGGGGCCTCGCTTTCTCTTTTTCTTTGCAGGTCACAATCCGGAACTGGTACTCGCTCCTCGAGGGCCTACGTCCCGGACTTGCTCCTGAATACCACTTCTGCTAAGAAGTCATCGCTGCTTACAACATTGTGAGTTTTCATCTATCTCTCAGAGCTTTCCCTGGGTCCAGGTACTCGCTCCTTTAGGGCCTAATGTATACCATCTCCTGGGCTGGCTTAAGAGACTATTGTGTGAGTGTTATCATCAAGGACTTGTTCCATAACTCTGCATATACTACCTACTCACTATTTTAGTTTCTCTACAGCTCAGCCACCCTGGGATTGCTGTTCCAATACCTGAGGGACTACAGCCCAGCCAGGTGCTTCCAGCTCACTACTGCCACCTCTGGTGGTTTACCATATTGTCTAATAAAAGAACTAGTGTGTGTCTGTCTCCTACACTAAGCCTGACCAGTGGTCCCTCTCGGGATTTCACCCGTGGGCGTGGTCACCTGCTACTGGCCCAAGGATCCACCCACAACTATTCTAAATAACTACAGATTGCTAATACCAGCTTTAACAACAGAGTTTTCTGACAGGATCTTGAGAAAGAGATAAGTAGAATTCAATGCTGGACAGCTGTCTGCGCACTTCAGCTATGTAGAAAGAGGAGTCCAATACCACTATTCCCCCACCTTTATCAGTTGGTTTAACAGTAATGTTGGGTTCTTGCTGCAATGATTTCAGAGCCAGGGTGTACGGTCTTGATAAATTGAGAAAATGACAGCATAGTGAAGAAGGTGATAGTGTTAAATCATGTAAAATCAGATGTTCAAAAGCATGGATCAGAGGGTCAACAGGTCCAGGGGGAATCCATCGTGATTTGTGAAACAAAATAGAACAATCTTGTATACTAGGAGAAACTGCAAAAAACAATTTGAGTTTCAACAAGCGAAAAAAGTGAAACAGATACTTGTAAATAGAGAACATATCAAAATTAACTGATGGAATAAAAGGAAGGCCTAAGAACAGAATATTCATCAGGAATTAAAGTATGAGAAGACAAGTTAAATACAAGCAAGCCTTTTATATGGTTCATTGCCACGGATCAATGGGTTGTTGTTGCTGTCAGTGAGTCGCTCTGTTGCGTGGTGGGCTGAGGAAACATTGGCAGCCTCGAGAAGGGGCTGTTTGTGCTGGTCGGTGTGAGCCACACAAGTCCAAAAAAGAAGAAGATGAAGAGGGCAAAAGGGATGAGGATGAAGGGTCCACTGGTAGTGCCGGATTCAAACGATCGGTGAGGCACAGCTCATCACCTGAAGAGTCGTCGGATGATGAGGAAATGAAGGAGACTTTCTTGTGTATAAATGTGCAGGCTTCATCCATGGATATATATATCCCTTTGAATAGTCCAGCTTGTCCCTTTGAAATTTCTTGTATTTCAATTACTTTATATCCAATCAAAATTTATCTAATATTCTGCTGAAAATCAGTTAATTGTGCGGTATAGGAATCAATAGGAGTTTGAGGTTTTATTCAACAAGAGTTGTTGCATGGAGTTCTCGAGTAGCTCATTTCTGCAGAGCAATGATTTCAGACCATGAAGGATTAAAGTTGGAAGGACCAGACTCTGAAAATAGCTTATAAGTCATTGAGGCATTGAAGTCTTGATCTGTATAGCTAACGGTATCGTTGTTCGAAGCGAGGGTTGTCATTCAAATACTCCAAGAAATAGGTAAACAACCACCAAGCGAGTGGAGAACAAGACACACCAATGAGAAAATCCAAACAATGTAGGAGTGCGTCAAATCAGGTGAATCATCAACAGGCACAAGGAGCGCAATGAAGTAGAAGAGGAATTCATTCTCTCAGTGCAGTTATCAGGCAGACATCTCTTGCATATGATTACAATATCAAATAGTTGTGATAGTACGTTTGGTCCCCTGACACTGCTGTGTTTCACACTGGATTCATTGGGAGGGACAGAGCAGATCAATGTCGATCTTTACCAATTTGGTCAGCAGACAAATCTGAACAAAAATAAAAAGGAGATGATATAGAGACAACCACCCGCAAAACAAATTTACAAAAACAAGTAGTGAAAAATAAGAAATGGAAAAGAATTGTGTAAAATAAAAATATAAATGTATAAAAAAGAAATTATTATTTAGGATAAAAAATAAAGGGTATAAATGAAAAGAACAAAGGCAAAGGCAATGACACTTACACACCAACGGGCTTCACCAGAGAGAAAGAGAGAGACAGTTTGGTGTGTAAAAATACAGCGAAGGGATAAACAGAGTGATGGCTTGAGAAACTATATTGAAAATAAGGAAAAGGCTAGATGGTGCTTAGGGTGATGCAGAGCAATATAACAGATCTGTGCCGCTAAGAAGGGAAGTGTGAAAACAAAAATGCAAAAATACCTTTGTAAATGCAATCCAGGATACAAAGTTTCCAGGGAACCGTGTAGGCAATTAAAGAAACCAAGTTGCAAATATCTGGAAAAGCAGTGGGGCGGATTTTAAAAGGGTTACGCGCGTAACCCTTAAAAATCCCCCCTCGCATGCTGAGCCTATTTTGCATAGGCTCGGCGGTGCGCGCAAGCCCCGGGACGCACGTAAGTGGGAGGGGCAGTACAAATAAATCCCGTGCTAACCATAAGGAAATGGACCATGGTAAGAGGAATGCTATCCAGAAATAGGGGTTTTTCCCTTTTCCTGGCAAAACCTTGCTGGTATATCATGAGATAGCGACAAATCTGGGTGAAGTGGTTCGTCAACGGCCCTATAAGTTACCCAGAGTTAAGCAGGAAGAGGTAAGGAGGCAAGTAGCAGAGATGTTAAGGTTGGGGGTCATTGAGGAATCCCAGAGCTAAAAGGCCAGCTCGGTGGTATTAGTGCCAAAACCCGACAGCAGTCTACGGTTCTGCATAGACTTTTGTGGCATCAATGCAGTATCCCATTTTGATGCTTACCCAATGCCACGCATAGATGAACTCTTATAGAGGCTGGGGAAGGCCCAATATATCACCACCTTAGATACAACCAAAGGCTACTGGCAAATACCCCTAGGCCACACATCAAAAGAGAAAACGGTTTTTGCTACCCCAATGGGCCTATACCAATTTAAGGTTATGCCATTTGGACTACATGGGGTGGCTGCGTGCTTCCAACACTTGGTGGATTAAGTGTTACGCACCCATCAAGAATACGCAGCAGCGTATATTGATGACATTGTCATTTTCTCGGAAGATTAGGAGTCCCATTTGGATAAAGTTGCTCACCTCTTTGAGGGTGGTGGGTTTGACAGCCAATCCCAAGAAAGGTGTCATCTCGCAACACAAAGTACAATATTTAGGACATGTAGTGGGAAGAGGGGTGATCAAACCCATCACTGAAAAGGTAGAGGCCTTACTTAATTACGCATTACCAACCACGAAGAAAGGGTTGCAGGCTTTTCTTGGCTTGTTAGGTTACTACAAGAGGTTTGTTCCCCATTTTGCTGACCAGGTAGCCCCTCTGATAGAATTACTAAGGAAAGGGTATCCTAATCAGTTAAGCTGGAATACAAATACAAGAGCCGCATTTACCAAGATGCGACAGTGCCTATGGCAAGAGCCTGTTTTGAAAGGAGTAGACTTCCAAAAAGGGTTTATTCTCCAGATGCCTCAGGATTAGGGTTGAGAGCAGTCCTGTCCCAAGTACATGAAGGAGAGGAACACCCTGGGGTAGATTTTATAAATCTACACGCGCGCGTACTTTTCTTCGCACACCAGGCACGAACAAAAGTACACCGGATTTTATAAGATACGCACGTAGCCGTGCGTATCTTATAAAATCCGGGGTCGGCGTGCGCAAGGGGGTGCACATTTGTGCAACTTGTGCATGCCGAGCCCAGCGCATGCTGCCCGTTCCCTCCGAGGCCGCTCCGAGAACTTTCCTTCCACCCCCCCCCCCCCCCCGCACCTTCCCCTCCCTTCCCCTACCTAACCCACCCCCCCCCCAGCCCTATCTAAACATTCCCCCTACCTTTGTTGGGGAAAGTTACGCCTGCCAGAGGCAGGCGTAACTCTGTGCGCACCAGCGGGCTGCTGGTGTGCACATCACCCAACCCGGGGGCTGGTCTGGAGGCCACACCCTCGGGCCGGTGCCACGCCCCGACACGCCCCAGAACGCCACGAAATTCGCGCCACCCACCTGACACGCCCCCGACACGCCCCCCTTGCAAAGCCCCGGGACTTACGCGCATCCCGGGGCTTGTGCGCACCGCCGAACCTATGCAAAATAGGCTCGGCATGCGCAGGGGTGTTTTAAAAGGGTTACGCACGTACCTTATGCACGTAACCCTTTTAAAATCCGGCCCCCTGTAAGGTACCTCAGTCGTAGACTGTTAAAGCACAAATTGGGATATGCAGCCATAGAAAAAGAGTGCCTGGCCATTAAATGGGTAATAGAAAACCTGAAATACTACTTCTGGGGAAGTATTAGTATTAGTTACGGATCATGCCCCCTTAATGTGGTTGAACTTAATGAAAGACACAAATGCCCAAGTAACACGTTGGTACCTTGCCCTCCAGGAGTATGATTTCCAAGTTCTGCATAGAGCAGGTAAGGATCACATTAATGCAGATTTCTTATCTAGGAAACCCAGGCTAGAGGATGAGGAACTGACTAGGGTTGACAAAAAAAGAGGGGGGGTATGTGAAGGAATAAGCCTTCAATACCAGCACAGCAGTCCACCTGAGGGAAGGAGAAGCTGTTAACCCTGGGTAGTAACAGGTGACACTAGTTTCGGTAATAACCCAAAGGAATCCCAAGGAAGAGGCAAAAGGGATGTCTCTGCGGGGAGGGAGCCAGCCGAGTGGATAGGCTCTCCTCAACCAAGTGGGACACCTTGGAACGTCCAATGGCAAGAAAGGGGCTGGTCTCCCGGGAAGGAATCAGGACAAGAGCCAGAAAGGCCCACCCAGGGAGAGGAGGAGCTACTAGGGGCCTCGGGAGGTGAAGAGGAGGAGATGGAGTTCATTCGGGCAGGAGCGAGCCAGGAGGAGGAAGGAACAAACCACCCCTCCGAAGAGGAAGCTAGTGACGACGCCATGGAAACTTAGTGAGCCAAGGGATTTATAAACTGGAGAAGAAAAAACTGCATGCAGGTACAGCACACTTTAAACAAGGAAAGATATTAGAGGGAGGTTGTGGCAGGGCTGACTCCAGCCAAAGCATTACCACAGGTGGGAGGTGTTTAAACCTGCTCAGCTTATTTTTTTTGCGTTTGTTGCTTTACAAACCTGTGTGCTGAGCAGTACTATAATCCAAAAGGAGAAAAACTGTTTCATCCCCTAGAAGAAGGACTGTGATTAACCACAAGGGCTTTTTTGTGTTTGTTGCTTTGCAAATGTGTGTGCTGAGTAGTACTATAATCCAAGAGAAGAAAAGAGCGGTTTCATACCTTGGGGAGGAAGGCCTACCAGGAGGTAGGCCTGCAAGAAGAATTTACTCTATTTCCTGCTCTGAGGAAGATGATTGGACACTTCCTGTCTTTTCTGGGTTGTTTGTGACTAGAGTGTTTTGTTTTTTTATTTTAGCCTCGCACGGAGGCGCATGGACTTGTATATACGTTTCCTGTCAAGTTTTGGCAAAGAAAGTCCTGGAGTCCTGCAGCGTAGAACAAGAGACAAAAGTCCCAGATACGTTTCAGCGGACTGGAGGTGTCGGAAGACAGTGGACATTCACAGTTGCCCAATTTGAAAGTGTTATGAAGCAACGTTTTTTGAATAGAGCGTACTTATCTCTTGTCATAAAAAGAGCATATAAATGCGTCCTTCATGTTAATAGGGATCTCCTTTTTTTACCAAATACCCCATACTCCACGGAGAGACTTGGCTGTATGCTTCCTTATTCTAGTCACATTGGGGAAGTTTGTGTCGGCATTAATCGCCATTGGTCCGTATTATCATCCCATTCCATTTTTGGCGAAACTCCGAGGTTCGCATTTCAGAGAGGATGGAATTTGCGTGACATGCTTGTTCACTCTGACATAGGCCCTAAACCCTGCTCTGTCACTTCACCATCTGGACACACTCCGTGCGGCTCCTGCACAATTTGCCCCCTTTCCGCTACGCTCGCAGTGTTTTCTCACCCTTTTAAGCCCAAACAATATCCCCTCCTACACGCTTCCAATTGTCATTCCAGTGGTGTTGTCTATGTCATCATTTGTCCTTGCCCAAAGATCTACGTAGGCAAAACTACCAGGAAAATTAGAACAAGAATTATAGAACATTGTTCCTGCATTCGTCTCTCTAAAAGAGAGGCACCCCTGGTTGAACACTGGATTTCTGCCTCACATCTTATCTCTGACTTACAATTTTTTGTGATTGAAACCTTCCCCATACCTGCCCAGGGGGATGATTTTTCCAACAGACTGGTGCGCTGTGAACAGCACTGGATCTTTGAATTAGGCTCACTTCACCCTGCTGGCCTCAATAGAGAAATTGAATGGTCTGCAATCTACTGACTATTCAGTTTCTTTTCTCTGCGCATTGCTTTGTGTTGTATTTTTCTAAGATGGTTTATGGTCATTACACACAATTATGCTCAGAAGAAACCATGTTTCATTTTATCATGTAATACAAATCAAATTTTGTTTATCAAAACTTTTATGTTATTTCCTGTGTATGTTTTTTTGAGAGGCTGTTATGGCTATTTGATATATAATTGTGCTTTGATTTAACCACAGTCATGTTTTCTTTTTTATATCATGTAAACAAACACCTTTCTCGGTGTTTCCTCATCTCTAGTGCATGTCTCTGTGTCATCCAGAGATGGTTTTTTCAGAAATGTTTTATGGCTATTACATGTTCAATTATTTTTGATGTAACCACATTTATGGTACTATGTACACAAGCATACTGCTGTTCCTTTTTTTCAATTTTATTGCTTTTACTTTTCTCATCTTCAATAATTGTTTTTTATCTGTAATTCTAACAAACTTAGACTACTGCAACACATTATACTTAGGATTGCCATTATCATCAATATATCCATTACAACTTGTCCAAAATGCTACTGCAAGAACAATATACAACTTATCTCGCAAAGAACATATAACACCTACCTTACAACATTTACACTGGCTTCCTATAACTCACCGTATCAGATATAAAATCTTGTCCACCATCCACAATTTGCTCTACAATGTTGACTCGGTATGGCTTTGCTCCATGTTACGCATATACAAACCCCCAAGACAGCTATGATCCATGAACAAATGTTTGCTAGAAGTACCAACAGTCAAAACAATCAGCTTGGCTCTAATCCGCAAAAGAACCTTTTCAGTTGCCGGTCCAATCCTATGGAACTCTCTCCCTGAAAACCTTCGACTTACATCAAACCGTAAAGAATTCAAGAAAATGCTAAAGACACATCTATAATGATGCGTACAATATAACTTAATTACAATAATACGATATACTGCTAGATCTTTATTATGTTTAAATTAGTTGTGTTTGACTATTTTAACTTACGTATGTAAACTTGTGCTTGACTATTTTAACTTATGTATGTATATTTGTAAACCGCCTAGACGGACATGTAAATGTCTCATTGTTTGCGGTATATAAAAATTTTTAAATAAATAAATAAAATCTCTTTTTTTTTTATTAATTATTTTTCTAAATATTTTTGTAATGTATTGTCTCCATTCAATAGTTTATTCATCGTTCTTTTCTTCACATTTTTATTTGCTCTCTTGCTTGAAAGTTCAGCTTTTCTTACTGCCTTGTACTTCTTTTTACGGTCCTTATTTACTATTTTTTGCTTTTTTCTTGTCTGTTACTTCTCGACAAAGGTTTGTTTACGTGTAAGCTCCTTTTGCATTTGTTCATTGTGGCAGTATGTCTTCATCATCACATTCATTCTGCCCCCTCAGTTTGGCACATTTTCACTTCTTCAAATCTGCATTTTGCAGCAAGTACACTCGGCAGACTGTCACGCTGGATGGCGTCTTTTGTCAAAGATATGTTTTGCACTAATCAAATGTTCCCAATTATGTAGAGCAAAGCATTTTTTTATCGTTATCATTTTTCATTATTGGATCTTTGTGTCTGCTATTTTGAAATATTTTATTGGTATCTAGAAATTTTTTATATGAGTTTTTAATTATTGCATATTCCATTCATCAGCCGTTTTGAAATAATCCGTTCTTTTTATTATGGTTTTACTACTATTGATTTTATATTTCTTGATTTGTTTTATGAGGACTAGTGATGTTTCTCTTTTTCCTTTGTTACACTGCATACAGTCTCTCTGGCTTGCTGCAGTTTCCAGTTCAGTTTTTGTCTGCATGTTACTAGTCATGCTTTATGGGCTTTTTTTCTTTGTTAGGTGAGGGGCTGCACATGTGACTTGAGGTGAGGTATTCTGTTGGTGTGTAGTTTCTATGTAGGGTTCTATAGCAGCCTGGCTTGGTCCGTTTTCCTAATAGGAGGACTTTTGGAGTTTGAAAGCCTGGTGTAATATTTTCAGTGTTGCCTTTTCTTAGGTAAGGTGATTACTGTTTGAGTGCTGGAAATTGGTGCTGTTTTGATATGGAATGTTTACTATTTATGCAATTTCTTTTCAGATAGAGTACTTATCTTTCCCTTGTGTCATTCTTAACAATAAAAGTAATACTGGGCCTTTATTTTTTATTTCCACCGTGAATTGTAATGAGCAGTGTGTCACTCATGTGAGCATGGTCTCTCAGGTGTGTCACGATGGGAAAAGGTTTGAGAACTACTGATTTAAAGTGTTTATTCTTTTTCAAAACTAAGATATTAAGGTAAGAGGGAGAATAGTGATAGCTAATTTTAAAAAGAAGTGAAATATGGAATTATTACTCAGTTTAACAGAGAAAAATGTGTGTAGGACAGTAGGAGAGAAATTGATTGGCACATTTAACAAAAACTGCTGGGGTAAATATATAATCCAAGATGGATTAAATTATTTGCTTGATATAAGATGCTGAAGCACATCTAAAGTTCTTTCATCAGACTGGGCATCAGCAACTGACTAAAGCTATGTATATTGATAGATTTCCACATTCAAAGCAGTATAATCACAGGTTTTTATTGAAATAATAATAGAAGCCTAAATTGAAACCCAAGCAGTTTGGAGTCTCATGTGCTTGAAAGAAGTCTCAGTTTAACTAAGGGACAACTACTGAAAGCTATTGCATAATCATACTTTACAAGTAATTAAACATTGGAGTTTATAAAATTCTAGTGCCATCAAGGGAAAGAAGTTGTTAATTGTTACTTAATAAATGAGTAAACAGAGTGATTCTGACAAAGATATCTTAAAGAAGCCTTAAGAAGACTTTTAGTCTGTAATCATTATTTACACCTATGGGTATTGATCTACAACTGAAAAAGCATCCAGCAATAATAACAACATTGCAAACACTAAGAAGGGAATAGTGAAAGAGTGAATGCCTGCATCATCACTTTTATTGTTCATGACACATTTTATAATCCATTTGTGACATTTTAGAATTAGGAAAATTCCAATTATTTTTTTCTAAATAAGAACATGCCATACTGGGTCAGACCAGAGGGTAGAACAGGACTAAATACCACAAAAACTGAAGTGTAAATTCAAGCAGCTGGAATAATTAAACATCTCCCTCTAGGAACTGGAGCATCTGACAGCTCTATGTACAGTATTTAAGTAGAGGTATCATCAACAGAAAAAAGGAGGTAATATTACCCTTATATAGGTCAGTAGTGAGACCCCACTTTGAGTACTTGGTACAGTTCTGGAGGCCGTACCTGTTACATATGCATATAATTGTATGGAATGTGCAAGATCCGTGCTAAATATTTTCTTGCTGCTTGGTTTTGTTTTTTTTTTATCTTTTCTGGATTTGCAGCCCCACCTAGATGGGTGCTAGTGTATATAACAAACGTTGGTTAATATCTGCTGGCTCCACTTAATATCTATACCCACTTTCTGGCGACAAGGGTAGGATCCTGTTGCTGTGGGTGTGCACGGGCAGAAAGAATGTGCAGTTCTTGATTGTTGAGTTCAGCATGATCAGCCAGCACTCAGGGGCAGGGATCAAAGCAAAACATTCACCTGCAGCGGTGTGGCCACTGTTGGTCACATTCAGGAATTTGATATTAGACTGCACAATGCCTAGGACTCTTATGCAGTCATTCAGTTTGAAAGCTAATAAGATGAGATCCCTGTACAGAAACAGGCTGTTCTCTTGACTGTGTGTGTGGAGAAAAAAAACATATGAATGAAAAACCAAAAAGCCACTGGATAACTTGTACATACAGGGGCAGATTTTTAGAGGAGCGCAGGGTACATTTGTGCACGCTACCCGGCGCGCACAAACCTATACCCGATTTTATAACATGCGCGCGCTACCGCGCGCATGTTATAAAATCCAGGGTCAGCGCATGCAAGGGGGTGCGCACTTGTGCACCTTGCGCGCGCCGAGCCCTAGGGGAGGCCTGATGGCTTTCCCCGTTCCCTCCGAGGCCGCTCCGAAATCGGAGCAGCCTCGGAGGGAACTTTCCTTTTGCTCCCCCCACCTTCTTCTATCTAACCCACCCCCCAGCCCTACCTAAATCCCCCCCCCTACCATTGTTGTCTAAGTTACGCGTGCCGGCCAGCAGCTGGCCACCTTCCCCCGGAACAGCTGCTGTGCTGGAGGACTCAGGACTGCCCCCAGACCGCCGCCCCACCCCCTGCCCTGCCGTCTTCCCGCCCCCTTTTTCAAAGCCCCAGGACATACACGCGTCCCGGGGCTTGCGCGCGCCGCCGAACCTATGCAAAATAGGCTCGGCGCGCACAGGGGGTGTTTTAAAGGGTTACGCGCGTATATTACGCGTATATTACGCGCGTAACCCTTTGAAAATCTACCCCACAGTATAATATATAAAGGTACCCACAAACTGTCCAACCGCTTTCGCAATGTGTTTGCCAAAGTTTGGTTTATGAAGTCTTTTTTCCTTCTTTAAAATTTAATTCAAAATTTAATTCAAAATTTAATTTAGTCTTTGGAGTTCAATATATTTATGGGTACTTTTATATACTATACTGGGAAAAAACATATGCCTTCATGCATTTTCTGGTTTCACTAGCCTTGCCAAACACTAAGACTTATGCGGAGATTGCAGAGTTACTAAAGGACGGCCTATCTCACCTATTCCATTCATCATTGTGCAAAGGTTTCAGTTCCTCAAGTGGAATCAAAGTTATAATTAGAGCATTGTCATATATATGACTTAGCTGTTTTATGAGGAAACAGCTCACTCTTTCATACACAAGCTCTCACACTCACACATGCTCTCACTCACATATACACAAACTCCCTCTCTCTCAAGCACATACTCACATTCCCTTTTACCTGGGCCTCTCCATCTGAGGAGGAAAGGGAGTCCCAGAGCTTTCTCTCACTCAGGCTGCCGCACAGCCTCTTCTTGATTTCAGCAACCGGCAAGTTGGGGTGCACCAGTGACCCAAAAGGCCTTTTACTTCTTCGTGGCTCAAGACACTGGAGACCCCGTTTGCACAGGGCTAAGGATGCCCTTGTTCTGTCTTCTTAAGCACGTGGTCCAATGGCACACGCTTTGTCTTCCTTCTGCGTGGGGCCCACCTAGGTGATGTTTTTATCAGGGCCAGGTTCTGCAGCAGATTCCGGAGTTTTCAGGAGAGTTTCTGGGCACTGAAAAATGTACAAAAAAAAGTTCCCGGATGCCCCCTACAGCCAGCGCCTGGGAGCCTTGGCTCCCCCCTTCCCTCAGTTCAACACTGGTTGAACTCCAGGTGATCCAAATGTGGATACCTACTTACATTTCATTTGGTTTCTTAGATGAATCCAAGTTATTTCCTCTTATTTCTTTTGTAAGGTAATAATCTTTAAGGATATTTACAACATGTTTGGTGTTATTTTCCTTCATAATAAGAAATCTGGCCATACACTGAAGCAACAACAATAGGCTTATGGTACAGGAACCCGAGTTAGAGCTGGGAATCAAATTCCGAAATAATTGAGATCACTGATATTACTATAAGGGATAAGGTGTGGAATACTTCACATCGGAAGTCCTTTCCTATTGGAATCTAGGTGCCTCCTTATCTGATTCCAAAGATTAGAGTGTTCTTCTGTTTTGGTAAGAGAGCTGGAGACTGATAGGTTCACTGAAAGTAGTCTTATTCCACATGGCAGCCTGAGTTGTTCAGTTGCTGATAAGGGTAAGGCTACAGAGTTTATAATTTTTATTACACCCTAGATGAGACATGCTAATTGAAACCAATAAGGAACTAGGTTTCATGGGATCAGCTTTCATGGGTTTCACTCATACTTGATACATAAGGTGAGGACTGGGGTAAATAGGAAAATTTACAGGGTAGCCTAGTATCAATTTGGCAAGGAGTTTGGGGATGTATAAAGGTGGTTACTAGAGTCCTCTGTTAAAAACCTTGAAACTTATCCTGCCTTGTTTCCTCCCCAGAGAGGACAAACAGCCTTTCAGTTTCAAAACATAACATTTATTAAGTAGCTTAGAGATCTATAAGAGCTGGCAGGATTTGTTTATTTCATGCATACAAAGTTAAGATAGCAGAAACTATAAGGAAAATCAAGATTGTGTTTTCCTTATGGGAGTAAATGAAGCGAGGTCTTACAGAATTTAACTGTTCACCTGGCAGTGCCAATCTACTCGTTTTAAATTTGCCTTAGTCTTTTATACACTGTTAAACATGGCTTGCATATGATTCTCCCTTCCTCTCTCTCAGGTAATTTTCCTTCATGCGCCTCGCAGACATCACATATTCTGCTTACTCAGTGCTTCTTTTGTTTCTTGTAACTTTCTTGGCACCTTTCTTATCAGGAATTTACTCATGATGTTCTCAGCCTCAGGTGTTCTGACTCTGGGCTGAATTTTTTCCCTTCAGGCTTTTTTATTCCAGTTACTAGTCGACATGGGGCAGTTTTCTTAAAGCAGTAATTAACCTAAATCCTCATTTCCCTCTTGATGATTGGGACATCATCACCATTAGGGCCATGCGACTGTCTTAGGTTGTCAGAGGGCGTACTCTGATCTTACCCATCATTGTCAACATGACTAATGTTGAGGAGGTCCCTTTCCCAGGAAGCTGCTGTATCGAGGGAAGCATAGAGGTTCTGTGTCAGACTTGACCTTTGAATGTTGATCGTTTTCAAGGTGATAGGAGACGTTATTTGGGCGCATAAACAATAAACAGGTAGGCAAACACATACACACTACTATCACAACCATATGAAGGACCAGAGCAAACCACAAGAAACCCCTGCGATTGCCCCTAGGGATGTGAGCCAGTTCACCAGTTATTCCCATCAGGTAGATCAGTGGTTGGTCATACTTGGGGACAGACACCGTGCCTTGGCGCATTTGACTGAATCCATCACTAATTCAGAATTATCATCTACAAAAACAAAAATTGTCCTTTTACAATAACACATACTCCGCCTTAGGATAATAACAGATAATCATTCGGTTCTGCATATGGCTGTGATAATTCATTAATAATTTAGGTAAAAGCATACTCGTAAGCCATAACTTCTAAAACAGCTTATAAACACTGTATTTTTGTACCATAAATTGAAAAAGGAATCCCTGTAACTAATGGAATGACACCTGTAATGGCTAACCCTACTGTTATTACGTGTGTTTTAGTGGATCCTTGGGTGCTGTGGAGATGACCACACCCACAGGGAGGAACCCCGTGAGGAGCCACAGCACTGGGCTAGACTCTATACACAAAACACTGGAATTTAACTCTTTTATTATACAGCTTGAAGATAGCCACCAGGTGGCAGTGGTGAGTTGTAGTCTCAGGGACCTCGGCAGAGGGAGCCCTTCTCTCCTAGGTGACATCAGGATGTTCCGCAGCAAGGAGTTACTGTGGATGAGACAGATGAGATATTAGAGTACTCACTCAGTGTTAGCTGTTATGGATGCGATTCCACCAGATAGTTGTCGTAGGTACAGGCACTGAGACAGGGAGAGCAGGCCCTCGAGAAGTGAGTACCTGTTCCCTGGATGGCACCTGAAAATAGAACAGAGGGCCCCCGAGGAGCGAGTACCCAAGTTAGTAGCAAGCTCTGAAGGGCAGAAGGAAAGCTTCCTGCAGGCAGCAGGGAAATGGCAGAGTAGCGCAGACAGGGACAGTTCATGTCCATAAGAGTCTACTCAAACCTTTGCAACTCAATGAGCTAGCAATCCTGAGAAGTAGTTATACCCAGATTGGCGTGATATCAGATGAGGGAACGAGTCAGTGAATTACAGGCCTTAGTCCATTATTCTCCATATCTACAGTTTTATCACCAAAAGGTGGTTCTCAGGACTCACCCGTCCTTCCTGCCAAAAGTGGTTTCTCAATTCCATCTCAATCAAACCATAGAACTACCCATCTTTTTCCCTAAACCTCACGCAAATGATAGGGAAAAATTACTGCATACACTAGACTACAAAAGAGCTTTAGCACACAACAAAGAAAAAACAAACTTGGACTCCTGTGTTTCTCAACTCTTTGTCTCTTTCAACCTGAAGGCACCTGGACTACCAGTGGCTAAACGCACCATCTCCAGCTGGATAGCACAGTGCATCAAATTCTACTACGACAAACAGAATTTACAGCTATATTCTGTTCTGAAAGCTCACCAAGTCAGAGCAGTGGCGACCTCCTTGGCACACCTTAAAAATGTACAACCCATAGACATTTGTAAGGCAGCAACATGGTCATCGCTCCATACCTTCACCTCTCACTACTGCCTTGATCAACAAGCAGCCACTGATGCGAAGATAAGGCAAGCAATCCTGCACTCTCTATCCTCCTCTCCACGGTGACTGCCACACTGTTAAAGATCACGTACAACCATGTATATCACCAACAACGTGATCGGGAGCGTGGGACTCCCATGACAGCATGGCTAATTCAACCCTGCTATCAACGGGAAAAGCAAGTTTGCTTACCGTAAACGGTGTTTCCGTAGATAGCAGGATGAATTAGCCATGCTGACCCTCCCTCCTCCCTGACAGTCTCCGTCTCTTCGACTACATTACAGCTTAATTACAGACTGAGGAGAATCTGTTACTTTCCTGCTCAGGAACACATGCACAGCCGCAGAGAGCAAAAATCTAATCTCTGTGCTTGGTAAAGCTCCGCCTCCCGGACCTGAATGACAGATCCCATGACAACATGGCTAATTCATCCTGCTATCTACGGAAACACCGTTTACGGTAAGCAAACTTGCTTTTTCGGTCCTTTCGCATCAGCGAGTTGGTTGCGAGAGCTACTAAGGGGTCTGAGGCTTCCGGCCTCTTATTTCAGCATGTGAGCATCAGAGCAGATTCGGTGGTTCTTTTTATTCACAGATCCAAAACAGATCAGGCGGGTAGAGGGTTATCGATGGTGCTTCATTCCGTTCCAGGTTTGCGGACCTGCCCTGTTGCTAACGCAGTCGCCTTCGGGTGGATTCGCCATGAAGGTGGTTCTCATTTTCTAGTTCATCGCGACTTGCAGCCCTTGACAAAATACCAGTTAGAGGCGGTTTTGCGGGCTTGTTTGTCTGCGTTAGGGTTGGATACCTTGAGGTTTGGGACTCACCCTTTTCGAATCGGGACAGCAACGTCTGCGGTGACATCTGGCCTGTCGGGCGGAGTGATTCAAAGAAATGGGAGGTGGAAATCAGACGCCTTCACTGGGTACATGCGTACTGGTACTCCTTAGTTACACATGATAGTAATTGTTTTCTCCTTGCAGGTGCTGCATACCGGGAGACTGTTTATGGATCGTGGGACATTCTTAGGTTGCCTGGGCCCATTCGCAAGTTCAAGGTTGCCCGTATGGGACACACTTGGACTTGGAGGGCCGGGGAGGGAGCGCTGTTGGCTGGGGCAGAGAGGAATGCGTTGGTGATAGTTGCTGCCTTGCCTGCAATAGAGGCTTGATTGGCTTAGCCCCCTGCATGTTTTAATCATCCATCTTGGCGGAAAAGACTGGGGCAAGATGTCTGGCCGTAAGTCATTAGCATGGTGCTCAGGGATTTGATGTCCAATTCCATCCTGTTGCGGCTAGTGTACTCTGCTGATCCGACATAACTCCAAGGCCTGCTATGGCTGCGAATAAAATATGGCGTCACTGTTGTGCCAAGGCCAATCAGAAGATTGGTTCTTGGCTGGCTGCGATGGGGAGTTTTCATATTTCACACGATTGGTCCTGGGGCCTGGAGAGTAGTCTGTTCAGGAGGGATAGGGTCCACTTGTCCTTTATTGGTTTGGACCTATTCTTCAATTTGCTGCAAGAGGCCTTGGAATGCATTTTTTGTGGGGGTCCTGGCCGCATCTTTGGGGTTCGCAGGTAATTCTTACCTGCGCTTGTGGCGGGTAGCCCGAGCCGATTGGGGAGTTAAGCCTCGGTTAACAGTTGTCTGAATTGACAGGGGTCAGGTCAGGGATTCTTAGCAGAACAACTGGGTGCAGTTATTGCTGGTACGACTCCTTGCTGGACAGTGGCAGGAGTCAACATGATCAATGATGTCACTTCATACACACACACTTCATACACACACACACTTCATACACTTCATACACACATACACTTCATACACCATACACACATACACTTCATACACACATACACACATACACACATACACTTCATACACACATACACTTCATACACACACACTTCATACACACACACACAGACACACGTACGTATGTACGTACGTGTGTCTGTGTGTGTGTGTGTGTGTGTGTGTGTTTGTGTGTGTGTGTGTGTGTGTGTTTTCTGCTGTGAAGGGATGGGTGCGAGCAGAAGCGTCGGTCCTGGCTACCCATATTATCTCCATTGAGTGTTGTGGTGGTTTATTTCTATAAGGGTAAGACTGCACTCATTCTCATGTGGCAAATTCCATTTACTTTCAGAGATTCATATCTCTCTCATTAGATAGGGAAAAATTGATTATCAATTATTTCCTTGTAGTGAGTATAAAAGTATAATAAAAAATACTTATTTAGTCTGCAGAAGATAATCGGGAGAAGGGAGTCAGTATATTTTATTGAGTTTCTAAAGATAGGATAGTAGGAACTGTTACATACTACAACTTTAAGAGTAGTAATCGTCTCAGTCCTCACTATCGAGCATTGAACTCAAGCATCTAACTCAGTCATCTAAAGCTACTCCACATTGCTTGCGTAAAGGCAAGGTGGCGATAGCTAACAGCATATTCAAGCTCTTTCCCCTACCAGCTACATAGAGGGAGTCTGAGATAAGTGCCAGACAATTGCTACCAAATACTCTCATTTAAAAAGAAAATAGAGAAAACACACACCATACGCAAAGAAAGGGACACATACCTAGGAAAGTTACTACCTGAGAATTTGTTTTCTTGGGTTATCTTCACAAGAAGTTCTATATTTTTGAAAATCAAAACTTAATCGCAACAAACCAACAGGAGTAGAGTTAAGTATTTGATAGAAGACATACAATGATTGTGAGGAAAAAAAAGTGAATGTTATATTTAATTCATAATACATAATTTGTGAAAGAACTAGGTTCTTTATTCCTAAGTGACAATTTCCATTGCATTTCTTACTATATATTTAACACAAGCTTAATTGCTTTCAAAAAGGGAATATAGAAATAGAATTTTAACTGTTTCATCTTTGTCATTTATTTCAAATTCTATATTCTCGATTTGTAAACCTACCTGGTTATCATCTCAGGAATTCATTATTTTCAAGAGGAAACCTTAAATAATACCATGATGCTCATTAGTTCCAGACCAAGCTGGTTTACAAAAATTATAAGTAAAAGTATGGCGCGCGCCTAATGGCGCGCGCCTTTCGATCCCACTGGTAAAAGGATCCTGGGCTGGCCCATCATTGAGCTGATGACGGAATTTCTCTTTTGGAATTGACAAGCATGTCTTAAACTATCCCTTTGCTTTGATACTAGAAAGCTGTTCATTACAACCTTAGTGTATGTAAGAGGAAGCTATGTTTCTTCAGGATGACTACCCCCTACGTAGCTTGTGTGAGGGGATGGAGAAGGTTTGAAAGAGGAACGGATGTTGTTCTTAAATAGCATTCTGTGGAAGAGAAAGGGGGGAGGCAGGTGTGGAGAGTGGAGCAGTGCGTTGCACACAGAAGGATCAGGTTAATTAAAGCATCCTTTTTCAGGCTAAGGGTCTATTCAGCAAATGCTTTAGAGTAAAGCAGGCATTCATTGGCATGCTAGACGTGTAAAGAACCATAAGAGCAACTCGCTTGTAGCTAGCTACCCCTTACATAACATGCACCATGGCACTATGGACAGGAGAAGGTAAAAGAGTGGTTCCATGGTGTAACGGCTAGCACTCTGGACTCTGAATCCAGTGATCCGAGTTCAAATCTCGGTGGAACCTGTGCCTTTTCTCTCCTGGATGCCCACAAACCCTTCTGCTGGCATTCCTTATCCAGCGTTCCATACTGAAGAATAGCAGAATGCTTAGGGAATAGTTGTAAAATGTGATTGCAGTTGCGAGGAGAAGTCCATAATTAGCCACTGCTTCTTGACCGTATTAGTAGCATGGGGTCTATTTCATGTTTGGCTACTTTCCGGGGACTTGGATTGGCAATTGTTGGAAAAAGGATACTGAGTTTGATGGACCCTTAGCCTGACCCAGTACGGCACATCATATGTTCTTATGGTACCTACAAGACATAAGAGGTCTAATCAGTTTAAAATGAGTGGGGCATGTGCTTGTTCCATAGTTCAATGGTCAGGACTCTTTATCCAGCAATGTGAGTCAAATCTCACAGGAACCTGTTGCCTTTTCTGTCCTGGATGCCAACAAATCCTCTTGCTGGCTTTCCTTGTCCAGTGTTCCATACTGGAGAACAGCAGGAAGCTTAGGGAATAGTTGCAAAATGAGATTGCAGTTGCCTGGTATCTACAAGAAATGAGGAAGAATTGTTTTGGAAGGGTGGGAAGCAAGCAGAGGGGAGGGGCCCAAGTGGAGGTTTCATGCTGTAATGGTTAGCATGCTGGTCTTTAAATCCTGTGATCTGAGTTCAAATGTCAGTGGAGCCTGCTGTTTAATGCTCACCCCCAGCAGATGCTTTAAGAGGAGAACTGGATCTTTGTAGGCCCAACTCTGGGCAATTAGTTATGGACCTAGGTAGAATAGCCTGACAGAAATCGGTGCCCCCTTCCGTTCTCAGAATGTGTAACTATACTCATCTTGTCTCCCAGCAGCAAAAAAGGTTGGGGAGGGCTCTGGAGAGGAAACAGAGAAAAGCTCGAGCAGCATTTGTCCCCATTCAGCCACCCAGAGTAAAAGGAGGTTGTGGTAGTTTTGAAAGAGAGGATTACATGGGTATTTTCTCCCTTGGAAAACTAGCTACAAGGTCTAAGGGTCACAAAAGTAGCCAGGGGTCTTGCACCTCCTGGCGCGCGCCTTCGATCCACTGGTGAAAGGATCCTGGGCTGGCCCATCATTGAGCTGATGACGGAATTTCTCTTTTGGAATTGACAAGCTTGTCTTAAACTATCCCTTGCTTTGATACCAGAAAGCTGTTCATTACAACCTTAGTGTATGTAAGAGGAAGCTATGTTTCTTCAGGATGACTACCCCCTACGTAGCTTGTGTGAGGGGATGGAGAAGGTTTGAAAGAGGAACGGATGTTGTTCTTAAATAGCGTTCTGTGGAAGAGAAAGGGGGGAGGCAGGTGTGGAGAGTGGAGCAGTGCGTTGCACACAGAAGGATCGGCCCCTCCCCCACACCCTCCCAAAGTAGCCGAGATAGCTCAGTTGGGAGAGCGTTAGACTGAAGATCTAAAGGTCCCTGGTTTCAATCCCGGGTCTCGGCATCACTTTTCATAGTTCACTCAGGGTAATGACACCTTTGGTCTTGATCCTTACTAAGAAAAGACTGAGAGGTTAATTTTAAAGCATCCTTTTCAGGATAAGGGTCTATTCAGGCAAATGCTTTAGAGTAAAGCAGGCATTCATTGGCATGCTAGACGTGTAAAGAACCATAAGAGCAACTCGCTTGTAGCTAGCTACCCCTTACATAACATGCACCATGGCATCTATGGACAGGAGAAGGTAAAAGAGTGGTTCCATCGGTGTAACGGCTAGCACTCTGGACTCTGAATCCAGTGATCCGAGTTCAAATCTCGGTGGAACCTGTGCCTTTTCTCTCCTGGATGCCCACAAACCCTTCTGCTGGCATTCCTTATCCAGCGTTCCATACTGAAGAATAGCAGAATGCTTAGGGAATAGTTGTAAAATGTGATTGCCGTTGCGAGGAGAAGTTCATAATTAGCCACTGCTTCTTGACCGTATTAGTAGCATGGGGTCTATTTCATGTTTGGCTACTTTCCGGGGACTTGGATTGGCAATTGTTGGAAAAAGGATACTGAGTTTGATGGACCCTTAGCCTGACCCAGTACGGCACATCATATGTTCTTATGGTACCTACAAGACATAAGAGGTCTAATCAGTTTAAAATGAGTGGGGCATGTGCTTGTTCCTAGTGCAATGGTCAGGACTCTTTATCCAGCAATGTGAGTCAAATCTCACAGGAACCTGTTGCCTTTTCTGTCCTGGATGCCAACAAATCCTCTTGCTGGCTTTCCTTATCCAGTGTTTCCATACTGGAGACGGAAGCTTAGGAATCTAAATAGTTGCAAATGAGATTGCAGTTGCCTGGTATCTACAAGAAATGAGGAAGAATTGTTTTTGGAAGGGTGGGAAGCAAGCAGAGGGGAGGGGCCCAAGTGGAGGTTTCATGCTGTAATGGTTAGCATGCTGGTCTTTAAATCCTGTGATCTGAGTTCAAATGTCAGTGGAGCCTGCTGTTTAATGCTCACCCCCAGCAGATGCTTTAAGAGGAGAACTGGATCTTTGTAGGCCCCAACTCTGGGCAATTAGTTATGGACCTAGGTAGAATAGCCTGACAGAAATCGGTGCCCCCCTTCCGTTTCTCAGAATGTGTAACTGATACTCATCTTGTCTCCCAGCAGCAAAAAAGGTTGGGGGAGGGCTCTGGAGAGGAAACGAGAAAGCTCGAGCAGGCATTTGTCCCCATTCAGCCACCAGAGTAAAAGGAGGTTGTGGTAGTTTTGAAAGAGAGGATTACATGGGTATTTTCTCCCTTGGAAAATTAGCTACAAGGTCTAAGGGTCACAAAAGTAGCCAGGGGTCTTGCACTCCTGGCGCGCGCCTTTCGATCCCACTGGTGAAAGGATCCTGGGCTGGCCATCATTGAGCTGATGACGGAATTTCTCTTTTGGAATTGACAAGCTTGTCTTAAACTATCCCTTTGCTTGATACCAGAAAGCTGTTCATTACAACCTTAGTGTATGTAAGAGGAAGCTATGTTTCTTCAGGATGACTACCCCCTACGTAGCTTGTGTGAGGGGATGGAGAAGGTTTGAAAGAGGAACGGATGTTGTTCTTAAATAGCGTTCTGTGGAAGAGAAAGGGGGGAGGCAGGTGTGGAGAGTGGAGCAGTGCGTTGCACACCCAGAAGGATCGGCCCCTCCCCCACACCCTCCCGAAGTAGCCGAGATAGCTCAGTTGGGAGATACTGAGTTTGATGGACCCTTAGCCTGACCCAGTACGGCACATCATATGTTCTACAAGACATAAGAGGTCTAATCAGTTTAAAAATGAGTGGGGCATGTGCTTGTTCCATAGTGCAATGGTCAGGACTTTATCCAGCAATGTGAGTCAAATCTCACAGGAACCTGTTGCCTTTTCTGTCCTGGATGCCAACAAATCCTCTTGCTGGCTTTCCTTGTCCAGTGTTCCATACTGGAGAACAGCAGGAAGCTTAGGGAATAGTTGCAAAATGAGATTGCAGTTGCCTGGTATCTACAAGAAATGAGGAAGAAATTGTTTTGGAAGGGTGGGAAGCAAGCAGAGGGGAGGGGCCCAAGTGGAGGTTTCATTGCTGTAATGGTTAGCATGCTGGTCTTTAAATCCTTGTGATCTGAGTTCAAATGTCAGTGGAGCCTGCTGTTTAATGCTCACTCCCAGCAGATGCTTTAAGAGGAGAACTGGATCTTGTAGGCCCAACTCTGGGCAATTAGTTATGGACCTAGGTAGAATAGCCTGACAGAAATCGGTGCCCCCTTCCGTTTCTCAGAATGTGTAACTATACTCATCTTGTCTCCCAGCAGCAAAAAAGGTTGGGGAGGGCTCTGGAGAGGAAACAGAGAAAAGCTCGGAGCAGCATTTGTCCCCATATCAGCCACCCAGAGTAAAAGGAGGTTGTGGTAGTTTTGAAAGAGAGGATTACATGGGTATTTTCTCCCTTGGAAATTAGCTACAAGGTCTAAGGGTCACAAAAGTAGCCAGGGGTCTTGCACCTCCTGGCGCGCGCCTTTCGATCCCACTGGTGAAAGGATCCTGGGCTGGCCCATCATTGAGCTGATGACGGAATTTCTCTTTTGGAATTGACAAGCATGTCTTAAACTATCCCTTTGCTTTGATACCAGAAAGCTGTTCATTACAACCTTAGTGTATGTAAGAGGAAGCTATGTTTCTTCAGGATGACTACCCCCTACGTAGCTTGTGTGAGGGGATGGAGAAGGTTTGAAAGAGGAACGGATGTTGTTCTTAAATAGCGTTCTGTGGAAGAGAAAGGGGGGAGGCAGGTGTGGAGAGTGGAGCAGTGCGTTGCACACAGAAGGATCGGCCCCTCCCCCACACCCTCCCGAAGTAGCCGAGATAGCTCAGTTGGGAGAGCGTTAGACTGAAGATCTAAAGGTCCCTGGTTCAATCCCGGGTCTCGGCATCACTTTTCATAGTTCACTCAGGGTAATGACACCTTTGGTCTTGATCCTTACTAAGAAAAGACTGAGAGGTTAATTAAAGCATCCTTTTTCAGGCTAAGGGTCTATTCAGCAAATGCTTTAGAGTAAAGCAGGCATTCATTGGCATGCTAGACGTGTAAAGAACCATAAGAGCAACTCGCTTGTAGCTAGCTACCCCTTACATAACATGCACCATGGCACTATGGACAGGAGAAGGTAAAAGAGTGGTTCCATGGTGTAACGGCTAGCACTCTGGACTCTGAATCCAGTGATCCGAGTTCAAATCTCGGTGGAACCTGTGCCTTTTCTCTCCTGGATGCCCACAAACCCTTCTGCTGGCATTCCTTATCCAGCGTTCCATACTGAAGAATAGCAGAATGCTTAGGGAATAGTTGTAAAATGTGATTGCAGTTGCGAGGAGAAGTCCATAATTAGCCACTGCTTCTTGACCGTATTAGTAGCATGGGGTCTATTTCATGTTTGGCTACTTTCCGGGGACTTGGATTGGCAATTGTTGGAAAAAGGATACTGAGTTTGATGGACCCTTAGCCTGACCCAGTACGGCACATCATATGTTCTTATGGTACCTACAAGACATAAGAGGTCTAATCAGTTTAAAATGAGTGGGGCATGTGCTTGTTCCATAGTGCAATGGTCAGGACTCTTTATCCAGCAATGTGAGTCAAATCTCACAGGAACCTGTTGCCTTTTCTGTCCTGGATGCCAACAAATCCTCTTGCTGGCTTTCCTTGTCCAGTGTTCCATACTGGAGAACAGCAGGAAGCTTAGGGAATAGTTGCAAAATGAGATTGCAGTTGCCTGGTATCTACAAGAAATGAGGAAGAATTGTTTTGGAAGGGTGGGAAGCAAGCAGAGGGGAGGGGCCCAAGTGGAGGTTTCATGCTGTAATGGTTAGCATGCTGGTCTTTAAATCCTGTGATCTGAGTTCAAATGTCAGTGGAGCCTGCTGTTTAATGCTCACTCCCAGCAGATGCTTTAAGAGGAGAACTGGATCTTTGTAGGCCCAACTCTGGGCAATTAGTTATGGACCTAGGTAGAATAGCCTGACAGAAATCGGTGCCCCCTTCCGTTTCTCAGAATGTGTAACTATACTCATCTTGTCTCCCAGCAGCAAAAAAGGTTGGGGAGGGCTCTGGAGAGGAAACAGAGAAAAGCTCGAGCAGCATTTGTCCCCATTCAGCCACCCAGAGTAAAAGGAGGTTGTGGTAGTTTTGAAAGAGAGGATTACATGGGTATTTTCTCCCTTGGAAAATTAGCTACAAGGTCTAAGGGTCACAAAAGTAGCCAGGGGTCTTGCACCTCCTGGCGCGCGCCTTTCGATCCCACTGGTGAAAGGATCCTGGGCTGGCCCATCATTGAGCTGATGACGGAATTTCTCTTTTGGAATTGACAAGCATGTCTTAAACTATCCCTTTGCTTTGATACCAGAAAGCTGTTCATTACAACCTTAGTGTATGTAAGAGGAAGCTATGTTTCTTCAGGATGACTACCCCCTACGTAGCTTGTGTGAGGGGATGGAGAAGGTTTGAAAGAGGAACGGATGTTGTTCTTAAATAGCGTTCTGTGGAAGAGAAAGGGGGGAGGCAGGTGTGGAGAGTGGAGCAGTGCGTTGCACACAGAAGGATCGGCCCCTCCCCCACACCTCCCGAAGTAGCCGAGATAGCTCAGTTGGGAGAGCGTTAGACTGAAGATCTAAAGGTCCCTGGTTCAATCCCGGGTCTCGGCATCACTTTTCATAGTTCCACTCAGGGTAATGACACCTTTGTCTTGATCCTTACTAAGAAAAGACTGAGAGGTTAATTAAAGCATCCTTTTCAGGCTAAGGGTCTATTCAGCAAATGCTTTAGAGTAAAGCAGGTATTCATTGGCATGCTAGACGTGTAAAGAACCATAAGAGCAAACTCGCTTGTAGCTAGCTACCCCTTACATAACATGCACCATGGCACTATGGACAGGAGAAGGTAAAAGCGTGGTTCCATGGTGTAACGGCTAGCACTCTGGACTCTGAATCCAGTGATCCGAGTTCAAATCTCGGTGGAACCTGTGCCTTTTCTCTCCTGGATGCCCACAAACCTTCTGCTGGCATTCCTTATCCAGCGTTCCATTACTGAAGAATAGCAGAATGCTTAGGGAATAGTTGTAAAAATGTGATTGCAGTTGCGAGGAGAAGTCCATAATTAGCCACTGCTTCTTGACCGTATTAGTAGCATGGGGTCTATTTCATGTTTGGCTACTTTCCGGGGACTTGGATTGGCAATTGTTGGAAAAAGGATACTGAGTTTGATGGACCCTTAGCCTGACCCAGTACGGCACATCATATGTTCTTATGGTACCTACAAGACATAAGAGGTCTAATCAGTTTAAAATGAGTGGGGCATGTGCTTGTTCATAGTGCAATGGTCAGGACTCTTTATCCAGCAATGTGAGTCAAATCTCACAGGAACCTGTTGCCTTTTCTGTCCTGGATGCCAACAAATCCTCTTGCTGGCTTTCCTTGTCCAGTGTTCCATACTGGAGAACAGCAGGAAGCTTAGGGAATAGTTGCAAAATGAGATTGCAGTTGCCTGGTATCTACAAGAAATGAGGAAGAATTGTTTGGAAGGGTGGGAAGCAAGCAGAGGGGAGGGGCCCAAGTGGAGGTTTCATTGCTGTAATGGTTAGCATGCTGGTCTTTAAATCCTGTGATCTGAGTTCAAATGTCAGTGGAGCCTGCTGTTTTAATGCTCACTCCCAGCAGATGCTTTAAGAGGAGAACTGGATCTTTGTAGGCCCAACTCTGGGCAATTAGTTATGGACCTAGGTAGAATAGCCTGACAGAAATCGGTGCCCCCTTCCGTTTCTCAGAATGTGTAACTATACTCATCTTGTCTCCCAGCAGCAAAAAAGGTTGGGGAGGGCTCTGGAGAGGAAACAGAGAAAAGCTCGAGCAGCATTTGTCCCCATTCAGCCACCCAGAGTAAAAAGGAGGTTGTGGTAGTTTTGAAAGAGAGGATTACATGGGTATTTTCTCCCTTGGAAAATTAGCTTACAAGGTCTAAGGGTCACAAAAGTAGCCAGGGGTCTTGCACCTCCTGGCGCGCGGCCTTTCGATCCCACTGGTGAAAGGATCCTGGCTGGCCCATTCATTGAGCTTGATGACGGAATTTCTCTTTTGGAATTGACAAGCATGTCTTAAACTATCCCTTTGCTTGGATACCAGTAAGCTGTTTCATTACAACCTTAGTGTATGTAATTAGGAAGCTATGTTTCTTCAGGATGATTCATTTTGTTTGCCATTAAAGTCCAATGGGTGAAACATTACCAGGATACTTTTCAGCCTGTATTGGGCTCTAGAATCGGGTTTTTTTAAATCAATTGTCTTAAACTTATAGGAAGAAATCAACAGGAGAGGGGGGAAAGAACCCCAAGCTACCTAGAATGACTGAGGAGACTGGAAAGGGGCTCAAAAAGTGACATGAATAGCCTACAACTCTGTAAAGGGGCAAAGGAGTACCCAGCACTGGCAGGATTTTCGCCAAGTCCTTTGAGAGGATGCAAAGAAGCAGAAAAAGTGGGAAGAACACCTCAAAGCTCCAAAAGAGATCACCGACAATATTGCCATGAATCTTTTATGGCATTTCAATTGGGAGAAACCAGTATTGAAAGTGGCATTAGCATCCAAAGTCAACATGAAGGAGGAACAAAGCAGAAAAGGGTGGCAGGTAAAATATAGGCAGGCACTGATAAAGGGGCCAAGCAAACACAAACAGTGATTTTTGCAGTTCCACCTTATAATGGTTTATGGACTTTTCTCCCAGGAACTTGTCCAAAACATTTTTTAGATGCAGCTACCTTAATAGCTTTTCACCACATCCTCTGGCAGTGAATTCAAGATCCTAATTATGTATTGAGTAAAAAACATATTTCTCTTATTAGTTTTAATTATATTGCTTAGTGACATCATTGGGTGTCCCCTAGTCTTGGTACTCTTTGAAAGAGGTAAAACAACCAATTAACATTTACTTGTTCCACTCCATTTAATATTTATGACCTCTATCATATCTTCCCCACATCTGCGTCTTCTCCAAGCTGAAAAAGACCCTAACCTCTTTAATCTTTCCTCATAGGGGAATTGTTGGCGGAAAGATTAAATGATTTCTTTGCTTCGGTGTTTACTGAAGAGGATGTTGGGGAGGGTACCCGTACTGGAGAAGGTTTTCATGGGTAATGATTCAGATGGACTGAATCAAATTACGGTGAACCTAAAAGATGTGGTAGACCTTGATTGACAAACTGAAGAGTAGTAAAATCACCTGGACCAGATGGTATACACCCCAGAGTTCTGAAGGAACTAAAAAATGAAATTTCAGACCTATTGAGTAAAAATTTGTAACCTATCATTAAAATCATCCATTGTACCTGAAGACTGGAGAATAGCAAATGTAACCCCAATATTTAAAAAGGGATCCAGGAGCGATCCGGGAAACTACAGACTGGTTAGCCTGACTTCAATGCCAGGAAATATAGTGGAAAGTGTTCTAAACATCAAAATCACAGAACATATAGAAAGACATGGTTTAATGGAACAAAGTCAGCATGGCTTTACCCAGGGCAAGTCTTGCCTCACAAATCTGCTTCACTTTTTTGAAGGAGTTAATAAACATGTGGATAAAGGTGAACCGGTAGATGTAGTATACTTGGATTTTCAGAAGGCAAAGTTCCTCATGAGAGACTTCTAGGAAAAATAAAAAGTCATGGGATAGGTGGCGATGTCCTTTCGTGGATTGCAAACTGGCTAAAAGACAGGAAACGGAGAGTAGGATTAAATGGACAATTTTCTCAGTGGAAGGGAGTGGGCAGTGGAGTGCCTCAGGGATCTGATTTGGGACCCTTACTTTTCAATATATTTATAAATGATCTGGAAAGAAATACGACGAGTCAGATAATCTAATTTGCAGATGATACAAAATTGTTCAGAGTAGTTAAATCACAAGCAGATTATGATAAATTGCAGGAAGACCTTGTGAAACTGGAAAATTGGGCATGAAAATGGCAGATGAAATTTAATGTGGATAAGTGCAAGGTGATGCATATAGGGAAAAATAACCCATGCTATAGTTACACAATGTTAGGTTCCATATTAGGTGCTACAACCCAAGAAAGAGATCTAGGCGTCATAGTGGACAACACATTAATATGACTTGAGAGGTGGACCCTTGGTCCGGCGATGAGCACAAATCCCACCGTCAGAAGGCGAGGCCAATGACGCGGGTCACTAGTGGTGATAGATGAAGATCTGGATGCAGGCGCCTCCTGCAAGTCGTGTAATCCAGATAGCTGGTGCCTCCAGCAGGTCATGAGAACAGAACCTGGTGCCTCCAGCAGGTCATGAGATCAGAAGCTGGTGCCTCCAGCAGGTCGTGAGAGCAGAAGCTGGCGCCTCCAGCAGGTCGTGAGAGCCAGAAAGTACCACAGCCAGTCCAGGGATCAAGAGCCAGAATATTCCGCAGCCAGTCCAGGGGTCAAGAGCCAGAAAGTACCACAGCCAGTCCAGGGCTCAGGAGCCAGAATATTCCGCAGCCAGTCCAGGGGTCGAGAGCCAGAAAGTACCACAGCCAGTCCAGGGATCAGGAGCCAGAATATTCCGTAGCCAGTCCAGGGGTCGAGAGCCAGAAAGTACCACAGCCAGTCCAGGGATCAAGCACGGAAGGTCAAATCAGGAACGACGAACAGGAACAACCACAAGAGCCAAGAAGTCAAGGCATGGTCTGATGAGATGCACACCTTGCCTTAAATAGTATCAGCTGTTGGAGCCTGCAGGAAGGAACCCATCCACTTCCTGTATGGCCCTTTAATTATCTTCAGCCGCGTCGCTCAGCACAGGAACCTTGGCGAGGGCGGAGCCAGAGCGCACCGAGGGACGGCCAACGCCACGGCCATGATGGCAACCCCCGGGAAATCCACCGACGCCGACTACCACCGGTGTTGTGGGTTGCCGCGGCTGGCGGTTCTAACAGTACCCCCTCCTTTAGGCCTCCCCCTAGAAGGCTTGGGTTTCCCCGGATGAGTAGCATGGAAATTCTTGAGCAATTCCTTATCCAGCAGGTTCCCAAGAATTCTCTTCTGGCCCAAATCCTTCCCAAGCTAGGAGATACTCCCATTTACGACCTCGTCTACCGGACATCTAGAACTTCCCGGACTTGGTAAGTCGTGTCTTCCTCCAGCTGCAATTGTGGAGACACAGGAACCTTTCGAGAAGGCCATTTGAGTAGCAATGGTTTCAACAAAGATACGTGAAAGGCATTGTGGATACGTAGAGAGGCGGGAAGACGTAGTTGATAGGTCACAGGACCTATTTGTTTAGTCACAGAGAAAGGGCCAATATAGCGGGGAGCCAGTCGCATCGATGGGACCCTCAAACGGATATTTCCGGTGCTGAGCCATACCTTCTCTCCTAGACAAAATTGTGGTGCAGGTCTCCGATGTCGGTCCGCGAATCTTTTAGCAGTATGTGCGGCCCTTTGTAACATCAGTCGGGTGTGTATCCAAAGTTGCTTTAACTGTGTGGCAGTAAGCTGAGCCACCGGTGAGGGGACAGATAGGGGTAGAGGTACCGGTGGTGTAGGTTGCCGATCAAAGACAATTTGAAAAGGAGAAAACCCAGTCGAGGTGCAGGTGTGGAAGTTATGAGAGAATTCCGCCCAGGGCAACAATGCTGCCCAATCATCCTGTCGAGCATTAACATAGGAGCGCAAGAACTGTTTTAGAGTACGATTAGTCCGTTCTACCTGTCCATTGGCTTGAGGGTGAAAGGCGGTGGTGAAGTCTAAAGCAATATGGAACTTGGCACAGAGGTTCCGCCAGTATCGAGCTGTGATTTGCGATCCTCGGTCAGATGTGATGTGTTGGGGTAGACCATGAAGCCGGAATACATGTGACATAAATAATTGAGCCAAACAGGGAGCAGAAGGGAGGGCGGGCAGGGGTGTAAAGTGAGCCATTTTGGAGAATCGATCAACCACTACCCAAATCACAGTATGACCTTCTGAAGCAGGCAAATCAACAACAAAGTCGGTGGAGATGTGAGTCCATGGAATCATGTCCCCACTTCAGTACCTTATTGCGGAGTCTACTGGGTACCATGGTTTTCCCGACCGGAACTGAAAAGGTAGCTGAGAGAATGATGCGGGCTGGTTCAATAATGTTCTGTAAAGGCTCCTCTCCATCTTCACTGACAAAAGAACGAGACAATGCGTCGGCTTTGATATTCTTGTTTGCTGGTCGATATCTTAGCTCAAAGTCAAAATGTGTAAAGAATAATGCCCAACGGGCCTGATGTGGGTTCAGTCGTTGAGCTTGCTGTAGATAAATTAAATTTTTGTGATCTGTAAAAACTGTAATTCTATGTTGGGCCCCTCTAACCATTGTCACCACTCTTCAAAGGCAAGTTTAATGGCTAATAATTCTTTGTCGCCAATAGAATAATTGCATTCGGCAGGTGAAAATTTCCTCGAAAAATATGAGCAAGGATGGGATGTTCCTCTTACGTCATTCTGGCTCAACACCGCTCCAACTCCCTCAGTGGACGCATCGACTTCTACAGTAAATGGGCGTCTAGGATCAGGGTGGCGAAGGCAAGGTTGTTGTAGGAAGGAGTCTTTGAGAGCTTGAAATGCTTCTACCGCCACAGCAGGCCAAGTTTTGACATTAGCTCCCTTTCGTGTGAATGCGGTGAGTGGTGCGGACAACTTGGAGAAATCTTTGATGAAATGTCGATAATAATTAGCAAATCCAAGAAACCGTTGAAGTGCCCGTAGTCCGTTGGGTTGAGGCCACTCTTGTATGCTTTTTACTTTAGTCGGATCCATTTGGAAACCCTTTTTGGAAATCATGTAACCCAGGAAAGGTAAGGATTCCGTTTCAAAAACACATTTTTCTAGTTTGGCATATAACCGGTGTTCCCTTAGTCGTTGCAACACTTGTATAACTTGTTGGCGATGAGTCTGTAGAACCTTAGAAAAAATCAAAATATCATCAAGATATACCACAACACAGATATACAACAGGTCTCTAAAAATTTCGTTAACAAAATTTTGAAAAACAGCAGGAGCATTGGTTAACCCAAATGGCATAACAAGGTATTCATAGTGTCCATCCCTGGTGTTAAAAGCCGTCTTCCACTCATCCCCCTACCGAATCCGGACCAAATTGTAGGCTCCACGTAGGTCCAGTTTGGAAAATATTCGAGCTCCTTGCAGGCGGTCAAACAGTTCCGCAATAAGAGGCAGAGGATATCGGTCCTTGATAGTGATAGCATTAAGTCCACGATAATCGATGCAAGGGCGTAATGTCCCATCTTTCTTCTCCACAAAAAAAAAAACCCGGCCCCCGCAGGAGAGGTGGATCGTCGAATAAATCCTTTTTGCAAATTGTCCTGAATATATTCAGACATAGCACGGGTCTCAGCGGCAGATAAGGGGTAGACGCGCCCTCGTGCGGTGTGGATCCTGGAATCAACTTAATAGCGCAGTCGAAATCATGATGTGGGGGCAATGTGTCTGCGGCCTTCTTAGAAAATACATCTGCAAATTGTTTGTACGGACCAGGTAACTCCTTCAGGACTGAGGTACAGATGAAACCGGAAGCAGGAGTTGTTCCCTTCAAACAAGTCATACGGCATTCTGGTCCCCAACGAATAAGTCGTAAGGAAGACCAATCGAATTGGGGATTGTGGCATTGCAACCATGGTATACCAAGAACCACCAGATGAATGGCTCTCTCGAGGACGTAAAAGGTAATTTGTTCTGTATGATCGGGCGCAATGTAGCAGTCCAGGGTTCCGTGTGATGGGTTATTCTTCCTGGTAAAGGTTCCCCGTGAATGGAAGAAATGATTAATGGTTTATGACAGAGACGGGTAGGGATCTGAAGTTTATCCACTATTTCTTGTAATATGAAGTCTCCTCCAGCTCTCCGAGTCCACTAAAGCCAGAGTAGTAAATTCCTGTCCTTCCGTACGAGGGTCACTGGTAAGGTGAGTGGGGGTTTTGGAGATGTAAGGCCTAGGGAAACACCCCCAAGGTTCCTAGGCCTTGTAGTTTCCCGGACGAATAGGGCAGGTTGCTAGTCGATGTCCGGAACCTCCACAGTACAAACATAGACCCGCTTTGCGACATCTCAGGCGTTCCTCCGGTGATAAGGGACCCCTTCCAAGCTGCATGGGTTCCTCCACAGATCCTTCCCTAGTGGAGGTTTCTCGTGGGGTCGCAGAGGCGGTTTGAGGAAATGGGAGATAGCTGGCCATCTCCTCCACCTTATGTTCTCACAGGTCCTTTCTTGCAGCCGGTGGTCGATTCTAGTTGCTAACTCAATGAGGCTATTTAAGAAGGACGGGAGTTCCCGGGCGGCCAGCTCATCCTTAATTTTGGCTGATAATCCTTCCAGGTAAATGGTCCGAAGGACATTTTCTTCCCAATGAAGTTCGTTAGCCAAAGTATGAAAATCAATATTGTAGTCCGTGAGAGAGCGCCCTCCTTGACGGAGATGAAGCAAGTCAGTAGCGGCGGCGGCTTGTTTCCCTGGTTCCTCGAAGATAGTCCGAAATAGTTCTATAAACCATGGGAAGTCCTGTAATACCGGGTCTGAGCGCTGCCACAACGGAGAGGCCCAGGCAAGGGCTTTGCCTTCCAATAATGATAAGATGTAGGTGGTTTTGGTTATATCGTCTGGAAAGAAGGGGTATTGTAGGCAAAAGTGCATATTGCACTGGTCTAGGAACCCCAAACAGAGACGAGGATCTCCGGCGTATTGTGGTGGGCTGGTAGAGGACGAACCGGGCGGGGACAGCCTTGTGCTGCGGACGGAACCGATGCAGGTGGAGGAGTTGCGGCTGGAGTACTGGGGTGTGTAGCAACTACTGCGTCCAGTCGAGCATTGAGTCGCTCCATGGACGCTGCCATGGATTATAGCATATTCTGTTGCTCCATGATTTTCTGAGCCAAGCCGGGAATGGCACGCAGTGCAGAAGCCTCTGCCGGGTCCATGGCCTTGACTTACTGTTATGACTTGAGAGGTGGACCCTTGGTCCGGCGATGAGCGCAAGTCCCACCGTTGGAAGGCGAGGCCAATCCCGAGGGTCACTGGCGGTGATAGATGAAGATCAGGATGCAGGTGCCTCCTGCAGGTCGTGTAATCCAGATAGCTGGCACCTCCAGCAGGTCATGAGAACAGAAGCTGGCGCCTCCAGCAGGTCATGAGATCAGAAGCTGGCGCCTCCAGCAGGTCGTGAGAGCCAGAAAGTACCACAGCCAGTCCAGGGATCAGGAGCCAGAATATTCTGTAGCCAGTCCAGGGGTCGAGAGCCAGAAAGTACCACAGCCAGTCCAGGGATCAGGAGCCAGAATATTCCATAGCCAGTCCAGGGGTCGAGAGCCAGAAAGTACCACAGCCAGTCCAGGGATCAAGCACGGAAGGTCAAATCAGGAATGACGAACAGGAACAACCACAAGAGCCAAGAAGTCAAGGCAAGGTCTGAGATGCAGACCTTGCCTTAAATAGTCTCCAGCTTTGGAGCCTGCAGGAAGGAACCCATCCACTTCCTGTATGGCCCTTTAATTATCTTCAGCCGCATCGTGCGGCACAGGAACCTCGGCGGGGGCAGAGCCAGAGCGCACCGAGGGACGGCCGATGCCGCGGCCATGATGGCAGCCCCCGGGAAATCCACCGACGCCGACTACCGCTGGTGAATAGTTGACCCCGGTCGCGGTTTGCCGCGGCCGGCGGTTCTAACACACATTGAAATCGTCAGTTCAGTCTGCAGCAGTCAAAAAAGCAAACAATGTTGGGAATTATTAGAAAGGGAATAGTGAATAAAACGGAAAATGTCATAATGCATCTGTATCGCTCCATGGTGAGACCGCACCTTGAATACTGTGTACAATTCTGGTCGCCGCATCTCAAAAAAGATATAATTGCGATGGAGAAGGTACAGAGAAGGGCGACCAAAATGATAAGGGGAATGGAACAGCTCCCCTATGAGGAAAGACTAAAGAGGTTAGGACTTTTCAGCTTGGAGAAGAGACGGCTGAGGGGGGATATGATAGAGATGTTTAAAAAGCATGAGAGGTGGAGGCCAGAAGCCAGAAGATCCGTCCGCAGGAACCAAAGGATGGGGGCAGGAGCAGGAACAGGACTTGGAAGGCAAGAACAGGACTCAAGGCACCAACGAAGCACAGAAGACATCACGGAAGTGAAGCAGACTAGTTGCCAAGTCGGAGAGTATCCGAGGAAGTCTCCTTATATGTTCAGAGAGTCCTGACGTCAGCTAAGGGTCGGGCTACATTTTCCCACCACAGCCCTTTTAAGTTTAAAGTTAACATTAGATTTTAATCTATTTTGATTCTTTTTGTTATTGTATTTTAAGGTCGTTTTAATTTTTGCAATGTATCTTATTATAGGTTATTTTAATGTTAAATTTTAAACTGGCTTAATCATACTGAAATTTTTGATGTATATTATACGACTGCTATGTACACCGTCTTGATTGCTCGTCAGATAGACGGTATATAAATTACATAAATAAATAAATAAGAGAAGGTGCCCGCGGCCCAATCATCTGCATTCAATATTCTGGCCTCCAAATCTTGTAACTGCTTCTTGAGGTCTGTCAGCTAAGGACTAAACTCATAGAAACATAGAAATGACGACAGAAGAAGACCAAACGGCCCATCCAGTCTGCCCAGCAAGCTTCACACACTTTTTTCTCTCATACTTATCTGTTTCTCTTAGCTCTTGGTTCTATTTCCCTTCCACCCCCACCTTTAATGTAGAGAGCAGTGATAGAGCTGCATCCAAGTGAATATCTAGTTTGATTAGTTAGGGGTAGTAGGGGTAGTAACCGCCGCAATAAGCAAGCTACACCCATGCTTATTTGTTTTACCCAGACTATGTTATACAGCCCTTATTGGTTGTTTTTCTTCTCCCCTGCCGTTGAAGCAGAGAGCTATGCTGGATATGCGTGAAGTATCAGTCTTCTCCCATGCTGGATATGCATCGAAAGTGAAGTATCGGGCACATTTGGTTTGGGGTAGTAACCGCCATAACAAGCCAGCTACTCCCCACTTTGTGAGTGTGAATCCTTTTTTCTTCTCCCCTGCCGTTGAAGCAGAGAGCTCTGCTGGATGTGTGAAGTATCAGTTTTTTCTTCTCCCCTGCCGTTGAAGAAGAGAGCTCTGCTGTATATGCATTGAAAGTGAAGTATCAGGCTTATTTGATTTGGGGTAGTAACCGCCGTAACAAGCCAGCTACTCCCCTCTTTGTGAGTGTGAATCCTTTTTTCCACATTTCCTCTTGCTGTTGAAGCTTAGAGCGATGTTGGAGTCACAGTCAGATGTTGGAGTCACTCTTCAATCTGCTCATAACGCTTTATCAAATCTTTCCTCTAGGGTTAGGACAACTGCCGCCACCACTTCATTCTCACCCGATTCAACATCAAGGGGGGGGGGGAGTGGGGGGGGCCTACCTCTCATGTGGCTGCCATTCTATTTTCCACAGCCTTCACTTTCTCATTCTCTTTCTGCACAGATTTTGTTGCTGCAACACCGCTGCAGTCCAATATTTAGATGTTAAGGAACAAAATAAATACTCTAAAACCTGGCTCTCTGAAGAGTAATAGTGCCAACTTTTTTAAAAAGAAAGGAGGATCCCTGGAGCAAATGAGACACCCATCTCCCTTCCTTTCAGCACATCACGTGACATCCCTAAAACAATGAATACACAGCTGTTGATAAAAGAAGGTTTAAAACATGACACAAATTCTGTCTACCCCCGAATACATATTTTACTGGAATTTCTGAAAAATAAACAAAGCAATTCAATTGCATTTAATTTAGCAAGGCTGTTTGCAAATCATATTTTTTCCTCTTTACTCCTCTTCCTCCTCATGAGATAGACCTAAGGGCACCGGAGTGACCGAAGATGTCTTGCAGCAAAGAGCCACATAAACAAAGAATATGCATTTGATGAGATAAAACAGCAAATTAGCATCTTACCCAAAGAGCAAGCCAAAGGAGGAGAAGAGCAAGTACAACTTTTTTTTATTTCTTAACATTTTATAAAGATTTTGCAAACTAAACCATAAGAAACACAATCATGTTTTGAAACATAACCAATGAAAGGAAACAAAAAACACAAACGTGAATATGCTAAAACAGAATTGTGACAAATTCACATAATGAAAAAGGGGATCGAGAATAAGAAAATCAAATTTGCCAAAATATTAGAATACAATTATTCCAGCTCAGCCATGATGGACATTGTTATTGGATTCTCAATCCCAGCCATCAACAAAGAAATCACAATCAACATTGTTATCTTTGAGGAAATGTTTTAAGTGAGAAGGGTCGATAAAAGTGTATTTGTTTCCTTGAAAATTGACTATGTACATGCAAGAGAACCTAAAAAAAAATAAAACTGCTCCCACTGCAAACACTTGGGCTTTCATTATCATCATTTATTTACGTTTACGTCTTTCCAGCCTGGGAGTTCAAGGCCTGTTACAGATAATACAATTGATATGGTATAACAAGTAATTATGATGTAACCTGCTAGCGAATAACAGGTTATCACTAGGAAAACAAGGGGATGTCACTTTGATTTAGAGGTTACTATGGTTACATGACTAGTATGTACACAATTACCAAGGTTACATAACAAATATAGAAAGAGACAATGGAATTACAGGCTAGGTGTAGAGGAATAACAATTGTATTTGTTCTTCTCCAGTTGCTATGTTGCCCTTGCCACACTAAGGAACATCTTCACTTTTGGACCACAAAAGGAAATATTTTTATATTAGAAATGCAGCCAAAGCACCAAGTTCTTGTCCATCTCTTAGCTCAAGAGGATTCCATATATGCTGACTAGGGATGCACAATCATTTTAATGTCATAAGCTTTCTTCATTTCAAATATAAAAAACAAAGGTTCCAGCTTGGATTAACTGGCTGTCTATGCCCGCCCAGTGATTGGTCCCCTCAGGCACACTCCTCCAGGTAACCTCAGAGGCTGATTGCAGTCACCTGGCAAAAATTACGTTTCTTCTTCCACACAAAAAGAAACAAAATGCAAGATGGAACAGAAGGAAGTGAGGGGTTTTAAGAAATTCATGTATTTCTATGGTGTGATATTTTGCTGCAGAAGTCCCAGACTTGAGAGACAGCGAATCCTGATTCTTCTTCCACTTGAAACCAGAGCTATAAGTCCCAAATATGTCCACCCACTTCCAAAAAAGATAAGGAGAAAAACAGCTCCAAGTGTACACCCACCCTTCACTCCCATCCGGGGAGAAAAAGGGAATTTCCTGGTCTACTCCAGGAAAGCCGATGAGGCTCTGGTGGGCCTAGGGCCACCAGATTTAGTGGGCAGCCAGCCCAGACCTTCCTACTTCAGTCACCAACAGCCCCTTTTCACTAATCCACTGTAAAATGGAACTATGAGGCACCAAAATTATACACTCCACTTCCAGAGAAAATGAGGGGAAAATCGGCTGCAATTACCTATTCCTCACTCCTACCCAGGCAGAAAAAGTGGATTTTCCCACTCAGCAGAAATGCCAAATCTCATGTATTAAGCATGAGGCTCACTCATCAGGAGGGGGGGTCTCATGTGTTCTTGCTGTGACTTCCTTCTCTCACACATTCAACTGCCGGGAGCAGAGGCAAAAAATCACCAGTGCAAGCCCTGCCCTCTGGCAGCCAAAAAACAAGAGAGGCCTGGCACTGGTAGAGTCCATGGCCTGAAGAAAATAAGGGGCTCGGAACCTGCAGGGCACCCCATGGTCATGCTGGCGGACCCCCATCCTGCCAGCAGCCTGAAGAAGTGGAGAGGTCTGTCTTGAGAGCATGGGTATGTGTGTGTGTGTGTGTGTGTGTGTGTGTGTGTGTGTGTGTGTGTGTGTGTGTTAGAAAACATGTATGTGTGAGTGTGAGAGACAGAGTACAAGTGGGTGTGGGTGTGTGTGTATGTGAGTGGGAGCATGGGTAGGTATGTGTGTAAGAGACCATATGTGTGTATATGTGTGTAAATGTGTATGTGAATGTGTGTGAGAGAGCATGGGTGTGTGTGTGTGTGTGTGTGTGTGTGTGTGAGTGTGAGAGACAGAGTACAAGTGGGTGTGGGTGTGTGTGTATGTGAGTGGGAGCATGGGTAGGTATGTGTGTAAGAGACCATATGTGTGTATATGTGTGTAAATGTGTATGTGAATGTGTGTGAGAGAGCATGGGTGTGTGTGTGTGTGTGTGTGTGTGTGTGTGTGAGTGTGAGAGACAGAGTACAAGTGGGTGTGGGTGTGTGTGTATGTGAGTGGGAGCATGGGTAGGTATGTGTGTAAGAGACCATATGTGTGTATATGTGTGTAAATGTGTATGTGAATGTGTGTGAGAGAGCATGGGTGTGTGTGTGTGTGTGTGTGTGTGTGTGAGTGTGAGAGACAGAGTACAAGTGGGTGTGGGTGTGTGTGTATGTGAGTGGGAGCATGGGTAGGTATGTGTGTAAGAGACCATATGTGTGTATATGTGTGTAAATGTGTATGTGAATGTGTGTGAGAGAGCATGGTGGTGTGTGTGTTTGTGTATATGACACAGGAGAAACTTTGTATGCCTGCAGCATCGGGCCTGGACCCAGGCCCCGGCTTAGGCCAAGGCCAAGGCATTGGCACCCAGCCTCTGAGTCAAGTTCCGGCATCAAGCCTGGGTCTGGGCCCAGGCCCAGGTATCGGGCCCGGTCTCTGGAACGGGCTGCGGTGTCAAGTCTGGGCCCCATCCCGGCCCCCAGCCTAGGCCCAGGCTCAGGCGTTGAGACACAGCTTCCTGGTCGGGTCCCAGTATTGGGCCTAGGTCTGGGATGAGGCCATGGCTTTGGGCCCCAGTCTCAAGACCAGGCCACAGCATCGGGCCTGGGCCTAAGCCGAGGCCCAGGCTTCAGATCTAGGTCTGGACCGTGATGCTTGATCCCTTAAAAAGCAGGTAAGATTTTTCAATTTTTGGGGTCTCGGCTGAGTCCCTGGCATTGCATTCAGGCCTTGGCCATGGCTCCTGTGTCAAGCCATTGCCAATAGTCCATTAACTGCTATTAATGAAGTTTACTTAGGGAATAGCCACTGCTATTAATTGCATCAGTAGCATGGGATCTTCTTAGTGTTTGGGTAATTGCCAGGTTCTTGTGGCCTGGTTTGGCCTCTGTTGGAAACAGGATGCTGGGCTTGATGGACCCAGCATGGCAATTTCTTATGTTCTTATGCTTAGGTTAGGCCCCAGCCTCAGGCCTAGGTCCAGGCTCCAATGTCGCGCTTCCTGGATCGGCCCTGTGCCCTAAGCCCAATGAATCACATTTTTTTTTTCAAAATGAAACATGAAATCCAACAAAATTTCATCAGATTTTCAATCTTTTCGCTTTAAGAACAAAATGAGAGCATTTCTCCTGAATGCTCATCCCTGGTTTCTAGTTCAGTTATTGTCTACAGGTTTCTTTTTGTAGTTTATAGTCATTTAATTTATTTTCTTGAGGGTCTGTCTGTGTAATATAAGTGACTGAGGTTAGGTATTCTACTAGTGTGTAGTTTCTATGTAAGTATGCATAGCAGCCTAGTTTGTTCTGTTTTCCTAAAAGGAGGTCTATTGGTGTTTTAGACCTCGTGTAATATTTGCAGTGTTGCCTTTTCATAGATAGGGTTGTTACTGTTTGACTGCTATGAGTTAGTGCTGTTTTGGTATGGGAAATTTACTATATTGTAATTGAAATTGTTTGTTTATTTATGGCTTTCTGAGGGCCAAGCCCACATCCAACAGGGGTTGTAATAGATCTAATGCAAAATGGGTTCAAGTGTCTTTTATGCTTTTTAGCAGATTTTTTTGGTTGGTACAACAGCGGTGCATGTAAATATAATATGCTATTTTAAATTATATTTTTACCTCAGAAGACTGTAATTTGAATGTTCTTTTAAAATCTGTTATAAATGCATACTTTTTTTATTGTATGTGGAAAGGGCCATGGGTGGGGGAAAGAGCTCAAGACTGCAAGTTTCACCTAGGATGCCTAATACCCTTGCACTGGTCCTGTTTGGAAGCCATGCACAGAAAGTGCACATGGAAAGAACACCTAGAGCCACATACAGGCAAACAGAAAACCAAGATAGCAGGAAACTGGAAGCTGGGATGGAGATCAGTGATATACTCCCCAAATTGTTGAGCATAGCAGAGTCTGGCTGTGTTTACTGTCCCCTGACAGGGAAAAAGCCATCTGCCTCCCATGGTACAGGGAGCAGCCTACAGCAGATCCAAGAGAGCCCAGATTTATATCCTAGATACATAACCTGAAAAATCTCACACTTTGGCCTACAATCGCTCATTGGGGCAGTAAATTTCACTCATTCAGAATGACCATCTTTAGCGTCTCTGACTCAGGGAAGTCCCATGCTGTTCTGGTTGGGCCTAGGCCTACTGGCCTACCAGATTTGGTGGACAGTAATGTTACGGCTATGGCTGCTGTGCAACCGCCTCACCACCAGGGGTCCCTCAAGAGCTTGCTCTCCTGGCTAGTCCAATCTGCCCTAGTCAGTTGCTCTATGTCCCGGACCGTCTTTATAACCCTGCCTACCCAAGACTCCCGTGCTTCGGCATCGAGCTCGTTTGGGCTCCCTGCTCTAGCCTCTCCTGCTACCTTGCCTTTGGGCTTCTGCCCTGCTACGTTGCCTTTGGGCTTCTGCCCTGCTGCCTTGCCTTTGGGCTTCTGCCTTGCTGCCTTGCCTTCGGGCTTCTGCCTTGTTGTGTAGCATTTGGGCTTATGTGTTTATGTTCAGTGTTAGTGCTGTCCTGGTTTGTCAGTCTGTCTTCCTCAGGTTCCCTCAGTTTCAGTTCACACATACTCACAGTCTATATCACTCTTACCTGCACACTAACCTGAATCCACTCTTACCTGCACTCTGCTCCTGTGTTCTGACCATCTTTACCCGCACTCACTTCCATACATACCTCCATGCTGCTTATGTGTATCAAGCTCACCCTTACCTCCACGTACCTTGTATCAGAGATTCCCTCAGCCTGCATAGAATTCCCTCTAACCAGCCCCCAGCTACAATCCAGCTCCACAGGTTCCACTCAGCACCCAGGTCCAATCCAGCTCCACAGGTTCCAGCCAGCACCCAGCTACAATCTAGCTCCACAGGTTCCAGCCAGCACCCAGCTACAATCCAGCTCCACAGGTTCCAGTCAGCACCCAGCTACAATCCAGCTCCACAGGTTCCAGCCAGCCCCAGCCTCCTTGCCAGCCAGTACTCTGCTCCACAGGTTCCAGTCATCACCCAGTACTATTCACTCCTGCTTCTCTCCACCCGGGGGCACCCCTGCAGGTGGTGTTCTCTACATCTGACCACTGCCTAAACGTAACAAGTAAGCCTTGGCTCTTCCACATCAGAAGGCACCAGCCCCATCCAACTGCTTTACTGGGAACCAAAATTGTAGGTTGTAAAAGATGTCCACCCCACTTTCCAGAGACGATAGAAACAGAGAAACAAGAAAGCAGGAAAAGAACATATGGCCCATCTACTCTGCCATCTGCCCATTTAATTTAGCTTTCTAACTCCCATCACTCTCTCAGAGAACCCATGTATTTATCCTACGCTTTTCTGAATTCAGATCCTGTTTTTGTCTCCACCATCTCCATTGGAAGGCTGTTTCATGCATCCACCACCCTCTCTGAAAATAAATATTTCCTGAGATTACACCTGAGTCACCCTCATCCTATAAGCCCTAGAGCTTCCTTTCTGTCGAAAGAGGCTAGCCTCCTGTGCATGGAAAACTTTGAAATATTTAAATTTCTCTATAATATCTTCCTAGCTCGCCTTTCCTCTAGGATGTACATATTTAGATTTTTAAGTCTATCCCCATATGCTTTAGAACAAAGACCATGGACCATTTTAGTGGACACCCTCTGGACCGACTCCAATTGGTTTATATCCTTTTGAAGGTGCGAGCTCCAGAACTGTACACAGTATTCCAAATGAGTCCCTCACCAGGGACTTATACTGAAACTATATCACCTCCCTTTTTCTGCTGACCATTCCTCTCCTTACGTAGCCAAGCATCTTTCTGGTTTTTTTACCATCATTTTATCCATCTGTTTGGCCACCTTAAGATCATCAGTTGCAATTAGCCCCAGATCCCGTTCTTGTTTTGTGCTTAGAAGACTTTCATCTCCAATACTGTACCTCTCCCCTTTTTTTTTTTTTTGCATTCTAAATGCATTACGCTGCATTTTATTAGCAATAAATCTTAATTGCCAGACCCTAGACCATTCCTCAAGCTTCATTAGATCCCTCATCTTTTTCATGTCTTCCTGGCTGTCCAACCTGTCACATTGTATTTCCTGTTCTACTCAGGGAATCTCCCACAGGGCACTGTTTGAGCTTAGGTCCACTAGATTAGGTAGGTAATGAGCCCTGACTCTCCTGCACCAGACAGCACCATCCCCATTTTTTTTGGTCTACTGGAACAAAAGCTATGTGTCATTGAAGATGTCCACCCCACTTCCAGAGAAGGTATAGGGAAAACTGGCTACAAGTACCCACCTACCTCTCACTCCTGCTCAGGCCAAAAATGTGGATTTTCCTGATCCACTCAGGAAAGCCCCAAGGGGCACTGGCTGAGCCTAGGTCTACCAGATTTGGTGGGTAGTGAGCCCGGACTCTCCTGCACCAGATGCCACCATCCCTATCTTGTCAGTACACTGGAACTGGAGCTATGAAATGGTAAAGAGAAAAATTGAAAAGCAGGTTGTTAATACAAACAAAAAACACACTTTGTAATGTCTGTATGCCAATGCCAGAAGTCTAAGAAGTAAGATGGGAGAGTTAGAGTGTATAGCAGCAAATGATGAGATTGACATAATTGGCATCACAGAGACTTGGTGGCAGCAAAAGAGAAGGAAGATGCAGCCCAAGGGAAGCTGGTATGGAAGTGAGAGCAGGCTGGAGGCTGGAACAAGGCAAAAATAACAAGAATCCAATACCGAAACATGAAACACAAGAACAGAGCAATCAGTCTTTCTAAAACATTGTATCAGTAAAGAGAGGTAAAGGTGCAAAAAATAATTAGTACTTCCCATCAAACGACAAATACTGCGGTCCAATCCAAGTCCTGTAAAGGTGAAGGTATTCCAATCAAGGTAATTGATCTGCCAATTCAAAAGCATTCAGGACCAGCTGACTGGATAGCTCCCTGTGTAAAAGCACTGACAGTAACTTTGAAAGAGCCGCGGGGGCGCACGTGTACGCATGTATGACGGCTCGCACCAGAGGACGCAGTCATATTAGAACATATGTGCATTAAGCGTGCGTGATATAAAATAGACTGTTCGGGTGTACATGTGCAGACAATTTTATATGGACGCACGCATATGCGTGCAAATGCCACCTCTACTGCGTGAGTGGAGGGATTTTAGTAGACATGCATGCTGATGCAATTACCAGTTTCCCCAGTTCATCCAGGTAAAGGAAACAACTTCCTAAACCTCCCCCCCCCCAGTTAGGTATCCTCCCTTTTATCCTGTTAGTCCCTACCCCTAAAACCCTGCTGACTAGCCTAGTTTTTATGTTTTAGGACTTACACGCCATCCATAGCAGAAGTAAAGTTACACGGTAGGGGACCTCAGTGCATGCAAGTGTTTATGCACTGTTTTCATTCATAAATCCTGGAATGCCCCAGATCAGGCCCATGTCCTGCCCCTTTTTCGGAAAAAATATTTTGTGCACATACCAGCAGATATGAGCGTATGCGGGCACATTTTAAAATTCGGGCAGCGTGCGCCAGCCCTACTTCTGCTTGTATCTCCCAGCTTTGGTGCTCCAGGCTTTTAAAATTCACCCCACTGTGCACAGCACCGCAGATTATGTGGAACTGGGGGGCACAGCAACAAACCTGCACAGTCAAGTTTAATAACAATGTAACCCCTGGGACGCCAAAGCCCACAGCTCAAATAAGGGTCAGACTTGGAAAGTCCTTTCCTGATGTTAATCTTCTCTGAAAGTCCGGAATTCTCTATCAGGGGAAGGAGGAAGATTACTTCCTAGGCCCTGCATTTTGGTTAATAATCAATTCAGTATCAAACTCATATAAACAGCACTAATAATCACACTGGAAGCATTTCTTGGTTTCCAATGTAACCTTTACTTATTAATGATGAAAAGTTGATTTAAAAAATGTTAAGTTTCAAGTTCCTGTTGTTTGCAATCCAGTTTACAGTTTCAGGTCTTCTAGTAAATTTGTGACTCTCAGCTTCCAATTAATGTATTCTGGGACTGATATCAACTGATAAGTCTTATTCCTGATCCATTCCAATTAATAAGATAGTTTTGCAGCTTCCTCCCAGAACTTGGTGGCCAGGATAATCTTTTCCCAATGTAATTGTTCTCAAGTAAAGTCCCATTTTTTTCTACCTTAGTCCAGTTGTGCAGTCATTCTCCTTACTTCGATTGTTTGTCTGTACCTGGACGGCACCTCCGTTCTTCAGCAGCTTGATGTTGTGGATGTGCTTAACATTGGACGGGTGCCACCGACCTTCTCCTCCTTTCTCCCAGGAATGAACGCAGATTCATTCTGCCGCAGGACTTCCAGTGGTCCATCTGTGCTCTCTGGTTGAGAGATGCCGTTCCTCTTCCCTGAACCAGACGGGTGGACAAACTTCCTCCTCCGAAAAGCAAAAGGTTCTCAAGGAGACATCTTAAGGTTAGGCAAAGGCACCCTTTCCACTTTCCTAAACCCCGGTCTCAGCCTTACAGACCCAAAGGTCTTTCCCTAAGAAAAAGAAACAAAACAGGGACCAGCATAGTGACATGCTGCCCCTACAAAGGATAACTCAAAGGTCCAGTGGTTTGTATACTCCCAAAGCTCACTATCTCAGGCTCCCTCATGAGGAAGCTAAAATCGACAATCGTACCTACTTCTGTTCCCCCTGTAACAAACGGAACAATCCTCTTTAGCAGAGATCTTTCAGGTTCTCTAAAACAGTCTGAGAGATAATCTCAGAAAAAGCTGAGATTCTTTGCACGCTGGGATAGCTTTTACTGTGTACAAAGACACGAAGCTAGTGGGATCTTTATTTAGCACTGATAGTTGATCTTTTATCAAAACCTTTTGGAAAAGATTAATCATTTTTTATCCTAAAAATATTGTTCATCAACTCACACTGGTACATGATTATAACAAATCCTATAGTGCACTGGTTTGAGGTTTGTGCCCAGCATAATGTGATTATACAGGTTATTATGAGACCAGTATAAGCTAATTGAACATCTCACTAGTTCCTTTTTGCCTGTACATTGTTTTTTGTAAAGTTAAGTGACACTGGGTACTTTTTGGTGGTTTAATAGCTTATAGTGTGCCAACATAAGAAATATGTAAAGGTGGTATGCATAAGCTTTGAGACCATATAGGATTTCTCTTCACATATAGGGAGGAGGAATAGCCTAGTGGTTAGAGCAGTGGCCTATGAACCAGGACACCAGGGTTCAAGTCCAGCTGTCACTCCTTGTGACCTTGGGCAAGTCACTTTACCCTCCATTGCCTCAGGTACAAAAACTTAGATTGTAAGCCCTCTGGGGATAGAAAAATTCCTACAGTACCTGAATATAAACCAGTGTGATATCTCAAGTGAGATCAAATGTCGGTATATAAAAATAATAAATAAATAAAATATGTCCCTCTATCAGATGTTTAGCATGAAGGAAGGCCTGAGGTGGCCTCAAAAACTCATATTCATCCTTATCTTTGGATGATTTGCCAGTCCAATAGAAGGTATCACATCCTGCAGAGAATCCAGGGGCTCCAGGACCTAGAAGTCTATGACTTCTAGATCTCTGCGCTACAGAGCCATAGTTTAAAAATAAAATGTGTATTCCTTGGGTACAATGCAATAAGGCACACATAGACAGCAACAGTACCCAGTCTGTACTTATATATCATTTCACAATTTCAACTTATGATCTGTGAAATTAATTTACCTATATCCCTGAATCTGTTTAGGGGTGATCATCTTAGCTCAGGCGTCACCAGTGCCCTCATACACACACACTCTCTCTCTCTCCATTTGAATGGTCCCTGTCAGCTTTGTTGTCACACATGACCTCATACAACCACTGTGCCTATGGATCTGGCTGCTTCCAGGCTGAGGGCTATCACAGGGGATCAGCTGAAAGAATACATGGATTTGGCCATATAACTGTTACTTACTACTTGATGAATTTTACTGTGCAGAGTTTGGAAATCCTATGCAATGCACATAGGGAATTGCAGCTTTCTATTAAGACAAAGTCAATTCCCCAGCTGCATTGTAAGGACAAGAGAAAAAAAAAACTGATTACATCTAAGTCTTCCTCTGTTGTTACTGTAATTTTTCTTCCCTGCAGCACCCTAGGGAATGGAGACTGTTTTACTTGAAGGAAGAAAAGTGTGTATGTGAACACAAATTATAAACTTTTTTAGCCTCTGAACTAAATTGAAATGAGCCTCTCCCACTTTCCCCCAAGGGGTAATTAAAGTGTTTTTGTTCCACCTGCAATGCATTCTACAGGGACAGCAAAACCCCAGGCTGGGTCATTAGCAGGGCTTTGGAAACATTCAAATACAACGAATTCCCCACAGGAGAGGAAGTTGAAGTCTCTGATTTCCTATCACTACTGCAATTAAAGAAAGGAGAAACTTTTCAACAAAAGAAAATTAGCAGGGCAGATTTAAAGTCACAGATCAGTGGAATCTTCCAGTTCAATGAATGTTTACAGCGACTGTCTACTAAGGACATGATTCCTAAATACACTAGTTCTGTTCCTGTGTTCTGCAAATTAAGGACAACAGGAAGTGTAACCTACCACGAACCATGGAGAGTAGGGGATATAAATATTTTTAAAATAAATAAGTGTTAAGGTGAAATCTGTCTGCAGTAAGGGCAGGTAAAATGAGTATTGCATTGTTTCCTGTGTATTAAAGATGGCAAGACAGTATCAGGGCAAGAGCTGTCTTTACTGAGTATGGGTAAAATAAAAAGTGTCACAGTTTGTCCTATATATTAAGGACAACAGGACAGTGTCTGGGTGAGATCTGTCTGCTCTGAGGAGAGGGATGATATGAGAGTTTTAGTGTCCTGTGTAGTAAGAACAGCAGGATAGCATCAGGGTGAAACCTGGTTTCAGCAAGATAGTGTTTGGATGAGATATGTTAATACAGAGAAAACTTCAAATTAAAGCCTTTGCAGTGTGTCCTCTTAGTAAGGACAGTAGGATAGGTCTGGATGAGATCTCTTTGCTGATTAGTAAGTACATCAAGACAGAGGACAGGTAAGATCAGTGTTGAATTGTGTATTAAAGAAGGCAAGAGAGTATCAGGGTAAGATGTGTCTGCTCTAAATGTGGATGAGACAAAAAAATGTTATAATATATCCTAAATATTTAGGACAAAGGATATTTTCAGGATGAGATTTCTGCACTGAGGTGGGTGAGTTTAAGAGCGTCGCAGTGTGTTCTGTGTACTGTATTTAGGATACCAAGATGATGGCAGATTTAGATCTGTCTTCAATGAGGGCTAGTGCAATGAGTGTTGCAATATGTTTTGTATATTAAGGACAGTAGAGTAGTGTCTGAGTGAAATCTGTTCACACTGAGGAGGAACGACATGTAGTATGTTGCAGTGGGTCCTCTGTATTCAGGACAAGTTATACTTTCAGTTTCAAGGTGCTCTGAAACTGTGTGAAATGAGTGTTGCAGTGTAGCCTATATACTAAGGACAGCAATGTGCTGACAGGGAGAGATCTATTTATTCTGAGGGCAGGTGAGATGAGATGTATCATGTATCTTATGTAGTAAGAACAGCAGACATTGGAAGGACAACAGCTGCCTGCATTGAGGAAGGGTGAAATGAATGTTTCAGTGTGTCCTGCATAGTAAGCACAAAGGACAGTACCAAGGTTATACTGGCTGCACTGAGGTCAGATGAGATTAATGCTGCAGTGTGTCCTGTGTACTAAGGACAGCAGAAGACTGTCAGTTAAGGTATACAAAGAATTTCATTCTTTCTCAGATGAAAATGACCTCTGATACTGAAATGAGGATGATTAGAGTGGTGATATGATAGAGATAGGAGAAGAGGGACAGGATCCTAAGTTCTGAGGTAATATTACTACACAGAGAACTCAATAGTGATGGAAATTACAGTGCGAAGTGAGGAAACTTCAGAGTGGCGCACCTCATCCAAATCCTGAACCTCCAGCACACAAAGTCTGCGGCAGATCTTTATAAATATTAATATCTCCCTCTAGCAAAAGAAATACGAAATCAGAATTTAAAAGGGGAAATATAATAATTTGTTACTTTCATTTAGGGTTGATAATAACATCTTAAAAATTCTGTATACACTAGCAAAGGAAAGGAAAAATAAGAGTAATGCAAGAAATGGCCGTTAGATGGTAGCAAAGCTTCGAAAACTGAAAAGTCAGTTGTAACTCTACTCATAGATATAATCTCATTCCCAAATATTGCATGAGAAAATATCAGTAGATAAAAACAGCTGGTTATTTTAGGAAGATCATCACATGACAGTGATAGTGCAGACTTCTCATATACACACTGACTCTCTCTTAACAGCAGGGGCAATAAACAGATAAAGGAACTGTTGAGAGGAGAGAAGGGGCAATAGATAGGAACTGCTGAGGAGAGCGAGGGGCAGGTAGGGAAAAAACAGGGGCAATAAACATTCAGGAGCTGCTGAGAGGAGAGAAAGGGACAGGGAGAGGAAAAGCAGGGGCAATAAATGTACACACAGGAATTTTTGGGGAGAGAAAGAGGATAGTGCAAGAGCAATTAACATAGGCAAGAACTGCTGAAGAGAGCGTGGGGGACAAGCAGGAAAAAGCAGGGGCAATAAACAGATACAGGAACTGCTGAGAGAGGGGGGCTCAGGCAAGAGAGAAAAGTAGGAGCAACAAACATACAGGAACTGCTGAGGGGAGAGGGAGGAGCAAGAAGGGGAAAAGCAGGGGGATTAGACACAGAAAATACAGAGGTATGAGGGGAGGCAGGCAGGAATAGCAGGGGCAAATAAACATTTTGTAACAGCAGAGAGGAAACGTAGGGGCAATAAAAGGAGATATAGGAACTACTGTATGTGAATGCCAGAAGTCTGAACAGTAAAATTGGTGAGCTAGAAAGTATGGCATTATATGAGGATATGGACAATGTTAACATTTCAGAGACCTGCTTAGAAATATATGGTTCAAAATGATGTATCTTTGAAGGATGCTAAGAGAACATGGACATTAGGGCATCCCAGTAGAGAAGTTGTAATAAATTGTAAAGTGGCTCAGGTGCCTTTAAGTAAAGAGCAGGCAGAGCATAAAAATTTCAAATTACCCTTGTTAACTGATAAACAGGTTGTTAATACAAACAGAACATTGTACGTTCTTTGAAATGTCTGTATACAAATGCTAAACACAAATAACAGAGCAAAGAATTGCACTCCAAATATTCAATCATCAACATCCAAGGAGATGCAAACAGGCCGACACAGTACAGCTCAGTTACTCACTTGGTGTTGAGGAAGTGTGATTGGGTTTGAATAGGGACCAACATTTGTTAATCAAGAGAGCAGTGAGTCACTCTGGCTGACTAACTGAAGTTAGGCTGTTTGTACCGCATTAAAGTATTAAGATGGCAGCCGTGACAGCAATGAATATAGCTGTCAAAAAAAATTTTTTTAATTGTTAAGATTTATTTTAAAAGTTATTATGAAATGAATAAAGGTATTGAATAATAGACAGCTTATATTAAGCATATAATATATAGTGCTTAGGATACTTTGCTAATTCATAGATATTCTGCATTCACCCGTTTTAAAGCAAAGGGCTGCTTTAAACTTGAGTAAGAGTGTCTTGCAAGCGGCTTTGTAAGCAGTGTATTTTGTCTTAGTAATAGAAGTAGAAGTGTGGTTTTTTCAGCAATTAGCAGAGGAAATTTATATAATTATGTTATTTCAAGATTTATCTGCCGTTTTATATTTTTATTTAAATCTCACATTTGCCAGCACCACTACTGTTTTTTATTATTTATTTTTTATATTTTTTTAAAATATCACATGGCTTTTTTGAATTATATGTTAAGTCTAGTGGCATTTGTGATTATTGTTTTTTAAACCATTTCAGACTACCTGATCAACAGATCATTTTGAAAACGATCTAGTACACACATTGTACATTTATAAGCAGGTAAAAAATCAATTCTCATTGTATTTGTCCATCAATGTTTCCTATTTTAGTCTAAGTGATGTTTATCATTTTGTGTCTCCATGTGGTACCTAGTTTCACATATTTATATGTTTTTAATTATTTATGTTTTTAATCACTTATGTATGTCCAGTATTGTTCACATTGTTTATTTATTGATTTTAGCCCCTGAGGCAGCCCCAGGTGGGGCGAAACTCGGCTTGAGTCGGGCACAAACATATATTTGTCTCCATTCAAATAAAAGCTCAAATTTGGACTACCTTGGCGTCTAATCCACATATCTGCCTAATAAGAAGATTTAAACTGGGACACTGTGCAGAAACTGTTTTACCCATTTTTCTTACCATTTGGAGGTTTGTTTTTTTTTTTCTCAAACATGGATACCCCTATCCGCTGCGGAACCTCATTCATCCATGCCCTGAAGGGCGAGTACTTCCCTTGCCTGGTCTAAAGAGACCCTTGCACAGACAGAGAAAGGACTGTGAACCGAAAAGTCCAGTTTTGGTGTTAAGAATTATTTTGAACTGTGCCATACATTTAACCAAGTTATCTTCAGTAAACTTTCTTTTTGGACACTCCATCCAAGTCTCTTGAGTGTTATTGGCACCTACAGCATTATTATTTATTAATTTTGATGAATCACATTTCTTACATATGTATATCGAATCGATGTGATGTACATAATCAATAAAAATATGTAAAAAACTGCAAAAACATTATTTAAAAAGCACATACATTAAGGGGTAGATTTTAAAAGGGTGCTGATGCGCATAAATGTGCGCGCGCTACCCAGCAAGCACACATGTACTCACGATTTTATAACTTGCGCGCGCAGGCGCAAGTTATAAAATCAGGGGTTGTCACGCGAAGAGGATGCACAATTGTGCACCTTGTGCGCACCGAGCCACGCTACCTTCTCCCGTTCCCTCCCGCCTAGCCTGACCTTCCCACCCCTTCCCCTAACCTTCCCCCCCCCCCCCCAGCCCAACTTTAATCCTCGCCAAAAGTTTTATCATATCTTTTATGCCTGCCTCTGGGCAGGAGCAAGTTGCACACGCCAGCAGCCTGCCGGCACGCGATCCTTCAACACAGCGGAGATGGCCACTGTGTCGCAGACTTCTGGCCCCGCCCCGGAGTGCCTACGCCCTGCCCATGCCCTGCCCCTTTTTGCAAGCCCCGGGACTTACACGCGTCCCGGGGCTTTACGCACATCGCCGGGCCTTTTTAAAATAGGCCCGGCACGTGTAAACCCCCCCCCTACGCGCGTAAATCCTCTGGATTTACACGTAGGGCTTTTAAAATCTGGCCCTAAGGCTAATAGTGATTAAAAACAAATTAAAATTCAGGATCTTAAAACAATAAAAAGATAAAATGAGAATAAAATAACCAGTATCAAACAACAGTAATATTCAAAACCGCTTTCTGCATGCAAGTGAACTTGATAAAGAGATAAAATAGAAATGAAGAAGAGAGGACCATAATGCCGTCAAAGACAATGACAAGTACTATCATTTTCACAGCAAGAATTAAAGTTATACAAGAAGTGGACTTTTAAAATATAGGCAAACCCTCATCTAATACAGAATAAAAACGTGCCAAGAAAAATTGTACTGGAAACCACAAACCTGATTGTATTATTGAGTGCAACAATGGAAAAAAGGAAACATCATCAGTCCTCTCAAAACATCAAGCAATAAAATCAAGGGATATAAAACATCATTCATAATATTAAAACCATGTGTAACCCCTTTTTGGAGGTAGGACCCTCCTAAGGGCACACAACTAATTTATTTCTTTGGGGCTGCTCCAGCTGACCATTTCAACCCACGCTGACTCTTAAGCCCTGCGGGGGGACTCCTTTTATGGAGGAAGCTCTCGCTTATGGCCCAGAGGATGAGAAAAGGTCGCCAGTGTGTGTCAGAAGTGTAGGTGCTTCTCATGAGGTGAGAGGCAGTAATAACTCAGACAGGACCAGGTCTGGGTGTGAAAATAAAGTTTACTGATTAATACTCATAAATTAAAGTCCATTATCCAAAAGTGGGAATTTACATCTGACTGATGGTACAGGTATGATTCTGGGTAGGTAGGTGTCCTTTTACCAGACCTCTAAGTAGGGCCCATGGTCATCTGATTTTATATGTGCAAACTGTCCCGGCGGCTGCGCGGGAATCCTAATGGAGGTGTTCACAACTTAACTGCAAAAATGCTATCTTTGAACATCTTCTCAGACTCACAGCCCATCCTGGTCCTTTGATCGTAGGGATCCGGTTGGGGTCTCTTGCTCTTATTCTTCCTTCCTTAATGACTCTTTCATCCTTACTCTCTGATCTTTCTAGGGAACTTCTCTTGGGGAAAAGTTAGTGGGATCAGGCAAGTTGTCCGCTCTGAAATCCCAGTGGGGATGGGGGGATCCAAAACCTCTCCACTCTTAAGTCCAAACAAATACGTTAAAGCTTTATCTGGATATCTCTTCTGCCTTCACTGTCTCTGCAGAGGATCCAGGACTGGTGCTTGCCCACCTGGGGGTTGATTTTAAAAGCAGCACACTGATTTTATAACATGCGCATGCCAACGCGCACACGTTATGAAATCCGATGGCCGCGCACACTTGTGCGCCAGATTTTAAAATCCGCACATGCACCTGAGGGCCACACACGTGGGGGAGGGGGGGATTTTCGCAAAATACCTGCAGCCACGCAATTGGGCCTCCCCCAGTTCCCTCCCAGTCCACTCCAATTAAGGAGGGAACTGGAAGGGAACTTCCCTATCCCATACCTAACCTTCCTCCCCACCCCCTAAACCTAACCTAACTGTTCCTAATTTTTTTATTTTGATACTTACTGCTCCTCTGGAGCAGAAGTAATCTCTGTGCGCTGGCCAGCTGCCGGCGCGCGCTTCCCCGGGACAGCATTGAATGGCGCTGGCCTGTCCCTTTCTTTGGGCGCGGCACTTCTGCGCATAACCGGGGTTCGCGTATGGCCGGGCCCATTGTAAAATGTGCGCAAGGCCCGAACATTCACGTAACCCCCGTAATTTACACGCGTGGCCTTTTTTAAAATCAGTCTACTAGGGTTTAGCATTGGCTCATAAGTCTTTGGTCCCCTGGTGAGAGCCCTTTTACTTCTAAAGTGTATCAGACTTAAAAGTCTATCTTTATGTAAATTATAAGGACCCTCAGGCAGGGAGTGCACTGGCAGGTATCTCTTCTAAGATAAACTCCTTTGGGTGAAGCTGGGAGGCCCCATCAGCGTGTGGAAAAAAAAATACATCTTCACTCTTTGACTGCTTCCTCAAACTGAACCCCATGGTGTATTAACAGGGCTGGGCTAAATACTGTTTAGGCATCCAATCCAGACTCTCCAGGTGGGAGGGACTGAGGGAATGGATGGCTCCTTACTAGAGTGTTATAATGACAGGGACAGTGAGATCTGGTGGCCAGACTACGAGCGTGTGCCACTCTCTCCCTCTCCCCCCCCAAAAAAAAATGGTGTTACGATTCTGCTTGTGGGATAGGCCCACAAGCAGCCTCTCACCTTTTTCTGCCACCTTGCCTGTCGCTCCGACACTCCTTCGCAGCCTGGTGCCGCCTCCGACTTCCTCAGTGGCCCAGAGACCGCCCACGTTTTCCTCCTGCATGTCGGGCCTTGCCGCCATGCTTCCATGCGGCCCGGAGGCTGCCGCCGCTCCCTTCACAGCCTGGAGGCCGCCGCCTTCACCATCGCTGCCCGCAGCAGGGAGCCGCTGCCGCTTCCTCTTCTGTGTGGCCTGGAGGCTGCCGTCGCTGCCATCTTCGCGGCTAGGCAACCACCGAAGCTCCTCCACTCCGCGGCCAGGAGGCCGCCGTCATCTTCTTCCTTCAGCAGTGTAGAGCCGCCCCCAGCTTCTCTTCTGCGGCAGGAGCCACCTCTGATGCCTCGGGCCTGCTTCCCTGCTTCACAGTATGGCTGCTGTCCCTGGTCCTGCCTCCTTAGGTGAGGGGCCGCACCTCTTCTCTGGATTTAAAGGGCCAGACCTCCTGACTCCTCCTTGTGATGTCATCTTGGGTGTTCCTCTTCAGCCCTACAAAAAGGGCTGTTATGGTACTTTTGGGTACTTGCCAGGTTCTTATGGCCTGGATTGGCCACTGTTGGAAACAGGATGCTGGGCTTGATGGACCCTTGGTCTGACCCAGTATGGCATTTTCTTATGTTCTTATGGTTTTGAGGTGTTTGAGTGGATTCTTGGGTACTGTGGAGATGACCACACCCATGGAGAGGAGCCCCGTGAGGAACCACAGTACTAGGCTAGACTCGAGACACTCAAACACAGAGATTCATCTTTTATTATACAGCTGAGGTATACCACCAGAGGTGGCAGTAGTGAGGTGATCCAGAGGTAGCAGTCCAGGGACCCTCGGCAGAGGGGACCTGTCTCACAGAGATAGTATAGAGAGATCCGGATGCAGGTTCCCAGTGGAGCAGAGCTGTAGATGAGACAGACTGAGAATGTTAGATTACTCACTAAGTTGGTAGCTGTATAGGTGGAGATCCCAGCAGGCAGAAGTAGTTGAATACAGGCACCGAGCCAGGGACAGCAGGCCCTCGAGGAGCGAGTACCTGATCCCAGATAGGCACCTGAAAGAAAGCAAAGTGCCCCCGAGGAGCGGTTACCCAGGTTAGAGAAATACTCTGAAGGGCAGAGAGAGCTTCCAGTGGCAGCAAGGAAGTGGCAGAGTAGCTCAGACCGGAGGCTTTCCATCCATTCATGATCCTTGCTAACTCAAATAGCTAGCAAACAAGGGCAGGCTAAATACCTGGATGGCGTGACGTCACTTGAGGGGGAAGCCCCCAAGGTTCCTGCCATGATGTGGATAAAGACGTGGGTAGCATGCGCGCGTGCACCCTAGGAGGCCCTTAGGAAAAACATGGCGTGAGGCTTTGCCATTGCCATTCCAGGGATGCCGGAGAGAGCGGCATGCAGATGTGGTGGTAGCCATCTTCCCAAGGCTAGCGGGGAGAGCAGAGAGAAAGGTGAGGCACAAAGGTCGAAGCCTTCTGAGACCGACGGACGCAACAAGGGCTCAGCCTTCAGTTCTTCGTTGCCTTCGCAAGGAGCTAGTCCTCCCTAGGACTCCTCGTCATGTCCGCTTCTTCAAGGCACTCTGTTCTTCGTGGGAATCGCCTTGTCTTCATCTGTGGTTCCTGATTCTTCGTTTACATCTTCGTTCCATGTTTGGTCTCTCACCGGATCCTATATCCTTGTCTTCAGACGTCTTCATCCTTCGACCTTCCTGATGTTCTCACCTTCAGATCTTCCTGAAGTCCTCTCTGATCAGATTCCATCAATAAATAAGGTCTATTTCCTCCCATTTAATAGAAATAGGGAAGGTAATCAGCCACAATTTGATCTAAGTAATTTAACTGATATCTTGGAATCCTCCGCAGAAATATATGAGAGAGCGACTTTACTGGTTTCTTTAATTACTGAAACAGATGTTAGCTTGTTTATGAAATTCTATTTTCAACATATGAGTGAGGGTTTCATGGGTCAAAGGATCGAAATATTCCCAGACTTGTCGAAGATAACACAGGAGAGGAGGAAGGCCTTTCTCTCTATGAGACAGGAGTTGAATACATTAGGGGCTAAGTTTCTTCTAAGATACCCCTGCAAAGGGGTTGTTACTTTAAATCGAGATGTGTATATATTTCATGCCCCGGAACAGCTTAGGGTATTCATAGACTCTAGAAAGAGGGCCTTTGTGACCTCCTCTCCAAATGAGGAACCGGGTTAAGATTAACTCAGGCTGATAATGAAGAGGTAAAATTTAGCTCGCTTGTTAAGCTATTTCTTTTGAGATATGTTGCTTTTCTTCAATGACTCCCAAGATTTCTGTTTTTTCTCCCCCCTTATATTCCTGAAATAAGATTGTGGTCTAAATAATGGATGATGTATGATGTCAATGTATATCTTGAGAGAAAATGTGTTACAGAATTTCTGAGCAAAGTTTTTCTTTGTAAATTGTATAAAAAGTAATAAAGAATAAATATATAAAAAAAAAGATCTTCCTGAAGTCCTCGCCTTCTGAAGTCCTGGCTTTCCTGAAGTCCGTCATCCAGTTGTTCTGTCTCTAGGAGCCTCAATGCTCTTGGTTGAGTGACCTGGGGTCCGAAGTCCAGATGTCTTGTTCTCCAGTTCACTCGACATCTCCTGGATGCACTTGACTGAGTGTCCTGGGGTCGGAGTCCAGATGTCCTGACGTTACAGACATCTTCGTGTCAATATGTCCCTTCTTCAGATCCTTTTGACATCCTTGTCTTCAGAACCTTCGCTGTCAAGTGTTCAGTCCTTTTGGCTCCTTCTTCAAGGAAGCCTTCAGACTCTTTGCTCCCTCGTCAAGGTAGCCTTCTTGGATGTCCTGGTTCCGGATTTAACCTCCTAGTGGGCTTCCGTCCTCTGCCCAACTTTGGGATGACCTTCTCATTCGTTCTCTGCGCTGGGTCTGAAGTTTCATCGTCTTCAGGTTGACCTGTGTTGATTACGCCGGGTTCCCGAAGCTCTGTCCAGGATGGTTGCTGCTATGAGTCCTGGCTGGATTCCTTCATACTGAGTTTTAACTCTTCTGTCTTCTATCCACTCATCAAGTGTTTTCATCAGTGTTCCTGATGTTCTTCTCTTCAGCCTTACCTCAACCTTATCAAGTATTGTCTGACCCTGACTTCAAGTATCATCTGACCCTGTCTTCAAGAGCCCTCATCTGATAATGTTGTCAGTCTTCGAGTTCCTGTCTTGGTCCTGTTACAACTGTCGCTGCCCGATGTCTCCACTCCGCCCTCCTTACATCTCTGGCGACTCCTCCTGCGGTTGACGGATGTTTGGCTACCGCGGCGTCTGCCTGCCATCCTCTCCGGCGTCCCCGGACCAGCTTGGGCATTGCCTCCCGCCATGCTGTTCAGCTGCCTTAGGGCGCACGAGCCGCACGGCCCTGCTTCAAGTACCATCAGAGGCGCGAACCTCAGGGGCGTCCCCCTGTGATGATGTCATGCATCCAGGATACAAAAGGCCTACGTGATTGCTAGCTAATTGAGTTAGCAAAGGTTTCTGAACGGATGGGATTCGCTCTCCGACCTTGCTACTCTGCCTCCTTTGGACCTACTCTATTTGGGGTACTCGCTCCTCGGGGGCCTCTCTCTCTTTCTTATCTTTCAGGTCGCTGTCTGGAACCAGTACTCGCTCCTCGAGGGCCCATGTTCCTGGACTCGCTACCTGGACTTCACTTCTGCCTGGAAGACACCGCTGCCTATAACATCTGTGAGTTACCATCTCTATCTCTCAGAGCTGTTCCCTGGAACCAGGTACTCGCTCCTTGAGGGCCTGCCTTTACTCCAGCTCCTGTGCTCCACACTGAGAGGCCGCTGCGTGAGTACATTACCAACGAGGCTCTATTCCTGAACTCTGCATATACTGCTACTACTCACAATCAGGTCTATCCAGTAAAGTGCGGCCGCGTTTACTCCGCTCCTAACCCGCGTTCTACTCACTTTCCGGCCGCGTTAGCCCTTCCTGCAATCCACAACCCCCTTTAACCTACCCTTACCGCGTCCTAAAATCCCCGGGCAACCCCTTCCGCACGCGGCATGTATAATGCATGCAAACGAGCGAATTAGCTATTCCCTAGCATCCAGTAACCCGCACCCCGACTATCGCTATTTTACCCTGCCGTTTTGCTGCGCGTTTAACCTGCTAACTTACCGCCTACCCTTACCCCTGCGTTAGAGGCAGGGGTAAGGGTAGGCGGCAAGCTTTCCCCCAGCCCCTGCTCACCTGCCCTGGCCGCGTCCATGGATGCTGGTCTCCGGGGCAGCCCCAGTCCTCTCCCCTCCTCCTGAAGCAAAAAAAAAAAGCGAAAAAAAAAATTTCAAGAGAGAGAGGGGAGAGGACGGGCAATCCTAGCTCGGCGACTTACTTTTGCAGCTCCCCTCCGGACACTGTGGCTTCCCCCGTGCCAGTACCCTCTCCCCTCCTTCCGACGCAGGATGCGAAAAGCAGCCTTGCTCCGGGAGGAGGGAAGAAGGGACTGGTAGTGTAAAGCGACAAAGCGGCGAAGCGACTTACTTTTTGCACCCCCCTCCGGACATCGGATGACCTCTCCTGCCTCCAGCTGCTCGCGAAGATGGACGCCTGCACGGCCGCTGAAGACGTGACGTCATGACGTTTGGCGTCACGGCATGTGACGTCACGTCTTCAGCGGCCGTGCAGGCGTCCATCTTCACGAGCAGCTGGAGGCAGGAGAGGTCGTCTGATGTCCGGAGGGGCTGCAAAAAGTAAGTCGCTTCGTCGCTTTACACTGCCAGTCCCTTCTTCCCTCCTCCCGGAGCAAGGCTGCTTTTCGCATCCTGCTTCGGGAGGAGGGGGAGAGGGGACTGGCACGGGGGAAGCCACGATGTCCGGAGGGGAGCTGCAATCCAGACTTCCTGGTATCTGTCATTTCAAATGACATTTGAAATGACAGATACCAGCGTGGCCGTGAAGCGTTAGGCCCGTGCACCCAGGATACTGTATAGGCGCTCTATCCAGTAAAATGGGTTGCGCGGGCCTAACGCTTCACGGACGCTTCTTAGACGCAGCTTGCATTTGCAAGCTATTTACATACAGGATCAAGCGGTAGGTGAGCTGCACTGTGCGTGCGGCAACTGCGGGTGCGCCGGGCACTAACGCAGCTCTTCCTACCGCTCGTTACTGGATAGACCTGAATATCAGTTCTCTCCATTATAGCACAGCCATTGTGGGATCGCTGTTCCAGAGCCTGAGGGACTACAAGCCCAACTGGGCTACATTCCAGCTCACTACTGCCACCTCTGGTGGATCACCAATCCTGTATAATAAAAGAACTAAGTGTGTATGTGTGTGTGTCCTACGCTGAGCCTGACCCGTGGCCCCTCATAGGACTTCACCCCGTGGGCATGGTTATCTGCCACAGGTCCAGGGATTAACCCAAAACCCTTACAAATATAACAGTTCCAGTGTCATCGTCTGCCCTCGACCTCTGTCTGTCCTGGCGCATTTGCCATTCCCGTACGGCAGGTCCGAAAGGGCTATAGAGTGGCTGGAGGGCTACTCCAGAGATGCGTCAGGTTCAACGGAGGTCCGAGTCCCTGGTCTTCAGCCTGTTCGCCTTTGCTAGGATACGTCTCACCTGCCTCGGTGCTTCTACAGAGCCCTCTGCAGTCGCACCGTGTCCAAGGACACACAACTCTCCCCGGAATTGGGATCGCTCCCTAGCGCTCCCGCAACAAATGGTCTGAGGAATAACATTTACTCATGAACATTTCACTCACGAAAACAGACAAAAATACAATTATAAGCACATGTTACATTATCTTACCACTAGGGGGAGCTCCTTCTCTAGGGAATCTATGACTAGCATAGCTTGGAGATCATGTGTCTGGCACGAACCCAAAATACATTTATTTATACAACTTTATATACCGACTTTCAAATATATGTCAAGCCGGTTAACAATCATTGAATTTGCAGTACCAAATTCAAAAAAACATTCTTCATAAAAACTAATCTAAGTTTACATACTTTTCTTAAAAAATACATAAGTAAGAACAATAAAACACTAATTTAAAACTAGCACATTTAAAAAATAAATAAAAAATACATAAACCCATCAGCCTCAATTACCCACCAAAAAGTTACCCATATAAAATACTTCACATAATATACACATCCTTTGGTCAATTAATCCTGCAAAATGAATAGTGGTTAGATAAACTGGGACCAGTACTGCCACTGCTGGAGATACAGGTGTGCTGCTACCATGCAGGAATGAGGTAGATTGATCTCACCATTCTTTGGAATGGAAACAGGATACTCAACACTGAATAGACAACATCTCCAACCACTATCCAGGTGGCCATTAGATCTTTTCTTTTTCAATCTATGCCCAGTAATACAAGTGCTTCCCCGGGAGAGGACACTAATCAAACCCATAATACATTTGAATACTTTATTCTCAGACAGAAATTACTTCTCTGTAAATACCTTCCCTTTAACGTCTTCTCTTTAACTCCTTCCCATCACATATAGAGTGACATGCTCTGATGTTGAATCTTATTAGCAGACTCCACCTAAACAGAAAACAATAATTAATCACAAAAATGACATAAATCAAAAACTCATTTGAATAAGTTTTTCCAACTTTATCAACTTTGAGAAAAGAGAATCTATATGTGAATGTAACATATCAACAATATCAGTTGAAAATACAATCAATATAGCATAAAGAACTCTCCATTGAGAATAAGTTTAACCATAAGTCCCTTCCCCAAAGTCTGATACAGTTCATAACTGTAGAACATCTCCTTCCTCAATAGAAGAACAAACTCTATAGAACAAGCAAAGAGTCTCTTTACTGAACTTTCACCCTTCCACGGAGGGCAAGCAAAAGTTTCTCTGAACAGGATTAGCAGTAAGCGTCTCTGTGGCAGGAACTGCTGCCAGCTGACAGGATGCCCTGCAACAAAGCAGAAGACAATACAACAAAGAGAGAGAAAGAAGAACAAAGTCCCTTCGGAGGAAACAGGAATAACGGGAACAGTCTTTGTTTATGTGGCTGCACCCCTCCTCACAGGGATATCAGGTCTTCACTCAGGGGGTCCTCCTTCTCGGGGATCCTTTTACGCTCATAGTGCTCTGGGCTGAATTTTTTAACACTCACTCCGTTGGGCAGAAGGCAATAGATTGAATAAGGCTTCCGCTCTCCACTCCTTAGATGGTAAATCACTGCATGCTTGAAAGTGTTGCAGCCAGGATGCAGGTCGGCTATCTTCCAGTCCAAGGCCTGTTGATAATCAGGGTGCTCCTGAATGTCCTGAAGATTGGTAGAGCCTTTGACAATCGCTTTGTCTGTGTGCTCTGCTATCCAAGCGTCCCAGTTCTCTTCTACAAAATTCATCACGTAAACCAGGACGTCGGGGTACTAGAGGCCAAAAATGCCTTGCACTCTCCAATCAAAAGGCATGCGTAAGCCATCACGTATTGGTCTCACTGCTTGCGTAAGGTGAAAGTATTGACCCGGCCCAAAAAACGAGACGACAGCTTCGCTCACCTACTGTCTGCCAACGGTCTGAATTGCTACCCTCACTAGAGCTTGAACGCTTTTAAATCAGCTTCTCAGCCATGCTGGATGACAACGTCACTGCTATAATCACTGCTTCGCACAATGCATTAGAAATCAACTGTAAATTTTGCAGACGAAAATCGGGCTGTCCGTACTTTTTTTTTTTTAAAATAGCAAAATCAGTTGAGGTTTGGAACTCGATTGCTCACTTGGTTATCCTGTTAGCCAGGAGTCACTGCCTTCACTTGCAATCGCTTAGCACCATACCCGCTCCACACAATACCTCATGCTGAGGATGACGTTGCAAGCGTGCTGCCACTGAAGCCCGTTCTGCTGCCTTCTCCTCTGTGCAGGTCCTGCGATATTAAAAACTGGTGGGACTAGCTCTTCCTCCATGCTGATCTCACGCATCACGGGATCAGCATAGAGAAAGTGCTACTCTTGAGAGTTCTAATACCGCGGGCCTGCACAGATGGAAAGGATGTTCTTCTCTGCTCAGCTGCCAGTGGAATGATGTCCACTGGCAGCTGCATGGTCTCTCTCTCTGTCGCCGGCGGGGTCGGGTCTACTGACGGCCAGATGGATCTTTCACCAGCGGTACGACATTCGTGGCCCCCTGGAAGCTCGTTGGCGGCCCCTGGGGGGCAAATCCTCCCCATTTGTGCACCACTGCTCTAAGGGCACACAAAATAATTTATGTTTCTCGGGGCTATCTTCCTTTGCCAGAGTCCCCTCCCATTGGTAGGGGGGACTCCCACTGGCTTCTTGCTTCAGGGGAAAACAGGTGCTTGTGGCCGAGGTGGGGAGGGTAATGATTTTTCCTGATGCTGGCTGAGACAAAACTGCAGGACACAGGCTAGGCTGTTCGAAGGATAAGGTTTACTGATTTAGTTAAAAAGTAATCCACTTCCAGGTGATAAATGTCTGTACAAATGAGTATCCTTTCTCTCTCTCTCTCTCTGTGTAAGTGCTGAACTCAAAAATCCTAACTCCCTTTACATGAGAACTTAGCAGTCCCCTACTCCTGAAGGGTCCCAGACTGCAACTGATCCCCTTTGGGATTGCACAGTCCTACCTGGATGCAGGGCCGACACATCCCAATAGGAGAATTAGGGAGTCGCCAAGGGCACCAGCCATTAGGAGGCAACAAATAGAAACCAAGTGGGGCCATCCCACTCACAGCCGAGAGGAGTAGAGACTCAGTGGGCCGTGAGCAGAATAGAGATTCGGCGGGCCACAAGCAGCACTCAACCTGCTCGTGGCTGAGAAAAGAAGACACTCAGCGGGCTGCAAGCAGCACCAATCCGGCTCGCAGCCGAGAAAAGCAGAGTCTCGGCGGCCACGAGCAGCACCTGTTTGTGTGTGTGTGAGTGAGTGAGAGGGATTGTGTATGTACTAGACAGCAATGTACTAGACAGCAATGGTGTTAGTGAGAGAGAGGGAGGGAGCCTGTGTAAGGGTGCGTGTGTGAATGAGACAGGGAACCTAAATGGGGGCCTGACTGAGTGAATGAGGTCAGGGCCTGAACCGGAGTGTGGGCGGGGGCGAGCGAAAGTCAAGAAGGTTGACTTAGGACGCTTTATAGCCTTGCACCGGCCCTGCCTGGATCCAGCAGACTTCACACAATGACCCTCCCTGAGCCTGTGTCCCATTCGAAGATCCTGTGGAGGGTCTTCACTGATGCTCTTCAGTGTCTTATTTGTGGTTTTTTCTTCTTCTTCTGAACCTCCCAGAAGGGAAGGCATTAAATCTCTTCAAATGAGAGAAAGGGTGACCAACAGCCTCCTCTCACCTTAAATGGGATATTTCGCTGACAGTTCAAATATCACCTGAGCCCACTGCCCATAAAGCCCCTCCTTAGTTCTTGAAGAGCACCAACAGTGACCTGGCCTCTGGATCCAGGATGTTAATCTTTCCTCAGAGCTCCAGGCTGTAACTCAGGCAAAAGAGTCCTTAATACAGTCCAAATCCTTATAAAGTCTCTTGATTTCTCTATATTGATACCTAACCTGGCAGGGAGAACACAGGTAAATGTTTCATAAAAAGTATTTCGGGTGATGCTATAGGCCGCATCAAAAAGCAGACTTACTACACTAGAGTTCCTTTCTCCTCTAATGCTCTCCTCAACTCCTCAATCTAGCCCTTATCCCTAGCTATAAGCAGGGTCCACCCATTCAGTTACCTCAAGAGGAGGAGCTGTAAAATGGTATTCCCTATAGCTATTTGTTATCTATAGGGACTAGGTGACATCCAGTGGCCAAGCCGTAGGGATGTCACACATTTATGGAATTGTAGTTACAATCAGGCCGATGCAATATAGTACGCTCGGCTGAGCACACTGCTTAACGCACTTGGACACACATTTTAGATGCGCCTCCAAAACCCCTTATGCAATAAGGGGATTAGAGCATCCAAAATGCATGTCATAACCAGCGCGTAGCTAATAGTGCTCATCACAAGTAAATCGATGTTGATGAGGCTATTAGCTATTACCCCTCGATGCAAAAAAAAAAAAAATGTGCACCCGACGTGCACATTTTTACTCTCAAAAATTATACAATTGAACTAGCGAGGTGAGATGAAAATAGACTGGAGAGGGCAATCAACCTCCTGAAGAGAAAAGGGGGGGAAAAAGGAAGGAGCCACAACCCCAGTCACTGCAGAGCAGTGGTTCTCAACCTTTTTTCTGTTCGGGACACATCTGACAGATGGTTCTCACATGCGTGACACACTGAACACATGATCGTCACGGGGCTAATTATAAACATATATTCTGTATCTACAGGATCCACCCTGACCCCCCAACAATGGCTACAGAACAGAACTAGGACATTCCCCGTTCAATTTACCATACAAAAAAGATATTTCTGGTGTCATCTCAGTAACAGCAACATAAACACTCTCGCCTACCAGGTGCAATAGCCCTCTTTATGAAAAAACAGTAATTTACCACCAATGCATGTTCTATTGAGAAAACGCAACAAATAATATTGATACAAATGCCTACATGCTAGTAAAATACTTCACCTCGGTCACGCACATAGAATCGGCCTTCACCAAGTACAGAAAGACCACAAATTACAAATATGGAAACAAACTGGAATGGAAACCCAAAAAAGCCATTCTGCATTCTGTGCAAAACAGAAATATAGCACCTAACAGACTTCCAGGATCTGCAATAATGTACACAAACTAATGTTCTTAAAGTTACACCTGCATTATGGAACTCAAACAGTAACAACCCTACCTATGAAAAGGCAGCACTGCAAAAATTAACCAGGCCCTAAACACCAATACACCTCCTATTAGGAAAATAGAACAAGCCAAGCTGCTATAGATCCCTACACAGAAACTACAAGCTCGCAGAACACCCTTAGCTGGGTCACACACGCAGAACACAGACAGACCCTCACCAAATACAGAATAAAATGACCATAAAGCTAATGTTTTTGTTTTTGCGTTGTTGCACTGCATGCAGAGTTTGGCTTCTTACTGTTCCAGTTCAGTTTTTCTCTCCACATTTCTATTTATACATTCCTCGAGAAATATAAAATAATTCTAAAACTAGAATATAATACATGTTTCAAAACAACTGATAATGGAATAACATCCAAACATTAAAAAATTTCAAAATTATTAAAAATTCTCCAAACACCAATAAAATATTTCTAACAGCAGACACATCACATAATACCCAATAATTAAAATGGCAGTCAATCAAGAAAGATAAACTTAAAAATCCACCTTTACTTACCCTCTCCAGTAACTCTCCTACTCCTTTCCCTTGTAGGCCAATAGCACATACCAGAAGCAGTAAGGGCTGCTGAAGCTCTCTCCTCACACTCTTCTTCCTTAGGGCCCATGACTAGTCTATCTCATACACACACACACACCAGTCACGTCCCTGACCAACCTCTTTCTCTCATACACATACACACCAGTCACCTCCCTGACCAATCTCTTTCTCTCACACACACACCAGTCACCTCCCTAACCAATCTTTCTCTCTCACACACACCAGTCACCTCCCTGACCAATCTCTTTCTCTCTCTCACACACACACACACTTACCAGTTACCTCCCTGACCAAACTCTTTCTCTCATACACCGTCACCTCCTTGACCAATCTCTCTTTCTCACAAAAACGTCACCTCCTTGACCAATCTTTCTCACACACACCAGTCACCTCCCTGAACAATTTTTCTTTCTCTCTCTCTCACACCAGTCACGTCTCTGACCAGTTTCTTTCTCTCACATACACCAGTGACTTTCCTGAGCAGTCTCTTGCTCTCACAAGTTTTCTCTCTTACTTACACACACACACATTCTCTCATACACTTACACATATGCTGGCTCACTCTTTCTGTCTCACTCACTCATCCCCCACCCCCACTCCCAGCACACATGGCAGCTGCAGCACAAGGTAGCCGGTATGCTGCTATTAAAAGCAGAGTCCTGACAGGCTGGAAACTGCAGCAAGAGTGACCTCCCCCATCCTGCAGCGGCAAGAAGACAGCATTCTGCTGTTTGCTTGTGCTGCTATCACGGCACAGAGCAGTCAGCCTTGAATGTAATTCTGTGCTTTTTCTTCTCCTCACCCCAGCCTTTTATTTTTATTTTTTTGCAGTTTATTATTATTTTTATATTTTCTTGCTGGGATTATGCTGGCGAGAGAAGGAGAGGTTGGAGCCAGGGCAAGGGGGGGGGGGGGCAGCAGCACCTACTCCTGCAGCCCCTGGCAAAGTGGCCAGCCAGCACCGATTTTCAGCTTTGGGTCAGGGCAGCTAATGGGTGAATTTCCCCAACTGCTGCGTGACAGGAAATCCTGTGCCGTGATGATCGCAGCACAGGCAAACTGCTGAGTGTAGCAGAGCCAGGGAGAACCTTTGGATACGATTTCTGAAGCAGCAGCATGCAAGCATGGCCTTTTCTTCTTCCCGTGTGCCCGGTAAACATTACTTCCTCTTCCGGGCCACAGGGGCGGGAAGAAGAAAAGGTCACATTCTTGTTGCCGGCTTTCACAAACACTGCTTCCATTCCCCTCAGTGCTTGAATGTGCTGATAGCCCAGACAGGTGAAATGGGGGAAAGAGCAGCGGGTGTGCAACACACCTGCCGGTGCCTCGCGACACACCGGTTGAGAACCTCTGCTATAGAGGACTGACTACACTATGAATATGGGTTTAACCTCACCCGGCGAGCCCACAATCTCCACCTTAGTTCACATCCTGATTAAACCACCTAATATCGCAACACCACATGAAATCTTAATCTGAAAACACCTCCTGATTTAACTAACTCCAAAGTCTCCACCTGAATGAAAGCATCACCAGAAGACACCACCCAAGGACACCACTACACAAAGACACCTCAAAATATTCTACCATTAGAAACCATTTGATATTACCCGCTCCATTTTCCCCCTCCGTCTATCCCCCACTGGTTGACTACCCCAAGGTTATTACCACTGTACTGAGAGACCCCCCCAAGAACACTACTTTGCTATTATCTCTGAGTCATCACTACCTATTATGGATTAAGAAATCAAAATAGATCCAATAACAGGTTGTTAACAACAACAAAAACAAAAACCTTAACAAGGTTGATACATTTCTACAATGCACAACAATCTCCAAAAACCAAAATATCAAAACCTGTTTACTGTTCACTCTACTGCTACTGAACGCTCAATCAATCTCAAAATAAATACCACTTATCAAGGATATTATAGATAACCAACAACCTACAATTTTCTGCATAACTGGAACCTGGCTAAATGACAAGGACAATGTACTCTTACACTAATTATCTCATTATAACTATGATCTATCTATTCCATATTCCACGACAAAAAAGGAAAGGTGGAGGCCTACTAATAATCTGCAAAAAAGAAGTCAAATTAACACTAAAGAAAATTGAACTTTGCCCACCAAATGAAGTAGCCATCTTAAAATCAAAGCTAATTAATATCGGATTAGTTTACTGCCCACCTGGCTTACTCCAAAAAGATTGCTCACCCATTATTGAACTCTTCACAAAAGAATTCTGTACTCCAGGAACAACAATAATCTTAGGAGACTTTAATCTACATGTAAACATTTCACCAAGATCCCCCGCTTGTAGCTTGTTCCTTGACACAATGGAGGCCTTAGGATGGACTCAACACATTTCTGCAGCCACACACTGCTGGCAACATTCTCAATTTAATATTCACAAATCCCAATTACAACAATATAAGTATTAAACATAAGACAATTCCTTGGTCTGACCATCATCTAATCAAAGTTGAGCTAATATATAACAAATTAATATCTAAAATATCTGAGATAAAAAAACACCATATGATTCAGAAAGAAAATAAAAATAGAAACACTAACTAATGCATTAGAGATCAAAATTAATGATTTAAAACTAAACAGCTGCTACAATACATTTAATTCATGGGAAAATATGATCAAAGAAATTGTAGATGAACATAGCCCTTTACAAACAATAATTATAAACAAAAACGATCTTGGGTTCCATATTACAAGCTATAGGCATCATAGTGGATAATACATTGAATCATCGGCTCAGTGTGCTGCAGCAATCAAAAAAGCAAACAGAATGTTAGAAATTATTAGGAAGGTAATGGTGAATAAAACGGAAAATGCCATAATGCCTCTGTATCGCTCCATGATTTATTTATTTTTATTTATTTAATTCTTTTATATACCTACCTTCATGACTATTGTCATATCAAATCGGTTTACATGGAACTTGGGGATAACACTCTTAACAACCATTTAACAATAGAGCAATCAGAGGAGGCAAAGTTACATTTAACAAGGAGATCAAACTTGGGAATTGAAGAAAAAGAAAGGAAAGAGAGAGATGATGAGACCGCACCTTGAGTGCTGTGTACAGTTCTGGTCACAGCATCTCAAAAAAGATATAATTGCGATGGAAAAGGTACAGAGAAGGGCGACCAAAATGATAAAGGGGATGGAACAGCTCCCCTATGAGGAAAGGTTAAAGAGGTTAGGGCTGTTCAGCTTGGAGAAGAGATGGCTGAGGGGGGATATGACAGATGTCTTTAAAATCATGAGGTCTTGAATGAGTAGAGATGAATTGATTATTTACACTTTTGGATAATAGGACTAGGGGGCAATCCATGAAGTTAGCAAGTAGCACATTTAAGACTAACCAGAGAAATTATTTTTCACTCAACGCTCAATTACGCTCTGGAATTTGTGCCAGAGGATCTGGTTAGTGCAGTTAGTGTAGCTGGGTTTAAAAAAGGTTTGGACAAGTTCTTGGAGGAGAAGTCCATTAACTGCTATTAATCAAGTTGACTTAGGGAATGGCCTCTGCTATTACTGGCATCAGTAGCATGGGATCTTCTTAGAGTTTGGGTACTTGCCAGGTTCTTGTAGCCTGGTTTGGCCTCTGTTGGAAATAGGATGCTGGGCTTGATGGACCCTTGGTCTAACCCAGCATGGGCAATTTCTTATGTTCTTATGTTCAAAGTAATTCAGAGAAAATTGAACCCTCGTATAATGAAAAACTTAAAGAATCCAAAAAACTACTAAGAAAACTAGAAAAAAGATGGTGAAAAAAACCCTACAGATGAATCACTTGGAAGATACAAATCTCACCTATCCCATTACAGAACACTAATGAACAAATAAAAAAAAAGAATATTATGCAAAACAAATACATGGAATCATCTTCAACTCAAAACTCTTGTTTGAGACAGTTAAGAGTCTAATTAAATACCCCTCTTCACATCATACAAAGAACATCAATTTTACAAAAACTTCATGTAATGATTATGCAACAGCACTAACAGAAAAAATCAAGATGCTGAATCAACAAATAACTTATTCCCACCCTCCAATAGCAAAAGAAGAGTTATCTTCACAAAATAAATGGTTATCATTTGACAGATTATCGAAACTGGAGATAAGCAAAATTATGACCAAACTTAAACCTGCTACACATCCACTCGATCCAATACCAGCCACCTTACTAAAACAAGCAAACCAGACAATAATCCCTACAATCACAATACTAATCAATCTCTCCCTTGAGGAAGGTTATATGCTCCAAGGTCTAAAACAAACAGTTATAAAACCAATTTTAAAAAATAAGTCTGGAAGACTTGATGATTGGAACAACTACCATCCGATCTCCAACTTAACCTTCATTGCAAAAATACTTGAAAAAGCAGTCCTTACCCAATTGGAAAATCATCTTGAAAATAACAAGATACTTTATTCTAACCAATTTGGATTCCAGAAAAACCAATCAACCGAAACTCTTCTTCAATCCTTATCTGATCCTATCTTACGGGGTTTTGACTCAAACAAATCATACTGCCTCGTTCTAATTTATCTAACAGCTGCCTTCAAAACTGTTGATCTTAACATGCTATGACAACAGTTGAAAAACATCGGGATTGTTGGAAATGTGCTAAAATGGTTCACCTCTTTCCTCGATGAAAGATTATTCCAAGTAAAACTTGATAATTACTTGACAGACAACTTCCAAAGCACAACTGGCATACCACAAGGATCAGCGATATCAGCAACATTATTTAATATCTACATGCTGTCCATTAGCAAATTACTAACAGACCTAGTGTTATGGTTTTGAGGTGTTGGAGTGGATTCTTGGGTACTGCGGTGATGGCCACTCCCACGGGGAGGAGCCTCGTGAGGAACCGCAGTACTAGGCTAGACTTTATACAAGCAGACATAGAGAATTTATATTTATTATACAGCTTGATGGTACTGTCCGGGGAGCAGACAGCAATGAGGTAACCCAGTAGAAGTAGTCCAGGGGTCCTCAGCAGAGGAGACCATTCCCACACTCGAGTAGATGGTAGGCAACGCAGGGTAACCTAGGAAGGTCCTGGATGAATACTCCAAGTGCTGAAGCTGAAGGTGAGACAGACTGACAGGGTTAGTACTCACTGAAGTAGATAGCCGTATTGATGAAGATCCTGGCAGGCAGAAGTAGTTCAGCAGTAGGCACCAGAGTAGGGAGAGCAGGCCCTCGAGGAGTGAGTACCCGATATCCCAGATAGGCACCTGAAAAAGAGCATAAGGGCCCCTGAGGAGAGGGTACCCAGATTAGCGATGAATTACCCCAAAGGGCAGAGAGAGAGAGCTTCCTGCAGCAGCAGTCCAATCCTTGCTAACTCAGTTTGTTAGCAAACGAAGGGCAGGCTAAATACCAGGATGTGAAGATGTCACTCGGAGGGGACACCCCCGAGGTTCTCGCCATGACATGGATAAAGACATGGGTGGCGTGTACGCGCACACCCTAGGAGGCCCTCAGGAAAATCATGGCAAACACCGTCGCTATTGCCGTTCCAGGGAAACCGGAAAGAGCAGCATGAAGACGCGGCAGCAGCCATCTTCCCAAGGCTTGAGGAGAGAGAAGGAAGAAAGGTGAGGCACAGAGGTCGAAGCCATCTGAAACCAACGGACGCGACACCTAGGAGCGATAAGCAATCGGCTCCTCCCCAACAGTCATGCGACGGCAGTGACAGTGCAGCAGAAATGATAGAGACTATGAGGCTGCCGACATAACAGAGAGAAGGCCTGCCTTCAGTGTGTGTATGTGTATGAATGGGAGCTTGTGTGTGTGCGTGTATGTGTATGTGTGTGTGAGAAAGAGAGAGAGAATGGGTGATTTCCTGGGAATCTGTCTGAATGTGTGTGAGAATGGCTGCCTGCCTGGAGATCTGTGTGTGTGTGTGGGGGGGGGGGGGGAAAGAATGAGTGCCTGCTTGGGGGTCTATCTGTGTGTATGTGTGTGAGAAAATGGGTGCTTGCCTTGGGGTCTATGTGTGTGTGAGAAAGAATGAGTGCCTGACTGGGGGGTCTGTGTGTGTGTGTGAGAGAGAATGGGTGCTTGCCTGGGGGTCTGTGTGTGTGTGTAAGAGAGAGAGATAGAAAAAATGATTGTCTGCCTGGGGGTGTGTGTATGAGAGAGAAAATGGGTGCTTGCCTGGGGGTCTGTGTGTGTGAGAGAACAAGTGCCTGCCTGGGGGTCTGTGTGTGTGTGTAAGAGAGAGAGAGAAAATGAGTGTCTGCCTGAGGGTGTGTGAGAGAGAATGGGTGCTTACCTGGGGGCTGTGTGTGTGAGAGAGAATGAGTGCCTGCCTGGGGGTCTGTGTGTGTGTGTGTAAGAGAGAGAGAGAATGAGTGCCTGCCTGGGGAGCTCTGTCTGTGTGTGTGTGAGAGAGAATGAGTTCCTGCCTGTGTGTCTGTGTGTGTTGGAGTGTGAGAGATTGGGTGCCTGCCTGGGGGTTGGTCTGTGTGTATGTATAAGAGAATGAGTGCCTGCCTGGGGGTCTATCTATGTGTGTGTAAGAGAGAATGGGTGCCTGCCTGGGGGTTTGTCTGTATGTGTGTGTGAGAGAATGAGTGCCTACCTGGAGGTCTGTGTGTGTGTGTGTGTGTGTGAGTGTGTGTGTAAGAGAGAGAGAGAGAACGAGTGCCTGCCTGGGGGGGGGGTCTGTCTGTGTGTGTGAGAGAGAATGAGTACCTGCCTGAGGGTCTGTCTGTCTGTGTGTGTGTGTGTGTGTGTGTGTGAGAGAGAGAGAGAGAATGAGTGCCTGCTTGAGGGTCTGTGTGTGTGAGAAAGAATGAGTGCCTGCTTGGGGGTCTGTCTGTATATGTGTGTGAGAGAATGAGTGCCTGCCTGGGGGTGTGTGTGTGTGTGTGTGTGTGTGTGTGTAAGAGAGAGAGAGAGAGAATGAGTGCCTGCCTGGGGAGGTCTGTCTGTGTGTATATGAGAGTGAATGAGTGCCTGAGGGTCTGTCTGTGTGTGTGAGAGAGAATGAGTTCCTGCCTGTGGGTATGTGTGTGTTGGAGTGTGAGAGAATGGGTGCCTGCCTGGGGGTTGGTCTGTGTGTATGTATAAGAGAATGAGTGCCTGCCTGGAGGTCTATCTATGCGTGTGTAAGAGAGAATGGGTGCCTGCATGGGGGTTTGTCTGTATGTGTGTGTGAGAGAATGAGTGCCTACCTGGAGGTGTGTGTGTGTGTGTGTGTGTGTGCGTGTGTGTGTGTGTGTGTAAGAGAGAGAGAGAGAATGAGTGCCTGCTTGAGGGTCTGTCTGTCTGTGTGTGTGTGAGAGAGAGAGAATGAGTGCCTGCCTGCTGCCTGTGGGTCTGTGTGTATGTGTGTGTGTGTGTGTTGTGTGTGAGAGAGAATGAGCGCCTGCCTGAGGGTCTGTCTGTGTGTGTGAGCAAGAGAATGAGTGCTGCCTGGGGGTGTGTGTGTGTGTGTGTGTGTGTGAGAAAGAGAAAGAGTGCCTGCCTGGTGGTCTGTCTGTGTGAGCAAGAGAATGAGTGCCTGTCTGGGAGTCTGTGTGTTTGTGTGAGAGAGAATGGGAGCCTGCCTGGCGGCCTGTGTGCGAATGAGGGATTCTGGGGGAGTAAGAGCTATTGTTTGCATTGGAAGGGGAAGAGTGTCTTAGAGCCTGTGTATGAGACTTTGTGGGTATGTTTGAGAGCATGTATGTATGTGTATGTGTGAGAGAAAATGAACATGTGAGTGTATCTGTGAGTGAGAGAGGATAAAGTTTGGGTGTCCCCCTAGCCCCCTAATCCTTGACAATCTCAGGGTGACTGGAAATCAAGAGTTCCCAGGTATGGACAGCAGGGGCTTTTTTATCCTCATTAGTTTAATTATTGGGTGTTATTTGATATGTGTGCTGTTTTGAAATATGTTATTGGTGCTTGGGAAATTTTAAAAAAATGTATATGACTTTAAAAGATGTTGTTTTGAAATATTTATTCTTTTATTAGTATAATTCTATTCTACTATTATAATTGATGCTCTATGTTTCTTGATTTTATTGTTTTATGAGGAATGATAGTTCTGTTTGTTCATTGTTACCCTGTAGACAGAGTCTGGCTTCTTGGGGCTTCCATTGCAGTTTTTGTCTGCATATTGCTGGTTCTAATTTGTGATCCTTTATTCTGTTTTTGGTAAGGGTCTGTCTCTGCTCTGTGCATGTGACAAAGGTGAGAGATTTTGCTAGCGTGTAGTGTCTGTGCAGGGATCTAGCGCACTCGGGATTGTTTCTTTTCCCCAGTAGGTGATGCATTGGTATTCTGGGACTCAGTGTAATATTTACAATGCTGCTTTTTTTACAGGTAGGGTTCATGTTTGAGTTCTTGGTGTCACTACTGTTACGTTATGATAGGTTTGCTGTATAGATTTTGAGAGTCTTTTTTTGTAGGGTTTTGTATTAGTTCACAATGTGTTTGGCAATGGAAGGAGTGTGTGCTGCTCTTACTGTGAGGTGCCTGCCTGGATGTGGTGTGGTATCTGCCTCTCTTTATATTTGTGCGTATCTGATTGCCCCTATCAGAATCAAAACTGAAATTTTGAGCTTCTGGCTGGCAGCGTGATTGCCTGCTATTTGGCAAATGGTTCAATAGCTGATTGGTTGGTGAGAGGCTTCGACACATATATGTATATGCACACATGATATAACCCTTCTTTGGTGGGTGGGGGACTCAACAAATTGTATGGATGGAACGGGAGTGGGGGGGGGGGGCTGAGGCTCAAAATATTTGTTCATTCCTTACCTACCTTAGAGGAGATGCCCCTCAGAAGAGAAGAGTTACAGATGCAACAGGGAGTACAACCAGGACTGGCCTGGGCGTAGATGATACCCCAGAGTCATCTGCATGAGTAGAAAATAAGTAGGTTTCCTACCAAGCCCTCCAATGTCTAATCTTCATCCAGATTTCACTCTCCACCTTTCTGATATGTTTTTCTATTCCATCACCTGTCCCAAATTCACTTGCCCTCCCTCACATTCTCCTTTTTCTCCCAACTTCCTTCTCCCTTACCATTCTCCCTTCTCCTTACCAACTCCCTTCTCCCTTACCATTCTAACTCCCTCACCTTCCCAGCTCCCTCCCTGCTCCCTCCCCCCCCTGCTCCCTCCCCCCACCCTTCCCCAGCACCCTGCTGCCTCTCCCCTACCCCTCCCCTCTCTTCCTACAAACAGCCTTTCCTTGAAAGAGCCATTGCCTTAACGTTCTCCTATACCCCTACCCCCTCCTCTCCTTTCCCCTCCTTGCTCCCCCTCTCCCCTTCTCCCTGCCCCTGCATTTAATATTAATATTGTAAATAAGTTCATATGTTAAGTTCTTAAGTGTACATGCATCCTTAACATCCTGATGCATACCTATTCCTAACATGGATAATCTTCATCCAGTTCGTTTTACAAAGTTGTATCCCTGCTCGTTGACTCTCTCTATCCTTGTTCCTAGTTCATTGTAATATCGTTGACTCTCTCTATCCTCGTTCATTGTAATTTCCTTTCTCAGTTAATTGTGAACTGACATGATGTGTCCTACGAATGCTGGTATATAAAAATTGTTAAATAAATAAATAAATAAATAAATAAACTTCCCTCCTTCCCCCTTTCTTCCATGTTCCTCCTCTCTCTATTTCTTATTCACTCTTTCTTTTCTATGATATGCCTTGCTCCACCTCCACCTCCCCCTGCCATGTTCCTCCTTGGTTCCCATTCTCATCTAAATCCCCTAAGTCATCCCTTTTCTGTCTCCTTCTCTGATCAGGGTTAGTGCTGTAGACCTGCTTGGTTCGGCATGGAAAAGAGGAGAAGCAGCTGCTGGTACTTTGTCCCTGTGCTCCGGAAATTTTTTTATTTTTTTTTTTATAGATCAGACCCCCACTATGACAGGGGGAGGTAGTGTGGGTCAAGTACAGACATGCCAAATGATCTGGTTCCAGGAAGGGAGGATTTTAGCTCAGTCCTGCATCTCAGACAACTCCATACTGATGCACTGTGGTACCTTCAGCACTTAAGAACATGCCATGCTGGGTCAGACCAAAGGTCCATCAAGCCCAGCACTGTTTCCAACAGTGGCCAAACCAGGCCACAAGAACCTGGCAAGTACCCAAACACTAAGAAGATCCCATGCTACTGATGCAATTAATAGCAGTGGCCATTCCCTAAGTAAACTTGATTAATAGCCGTTAATGGACTTCTCCTCCAAGAACTTATCCAAACCTATTTTGAACCCAGCTACACTAACTGCACTAACCACATCCTCTGGCAACAAATTCCAGAGCTTTATTGTGCGTTGAGTGAAAAAGAATTTTCTCCGACTAGTCTTAAATGTGCTACTTGCTAACTTCATGGAATGCCCCCTAGTCCTTCTATTATTCATAAGTGTAAATAACCGAGTCACATCTACTCGTTCAAGCCCTCTCATGATCTTAAAGACCTCTATCATATCCCCCCTCAGCCATCTCTTCTCCAAGTTGAACAGCCCTAACCTCTTCAGCCTTTCCTCATAGGGGAGCTGTTCCATCCCCTTTATCATTTTGATTGCCCTTCTCTGTACCGTCTCCATCGCAACTATATCTTTTTTTAGATGCGGCAACCAGAATTGTACACAGTATTCGAGGTGCGGTCTCACCATGGAGCGATATAGAGGCATTATGACATTTTCTGTTTTATTAACCATTCCCTTCCTAATAATTCCTAACATTCTGTTTGCTTTTTTTTTACTGCTGCAGCACACTGAGCCGACGATTTTAAAGTATTATCCACTATGATGCCTAGATCTTTTTCCTGGGTGGTAGCTCCTAATATGGAACCTAACATTGTGTAACTACAGCAAAGGTTATTTTTCCCTATATGCAACACCTTGCACTTGTCCACATTAAATTTCATCTGCCATTTGGATGCCCAGTCTTCCAGTCTTGCAAGTTCCTCCTATAATGTATCACAGTCCGCTTGTGATTTAACTACTCTGAACAATTTTGTGTCATCAGCAAATTTGATAACATCACGCATCGTATTCTTTTCCAGATCATTTATATATATATTGAAAAGCACCGGTCCAAGTACAGATCCCTGAGGCACTCCACTGTTTACCCTTTTCCACTGAGAAAATTGACCATTTAATCCTACTCTCTGTTTCCTGTCTTTTAACCAGTTTGTAATCAACGAAAGGACATCGCCTCCTATCCCATGACGTTTTAGTTTTTGTAGAAACCTCTCATAAGGGACTTTGTCAAACGCCTTCTGAAAATCCAAATACACTACATCTACCGGTTCACCTTTATCCACATGTTTATTAACCCCTTCAAAAAAATGAAGCAGATTTGTTAGGCAAGACTTCCCTTGGGTAAATCCATGTTGACTGTGTTCCATTAAACCATGTCTTTCTATATGCTCTACAATTTTGATCTTGAGAATAGTTTCCACTATTTTTCCTGGCACTGAAGTCAGGTCACTGGTCTATAGTTACCCGGATTGCCCCTGGAGCCTTTTTTAAATATTGGGGTTACATTGGCCACCCTCCAGTCTTCAGGTACAATGGATGATTTTAATGATAGGTTACAAATTTTAACTAATAGATCAGAAATTTCATTTTTTAGTTCTTTCAGTACCCTACGATGCATACCATCCGGTCCAGGTGATTTGCTACTTTTTAGTTTGTCAATCTGGCCACTACATCTTCCAGGTTCACAGTGATTTCGTTCAGTTCGTCTGACTCATCGCCCCTGAAAACAATCTCCGGAACTGGTATCTCCCCAACATCCTCATTAGTAAACACAGAAGCAAAGAATTAATTTAGTCTTTCTGCAATGGTCTTATCTTCCTAAGAGCCCCTTTAACCCCTCGGTCATCTAATGGTCCAACCGACTCCCTCACTGGTTTCTTGCTTCGGATATATTTAAAAAAGTTTTTATTATGAGTTTTGCCTCTATGGCCAACTTCATTTCAAATTCTCTCTTCACCTGTCTTATCAATGTTTTACACTTAACTTGACAATGTTTATGTTTTCTCCTATTTTCTTCAGATGCATCCTTCTTCCAATTTTTGAAGGATTTTTATTGGCTAAAATAGCCTCTTTCACCTCACCTTTTAACCATGACGGTAATCATTTTGCCTTCTTTCCACCTTTCTTAATGTGTGGAATACATATGGACTGCGCCTCTAGGATTGTATTTTTAAACAATGTCCAAGCCTGTTGAACACTTTTAACCTTTGCAGCTGCACCTTTCAGTTTTTTTCTAACTATTTTCCTCATTTTATCAAAGTTTCCCTTTTGAAAGTTTAGTTAGAGCTGCAGGTTTACTTATTGTCCCCCTTCCAGTTATTAGTTTAAATCTGATCATGTTATGATCACTGTTGCCAAGTGGCCCCACCACCGTTACCTCTCTCACCAAATCCTGCGTTCCACTAAGAATTAAATCTAAAATAGCTCCCTCTCTTGTTGGTTCCTGAACCAATTGCTCCATGAAGCAATCATTTATTACATCCAGGAACTTTTTGTCTCTAGCAAGTCCTGATGTTACATTTACCCAGTCAATATTGGGCTAATTGAAATCTCCCATTATTATTGCACTGCCAAATTGGTTTGCTTCCCTGATTTCTCTTAGCATTTCATCATCTGTCTGACCATTTTCTCCAGGTGGACGGTAGTATACTCCTATCACTATACTCTTACCCAACATACATGGGATTTCTACCCATATAGATTCTACTGAGCATTTAGTCTTTTGTATGATCTTTATCTTGTTGGACTCTATACCCTCCTGGACATAAAGTGCCACACTCCCACCAAGTTGATCCTCCCTATCATAGCGATATAATTTGTACCCTGATATAGCACTGTCCCATTGGTTATCCTCCTTCCACCAAGTCTCTGTGATGCCAATTATGTCAATCTCATCATTTGCTGCTATACACTCTAACTCTCCCATCTTAATTCTTAGACTTCTGGCATTGGCATACAGACATTTCAAAGTGTGTTTTTTGTTTGTTTTAACAACCTGCTTTTCAGTTGTTTGTGATAATTCGGAAATAATTAGCTTCGGTGATTTTTTACATATAGGCGTATGGACTATGTTTGCTTTTAATGGAACCTCTCTGTTGGGATGCCCTAACTCTCCTGTTTCATTAGTATCCTTCAAGGATACATTTCTCCGAATCATGCACTGCTGAGTGACTGTCGGCTTTCCCCCTTGTCTAGTTTAAAAGCTGCTCTATCTCCTTTTTGAAAGTTAGTGCCAGCAGTTTGGTTCCACTCTGGTTAAGGTGGAGCCCATCCTTTTGGAAAACTCTCCCCTTTCCCCAAAAGTTTCCCCAGTTCCTTACAAAGCTGAATCCCTCTTTCCTGCACCATCGTCTCATCCACGTATTGAAACTCTGGAGCTCTGCCTGCCTCTGGGAACCTGCACATGGAACAGGAAGCATTTCAGAGAATGCCACCCTGGAGGTTCTGGATTTCAGCTTCCTACCTAAAATCCTAAATTTGGCTTCCAGAACCTCTCTCCCACATTTTCCTATGTCGTTAGTGCCCACATGTACCACGACAGCCGGCTCCTCCCCAGCACTGTCTATAATCCTATCTAGGTGACGCGTGAGGTCTGCCTCCTTCGCACCAGGCAGGCAAGTTACCAGGCGGTCCTCACGTCCACCAGCCACCCTGCTATCTACATTTCTAATAATCGAATCACCAACTATGATGGCCGGCCTAACCCTTCCCTCCTGGGCAGTAGCCCTGGGAGACTTATCCTCAGTGCGAGAGGAAAATACATCACCTGGAGAGCAGGTCCTTGCTACAGGATCACTTCCTGCTACACCAGGGTGATGTTCTCCTACTGGGAGACCTTTCTGATCCAAGGCAGCACTGGGGCTGCCAGACTGGATTTGGGACTTGGCTACTATGTCCCTGAAGGTCTCATCAATGTACCTCTCTGTCTCCCTCAGCTCCTCCAAGTCTGCTACTCTAGCCTCCAGAGATCAGACTCATTCCCTGAGAGCCAGGAGCTCTTTGCACTGAGTGCACACATACAATCTCTCACCGGTGGGTAAAAAAATCATACATGTGACACTCAATGCAAAAGACTGGAAAGCCCCTCTCTTGCTGCTGGACTGCTGCCTTCATCTTAGTTTTATTCAGTTCCTAGTTAAGTTTAGGATACTAAGGGAGTTGGAATAAGAGTACTTTAAATTTACAGGTGCATTTACTAATTAATCAGCTAGTGTCCTATAAGGGGATAATTAAACTTCCAATAAGGGCTGGTACAATAGAATGATTTAGATAAGACCCTGATTGATTTTTAATGAGAAAGTGTCTCGTGCCTAAAAATTAAGGGTTGAGTGGGTGGGAAAGACAGACACTAGAATTAACTATCTCTGGCTTGCTTATTACCTCAGACACACACAAACTCTAAAGAATATAGCCCTTAATTTTGCCTTTCACCAAACTTTTATAAGCCCAAAAATTTCTGAAAGCTATACTTACCAATCCTCTTTAACCACCGTTAAATTAATCTTCACTCAGTTAAGGGAAGGGTTTGAGATTCATGCGCCATTAGGCATGCGCTTCCGGTCCTCCTCTACTGCAAAGGGTGCGGGGCCTCTGGAAGCTGGGGCTGTGGACGTCAATCCCTGGATCGCTTGCGGTGACTTCTGGACTCCTCTCCCGGGGGATGCTGGGAGCAGTATGCAGATGAGCCTGCTGGTCCTCCTCTACTGCAAAGGGTGTAGGGCCTCTGGAAGCTGGGGCTGTGGACGCAATCCCTGGATCGCTTGCGGGGACTTCTGGAATCCTCTCCTGGGGGTATGCTGGGAGCAGAATGCAGATGAGCCTTCCGGTCCTCCTCTACTGCAAAGGGTGCGGGGCATCTGGAAGCTGAGGCTGTGGACGCAATCCCTGGATCGCTTGCGGTGACTTCTGGACTCCTCTCCCGGGGGATGCTGGGAGCAGTATGCAGATGAGCCTTCCGGTCCTCCTCTACTGTGTAACTATAGCATGGGTTATTTTCCCCTATAGGCATCACCTTGCACTTATCCACATTAAATTTCATCTGCCATTTGGATGCCCAATTTTCCAGAGTCAGGAGGTCTTTCTGCAATTTATCACAATCTGCTTGTAATTTAACTACTCTGAACAATTTTGTATCATCTGCAAATTTGATTACCTCACTTGTTGAATTTCTTTCCAGACCATTTATAAATATATTGAAAAGTACGGGTCCCAATACAGATCCCTCAGGCACTCCACTGCCCCCTCCCTTCCACTGAGAAAATTGTCCATTTAATCCTACTCTTTGTTTCCTGTCTTTTAGATAGATAGATAAAAGAATTACAAACACCACAAAGATTGGAATGTAAGTTCAAAGTACAAGTCTGGCCAAAAGTCTCCTTTCTTGAGCTGGGTCAGGTGGCAGCTTTGTAGTATTTTCTGCCTTAGTCTTAGCATATTACTTTGGCATAACTACATAAATTGTCCTGACAATAAAGTTTCTTGAATTCAACTGAACGCTCTTGGACTGAAAGTGAAAAACAGGCAGGAGGCAGCACTGCAAGCCCCGGCTTCTATGAGAATCAGATAACTTTATTGGCAGGATAATTTTACATGTGTTGCCAAAGTAATACTTGGAATGATTAAAATAAAAAGGTGAAAAAAAATTACAAAATAATAACAATACAAGCAGGCAGCCTATGAGAGACCGTCCTAGACTGTATGTTAGCGAGAGAGGGAGGAGAGTGAGAAATAGGAGGGGGCCGAGTTCAGAGTGAGGAGGAGGATCAAGCCTTGGGTTTAGGGGGAGAGGGAAGATAATGAGGAGGCGTGGTGAACAATGCAACACTGGAAAAATAGAAACAGAAATGCATTTCCTCTTGTGCTGTGCAAAATTCAAACATATCAGAGACACTCTTTTCCCAAAGCTGACAGAAAACCAAAGACGTCCCAGTAAAGAATGAGCAGGAAAAACTCTGTATAATCCTGAGGGAAAGAGAAGAAACAGCAGCTATAGTTACCAAATATGTGGCATGCTGTCACCAGACCAGAAATGAAACCTGACCAGGGACAATACGGACCAATCCAGAGTTTTGTCATTGTTGTTGTAGATTCTGTAACCTGTAATTTTATTCCACGGTTATTATTCTGTAATATTTTCCTCTCTTCCTTGTTTTTATTTTAATCATGTATACTACTTTGGCAGCACAAGGAAAAGTGTAATTGCAATAAAGTTATCTGAATCCAAACTCTGAGCAAACAGGAGGAGAAGGAACAGGCCCTCCTAGGCTGAGACAGCAGCAGCAGCAGGAGGGGTGAACTCCCAGGCAGGAGGAGGGGGAGGAGCTGGCTTGACAGCAGCAGTAAGATTATCCACTCGGATTATGGCTGCTGAGATCTCAGGCAGCCAACGTAACCATGGCTGAGGATTACTGGGAGGAAGACCCTCACGGGTGGCAGTGACAACTCCTTCTCTTCTGGCCTGTGGACACCCTCTCCACCGTCCCCTCCAGAGCCCCCTGCCCTTCCTCCAGGGTAAGCCTGCCTTGCATTCTTTCTCACAGTAACCTCCTCTCCCGGGACCAGGGAGGCGGCAGTGTGTAGGAATCCAGCCCTGACTACAGTCCCTCTACGCATAAGGGAAACCCTCGCCTCTCCTTCCACATTTTCTCCCTTGGGCACCAGGACCTTTTGGGTCAGCGGACAGAATCTGTTCCTACAGCGAGGGGGTGCAGGAGAGAGCAGCGGAGCAGGGAGAACCAGGGCGAGAGAAGTGAGACTAGATTCCGGGGGGGGAGGGGAAGGGATTTCCAATGCCATGCAGGGCTTCTTTGCCCTCCACAGTCTCTCCAGGGATGGATCAGTTACTCTGCTACAGGGGAACAGAGGGAATGGTGAAAGACCAGGTATCTATAGGCGAGGACTCGATTGTGAGCCATGCATTTATTCTCCCTGAGAGTGAGAGAAGAAGGAATCGGGCTGCTTCAGACACCAGGAGACACAGGAAACATTCGCGCCCCCCGCCCAGCTGTACTGCAAAGACCCTCCCCCTGCCATAATTGTGTCTCCCTAATAGTTTTGGCATCTCCCTGTCAGGGTGGCAGTCTTTCTGAGAAAGGGACAGTCTCCTGGCAACAGTGAGAGTCTCCTTGTTATAGTGCTGGCGCTTTTCCTTTTATATCTAGGGTCAGGTTAACACAATGGACCTTAGGGCTGCAATCAAAGGCCTCAGATATATAGGGGGGGGGGGGCAACAGAACCTATATAACTTGTGCCTGCTAATCCAATCCCAGGTCCTCTCCCTGTTTCTCTTCCCTCCACCCCCTCGGGCCAGTAGAAGGAGAGCAGAGCTTCAGAGCAAATCATCTTCCTCTGCTACCTGGCTCCAATCGCAGTTTAAACTATGCAGTGCCTCACAGATCTTTCAAGACTTGCCAAACCATTAAAGCAGAGCCAGACACAGGTAGGAAGTGCTGATCTGTGCTCTCCTTCTGCTGGGGGAGGGTAGAAATGGTGATTGGCAGAGTGAGGGCATATAAAACTTAGAGGCAGAAGGGCCCCATTGAAGTTAATCTGGCCCTGGTTACAGCTGTTAAACTTTCATATGTATTAGCATGAATTCCATAGATGGCAGACAAAGGAATCCCCAAGATTCTTGACAGAATAACACTGGCTCCTAGGGACTGAAGACTTCCTATACTGCCTAAAATTGTGCAGGTAGACAGGGTAGGGTCACTTTAATATATAAACCTTCCTTTTTATAAGGTGGGGTTTTTTTTGTTTTTTTTATATAAGCGTGAATCTTCAACCCCCAGAGAACATAATCAGGTTGCTGCAAAAGTCCATGCCAGACTCCTCAAAGATGTACCCTCATTATTGCTCACTGGCCAGCAATCATCCTCCCTCGCTCCCAGGGCTGCGTGCACCTCTTATGGCACACCCAGGCCCGATCATCCTCCAAACCTTCCTATTTTTAACAGCACAATGTGTCCTGAAGGCAAAGGTGTGGTGACTACGTTTCTAATGACATTTATCTTTAGTTTGTTTCATTCCATATTTGTATGGTTTTTTATTTTTGGTTTGTAATAGGTTCATCTCTCTGGTGCATATTTTCTGTTTTTCCTGTCTTTTTTTTCCCAGCTGTCAAGGGGTTGCGGGGGGATCACAGCACCACCTTCTGGCTGTGACATCCTCGGCAGAACCCCGCAGTGCTTTTCCCCCTTCCTTCTGCGGAGCAGCACCTCGTCTTCCCTGGTGGCCCTCCATCCAGGTTCTAGCCAAGCCAAGCCTGAGATCCAAGGTGTCCAGGTTCTCCCAGGCCAGACTTGCTGGGGAAAGCAGCAAGAGGCCCTGGGGGGCATCAGCATCTCCCCTCCAGCCTGTGGTACAATAATAAAAGGTCCAGCTGGGCCACCGGCACTACCCTCCCTCCCCCCCACACACACACAGCCAGCCTAATAAGTAAAGGCCCAGCAAGGCCTCCAGCCTGCTGAAGCAGAGCCCTGGACTGTGAGAGTATTCTGCTAGTGTACAGGTATCTATAGCAGCCTGGTATCTTCTGTTGTTGTAATAGGAGATGTATTTGGTGTTTTAGGGCCTGGTATAATATTTGCAGTGTTGTCTTTTCTTAGATAGGGTCCTTATTGTTTGAATGCTGGCAGTTGGTGCTGTTTTGGTTTAGTAGCTTTACTATATTGTAACTGTAAATCAGGTTACTCGTGGCTTTCGGGTGGCCAAGCCCACACCCAGCACACTTTACAATAGGCTTAAAACCATATGGGTTCTAAGTCTCTTTTTTTTTCAGGGTTTTCTGTTCAGCATGATAGTAGTACATGTCAATATAATATACTTGTTGTAAATCATACTTTTATCTCAGAAGACTGTTCTTTGAATGTTCTTTTCCATGTAAAATCTGTTGTTATTGCATAATTTTAATTGTGTGTGCAATGGGCGTTGCACAAAGCTGTAAGCTATGCTTATTTATTTATTTATTTATTTAACATTTTTTTAAATACCGCAATTCATGTAGCAAAGTAACATATCATTTCGGTTTACAATAGAACATATCAATAGAAACAATAACAACATATCAATAGAAACAATAACAATAGAAAAGTTACATATCATTTCGGTTTACAATAGAGCTTAGGGCTCCTAATACCCTTGCACTAAACCATGGGATGGCAGTGGTGGGTAAAAAGGCGTGATATCAGGTGCAAAAAGACAAGATAGTAGGGGAAAGTTGGAGTAGAGTTGCATGTGGGAATTTGTATGCTCAGCTACCCAAAGCAGAGGAATCTCAACTGATCAGACTGAATGGACCAATTTGGGCTTTGTTTGCCATTATCTGTATCTTACTGTATCCATCCCCTGTCTTGTGCTGTGAACACCATCCAGGAGTGCCCATGGGTCCAGGTCCAAGTGCAGATGGAGAGAAAGATAGTCTTTCATGGGCCCTGTCAATCACTACCTTTAAGACCTCTACCTGGTGCGATGATGCCCCAGAAGAGAGCAAGGAAATTGCAGGATATAGCCAGTACTCACACCAGGGTCTCTCCATTCAGCCAGAACACTGGGAGTAATAGGCAAAAATCAAACTGGAGTCCAAGTTGGTATTCAAATCAAAGTCTTTACTGCAACTTAAATAAAAATAATCCAAGCCAGTATTCCAAAAATCAAAAACAGCATTAGGAAAATTACAACAGTGAAGATGATAGATAATTTGTCCATACTAGAAGTTGATTCCTTTCTTAGCTCTCTGGCACCATTATCCATAGGACAAGTCTCTCCTACTTGGAGGGTTCATTGGCTGGAATGGGGTCCACACATGTACCTTGCAAAGAAATAGAAAAATTATCCCCAGGCACAAAAAACTGGAGGGAAACAATTCCCAAATACAAAAACATCAGAAAAATCCCAACATGGGTCAAAACTATTAATTTGCAATCCAAACCTCGTCCAGTCTTGTGAGCTCTTGACTCAAAAGTCTCAGTCCTTCCCTTCACCCATGCTGTTAACTGATCGCCAGGGCATAAAGATCTTTGGCCCAGGCCTTTGGGACACCGGGGTTAGGCCCTTCCCTTTGGCACTGGCCATCAATCTTCTCAAATTTCTTTCCTCAGAAATCCTGCTCGCATGGCCTCTTAGATCCTGGGAGAATTTCCAGCTCTCCAAACACTCTTGAGTTCCAGGGATGATCTCTAGCCTCCTTCCATCTCCGTAGCTCCTAACCCAAAATGTGCAAAGACCCTTTCCACGACCTCACTGATGGGAAAAATATACATGGGAGCAAAGCCAGTGACTGGCAAAGCCCCATCACGTTACTAAGAGGCTGATCACTGGCTCAAGAGTTAAGCAGCAGTCATGGGGCACAATAGATTTAATGGGTTAATAGAAGGTTTGCGTGACCTGATAAATGACAAGTATTTGTGATTGTTCTTCAAATCAATTGCATTTTTTTTTTTTTTTATTATTTATAAACCACACACTCCAAGGCTCGCAGTGGTTTACAGTAAAATATACATAAGTCATGTTTTCCTAATGGCGGGGATGGCAGTTGTTAAGTAATTGTAGTTTTCCTGACTGTTCGAATGCAATGTTATTGGTATCTTTATATTTGGTTGTACCTCGCTTTCAGGCAGATTTTAAAAGGGTCATGCATGGCCCATCTTGCCACGTGCATAGGTTTTAAAATACTCTTCATGCGCAGAGAGAGAGAGAGACTCTTTATAGGGCTCAGCCACTGTAATGGGGGCATTTTGAAATCGGGATGAGTTTTCGGGAGGTGGATTGTGTTTGTTGGGTGGTGTAACAGAAACATGCAGAGTTATTCCTTGTAAAAATGACATCATTAAAGGATTTTAGACCTTATAAGCGATGAAAAGGAGTTGATTTGTACAACGTAGCTGGCAGAGACTGCAGTGTACAAATCAACTCCTCTTGTTAGAATTTTCATCGCTTATAAGGTCTAAAATTCTTTAATGATGTCAATTTTTCAAGGAATACCTCTGCATGTTTCTGTAGCACCACCCCACAAACCCCAATCCACCTCCCGAAAACTCACCCCGAATCAAAGTGCCCCCTTACAATGGTCCACATATTGAGTGTCAGGCTGAGCCCTATAAAGAGTCTCTCTCTCTCTCTCTCTCTCACTCTCACGCTCACTCTCTCTCTCTCTATCTCTCTCTCTCTCTCTGGAGCTGTAGTATATTTGTGCTGGCTGAGGAAAATTAGGGGTCACGCGCATCAGTGCTGGGAGCACCCAAGCCCTGCCCCCTTTTCCACCTACTTTTTCTGGACACGCGTACATGAATGTACGCACGTACTTCCCCGGCAATTCAAAATTTGCATAGCTTACGCACGTAGATGGCCATTTTTGCGCACGCAAGGCTTTTAAAATCTACGTCTCGGTGCACAGTTTTCTAGTAATAAGGCAAGTAATAAAAGTTTAAGGTAAATAAATAGTCGTGTGGAAGGACATGCGTCCAAGTGTTTGGGCATTTTCACAGTCAATCTCAGGGTCTATTGCTGGATCATGGGAGGAGGCTAGCCTTCTACTCTGATCATGTGGCATGATCAACAGCGGTACCACACACTTGCTTCTGCCAAATGCAAAAAGGGTGCACCATGGAAAGGGTTTTTGTAGCACACATATGTTATAATGATGAGAGCCCCTTCCTTCAGGAGTATGGTTATCAGTGATAGGTTTTTCTGCAAGAAACCGGATGTGGTGAAAGCAGTTGATGTAGCTGAGTTGAAAAAGGATCTAGACAAAGTTACTGAAGGAAAAGTCCATGAACCACTATTAGCCATGTAGACTAGGGAAAGCCACGGCTTACCCCTGGTTATAAGCAAGAAGGATTGGACCTCTTCTTTGGATCCTGTCTGGTTCTTGTGACCTGGATTGGCCATTATTGGAGACAGGATGCTGGGCTCAATGGACCTGTTCCAGCAAGGCGTTTCTTATGATCTTATAACCTATAAGTCAATAGATGCATTGAGGGGAAAGACAGGCCAGGCTCAGCCTATTCCTGTTAAGCTGGCACCCTGCTCTAGACAAGTTACAGCCTGCTTCCAGGGCATCACTGATCCATTCCTGTTTTCTCTCCTTCCCCACCACCCCCTGCCCCATCTTCTCCCTATAGTGGCTTTTACGGGCCTGCCATTTCAACATCTCTAAGTATAAGTTCATAAGTGCAGTGGAGTAAAACCTGGAATGGCTTAACCTGTCCTTAATGACCTCGGGCTGTTTGGTGACCCTGCCAACAAGTAAACCGTGTAATGAATCGTACATTTACTGCAGGCCCTTCCCTGTTTATGCCATGCATGAACTACATTTGTTGGGAAAGAAGTTAAACAGACTCTGAATGTGATCAGTTTCGGCTGTTTCCCTTTGATTACTACGATCAGGCTGCCTTTGTGATGCAGCAGATCCCTACAGAAACCATTGACATGGAGATGGGCTCTGTGGCCCATACTAAACTCCAGTGCGGGGCCCTGGATCCTGGCCTGGCCTGCCTCGAGCTCTCCCTGTATTTCTTCCTTCCACAAGTCCCAATGTAATAAGATAAGAATAACAAATAGTTGTGCTGAACTTCACCCATTTTCTTTACTCATATGCTGAAAAAAACGAGTTAACTCCTGACGCAATAAGCTAATGGCATGCTAATGCATCAGGAGTTTACAAAAGGCGTACTAACCCAAAAATGTGCACAGCCACAGAAAGACAATGCTTGGCATGCATAAAAAATATTATTTACGTGCATAAACCTTGCTTTATGCACCGAAAGCTCCAAGTACAGGACTCTCACACCATAAACTCCAGGTTCAGAACCCCTAGACTAACACTAGCCCCGGGAGTTACATTTACAGTGTTAAAAAAAAAAAAACCTGAGTTAAGTCTACGCACCTTTCTGCATTGGGCAGTAATAGCCAATACCTTGATTTGCAGGGAGGAATGCTAATTTATGCACACAGTTTTTCCCATGTTTGCCCGGACTTTTATTTGTGTGCTAAGCTCCTTGCTAAATTGGGATTGAAGCTCTACGCAAAAAAATGCGCTCACAACCATGCGTTAACATGTGCACACCACACCTTGTTACATCAGGACCACACTGACCAATTGGAAAGTTGCTAGTTCCCCTCAGGTCGCCAAATTGGGTGGAGAACAACGTGCTAATCCTGTTTATTCCTGTGAGAAATTCAGCTGTGGCATGCCACCTTCAGGAACTGCTTAAAGAGCCTCTCCAGAGCTAAACTGATTTTAAGAAAAGCAGGTTATGACCACCCTCTCGGCTTCCCTTTCCCCCATTCCCAGCACCGAGAGCTGCTAAACAGCATATTTTCTTCTCACAAACCCTTTTTACTCCTCACCCCTTTGTGTTTCTAACCGTAATCCAGTCCCCTCCCTTTGTCTGTAGGCAACCTGATCAGTCCAGCAACTGCCAGGAGGGGTTGGGTGCGCGATGATCCAAAGTTTTAACTTCTACCTCCCACCCTAGGCCCTGAGTCTTATAACTCCCTCTTTCTCAGAGCCATAATATCTGCTTCCAGGAATGGAACCTACCATTCGGAAATAAGAAAGGGACCTTAAACATTGTTTTTTTTCTTAAGCAAAGTCTCTGTTTGCTGTGGCACAAAGGATGTATAATGTAAAAGGTATGCAGGGTATTTGCAGACTGCAGCAGGGTTTCATTCTTATGGATCACTGAAAGTTTGTTTCTGATACAAGGGGGAGCTAAACGGGATTAGGCCTCTTTTTTTTTTTATTTTATTTAACAAGCAGATCTGATACAACATATAGCACAATGACTGCAAGTGTACAGATTACACCTCTTAAGACCTCCACACTAATCCTCTGTTACATGAGTGTGTGTTTGTGTGCGCCTGTGTATATATTTGGTTAAATATTTCTGTCTGTGTGTGTTTGTATGAATGTTATTATTTCTATGCCTCTGTACACATGTGTGCATATATGTAAATGTGTGTCAATATCTGCGTATGGAAATATGTGTCTCTAAGGATGTAAATGCGTGCATAGAGGAGTGAACTGTGGGCTGACTTTAGTGGGCCACCGGTCCCTGTCAGAAATATTAACATTTATTTGACTAAATAGCTAAACGTAACATAGTAATTGTTATGAACCCTCCTGTAGCTGGGCTACGGGAGGCTCCTTACCTCTTCCTGGAGGCCGCTCCAAGCCAGGGCCTCGCCTGCGAACTGTCCGGGATTTGCTCCAGGGCCTGGGAGGCCTCGATGTCCGTGGGGCCTGCCTGAGGCTGCTTGTGTTTGCATGGACTTCCTGGTTTGAGCTACGCCCTTCCCTAGGGGCCGGCCCGCAGCACTTTTCCGTAGTTATAGGGCCAGCTAGGTGTGGGCCTGCCAAACTCCTCCCAGGGAGTCGCCGGTCTGCAGCCCTATAAAAGGACTTCAGCTTCAGTCTGTCTTGGCCTTGCATCGTGGTGACTTCCCTCTGGAGGCTCCTGCCTGCCAGAGCCCTTGTAAGGTTGTCTGTTCTTCGAGGAGCTCCTTGTCTCGTCTGCTTTATACCATGTCTTGGTGTCTTGATGTTTTGCCTGAGGTCCCTGACCATGTCCTGATGTTCTGCCATGATCTTCCTTATCCTGATGTGTCTGCCTGCCAGGATGTTCTTCCCTGCGTCTTCGTCTGGTGCTCTCGAGCCTTCTGTTCCTGTAAGCCGGTGCTCTCGGATGGTGTATGCCCGAGAATGAGGTGTCTTGCAGGTAGGAAGTGTCCCTGTGCTCCTGAGCCTCCGTTCCTGCCAGCCTTGGGGGAAGCTTCGGATGACACCGGCTCAGTCATTGGAGTTCCTTCTTGCCTGGATCTTCCCTGCGCTGTTCCGCTCTCCTCGTGGTCCGTGACCAGCCTGCAAGGGCTGTGTAGGGCATGCAGTGGGACAGGGTGGTCCGCGACTCAGTCCCGCGGGCGCCCTGAGAGAAAGTGCCAATGTCCATGCCTTATGTGTGCTTGTTTGGATGTCAAGTTCCTCGTCCATGATGCCATTGCATCAACCCTGCTGTTGTCAAGTTCCTCGTCCGTGATGCCGTTGCATCAACCCAGCTGTTGTCAAGTGTCTTGGCTGTGATGCTGCCGCATCGACCATAGTCCTGTCTTCGTGTCAAGGCCTCCGTCTGCCCTCAACCTCAGGCCAGGCCTGCTGCTCCATGCTGTTCGCAGCAGGTCCGAAAGGGCTCGGAATGGTCGGAGGACCATTCAACTTCCAACATCCTTGGATGTTGGCCTTGGGAGCTTGCAGGCCTGGCAGAGGGTAAGACTGTGTACAGCCATGCGGAGCCACCGTCAACCCTCGGCTCCCCCTGAAGGTCTGGGCCCGGGCTGAGGCCCAAGGGCACACTAAACACCCCCGTACATAACAGTAATGATGTCAGAAAAGGACCAAATGGTCTGTCTACTCTGCCCAGCAAGCTTCTTATGGTAGTATCTGCTGCAGTGTGCAGGTTACCCCATGTTTCTCTTAAGGATAGCACCTGCCCCTCCATGCAGTTATTTGATGAGCCTTCTTGAAAACTCAGACAGTGCTGAAGTGTTTTGCTTATGGACTCGGCCTTAGAAGCAGTCCTGTGCTTATTCACTTAATGTCTGGTTATCAGTGCCCCAGACTATAAAAGTCATGGCCTATGTTGGTTGTCATCTGAATCCAATTCCTCTTCCACCCCCCTCCCCCACCACCACCATCAAAGTGAAGAGTGATGTTGTAGTTGCATCAAAAACTTATTGGTTAAGGGTAGTAATGCCTTGCCTTCTGTTAAGGGTAGTAATTGCTGTTCCTTGCAGGTTACCCCCCTGCTTATCAGTTCCCCAGACCATAATAGTCGGGGCCACCATTTCATTAAATAGTTAATATATAACATCCTTGTTGTAGGTTGTGACTGAGATTGTTAAAATTAGTCTAATAAGTTTAAATATTTTGGGAAACATTAAGGGAAATATGGGATCAGATTTGAAAAATAGCACAGTCTGTTTTTCATGCCGCTGAGGGAGTATAAATCTCGTGTTTTGTCCAGCATCATATTGCATTGGGCAGTTAGTGAACATCTCTTCCACAGAACTGAAAAAACACTTGCTCATGAATCTTCCTTGCTCACAGATTTCTCAGCTTGTAAAAGTAAATGCAAGCTTCCATTGTCACATTTGTCATGCAAAGCAATCAGTGCATTATCAAACACTTCAAAACAGAAGTGTTGATCATGCATAGACTGTAGAAATCTGCTGTGCAAAATAGCCTGCACCAATGTCAGTGCAATCTTCCTTGGCTGTCATCTGGAAAAATTCAAGTAGCTCACTGAAATTAATAATTTACCACATGGAGGGTCCTTCTAGTGGTGCAAATGTTTGCAGGCTATGTGCATCAGATAATTGTAATCATCCCTTTCTGTGTCCTTACCACAAACAGAAGGTTAAACTGGGGGGGAGAGGCAGCTGAGACCTGACAAACTTATGTAATGCCCCCATGCCTAATAACCTTGTGGGGGCATTCCTGCATCTCAGTCTGACCTAGCGGGAGTCCTCCTCAAATGGAATCTGTTGGTCCTTGTCTGCGTGGCACCTGGTGCCTCCTGGTTACCCCATGAAAACCTGAAAAACAGGTGGGACCTTAAACAAAGCTGCAGTATTTAAACATATGTACAGATTTTATTAGACTATATAATTATATACATATCTACAGGATATCAAACAGCACTTTTATCTTTTTGTGTGTATTAGTCTCAGACTACATAACTATATACATTTCTACAAGATATCAGTTGGTATAGTTAGCTATTTGGGGATGTTAGTCCCCACAAAATACCACCATATAGAAAAGAAAGGACCACTTGTGTTCCTCTTGATCCAATACAGTTACCCTCCCCTCTTTTTTCCTTCCCACAGTACCCCACGTCTCACCCATGTGAAGAAATGCAACTGGGCTGGTGAGAACTGCTTGGTCATAAGGGGAGAATCCATTGTGTCCAGACTGCTGTGGCTGCTGGTTCCACTTCCTTACACTCTGCTAATGGGTCCATGGCCTCCTGGAGGACCAAACTTCATCTCAGAATCCATTACTGGGGTCCACGTCCTCCTGGTGGACCTGACTCCACCTCCTGGGTTTGTGCTCACTTGGGGGACCCAAAGTCACCTCCTGATCAGTTGCTGAGGTCTGCATCCTCCTGGGAGATCCAATGCTGCCTCCCAATCTGCAGCTGGAGTCTGTTAACGTCCTGGGGGTACAATGCTACCTCCAATGAGCCTCTTCACAGCTGATGTCTTTTCTTCCTCAGTGAAAGGAGTTTCCTTTGCTTAGGTTTAGAACTCAACTAGGCTCATAGTTTACTCATTGTTCAGTGATTCCAGCTTAGCTAAGCCCATGACCACCTCTTCTCAACCACAAGGCCGAGACCCATGCAAAAATATAAAAGAAAAAAGTGCAAGCTCTTCCATTCTACCTGGCCTTTCTTTTCTCAGCTCTGAAAACCAGGTACTCAAGGGTTCTGACCCCCTTGTCATTCATGGTGAGGATCTGTTTGTTTGATAAGATTGTCTTTCAAGACATTTCCAACACAAATCCCTCTTTAGTCAAAATTCTACAGTTTAGGACCTTGCTAATATTCATTTCTGATGTTTCACTGTAAGCAGCAATATTTATTTTATTTATTTATGCATTTTATATATCGTCATTCCAAAATGAGATCACAACGGTTTACAAAATCAGTGATCAGATTCAGGGTCAGCATTCCCATAATGGGTCAACATTCATATTCAGGGTCAGTACAATGGCAGATACATATTCAAGATCATATTTTTACATTTATTTATTTAGAACTTTTATATACTGACATTCAAATGAATATCACATTGGTTTACATACAACTGGGGTAAAAAACTTAACAGAAAGAAAGTAAAATAATAGTTACATCTAACAGGGATATCATGAGGAGCGGGGGAGAGAGAGAAGAAGGTCAGGGAGACCTAGAGAGAGAAGGAGGAATATAGAAAGGAGGATACAGTAATTATATAACATATTAGTTAACAGTACTTATATTACAAGATATATAACAAATTATTTAGCAGTGGTTATATTACATTATATTACCTTACAATTATGTTACAAGGCTAAGTGGTCAGGGGTATGGTAAGATTAAGTAAATGCTTGTTTGAACAGCCAGGTTTTCAACTTTTTTTTGAAGGTTGTTGTACAGTGTTCTAGGCGTAGGTCAGGTGGCATCGAGTTCCATAAAGTTGGACCTGCTATGGACAGGGCTCGTTCTCGGGTAATCTAGTTCATCACAATATCAAATACATATTCTAGGTTGATACATTAATATCGCGTACAAGTTGACTAGGGCACCAGGATGATTTGAAACCTATAATTTTCAATACATTATCCTTCATGTTATATTCAGTAAGTTGTTTTGTTACACTTTACATCGTTGAATACTAATTGCTTAATCTACTATCATAATCTTATGTTCCGACAGTGACATTATTGGCATATTGGTATTTTACATTAGGTCATATGCATTTCGAAAGAGCCATGTTTTCAGTTCTCATTTAAAATTCTTTCTGTTATCTGATGTAGTGACTCTGGAAGAGAGTTCCACAACTTGGGACCCGCTATGGAGAACATTTGGTCTCTTATTTGTGTTAAGTATATGCTCAGTGTTGTAGGCACCTTTAGAAGTCTTTTGTTTTGCGATCTTAGGGCTCTCTGTGGAGTTGTCTGTTGAAGTGTCACTCCTATTAAGCATAGGTTAATGTTGATGATATTAAAAATTTGAGTTAATACTTTATAATGAATTCTGGATTGTATAGGAAGCCAGTGCAGTGCTAACAGTGAGGGGGTGATGTGGTCAAATTTCCTTGACCTTAGTAAGAATCTGGCTGAGGCATTTTGTAGTAACTATAGTGGTTTTAATAGTCCTGAGGATAGTCCTAGTAATAGGGACTTGCAGTAATCCAGGTTTGAAAATAGAGTTTGTAAAACAGTGTGGAAATCCTGGGTTGTTAATAATGGTTTCAGCCAGTGTAGTATTCTCAGTTTGGAGTATCCAGTTTTAATTAATTTGCTTATATGCTTTTCCATTGAAAAGTTCTCATCGATCTGTATTCCTAGGTCCCACACTTGATCTGATGGTGTAATGTTCAAATTTCCTAGGTCTAGGGTTAGTGGTTTTATTATCGTGGAGTTTCTTCTTAACCATATGATTTCAGGTTGTTTTTTGTTAGTTTCAGCTGAGATAGTTTTTGTTGAATTGCTTTCATGTACAGGGTCAAAGCAGTTTTTTCAAATGATTTGTTGAATGAGATGTAGATTATATGTCATCTGTATATAGGAAGAAGTTGATTCCTAATTCCGCTAGTAATTTGCATAGAGGCAGCATTTAAATGTTGAATAATGTAGTGTAGAGTGCTGACTCCTGGCAGACACCTGTATCGATTAGTAATGTGTCAGATATGTGACTGTCCAGTTTTACTTGGAACGATCTATCTGCTAGGAAGGAAGAGAACCATTTGATAACATTTCCATCTATTCCAATTTTTCTCAGCTGATGGCATAGCTGGGTATGGTCTCCGTGTTGAAGGCTGCTATTAGATCAAGTAGTACCAGGATATAGGATTTATCAATTGGATTTCTGTTGAGCGATCTTTTCTGAATTTGAATTGGTTTAGGTGTAGAATGTTATTTTCTTCTAGGAAGCTTTCTAATTGTGATAGTACTGCTTTTTCCAGGACTTTAGCAATGAAAGGCTGGTAGATAGTGGTCGATAATTGTCCCAATCATCAATTCTGCCAGTTTTATTTTTAAGGATTGGTTTTATCGTAGCTTGTTTTGCCCTATCAGGGTCAATCCTTCTGCTAACAAGTGGTTGTTCATTGTTGTGATTGTTGTTCATTGTTGTGATTACACTGTGTACTGTTTTCAGGGAACTTGCGGGGATTGGGTCCAGTGGATGGATAGCTGGTTTATTTTTTGTAATGGTTTGGTTAATTTCAAATTTTGATACAATGTCGAATGTGTTCCCATTTTGCTCGCCCAAGTTTTTCTTCAGGTTCTTTGGTTGGTATGCAGGAGGTAAATTGTGTTTTTTTCTAGCAAAGTAGTGGCATATTCGTTGCAGGAATTTGAAAATTTGTAGTTATCTGAGATGGAGGAAGATGGGTCTTTGATTAGGTTTTTAACTGTTTCGAAGAGTAATTTGGAATGAAATATTACACCATTAATTGTTTAGCATAGTAGCTTTTTTTGTTTTATTGATTTGTTCATGGTATTTTGTTAATAGGGATTTGTATTTTTCTAGGGATTCCGTAGATTGGCATTTCCGCCATTGCTTTCCAGATTTTCTCAGGGTTTGTTTAGTGTATCTTAGCTCTTCATTATACCAAGGTTTCTTTTGTTTGGAGGTATTGCGTTCATTTTGGAACTTTTTTTCTGGACTGGGCATAGGTTATCGGCTATTTCATTGATGATTTTATACCAGGAGTCGAAAGCTGAGGAGGCATTATTGTGTTTAAAATCAGTTATCTTATATGTAATGGTCTCTTTGAGTATTTCTGGTTCTATCTTTTTTCTGTATGTGAATGATTGATTAATATGTGGCATTGTTTGCTGTGTGTTGAGGAGAGATATTTCTGCTTTTATTAGTCGGTGATCAGACCAGGGTAGTATGTAGTGGGATGAATTGTGATTGGCGAATATTAGGTCAAGGATGTGTCCTGCTTTACGAGTGGGGTTGGTTATAAATTGTGACCAGCCCATTGCTTCCATGGAATCTAGAAAGATTTCACATGCTGTAGTTTTAGGTATACTGTCTACTTGTAGGTTAAAGTTCCCTACGATTAGGGTGAATTCAAATGATGGAAATGCTTTTGTGAAAATTTCGATTAGAGGTGAGCAGTCTTTTTGGAGTGTTCCAGGTTGGCAATAGACAGTACCTATGTATAGATGTGTAGATTTTAGTATTGCCACCTCGCGGGGTGGGGGGGGGGAGATAATCTCAACTTTGTATGGTTTAAGTTTTAGATCTTTTTTACTGATTATTAATCTACCCCCATCTTTACGATTGAGTCTGGGGAAGTGAAAGATATCATAGTTGGGGTGATAAATTTGATTTAAAGAGAACATGATCACTGTCTTTCAGCCAAGTTTCGGTTATGCAAAAGATGGTAGGTTTTAGTTCTTCTAATAGATCATTTATCAATGGGATTTTCTTTGATAATGATTGAACGTTAGTAGTAGGAGAGTAAACATTAGACATGAAGAGATTACAGGCGATATGTTATCTATTGTGCGGTAGAACAGCTTTGCGCTCTTTCTTTGCTTGTATTGCGATGTTTTAAGAGGATTTCCATATTTTCCTTGTTCTGTGATGGTTTCACTGCAGCATGTTGGCTCCATTGTAATAGCTGTTTGGTATGAGTGGTGATTAAATATTTAATTTAGGCATCACTTCAGGCGCGCACAAAGGGGCAAGCCACTTTGTTGTACTCCTTTGTGCGCATGCCTCTCAGTGCAGGCACCTCTAGCGTTCCCGCTGCATTCTTGTCAGGCGATGGGCGGGCAGTGGGTAGGTGCCATCTTGCAAGCGCCAACAATGTTTTCCTCCTCCTTCTGGCGGGGAGGGGGGAAAAGGAACGCTTCTCTTGTGCCTGTCCGACGTCCTCTCCTCACCTCCCACTGGTCTCGGTGGTGTTGCCAGCTCCTGCCGGTCTCAATCAGGCAGGCAGTGCGCCCTCATGCTGCCTCCAGCGTTCCCGCCATGATCTTGTCCAGCGGTGGGCGGTCTCTGGGGCGGGCAGTGGGCTCAATAGTCAGGGAGTTGTCACATGCAAATCTCCTAACCTGAAATTCTGACTGATGTCTTCAATAGTGATTTAATCACCTTCACGAAAAAGGTCTGATAACCTTTTCAGGGGCCGTTAGAATAAGACGCACTTTAAATAGACGCTCTATTGAGCACCCATTTTCCTAACGTGTGCAGCCGCACGTCTCTTGAGCACCCAATACTATATTTTAATGAACTGCTGCATTAAAAAGGATATCGCTAGGGAAGAATTATGCGTTCCTAGCGCTCAAATGCATCGAGCGACCAGGAGATGTGACTGTGCGCCCACAATTGCAACAGGTTCTCAATAGGGGCGTCCATTTTACCTTGCTTCAGGTCAATTTCTGGACACCCAATATACATGCATGATAGCAAGAGGCAAAATCAGCCTGGACCGTGTCTATTGTGCATGTATGTTGTGTGTCCAGAGTTTTTTTTTAATCAAGTCATTACATTATACCTTTATTCTTAAACATCACCTGAGCCCTAGACTCACAGATTGATTTAACGCCAGCCCTGGGGTTGGAATTAAATTTGTTGTGTTAAAAATTGCACATTGGGTGCCCAGCAATTTTATTCATCAGGGGGTAATAGCTAATAGTTCTCATCACAACATGTAGATGAAGCTATCGGCTATGCGTTTGGGCATGTGTTTTGGATGTGCTAATCTCCTTATTGCATCAGGTGCTAGCCTAGTGCGTCCAACTGCATGTAAACCTCCGCACTAGACTGTCAGTCTTTCTCTGACTTCCCAGTCTCATGTTACGTGACTTCTTCCTGCTGCAGTTAATTTCAATGGTAGCATGCTCTTCCTCACCCCCTCCCAGATAGGGGATTTCACTTATTTCAGCGCCAGGGCCGATGGTATAAGACGGTGAATCGTACTGGACCCCAGAGAGGCATATTCCACGCCAACAATAATAATTTTAGCTTCCTCAATGGAAGATAAATCCATATTTTCACAAGGTTACACATCACAAGCACATTCTCTTAAGTTCCCCTTGGCTTATTCTCTGCCCTTGATTCTCCTATTAAATGACTCGAAGGCAGGGGTGAGGAACCTTTGGCCTGCAACTCATTTTCTTCTTACTTGTGGCTAGGAAGAGGAGCCTGGTCACACGTGGACTCCTCCCGGTCCAGCTGGCTACTCAGCCTTGTTTGCCGTCGTGAGCCCAATCTTGTTTTGTGTCCCTTTCAATGGGGCTCCTATTATGCCACTGCTTCTCTTCCGCCTCTGCCTCCCCTCATTCTGCCGTCTTGTTTCTCCCTGCGCTTCCTCATTTGCTCACCTTAAAATGCCCCTCTCTGTCACGAGCAAGGCCCCCCTTCTCCACATGGGACACTCTCTCTGAGGTCCATATTCAATAGATTTGTCCAAGTAATTTTGTGTAAGTAGCGGGTTTCGGAGTTATCCGGACAGATCTTTGGCTTCAAAACTGATCTCTTGTTCCATTTAAATGTTGTCCAGGAAACTCATTAGCTGCATCAGGTTTAGACCAGGGGTGGGGCCTTAGCTGGTTAACACTGATATTCAGCGCAGTTCAGATAAAGTTATCCTGATAAAGCCATTGGATATGGTAAGTCCTGGAGAACTGTCCTAAAGCTATCCAGAGTGCATATCCAGTAATAATCTATTTATTTGAGTAAAGTTACTGGATAACTCTCCTGCTCCCTGGCTTACTCAGTATGGACCTCTCTGACATTAGTGGGAAGATTGTGGGGAGAGTTAGTTCCCAGGCGTTGTGTGTGTAAAGAGGCTTCGGCTCCAGCAGCAAGTACCTGCAGTTGTGGTGTCATTTAGGGTTTCCTGCTTTTGCTGGCAATTGTTGTTTTGGTCCCTGCCACGTTTTCTTTTTGTGCTACTGGGCAGCGCTTTGCATCTCAGTAAGGGGTTTGGTGCCCGGGTAGGAGAGGGGCAATCACGCTGTATGGCTGTAATGTGGATGTAGTTATGTTTGCTGTTTGGGGCTGAGCAGTGGTGGGGTCTTGGCAGGGGTTCGTTTGGGTGGGAGGCTATTGAGGTCTTCAGCAGTTAGCATCTCCCTTCATTTAAAGGAGCTAGGGAGTGTTGGGCAGTGACTTAGTACGAGGCACAGGTTTTTAGGGGACTCTGTAATTTAGCAGAGTTTAATATTCCAGTCTTGCTCCTCCCCTTCTGAAAGGAACCACAAGAAACAAAGATAGATAAGAATTTTGCGTCAATGATGAGTCCCTGGCGGGTGCACATTAGCTGTTTCTGGGAGCACGGAGGAGAGCCATTGGGTTGAAGGGTCCCCCTTCTCTCCCTAGAACCAGCTAATGAGACCTACCTGGAGTCTCACCATTTCACCGATAATGCGGGCCCTCATTCACAAAAGGTTCCTCACCCCTGCTTTAAGGGCTCCTTACCTCTGGGGACACTCCTTGTACCTGCTCTCCAATGCTCGGATCTGACTTCCTTAGGCCTCTTTGCTGTACTGGGTGGGTTCACTTTCTTTTTCTCTCCTTCTGATCCTGACTAGATGGGCCCACTCTCCCCTGAAACATTGCCTGGGTGGCACTGGATCACACTGGTTGAGCACCCCAGGATGCAACGGAAAGGATCCCAGTCTCCTTACTGGCAAGAAGCAGAATAAGCTCATGGTCTCAAAAAAACAAAACAAAAAAAACCCAGGACTCTCTCCCAGCAGTCCTAAGGATAAAGGCTACTATTCTGAGATCAGAAACATTTATTCCTTAAAAAATCTTAGCTCTTGTGAAAATGACTGCAAATCAGCTGATGGAAGGTTGCAATATCTTCCTTCCTTGAGAAGTGGTTTTGAAAATGACCTTCCAGTTCCAAACCCATGGGACTGAAAGCTCCATAGGGAATATGAATATTGTCCTTTAAATCTTTTTGGTGTTCACACATTTCTTTATTTAATTCACAAGAATTTGTGTATATAATTTCATTTTAGTGACTGTAACATTAATTCACCTGGCAGGATACTGCACCATTTTGAATGACTTATTTTCTCTAATGATACAACAAAAAAAGTTTATAATTACAGCACCTGGGATGCATAATGATATACAGGTTTCCAGAAATGTTCTGTCTACTATATTTTTCAGTTGAAACAGTTTCATATTTGTACATCAAACATACTGTATTCCACTAAGTATATATTTCTAGGGTGCAAATATCCTGCCAGGATATGTTTGGAAGCCAATGAAAGTAAAAATAAGAACATAAGAATTTCCATACCGGGTCGGACCGAGGGTCCAACAAGCCCAGTATCCTCTTTCCAACAGTGGCCAATCTAGGTCACAAGTACCTGGCACACAGCTTCCCAAACCTGTCCTGGGGACCCCACAGCCAGTCAGGTTTTCCGGATATCCACAATGATTACGCACAAGAGAAATGTGCATATATGGAGTGTCCACGATATGCACATTTCTCTCATGCATATTCATTGTGGATATCCTGAAAACCCGACTGGCTGTGGGGTCCCCAGGACAGCGTTGGAAAGCCCTGACCTTGCAGGATTTCCAAACACTACATAGATCCCATGCTGCTAATGCCCAGAGATGTGTAGTAGTTTTCCCCAAGTCTACCTGTCAATAACAGTTTATGGACTTCACCTCCAGGAACTTGTCCAAAACCTTTTTTTAAATTTAGCTGTTCTAACTGCTTTTATTTATTTATTTATTTAAAATATTTCTATACCGGCCTTCATGAATGGGATTCATATCAGGCCGGTTTACATGAAACAAGGGAAAAACCAAGTAACTATAAATAAGAAAGGTCGAAACAATCAAAGTTACAATAAAACAGGGGTATTAAAACTTGGGAGCTAGAGTAGCTAGGAATAAGTGAAGTAGGAGTAGGAGCGATAGAAATTAACTAGATAATTATCATTTAATATGGTATGAAATTGGTAGACATTCAGTTCCTTGATCTGAGTATGATGAGTTAATTTGTGTTAGGGGAAGGCTTGGAGGAAAAGCCACGTCTTAAGTTTCCTTCAGAAGGTGAGGAGGCAGGGTTCCAGTCTTAAATTTTACTACAACCTCCCACAATGAATTTTTTTTGTGGGAGGTTTTACTACAACCTCCCACAATGAATTCTAGAGCTTAATTATGCGTTGGATGAAAAATAAATTTCTCAGTGGAGTATCTCCTAATCTTTGAATTTTTTGAAAGAGTAAATAACTGATTTACATGTACCAATTCTATTCTACTCGTTATTTTATAAACATTTATCATATCCCCCTCAGCCATCTCTTTTCCAAGCTGAAGAGCCCTAACCTCTTTAACCTTTCCTCATAGGGGAGCCATTCTATCCCCTTTATCATTTTGGTCGCCCTTCTCTGTACCTTATCCAGTGTTGCTATATCCTTCTATATCTATCAGTTTCTTATTACAGGCACAAATATCTTCTGTATTTGCAATCAATTTCAAAATAATTTGAAATGAAAGCTCCCATTGAATATTTAATATATTCTTAATCTATCCACATGCCACAGTCCAAAATGTTCTTATATTGTTACAGGTATATAACATCTCTCTATTTTGTTTGCTTTGTGTGTGTGTCAATCTGTCGGTCAAGCTCCAAAATCCACGTTTGCAGTAACTTTTCAGAACATTTACTAATTGATTTTGTTTCCTTAGGGTTGAAACTTGGGATGTCACCAACAATTGTTCACTAACAACTTTTAACTGAAGATGCAATACAATTAAAATACATTTCTCACAGGAGAAATAAAGATGGCAATTTTCTAAGTGTTTCACGTGAGTGAGCACGATTACATGTGTAAACTTCTACTGTTACTTAAAACCGTGAATTTCAGGTCAAAATATAGCAAGATAGATTTTCTTGGCAACCCACTGTAAAAGGGTGTCCCACAGGGTTCCATTCTCTCATTCATGCTTTTCAACCTTTTCATGCTACCTCTCTGCAAAATTCTGTCTTCTTATGTAGACGAATTTAAAGTCTACGCTGACAATACTCAGCATGTGTTTTCTACAGATTCTGGTTTATCTTCAGTCACTAAGTCAGTAAAAAACATGTAATAGTTCCTGGCTAGGGCAAAATAGTCTTTTGCTGAATATGAAAAAGATGGAAGTGCTGTGGATTAGTAAAATTTCATTGCCACCTCAGTTGCAAAATCTCATCATCAAGGGACCCTCTATACTTTCTCTGAAACTATTGGGGACTTAGGAAACCTAATTGACTCCACCTTCTGTATGAAACCGCAACTGAATACTGTAATCAAAACTGATTTCTATAAATTAAGATTAATACGCCCTTTAAAGCTTATTTATTTATTTAAGACTTTTATCTACCGACATTCGTGGACACATCATGCCGGTTTACATCGAAACGTTGTTAACAGAGAAAAGTGAGTTACATAAAACAGGGGCAAGGGCAACAGGGGAGTTAAGGAAAAGTCATTTTAAAAAAAATATGGTAAACGCAGAGGGTAACACTAACGATAAAGGCATATCAAGAAATATGACTAATGTAAAACAGTAACAATATGATCACTTGGCATTGGGGGCCATCTAGCGTGGCTAAGCAGGATTACGAGGAAGTAGGTCTATGTAGAGAAGCATGAGCGGAGAGGTGGGACTCTTACATCGAGCGATGTTAACAGGGAAAGAGAGCTACATAAAACAGTGACAGGGGCAATGGGAGTTCAGGGGGTAGAGTCATTTCAAAATATGTGGTAAACACAGGGATTAACGCTAAGGTATATCAAGATATATGAAGAACGTAAGTCAGTACCAGTATGGACAGATGGCATAGAGGGCCATCTAGCACTGCTAAGAGAGATTGCGAGATAGTAAGTCCAAGAAGAGTAGCATGAGAGAGGTGGTGGGACTCTTAAAAGGGGGGCAGAGGGGGAGGAATTTAAGAGTTGGGAAGTGTGAAAAGTGAATTGGGGGGGGGGGAAAATATACTGCCTATTGCAGACTTTAAATCAGTAGTATAGGCTTTCATCATGACCACCTTAGATTACTGCAACTCGCTGTACAGAGGTCTTCCGAAACACATGATATAGGCACTACAGCTTTTACAGAATGCTGCTGCTCGTTTAGCAGCTTCCTGCCCATACAGAGCACATACAACTCCCGTGCTGAAACAACTCCACTGGCTTCCTGTCGAGCAGAGGGTTAGGTTTAAGCTGGTGACTTTAGTGTTTAGAGCTCTTCAAGATGATGGACCCCTATCTTATCCTGTAAGCTTACAAGATATGTTCCTGGGAGAGCTCTTAGTTCAGCCGACCAGTGTCTTCTCCAGATACCTACCATTAAAATAGCACATCTTCAGGCTACCGTTGTAGAGCTGTCTCTATTATTGGCCTCTGCCTCTGGAATGAGCTGTCACTTGAACTACGAAGCATTACTGAACCAAAGCGCTTCAGAAAAAAGCTTAAGGCCCACTATTTTCAGTTAGCCTTCCCTTAAGTCACTTTGTATTTCATTTACTTCTACCTACTTTTATTTATTGTCTTATAGTACTTCTATGATATTTTAATTATTATTTGCTTTATTGAATAATTGAATATTATGCTATGTTTTATTTTATTAATTGTTTGTGTGGTATGATGCACTGTTCTGTACACTGCTTAGCAATGATTTTTTTCAAAATAAGCGGTATATAAGCATTTTCAAATAAATAAACGTGTATTGTGAACATTGCCAGGTATCTATGCAGATAAAAGTACACAAGCAGTGTACTAGCTCACCTGCTTTTACCCACTGCCAAAGGTATGTTTGCTTTCTTTCCACCACTGAGAAAAATGTTGATCCTGGGGGTGGAAGAAGTTGACTCTAGGCATATAAAACTGCTTTCTTTTTATTACTTGATATACCAGAGATTTTTAAAATTATGTGATACTGTGCTGAGAACATGACTTAGGAATATCACTGTTTGCATAATGCACTTAATGGGGGTTACTAAGCGATAGAAAAAGTGTGGGGAAAAATACTTAGAGGCCTGTATGGAACCTGTGCGCTGGGCTATTTTCTGGAGCGAGGTTTCACATCCCTCAGTTAGACTTTTATTTTACTGCTCCTAGGGCAGTTTGGAGAGTGTTAAAAAATTTCCAAACTCACAGGTTCATTTATCATCTTGCATTAGGGCCTTATCTCTAGCGTTAAGGCCCTAATGCACGCACTAACGCCGTAACGCATGCGATAAACAGCACAACACGTGTTAGTATGCAAATGTCACATTTGCTATGCAAGTGAGAGGAGTTTGGGTGGTGTTAATGGTAATGAGCAGCTCCTTACAACAAATGCAATAGAGTAACGCACAGCAATGTGGGTTTTAACGCCAGAAATAACTACAATGAGCTCTATACCTGGCTTGATGCACTCTCTACCTAGCTGCAATCAAGCTAATTAGAGAGTACATTGTATAAATTAACTCCTCTTTCATGTTTCATCTCTTCAAATGAAACAAAATCTTCAATGATGTCAACTTTGCTGTTCATTCCTCTAAAACTGCCCCCAAAGCCTAACTCACCCCCCAAACCTTACACCAAGTTAATAGGGCCCCCACTTACAGTGGTATAAATAGAGTGACTGATTACTCCCTATAGAGACTCTCACTCACTCAACCACACCCCCTTTTTTATCTTGGGTGCTATTTCTGCTGTATTTATAGAATTTTGATGAATCTAGGGCTCAAAGATAAGGAAGATAATAAATGATGGTTTCCCCATACAGAGATGGGGACATTCCCTTTCATCCTGCAACCTAGTCCAAACAGGTGGGATGTGCTCCCCTGGCCAGCAGATGGAGGCAGAGACAAAATTCAAGAGCTGACTTCATTCCCTATAATAGGCCTGGTGCTGTCTCAGCTCCTCAGTATGTCTCTGCCTCAGCAGATGTGCGGACTGGTGCTGTGAAAGATAGATGGATTCTCAATAACTTATTCCTATGGAGTCTTTAGCAGCAGGAGCTGCATTCTGGGCTTCCAGGAAACAGGCAAGAATCCTGAAAAATCTTGGTAGAAGCAAAAAGCCTAGGAAAACAGTTAAAGAACCCTAAATCCAGGCAAAGGGTTCTGTATGTCCTGCTGGAAGCGGAAGCCTAGCAAATGGGTCCTGGTGGAAGTGGGCTCTCAGGTAACAGACAAAGGGACTGAATGACCTCATAAACACAGGATGGAAGGCGTAGGGCCTGATTTGTGCCTGGTATGAGCAGGAATTGAAGAAGAAGATGACATGAGAGGTAAGGCTGAGGAAATCAGCATGTCTGCTTGAATGAGAGAATGCTGGCATGTTTTACTTGGGCTATTGTACACATTTAGCTTTAGGAGCCATCTTCAGGTAAAGATAGCTATGCTCTGTAACTGAAGTAAATCAGCTGTGAGAAATTCCTGTGAGGGTGTTTTACCAACAGGCAGACAAGGCCAATTAGGAGTTGCAGAAGTATTAATGAGCAGACTGCGGTTGGCTGATTTCCTCTCTGGAACTGTAGTAACCTCCTAGGCTGGACTCAGATGCAGAGCTGCGCTTTATAATCCTGGAAGCTGGTTGTGAGATCCAAGTTCTAGTGCTCTTTCTTATTCCAGCTCCTGGCCAGGTTCTGGTTTTTAGAAGGTTCAATACCTTGTTAAAAAAAAAAATAAAAAAAATCATAGAGCTATAGAAGGTTCTAATGGAGAAAGAGGAACCTCTGGAAAGCTAGTGGTACCCAATCTTGAGGCAGGCAGAAAGGCCTCGCTCATCTGCTGCTTGTGCCAAAAAAAGAAAAATTGGTGGCGGTTTTCATATAGAGAAATGTACCTATTTATATGTAGTCATATATTAGTGAAGAGTATGTAGATTAAGGCAAGCAAACCATATATTTACCTCTCTTCTTTTCCTCTGCGGGAAGGAGACTACCTAGAGAAGTTGGTAAAACCAAATTAAGCTGAAGACGATGGCAGACCATTATGAAAGTGGTCCCAAAAAAGTGTAATCAGTTTGGATGTACCTTACTTAAAGCAATGGGATATAGCATACTTTTCTGGCCTGTTAGCCCACGTGCAACCAAATAGTGCTCATGTTCCCACAGGAAGGAAAACTTCCTCAGGAGGGGACGTTGGAGCAGATAAATGGGAGTTTCCTTCAGCTATGAAGTCTATAGCTAGTGGAGCAAAGAATGAAGCTCAAACAGTTTTCCTTTCTTTTCCCAGGCTGCTCTGTATGATTACTTATGTTTCAAGACCTCCTACGGTGAGGCTAGCACCCTTAGTGGAGGCCATGCTGACTGTTTCTTACAGGTAAAGGATCTGCAGAGAAAGGGAGGTCTGGACATAAGGATCCAGGAGGATTCACGTCTGGTGAGGCTAGAAGAAGGGAAGGTATTCAAAGGAGGGGTTTCCCTTTGGCAGGTGCCCCCCATCTGCGCTGGTCATTGGAAGTTCGAAGGACCTCTGAGTATGTGCAGGGTCTCTTGGGTGCTCCCTTGCAGGGAAATTAGTGCAATCTGCATTTTGTAGTAGTTTCTTTTTCCCCTCGGGATGAGAATGGTAGTATGGACTGGTCCTGGTAGAGGGGAGCTTAGCAGAAGACCCTCCCCGTTCAGCAGAATCTCTGAGGCTCCATGGCAAAATCCCTTGGCTTTGAACATCCAGGGTCACAACCTTGATCCCCGTTGCCCTGGACAGCAAGTAGATCCGGCACAGCATGTAAACAGAATTTGGCACAATCAAAGTGTAGTTAAAAAAAAAATCTTGTATAAGACTGTTCAAAGCATTGTTCTACCTAGAAATAAATAAAGCTCAGGGTTTGCAATTCAAAGGCATTCCTGCATATTTTCTCCAAGCTCTGTGACCAGATATTGGTCAAATATCTCTTCCTGGATTCCTCAAGGACAGCAATAAGGCTCCCCCTCCCCCCCCCCTTGGGTTAGCAGGAGCGCCGGATACTTGGTGGGGCAAGATGCAATAAGCCTCCCCAATACAGGGAGGGAAACTGGCCCCTCCTTTTAAGCAAACAGCTTAGTGGTGGACCGGAGGGTAGCCCTATGCCAACATATGCCATTTTTAGATAGCAATCAGTTTTATTTATTTTTCCCCCAGTCTTTTGTATGGGGAGGCCTTCATACTTGCCTCTAAGGGGGAACAGATCTTTACTGTCCCTCAGAGAGTTGGTGCATTTGGCATAAACCATAGAGATTGAGAGGAGAGTGGTGTCAGAACCAGCGGGAACTGGATAGGAACCCTGATGGAGAACCAAAGGGGCTGGATTCAGTTAGATGACAAAGGCCAGCGGGCTAAAATTCCAAATATTTGGTTGCAAATTAGGCATCGTAAGAATCAGGAACTAGTGCCTGACCTGTAGTTATTCTATACGAACTTAGAAATCCAAGAGTGCCCAGGCTAACAGCAATATCTTGCAATAGTAGGTTAGAATGAACATATCAAAGGCCTTGATTGGACAAGGTCTCACAGAAGGAGCTGTGACCCTATGAAAGGGCAGATGAGGTGACCCCCATGAGCGGTGTATTGGGTCAAAGGAGCAACTTGCTAACAAGAAAAGGGAAAGTAGGAACCAAGAGGCTCAGGTTTCCTGGGAGAACCGATAGCTGATATCCAGACTTGGGGGGGAGGTATCAGCTAGAAGCCAATACGGTGCCTGTACTTAGCCTGGGGATGGGGCACGCAGGGGTTCTCCCTCATTTTAGACAAATAATTCTCACCGAAAAGAGCATGATATTCTCTGGCCAGCCTTGGTGCAATAAGGACTATGCTACATAGAGAGGATAGGTAAGGATGTAAGATTAGGACCACAGGTAAGGCGGAAGCAGTCCATGTACCATGCCTTAGAGTCAGAGAGACCTCTGAATGGTCAGTACTATGATAAATAAAATACGCCGGGGGAAGAGTCCAGGCTCTCATTCAGTCCTTCCACTAAGGGATACCAGTAGGAAGGCCGGTCGGACAAGGCCCGCAAAAGGGCAAAGTCAACATGGATTCAGTTGAACATTACAACTACATTTCTTTCTGACAACGTTAATGGTGTGCAGAGTGACTGAGTGTGTGAACTTGTAAAAGCAATACGAGGAAAATACTTCCTGTAGAATGTGGGCTTGTTGCAAGGAACAGAGAAAGGAAGCCTACTTCATCTCAATTGCACGTTAAGATACAAGTCTTTTGAGGAGTCAAGATCACAAATTTTCCACTGAAGGAAGTCTTCTCATCTTGGTAAGGAGCTTATTGTGGAAGAGATCTACCATCACTTCCTTTCAAGCACTGTAGAAGAGCATCTCATGGATATGTTAGGAGTCCGTCTCCTGGCTTCCCTGTTGTTTTGATAATAATGGGACATGTCATTCAAGATTTGTTTTGAATGCGAAAGATCAAGGTTAGAAGTTGAAGCTTCATGATAAGCTTAAGGCTCCTCAACGATAGCTGCAATTCACTAACGTATGCAGGAACTCAAACGGATGGTTATAGTTGGCTGCAGAGGCCTGCAAGAAAGAAGTGACTTCAAAGGCAGCAAATGCATAATGGAATAAGGAAGCAATTTACGGCAGCATGCGTACCAAAGGCAAAGCCAAGATTCAAAGCCTAAAAGTACACTTGGCAAAGGCCAGGCAGCGTCCTCTGCATCAGGCAGACCAAGTGACCCTAGGCAAAATCTGTAGGGCAGCTACAAGGGTATCTCAGTATATATTGACGGAATATTAGATATTAATACTTTTTAAAGGAAAAAAAGTCATGGCATCTAATATGAGAATCCAGGAAGTAAGCCTAAGTAACACCCACCCGGAATAGGAACTGCTCAGGTACATCCAACCTGTTTGGACTAGTCTACAGGACGAAAAGGAAGGTGAAATGTATACTTACCCATTAATTTCCTTTCCTTTAGTCCTAGTAGATTAGTCCATAAAAAGAAAAAGGGAGTGAAAAAAAAGGGGGGGTGTGAGTGAATTTATACATATATATATCTATATATATAAACACATATAGAAATACATGCCTATGGATAGAATTTAGAAAAAAGAGGGCCTTTCTTCCAGTAGAGAAATGCGGCCCAGGGAAAGGGAATCAGAGGGTATCCTCAATCCCTGACCTTTGTGATCTGGCTAAGAAAATTATTCTTGTGGAGTAATATCCTTTCTTCTTCTCTCTTTGCAGTTCTAGGGGAACCTTACACTCAGAAGTATCAACGGCAAGTTCAACATTGCCATGTGGAATGCAGTAGTCCTGATGCAAACTTGGAATTGGTATTTGGGTTCTAGGCCTAGTATCCAAGAAGAAGACTCTGGTGATGGTACTAGGTTCTTGTTATAACAACAATTGTGGAAACTAGAAATAACAATGGCATAACATAGTGAGAAGCTGAGGCAGCACCAGCCTTTTTATAGGGAGTGAAGTCAGTTCTTCAATTTTGTCTCTGCCTCCATCTGCTGGCTGGGCAGGGGCGCATCCCACCTGTTTGGACTAGTCTGCTAGGAATAAAAGAAAGATAATTTACGGGTAAGTATAAATTTCACCTTCTCATATAATAGTGTAAGGGCCCGTAAAAAATAAACAGGCCAAAATGGCATTTTCCTGCTAATGTACAGCCCTTTCAGAATTTGCTAAGTTAGAGTTTATTCTTATCACCTGGAAGGTGATAGGCGTTTTTTCTTTTAATATCTGATCCAAAGTTCATATGTTCTGTCTTTGCCAATCAGGGCAATTCATGCAATAATTGTGAATTGTAAACATTTGATAGAATCCTTCCATTTAATTTTCAATGAATCATCCAATCTCCAAAATGCTCTGCAGGTTGATATTAATACTAAATTGTCCTTAACCATTTTTGTAGAAACCATCCCTGGAATATGACACCAGGAAAGAGACTAGGCTAGTTCTCTTTCCACCTCTCCAACCATCAAGAGTTTACTCCTTTCCCTGCAATTTTATAGCCACAAACCTTCTCACAAAATCTATACCTGGTGGTGGTGGGTACCTTGTCCATTACAGACCTAGGTGATCATGACCCACCATGTGATCGTGACATTCTTGGCAGGATACTGCAGAGGTTTGCCAGCCATTGCCTTCTACAATCTGTGTCACCCAGTTTTCCTTTCTGGCCTTCTATCCAAGTTCTAGTCAGGCCTGGCCCTCCTTAGCTTCAAAGATCCGATGAATCTCTAAGGGCAATGTTGCCGAGGATGCATGGTGACACAGAAGAAATTTTGGGATGTTAATAGAGAGTAGTTCATAACTTGGGATATGTTGCTATAGTAGAGGGAAGGCCTGGGATCAAGGATTGGATGTGGATAGCCTTCCAATAAAAAGGGAGGGGAGGGGGCGGTGCAATCAAGGTATCCTCTCAGCCTTGTCTCTGGGTTGTATATCTTGGAAGTTCTTTTAAATTAGGCCAGTGACACCCAATAGAGAGAGGAATAACCAGTAAGAAAAAAGAAGTGAGAATGCCCTTGTACAGGTCCTTGGTGAGGCCACACCTAGAGTCCTGCATTCAGTACTGGTGCCCATATCTCAGAAAAGATAAAGACAGGATAGAGGCGGTCCAAAGAAGAGCAACCAAAATGGTGAGTTGTCAGCACTGGAAGACTTGTGAGGAGAGGCTGATGGATCTGAATATGTAAATCCTGGAAAAAAAGAGGTGCAGGGGAGATATGATAGAGATCTTAAGATATCTGAAAGGTTTTAATGATGCACAATTATCAAAAATTTTCCATTGGAAAGAAATCAATAGAACTAGGGATCATGAAATGAAACTCCAGGGAGGACGACAGAACCAATGTCAGGAAATATTTCTTCACGGAGAGGGTGGTGGATGCCTGGAATGCCCTTCGGGAAGAGGTGGTGAAGACAAAAACAGTCAAGGAATTCAAAGGGGCATGGGATAAACACTAGGGGGTAGATTTTAAAAAGCTGCGCGCAAGCGTACACCCAATTTTATAACTTGTGCGCGCAAGTTATTAAATCAAGGGTCGGCGCACGCAAGGGGGTGCACAATTGTGCACCTTGCGCGCGCCAAGCCGCGCCTCCTTCCCCTGTTCCCTTCCCCCTAACCTTTCCTCCCCCTAGCCCTACTCTAACCCCCCCCCAAAATTTTTACTTTATCTTTTGCGCCTGCCGGCAAGCTGCCAACACACAATCCCTCGACACAGTGGCAATGGCCGCTGTGTTGCAGGCCTCTGGCCCCGCCCCTGGACCGCCTCTTTAGTAAAGCCCCAGGATTTGCACGCGTCCCGGGGCTTTACGCGCGTTGCCGGGCCTTTTTAAAATAGGCCCGGCGCGCGTAAGACCGGTTACGCCGTAATTCGTGGATCCCTATAAGCTAGAGGATGGAAATAAAGGAAAGAGTGCGTGGGAGCAACTGGGGTTAACTTGCTGGTGTGGCAGTTGCTACTCTTAACAAATAAGTCTTGATACATTAAAGCAACTCCTTCATTGCTCTCTGCTTCAACGGCAGTGGGAAAAGGGTAGTTGGATTTAGACAGCAACCAACAAGGGCCCCGATTTTATGGTTTGGGGAACAAATAAACATGGGGGTAACTAGCTGATGCGGCACTTACTACCCTTAATCACTAAGCCTGATGCAAATTCCAGCATTGCTCTCTGCTTTACAGCAATGGTTAAGGAAAACTGGATTCAAACAGCATTTGAGGGCCCTGGTCTGGGAAACTGATAAGCATGGGTGTAACCTGCACAGTGCAGCAGATACTGGCATAAGCATAAGCTTGCTGGGCAGACTGGGTGGATCTTTTGGTCCTTTTCTGCCATCGTTTCTGAGTTTCTGTGGGACTATTTCTGTATCTTTCTACCGCATTTTCTTGGTCTCAGATTGCATTTCTAGGAACTTGAGGATCTTCTCTCTTTCCACACATTAGATAGGATAATAACTTGGTACTGATATTTCTTTTAGCAATGCTGTTCTTGTGCTTTTCTCCTTTACCACAATATGGGGTCGATTTTCAAAGAAAAGCGTGTGCGTCCATGTGCGCGTGGTTCCCAGCGCACGCAGGTTATAAAATCGGATGGCCACACATACACGCGCGCCGGATTTTAAAATCCGCGTGTGCGGGAGGCGCGCACCGAGGGGCCGAATTTTCCATCGACACACTCGGCGCCGCAATCGGACCTCCCCATCCCGTCTAACCTTCCTTCCCTTTCCCCTCTCCACCCTGACCCCTAAATCTAGCCTAACCCTTTTTTTTGTTTTGTTTTGTACCTTACCTGCTCTGATGAGAAGTAAGTGCCGGCCAGCGCTCGCTTCCTCGGGACAGTGTACAATGGCGCTGTCCTGGCCCGGCACTTGTGCACGTAGCAGGGTTTACACGTGTGGCTGGGCCCATTTTAAAATGCACGCAGTGCATGCAAGGCCCAGCTGTGCGCGGGCCTTTGAAAATCCACCCTTATCCGATTGTCATGGTCTGGCAGGCTGGAGTCAGGGAGCACTCCCACAGAGGCAGTACAGGGCTGCAGGGCAGGACTGGAGCTCGAGCCCTAGGTTTCTGGGGGCTGCTAGAGCTTATCTCTGGCTGTCCATCATGGCGCTGGCTGGAGCTTGGACACAGCATACAGGTTGGGGCTTGATACAGACACAGACGAAATGCAGGGACTGGCTAGGCCTGGATACGGGATACACAGCAAGACAGGAATCAAGAACAGGACAAAGACAGGTCTGGACTAAACAGAACAGGCACCAATAAATAGGGAAGCCCAACAGGACACAAGCCTGGAGAACCTGGAGGTACCCTAGAACTGGATCCCTCCCCACTGATCGAACTTATAGCTAAACACATAAACACTGAAAAACCTGCTATAATCCTCGGAGACTTTAATTTACATGTAGACGCTACTCCACAATCTATCAACTGCCAAACCTTTCTTTCCTCACTCAACCACTTGGGCTTCGCTCAAATTATCAACAGTCCTACCCACAAGGCAGGCCACACTTTGGACCTCATCTTTATTAACGAACTCTTCAACATTTACACCAACCCCACTTGTTTACCAGTTCCATGGTCAGACCACAGAGTCATCCACACAACCCTTAGGATCAACAAACCTCCACCTCAAATCACTACCAAATCCACCATCCAATTCAGGAAACCTTGCTCTCTAGACATACTCAGTGAAAAGATGTCCGAAGCTTTAAATCAACTTGACCTCACAGACGCAACAACTGCTACCACCTCTTGGATCAATATTAACAATAAAATTGCAGATAAAATCTGCCCAACCACAACTAAAACCATACAACCTACATTAGACAATAGAAAACCTTGGTTTACAGCCGAACTTAAATCCCTCAAACAATCTCTTAGAAAAAAAGAGCAAAGCTGGAGAAAAAACTCATCCACTTCGACACAAACCATCTACAAATCCCACCTCAACTCCTACAGGAATACTATCCTTAGAACAAAGAAAGAATTCTATGCAAAAAAAATACACAACTTCATTTTCGACTCAAAGGCCCTTTTTTCTTACGTCTCCTCTCTAACCAAACCATCTCCTCTCACGATCCCAGACCACCAAGCGCTCAACAAAGCTAACGAGCTAGCCAACTACTTCAAGACAAAAATCACTAACCTTACCCATTCAATTACATCCAATAGCCCCACCTTAACACACCATCTAACAACAGTGCCGCAACAAAACACAAGCATGGACTCATTCGAGCTCACTTCTTCACTGGAGATCGAAAATACACTCAAAAAACTAAAACCATCCTCACACCCATCAGACCCATTACCAACAAATCTCCTCATTGCCATACCAAACACCATCTCAAAACTAATAGCAGAAATTATCAACACATCCCTGTCTCAAGGCTCAGTTCCTAACCAGTTAAAATTGGCAATCCTGAAACCGTTACTGAAGAAACCAAATGCTTCTCCATCAGACCCAGCTAACTTCCGACCGATTGCAAACTTACCACTCATCGCCAAACTGATGGAAAAAATTGTCAACAAGCAACTGTCAGAATATCTGGAAGATCATAACATTCTATCCCCAGCTCAATATGGCTTCCGAAAACGACTAACACCGAATCTCTCTTATTATCGCTCACTGATACCATCCTCGTGAACCTGGAGAAAAAACAATCTTACCTGCTGGTTCTACTTGATCTTTCTGCGGCGTTTGATACGGTAAAACATACTACACTTATAGACCAACTAACTAATATAGGGATCAAAGGCACAGCTCTCAAATGGTTTCACTCCTTCCTAAGCAACAGATTCTACAAAGTAAGGATAAACAACAAAGAATCGCATCCAATCCTTACAGAGCAAGGAGTCCCGCAAGGATCCTCACTTTCTCCCACCCTATTCAATATCTACCTCCTCCCTCTCTGCCACCTACTCTCAAACCTCAAGCTTACCCATTACCTCTATGCAGACGACATTCAAATCCTTCTCCCGATTACAGAATCCCTTCAAAAAACCATCACTTACTGGAACGAATGCCTACAGCCCATTAAGGAATTACTCTCAAGCCTCAACCTAGTATTGAATGCCAATAAAACCGAAATGCTCATTGTCTCTCAGGATCCACTCACAATCTCTTCTAGCTTCTCTCTACCAAACGCTAATAACATGTTCTCACCGGACGTCAGAGACCTTGGAGCATGGCTTGACAATCATCTTAACCTAAAAAAGTTCGTAAACAATACCACGAAGGACTGCTTTTACAAATTGCAAGTCCTCAAAAAACTTAAACCCCTCCTTTATTTCTCCGACTTCAGGCTAGTACTTCAATCCATAATATTATCAAAGCTCGACTATTGCAACTCCCTGCTACTAGGTCTACCCAACAACACGATCAAACCATTACAGATGGTACAGAATTCTGCTGCCAGAATTCTAACAAGCACTAACAAAAAAGATCACATCACCCCAATCCTTAGTAATCTACATTGGCTTCCCATTAAACAAAGGATACTCTATAAGGTACTCACAATCATCCACAAAGCGACAAACAAAATAGCTCCCATCACGTTAAGCTTTCAACTCCAACCGCACACATCTTCCAGACCTATCAGAAGCGCTTACAAAGGATCACTGCATGCCCAACAAGTAAAATCATCTCTGAGCAAAAGAGCGCTATCCTTAGCAGGCCCCCACCAGTGGAACATGCTCCCCCCAAATCTAAGACTTGAACCCAATCATCAAGAGTTCAAAAAAAGGCTAAAGACTCTTCTTTTCCAACAAGCCTTCCCAGACTCACAATCCTACCAAGACGGAAAGTCTTCCAAATAAGAAGTATCCCCTAATTATGGTCACCATACCAAGTCCTACCTTCAGGTCTCTGCAACTGGACAACAATCTTTGAGTTCTAAAAATTAATCTTATTTATATTTTCCTCTGCAACTGGACTACAATTTCTAAGTTCAAAATTCATTTTATCTTATTATTTATATTTGGCATGGTTAATATGTCACTATATCCAAGTTAAATATTTAAATTATACAGTTTACATTACATAATTTTATTAATTACAAGTAAAACTATTCTATATTATTTATTATCATTATGTTAAATTGTCATCCAGTTATAATGTTCCATATGTACCACTGTTCTATGTAAAGCCCCCTTATCTCTGTTGGGCAGTTTATCGTTATATGTAAACCGGAGTGATTTATAGTCTCTATAAGAACCTCGGTATATAAAAATTAAAAATAAATAAATAAAATAAATAAATAGGACTGAGGCATGTGGTGGCCAGTGAGGAGGTGACTGGCAGAACAGTGAGCGAAGCTCGCTGGAGGCCTCTGCTGGAGGGGAGGCATCATAGTAGGTTAAAACCGTGACACCGATTTTCCTTTATCAAGCTTTATATCAGTTGGAATAGAAATGTCCCAGGTGATCACGACTTCTTGATTCTCTACAGTTCTTTCAGGGTGTGATCCCAGTGCTTTTCTGGAACAATATTTTATAATGTTTACACAATTTCCAGTGGATGAGCCATGCCACCTTGTTGTGCCTTTCTGTGTATAGGCCTTCTGACATCAGAACATCACACCTAGTGACAAGATGGGCAACCCTTTCCAGTTCTGTTGTACACAGTCTGCATCTGTCTGGTTTTTACCATTTTTTTTCTATGCAGGCTGTGAACTATCCTGTCTATAGTCCACTGCCCTGTGCTGCAATTATCAATCTCTCATCTTCAGATTTAAGTTCACTTCTCTTAAGCTATTCCCTGTGTCAGATATTGATCTACTTATGATTACAGGAATAACTTTTTGTACTTCCAGATGTATTTGTGCTTTTGCCAATTGTTTGCCTTTGTTTGCTGGTCTGATTCTTAAGAATTTTTTCTTGCTTTCCAAATTTGTTACTCCTTTACCCACACGGCTGGTAGATTCTCACTCGTTCCTTCTACTAGTCTGTTCACTACTGGCTGTTCACTTTCATTCTTCAGCACATTTTGAGAATTTGGGTCATAGTAGCTCTATACGTGTAGTCTATTTCTATAAGATCCATATTGCCTTCAGCTCATGGGATGTACAATGTCAACAAACATTGGCTCTTGTAGATTTTCTGGTGTGCACAGAGGGGCGGATTTTCAGAGCCCTGCTCGCGTAAATCCGCCCAAAACCGGGCGGATTTACGCGAGCAGGGCCCTGCGCGCCGGGAAGCCTATTTTACATAGGCCTCCCGGCGCGCGCAGAGCCCCGGGACTCGCGTACGTCCCGGGGTTCTCGGAGGGGGGCGTGTCGGGGGGCGGGGCCGGAGCGCGCGGCGTTGCGGGGGCGTGTCGGCAGCGTTTTGGGGGCGGGTACGGGGCGTGGCTACGGCCCGGGGGCGTGGCCGCGCCCTCCGTACCCGCCCCCAGGTCGCGGCCCGGCGCGCAGCAGGCCCGCTGGCGCGCGGGGATTTACGTCTCCCTCCGGGAGGCGTAAATCCCCCGACAAAGGTAAGAGGGGGGTGTAGACAGGGCCGGGTGGGTGGGTTAGGTAGGGGAAGGGAGGGTAAGGTGAGGGGAGGGCAAAGGAAAGTTCCCTCCGAGGCCGCTCCGATTTCGGAGCGGCCTTGGAGGGAACGGGGGGAGGCAGCGCGGCTCGGCGCGCGCAGGCTATACAAAATCGATAGCCTTGCGCGCGCCGATCCAGGATTTTAGTGGATACGCGCGGCTCCGCGCATATCTACTAAAATCCAGCGTACTTTTGCTTGAGTCTGATGCGCAAGCAAAAGTAGGCTGATCGCGCTTCTTTTAAAATCTACCCCAGAGGAGTTTTTTGATTCTTTTTTTTTTTCTTATTATTTAATTAATTCTTACCTCTAATTTTTCAAGATCATTCTGGGGCCCAGCTTGATTCAAAACTGGAGGATAAGGGGTAGATTTTAAAAGAAGCGCGATCAGCCTACTTTTGCTTGCGCATCAGACTCAAGCAAAAGTACGCTGGATTTTAGTAGATATGCGCGGAGCCGCGCGTATCCACTAAAATCCTGGATCGGCGCGCGCAAGGCTATCGATTTTGTATAGCCTGCGCGCGCCGAGCCGCGCTGCCTCCCCCCCGTTCCCTCCAAGGCCGCTCCGAAATCGGAGCGGCCTCGGAGGGAACTTTCCTTTGCCCTCCCCTCACCTTACCCTCCCTTCCCCTACCTAACCCACCCACCCGGCCCTGTCTACACCCCCCCCTTACCTTTGTCGGGGGATTTACGCCTCCCGGAGGGAGACGTAAATCCCCGCGCGCCAGCGGGCCTGCTGCGCGCCGGGCCGCGACCTGGGGGCGGGTACGGAGGGCGCGGCCACGCCCCCGGGCCGTAGCCACGCCCCGTACCCGCCCCCAAAACGCTGCCGACACGCCCCCGCAACGCCGCGCGCTCCGGCCCCGCCCCCCGACACGCCCCCCTCCGAGAACCCCGGGACGTACGCGAGTCCCGGGGCTCTGCGCGCGCCGGGAGGCCTATGTAAAATAGGCTTCCCGGCGCGCAGGGCCCTGCTCGCGTAAATCCGCCCGGTTTTGGGCGGATTTACGCGAGCAGGGCTCTGAAAATCCGCCCCTAAGTGCAGGGGTTGCATGTTGATTGATGGCTTATTGTCTCTTATTCCATGTTGTTAAAGCATTTTTCATTATCAGTTTCAGGCTCCTGTAATATTCTTTGATGATATTTTCTCTCAGTAATTTGTGCTGGGTTTTTGCATCTTCTTCTGTTTCTAGATATTCATGTATACCTTCCTATTCAAGTTTTTTTTTTTTGTTTTTTTTTAATAAAATAAATAAGTTCCTTGATATTACAGTCTTATCATATATAATATATTTTTTTCGGTTGACCTATTTTTGCACCTCATTAGCAAGATCCTGAGTATACCAGTTGTCAGAACTCTGCGTGCTGGTCAGAGCAACCAATAAAAATGCGGATGATGTGGCAGTGCGGATAATGATGATATGCAAATGAAGTGGCAATGTTTGTAGCATCCACAGATATTAAGGTTCAAATTTTATGTGCGTTTTTGAAGTTTTCAAAGGTTTAAATCTCCCAGATGAATAGCAGCAAGTACAAAGTCTTTGGCTAAGCCCCTGCCCCCCTCTCAGTGAGTAATATGATCTCTCTACAAGCAGCCAAAATGCAGCCAACTATTGCCCTATTTCCAATCTCCCCTTAATGGGAAAACTAATTGAACAGGCTGTAGTGAATCAGTAACAGGAACTTTTCAGTCCGGATTTCACATGAGTAACAGCATGAAGACACTTTTGGTCTCCCTGGTGGATTCCCTGCAACAAGATCTGGATCATGGTGGGACTTTTCTATTGGTTTTCTTGGATATTTCATCTGCTTTTGATACCATAAGCCATTCTATTCTTCTTAGTCAACTAAAGGCCTTGGGATGTGGCAGCTCAGTCCTCAGTTGGGTTATCTTTATTCTCAGAATGCATTTAGCTGGTGAGAGTAGATAGGAATTTCTCCAGGTGGAGACCATAAATGCCTGGCATTCTTCAGATCATCGCTCTTGTCAATGTTATTTAACCCTGATTGACGCATAGAAGCAGGCATTTTATAAGGTATGTGTGTATACTGTTTTGAAAATACTTGTGTGTGTACTTAAAATCACCAGGTTGCCGATTGCTCTGCCAGTTCACCCAGTCTATTTTCTGTTCACCTAGATTCTCTAGCACTTCACCCCGACCCATCATCACCAGTTCACCTAGGTCTCCCACCCAAAAATTGCAGACCAGTCCGATTTCACTTGTACTACTCAATTAGCAGGTATACAATTGTGCACGTTCAATAATTTATATGCATCCAGTAACTTCCATGTATATTTCTTGACCCCGCCCCAGAATGCCTCTAGATCGTCCCTTTGTTGTGACAGTAAAATGTATGCACGAAACCGAAAATATGTGCTTTTGATGTTTATAAAATAGAATATATACGTGCCTTTATGCTATTTTTTCATGAAAAATTTGAAAAGTTACTCGTTTTTTGTTTTTTAAGTTAAAGGACAGTCTATTGTTTGTCAATGAGGCATTGATCAGAGTTTGCTGAAGTCAGAAAGGCAAGGAATAGTCAGCTGAATTTTATCAGCATAAATTCTATAGGTGACTCCTAGGGAGTTCAGGACCTCCCCAATAGGCTATAAATATACATTATTATGCATATATATTATATTTTTTACACCTAAAATAAATGTGCATATGTTTATAAAATAGGCAAAGAAAGTACATGCTTTCATTGCATCGCAAATCTTCACAAGCACGGAAACATATGTCCAGACTTTCAGAGCAGAACCACGCGATATTTTATAAACTGTGCAGCTCCTGATATGATAAATTGTGTGCTTCCACTTATACTCACAAATACAGTACCGCAAATAGGTTTGAAAATTAGGCCTCCTGACTCTGTGGGTGAGCCGCTTATCATTATCAGTAGACTTGTATACAGTTCAGGCAGGTGATATCTGCCTAACTATCCAGACCGAAGCACACAATTTGGGGTTAAGAACATAAGAAATTGCCATGCTGGGTCAGATCAAGGGTCCATCAAGCCCAGCATCCTGTTTCCAACAGAGGCCAAACCAGGCCACAAGAACCTGGCAATTACCCAAACACTAAGAAGATCCCATGCTACTGATGCAATTAATAGCAGTGGCTAATCCCTAAGAAAACTTGATTAATAACCGTTAATGGACTTCTCCTCCAAGAACTTATCCAAACCTTTTTTGAACCCAGCTACACTCTGGGCGGGATTTTAAAAGGGTTACGCGCATAAGGTATGCGCGTAACCCTTTTAAAACCCCCCTGAGTGCGCCGAGCCTATTTTGCATAGGCTCAGCGGCGCGCAAGTCCCAGGGCTTACAAAAAGGGTCGGCCGGGGGGCGTGGCCAGGGGGCATGGTTTAGGATCGGGGGCGTGTTCGGGGGCTTGTGGGCAGTCCGGGGGCATGGCCGAGTGCCCCGACACAGCGGCCTGTGTCGGGGCCTGCCGCGCCGGTGCGCGTAAGTTACTACTGCCCGGAGGCAGTAGTAACTTTTCAGATAAAGGTAGGGGGGGTCTAGATAGGGCCGGGAGGGTGGGTTAGGTAGGGGAAGGGAGGGGAAGGTGCAGGGTGGTGGAGGGAACGGGCAGCGCGCACAGGGCTCGGCGAGCACAAGTTACACAAATGTGCACCACCTTGCGCGCGCCGACCCCAGATTTTATAAGATACGCGCGTATCTTATAAAATCCAGCGTACTTTTGTTCGCGCCTGATGTGCGAACAAAATTACGCATGCGCGCTGTCTTTTAAAATGTACCCCTAACTGCACTAACCACATTCTCTGGCAACAAATTCCAGAGCATTATTGTGCGTTGAGTGAAAAAGAATTTTCTCCGATTAGTCTTAAATGTGCTACTTGCTAACTTCATGGAATGCCCCCTAGTTCTTCTATTATTCGAAAGTGTAAATAACCAATTCACATCTACTCGTTAAGACCTCTCATGATCTTAAAGATCTCTATCATATCCCCTCTCAGCCATCTCTTCTCAAGCTGACACCCCTAACTTCTTCAGCCTTTCCTCATAGGGGAGCTGTTCCATCCCCTTTATCATTTTGGTTGCCTTTCTCTGTACCTTCTCCATCGCAACTATATATTTTTTGAGATGCGGCGACCAGAATTGTACACAGTATTCAAAGTGCGGTCTCACCATGGAGGGATATAGAGGCATTATGACATTTTCCGTTTTATTAACCATTCCCTTCCTAATAATTCCTAACATTCTGTTTGCTTTTTTAACTGCTGCAGCACACTGAGCCGACGATTTTAAAGTATTATCCACTATGATGCCTAGATCTTTTTCCTGGGTGGTAGCTCCTAATATGGAACCTAACATCGTGTAACTACAGCAAGGGTTATTTTTCCCTATATGCAACTCCTTGCACTTGTCCACATTAAATTTCATCTGCCATTTGGATGCCCAATCTTCCAGACTTGCAAGATCCTCCTGTAATGTATCACAATCCACTTGTGATTTAACTACTCTAAATATCATCTGCAAATTTGATAACCTCACTCATCATATTCCTTTCCAAATCATTTATATATATATTGAAAAGCACCGGTCCAAGTAGGGATCCCTGAGGCACTCCACAGTTACCCTTTTCCACTGAGAAAATTGACCATTTAATCCTACTCTCTGTTTCCTGTCTTTTAACCAGTTTGTAATCCACGAAAGAACATCGCCTTCTATCCCAGTACTTTTTAGTTTTCATAGAAGCCTCTCATGAGGGACTTTGTCAAACGCCTTCTGAAAATCCAAATACACTACATCTACCGGTTCACCTTTATCCACATGTTTATTAACCCCTTCAAAAAAATGAAGCAGATTTGTTAGGCAAGACTTCCCTTGGATAAATCCATGTTGACTGTGTTCCATTAAACCATGTCTTTCTATATGCTCTAAAATTTTGATCTTGAGAATAGTTTCCACTATTTTTCCCAGTACTGAAGTCAGGTTCACTGGTCTGTAGTTTCCCGGATCGCCCCTGGAGCCTTTTTTAAATATTGGGGTTACATTGGCCACCCTCCTGCCTTCAGGTACAATGGATGATTTTAATGATAGGTTACAAATTTTAACTAATAGATCAGAAATTTCATTTTTGAGTTCCTTCAGAACCCTGGGGTGTTTACCATCCGGACCAGGTGATTTCCTACTCTTCAGTTTGTTAATCAGGCCTACCACATCTTCCAGGTTCACCGTGATTTGGTTCAGTCCATCTGAATCATTACCCGTGAAAACCTTCTCCAGAACCAGTATCTCCCCAACATCCTCTTCAGTAAACACCGAAGCAAAGAAATCTTTTAATCTTTCCGTGATGGCCTTATCTTCTCTAAGTGCCCCTTTAACCCCTCGATCATCTATTGGTCCAACTGACTCCCTCGCAGGCTTTCTGCTTCAGATATATTTTTTAAAGTTTTTAGTGTAAGTTTTTGCCTTTACGGCCAACTTCTTTTCAAATTCTCTCTTAGCCTGTCTTATCAGTGTCTTACATTTAACTTACCAATACTTATGCTTTATCCTATTTTCTTCTGTTGGATCCTTCTTCCAATTTTTGAATGAAGATCTTTTGGCTAAAATAGCCTCTTTCACCTCACCTTTTAACCATGCCAGTAATCGTTTTGCCTTCCTTCCACCTTTCTTAATGTGTGGAATACATCTGGACTGTGCTTCTAGGATGGTATTTTTTAACCATGTCCACACCTCTTGCACACTTTTTACCTTTGTAACTGCTCCTTTCAGTTTTTTTCTAACTATTTTTCTCGTTTTATCAAAGTTTCCCTTTTGAAAGTTTAGCACTAGAGCCGTGGATTTGCTTACTGTCCCCCTTCCAGTCATTAATTCAAATTTGATCATATTATGATCACTATTGCCAAGCGGCCCCACCACCATTACCTCTCTCACCAAATCCTGTGCTCCACTGAGAATTAGATCTAAAATTGCTCCCTCTCTCGTCGGTTCCTGAACCAATTGCTCCATAAAACTGTCATTTATTCCATCCAGGAACATTATCTCTCTAGCATATCCCGATGATACATTTACTCAGTCAATATTGGGGTAATTGAAATCTCCCATTATTACTGCACTACCTATTTGGTTAGCTTCCTTCTCACCATCTTGGCCAGGTGGACATTAGTATACTCCTATCACTATAGTCTTCCCCAACATACAAGGGATTTCTACCCATAAAGATTCGATTGTGCATTTAGTCTGATGCAGGATGTTTATCCTGTTGGACTCTATGCCATCCCAGACATAAAACGCCACACCGCCTCCCAGGTGCTCCTCTCTGTCATTGCGATATAATTTGTACCCCGGTATAGCACTGTCCCACTGGTTATCCTCCTTCCACCATGTCTCTGAGATGCCAATTAAGTCTATGTCATCATTTACTGCTATACATTCTAATTCTCCCATCTTACTTCTTAGACTTCTGGCATTAGCATACAAACATTTCAAAGTGTGTTTTTTGTTTGTATTTTCATTCTGCTTTTTAATTGATAGGATATGTTAGAATTTTTTAGCTCAGTTGAGTTTTTAGTTACAGGCACCTGGACTACTTTTCTTATTATTTGGATGCCCTAATTCTAATGCGTCATTAGTATCCTTTGAAGATACCTCCCTCTGAACCATGTGTTGCTGAGCGACTGTCGGCTTTCCCCTTTGTTCTAGTTTAAAAGCTGCTCTATCTCCTTTTTAAAGGTTAGTGCCAGCAGTCTGGTTCCACCCTGGTTAAGGAGGAGCCCATCCATTCGGAAAAGACTCCCCCCTTCCCCAAAAGGTTTTCCAGTTCCTTATAAAACTGAATCCCTCTTCCTTGCACCATCGTCTCATCCACGCATTGAGACTCCAGAGCTCTGCCTGCCTCTGGGGACCTGCACATGGAACAGGGAGCATTTCAGAGAATGGGAGTAGGAATGTGTCTAATTGGCGTCCTTTAAATGTATTAGTGTATTCACTATGGGGCGGATTTTAAATGCCCTGCGCACGTAAATCCGGGCGGATTTACGCGCGCAGGGCCCTCGCGCGCTGGCGCGCCTATTTTGCATAGGCCGTCGGCGCGCGCAGAGATCCGGGACGCGCGTAAGTCCCGGGGTTTTTTTAAAGGGGCGGGAAGGGGCGTGTCGGGGGCGTGGCCGAATGACGCGGCGTTTCGGGGGCGTGACGCTGCGTTTTGGGGGCGGCGACGCAGGCGTGGTTTCGGCCCGGGGGCGTTCCGGGGGCGTGGACGCGGCCTCCGGACCAGCCCCTGGGACCGGAACACGAACGGGGCAGCCGGCTGACGCGCACAGATTTACGTCTGCTTTTCGCAGGCGTAAATCGTGGAATAAAGGTAAGGGGGGGGTTTAGATAGGGCTGGGGGGGGGGTTAGGTAGGGGAATGGAGGGGAAGGTGGGGGGAGGGCGAAGGAAAGTTCCCACCGAGGCCGCTCCGAAATCGGAGCGGCCTCGGAGGGAACAGGCAGCGCGCGCTGGGCTCGGCGTGCGCAGGTTGCACAAATGTGCACCCCCTTGCGCGCGCCAACCCCGGATTTTATAAGATACGTGCGGCTACGCACGTATCTTATAAAATCCAGCGTACTTTTGTTTGCGCCTGGTGCGCAAACAAAAGTACGCGATCGCGCAATTTTTTAAAATCTACCCTTATATGTCTGGTAGTGGCCTAGAGGGGAATGATCAAACTCTCAATAAGGTGTGGGGTATATAATAAGGATTTTGTTCATGGGAAAAAAAGCACGTACAAGCGCGCTTAGAGACCCGTGATTTTTCTATCCAAGTGCATGCTAATGGCATGCAAAGGAGGCGATTGTCTATTCATGGGCAATAAAGAAGCTGCACTAGCAGGGAGATCTGGTTAGTGTGGTTTTTTAATGTGGGCTTTTAGCGCCTGGGTCAGGACAGGAGGTAAGTGAAAGTGCCAGTGTGGAGACAGTTTTTTTATGCTTTCGTGGATCAGCCAAATGGCTGACGTAACGGGTAGAGAGAAGGCAGCTTCTCAATGAGGCAGAATCAATGGTCTGCATTTCCAGAGGTAAGAGTCCGATCATGAAGGGTGTTATATATTGCTCTACCCACCTTCACATCAACATCTGGACCACTAGTTTATTCATTATTTTGAAAAAGAAAGGCTTTCACCCCTAGAATCAATCACAGGCTTTCACATGTCGATGGGTGTCCGCGTAGACTTCTGCGCAAATGTCTGCGCATTTTACTACAAAGGACCATTAGCGCACGTTACTGCACACATTATGGCGCTTATGTTTGGTGTGCATGGATTTTATGTGCGTATCTAATTAGCATTTGCGGCCATTATTAAATCCCACGCTTTCTCAGATTTTGCTGCATGCGCCAGAAAAATTCCACGCAGAAACATCAGCGTGGATTTCAGCACGGGTCTTATTACATCAGCTCCATAGAGAGGCAAATTAAATGGAAATAGACCAGGAAGATTTCAGGGTAAAATAGAACTGAACATCATCTGCGTACATGCTGTATGAGATGCCTAAGCTAGAAAGCAAATGGCATAAAGGAATAAAGTCGATATTAAATAAGGCCTGCTGATAAGGTGGAACCTTGAGGCACACCTGTCAAATCTGGGTGCCAGGAAGAGGTGGTAGAAGATATTTTAATTTGCTGTGTGGGGTTATGGAGATATGAGTTGTAAGGGTCGGTGTCCTAAGTCCATTGTTGGGGGAATAATAGAATATGGGAAATTTTCTGATCTAAGTATAAATTTTGAAAATTTGGAGGTTTTACCACTTTCCACTTTTTTGCAACATACTTGGGAAAATCGGTTTCCTTTGAAAAGGGCAGATAGGGTCCTAAAATATCTGGGAGTATGTTTAACTCTGGATTTGCACACCATGTATAAGTGAAATATTCAAAATAAGTTAGGATCTGTTGAGCAGATCCTATTATTGAATTGTACTGTGGATGTGCATAGTAATATCACTGTATTCATGTGCTTCTGACATATATTAATTGTGGAAGGTGGGATGTATCAGAGTTTGAACTTTGTGGTTGTAATGTCTTATGACTTTCTCTGTGTTTCTATAAATGAAAAGTTTAAAAAAAACAAAAACTGGAGGTAGGGGGTTTATCTTGACATCCTGTCCTTTCCTGTACAGACTCCAGGCTTTACTACCATAGCCATACAGAAGAATTGGTTGAATGATGCTATCACATAATTTTAATGATAGTTGTACTGGATTTTTTTTAAATTGCACTGAAGGACCTTGGGACTTTTTTCTTATTATATCTTTAACAGCCAATTTGAAGTCAGGAGACCTGTGCTGTGGGGACGGTCCTAATGTGTGGAAATGTCCCTTTGACTTCTTCGCTCCCTCCAAATTTAACTCGCCGCCCTGTTGCCCTCTCCAACATGTCTGCCTAGAAACACACCGTTGACTGGATCCTGCACCATAGCGCTTTCTCTCTCTCTCTCTCTCTCTCCCTCTCTCTCGTCAGAGACAGCTGTACATTTAGGAGTTTCGGATACACAGCAGCTGTTTGTGCTGCGCTGGAGCACACCATGTGCATCCTAAAAAAGAGACTCCTGCAGAATGAGTCATTGGACAGTCAGGCATCCAGAAATGTCTTCTCCCTATTATGTGCATGAGATGTCTGCTGATGTGTGTGTATGGGCTCAGAGGACTGGCACAGAGAATACAGTCTGTCACCTCTGTGCCACTGGTTTCAGAGGACTCGATGGCTATGGGGATTTTTTTTTTTTTTTTTGAAGGCTCCAGTATTTGTCCCACTGCATTCTGTATATATACCTTACATGCTCGTGTGCTTGCTTCTTTCTTTCCTCCTCCAGTTCCCCCACCCGTCTGTCTCCAAACATGGACCGCATGAAGAAGATTAAGCGGCAACTGTCCACGACGCTGAGGGGGGGAAGGATGACAGAGAAGAGTCGAACAGAACGAGTAGAGCAAATCCCTGGAGAGGAAAAGACCGGTAGCCATGACAATGGTCAGTCTGGAACCTGGGGAAGGGAGGGGGCGGCCGATACAACAAACATGGGAGGTTCATAGGTGAGAGAAGTGGTGCCGGATTCACAGGCAAGAGACAGTAGAAGGCTCAGAAAAAGAAGTAGGATGGGGTCAAAGGTGAATGAGAAGAAAATAGAAAGTTTGTCAGGGGTCAAGAGGACAAGCTCATGGGTCAGGGGATTGAGAGAGGAAAGTGCCTGGGAGCTCCAAAGGGGAAGGGCATAGAAAAGAACAAGATATTGGGGGGGAGGGGGGGAAGGGTCAGGTAGAAGCAGTGGAGAAGAGTGTCAGATGGGAGCGGGGGTAGCCATCTGGTTCCATGTCATAATAAGCAGGCTAACACAATCCTGGTTTTACCCTATTGCATGCAGGGATTTGTAGCTCTGATTTAATTAAGCAAATTAGAAAAGAGAACAGAGCAGAATTCAAAAAGGTACAGAGAAGGGTGACCAAAATGATAAAGGGGATGGAATGATTCCCCTATGAGGAAAGGCTAAAGAGGTTAGGGCTGTTCAGCTTGGAGAAGAGACGGCTGAGGGGAGGATATGATAGAGGTCTGTACAATAATGAGTGGAGTGGAACGAGTAAACATTAATCGGTTGTTTACTCTTTCAAAGAGTACAAAGTCTAGGAAACACACAATGAAGTTATTAAGTTGTACATTTAAAACTAATAAGAGAAAATATTTTTTACCCAATGCATAATTAAGCTCTAGATGTAGTGAAAGCTATTAGTGTAGCTGCATTTACAAAAGGTTTGGACAAGTTCCTGGAGAAAAAGTCAAAAGCTGTTATTAAGGTAGAGTTGCAGAAATCCACTGCTTATTCTTGGGATAAGCAGCATGGAATCTACTCTTTGGGATTCTGCCACGTACTTATGACCTGGATTGGCCACTGTTGGAAACAGGATACTGGGCTTGTTAGACCTTTGGTCTGACCTAATATGGCAAATCTTATGTTCTTAAATCAGTGGAACAATAAGAACTACAAGTCCCTGCATGCATTAGGGTAAGACCAGGACTGGATTAGCCTGTACCTTAGGATATAGAACCAGGTGGCAACCCTAAGTAGGGTGAAAGAAGAAAGTATGTCAGGGTCTGTGATCCAGGAAAGTAAAAGTAGGTTGGGTGGGGAGGATCAGGGAGAGAGGATGGGAGGCACACAGCTATTTGGACCATTGGAGCCAATTAGCTAAACAACATCCACGGTAAGGGTGAATTCAGGTCATAGTGGAGCATCAGGGATAGAAGAGCATGATGTGCTCCATCTAGAGGCAGGAGTTGAGACTGCAATTCAAAAGTTAACAAAACTTCTAAAGCTTTGCCTGGCATCTAAATAGGGAGTTGAATTAGGGGTGTGCACTCAACATTTTTTTGTTTTGTTTTGGGTTTGGGTTTTTTTTGTTTCATTTTCATTATTTTTTGTTTTGTTTTGGTTGTTGCTTGTTTCATTTCATTTTGTTTATTTAAATGAAACAAACAACAAAAGAAAAAAGATCAGGTCTAACCTGCCCCCTTCCCCCTCCCCCCCCAACCGCTTACTCCCATCAGTGGGTCTAAGGGGTAGGAGCAATCCACAGTCACTCCTGCCCCGCTGGCTCTTCATCTCAAAATGGCGCTATCCTGCCCTGAGGCTGCTGCCATTTTGTTGCATGGAGGGATCTCTGTACCTCCATAGAACACAATGGCGCTGGCCTTAAGGCAGGACAGCGCCATTGAGACAGAAACCAGGTGGGGCAGAAGTGGCTGGGGGTTCAGTCCTTCCCCTTAGACCCACAGTTTGGGTAAATGATTGAGGGAAGGATCAAGGAAGAAGCCATCAGATTTTGAAAGCAAACAAAATTTAGTTAGTTTTAATTTCATTTTGAAAACTAAATGAAACAAAAGCACACCCCTAATTGAAATCCCTTTGCAGATTCTCCCTGCAGTCTTCTCCTACCCCCTGCTCATGCTGCTCTGCAGAGCTTCTCTGAGCTCCCCCCCCCCCCTTCCTTACTGAATATTGTGGACCTCTGCTGTGCTTCTTCAGGACCCTGCACTGTAGTTCAGTGCTGTGACCCTTGGGCAGTGTCTGTCTTGGGTGGATGGGTGTGGTGGGCTCTGCTGAGGTAAGCCAGGTATCATGGCTGCTGGCTGCATGTTGCTTCCTATTACCTCTTTTTATATTGCAGTTATAGATCAAGGGGGTGGGAGGGGTGTTGTTCTAGTCTATTTTTTTTTCTTTTCTCTTTATTTTTAATTAGGTTCTTCCCTTTGTGCAGTTTTGATGTCATGTCTTTCTTCCTCTTGGTCGCTTTTTCTCCCTCTCTGTTGCTCCCTACCTCTGTGTCTCTTCTGCCTCTTTCACTTTCTGTCTCCGTCTTTCTCCCCACTGTTTCCTCCCTCCCCCTCTGCTCTCCTCCCTCCCCATTTCATTTCTGTGCCTTGTGACATCTACCCTCAGATCCCGCCACGAGGAAGGGGCAGCCCCTTCCTCCCTCCCGCAGCATGCATGCCTTCCTGCACCAGTACGCTGCCAGCGCCTTCCGGAAGCCACCAGCTCACCGGTCGAACCGCACAGTCTACAGGAGCCTCAGTTCCTTCTTGAACCAGACTGGAACACTAGGTACCTATCACCCTCGTCCACCTCCATGAGAGAGATAAAATGACTGTTCGCAGACCACACACCCACACACGATTAGAACTGAGGCACAGGGAGAGAAAGTGACTCACTCTGAAGTCATATACAGACAGAGGTTAGATTTTTAATGGCATTCCAGCTCTCGGGTGGGTTACTTTGGAATAATGATGCAGCTTGCAATGCAGAGAAACTATGAGATAGATATTCAACAAGCCACTGAGCAGCGAAGTTACCGGTTAATTTTAACTGTTTAACTTGTTCCAGATATTCAGCCGCAGCCTACTGGCTAAATTTGCAATGAAATATGTACTTAACATCTAAGCGCACAAAGCATGTGTGGTTAGATTTAAGCCACCCGCTTGTGCGGCCACACTTAAGCAGACAGATTTAGCGGGTTGGCACTGAAGTTCACACTACCCAGCTAGATCGGAAAACACCGCTCTGAGCATGCACCCACCTACCACCACCTTTTTATCCGACTAAACCTGGACGCACAGTAATTTCATGCAAACAGATTTTAACCAGACAGGGTAAAGGGGTGGGGAATTTTTAACCATCTAGTTTGGTGTTGTTATAAGCTTCTATTATGTATCGTGATTTTTTTTTCTGGCATCATGCAGGATCTCACAATACAGGAGTCAGTTGGTCTTAGCACATCACCTGGCATGACACAATGGACAGTTAGTGTTGAAGTTGTTAACAAAGTTAGTGCAGTATCATGGATGCCGCATCACCATGCATTGTGAGAAGCAAATGTAGAGCACATCAGTGTTCAGGTTTCTGAAGCCAGCTAGAGTGCAGAGGGTATCCTTAATGAGGAAACCAGTTCTCCTTTATTCTGCCTCAAGAAAGAACAAACTCCAGTTATAAGTTTGGGCTAATTCCTCTGTTGCACAAGAAGCAATCAATCGTTTACTGCCCCTGACAAGGCAAAGCAGTAAGGAAAGACAAATGGGCAATCAGGTAACATAAATAGGGAATTTGTACTTGCTCAGTCAGGGAAGCTGGCCCTGCAGTTCCAACCTCTCCCAGTAGGAGGTGCTGTGGGGTACAGTGCAGAAATGTTGGCGGGGGAGGGAGCTCCACAGCTCCTTCAGTCCCAGCCTCTCACAGAAGGAGAGTGGTGGATGCCAATACATACAGGTCACCCTGTGTATAGAAAAGAGTCCAGAAATGAGATGATTTGTACTTAACAGAAAAATCTGAATCTGAACATTCAGGGGTAGATATTCAAAAGCCATTTTCTGAGTGTGTAGATAGATGGACTCAGGACCAGTGGGCTCACGCCCCTCCGCCAGCAGACGGAGATGGAGCAAGCCGATGCCACAGCATTCGCAGCCCCACAATGACCCCAGCCTGCCAGTATTCTCCATCTCCAGCAGATGGTGGACGTGCACCTCCCTATGGGGATTGCTTCAAGCTTTATGGAATAAGAAATTTGAATTTCTAAATTCAGAAAAAGAAAGCCCTGCTCTCCTGCAGTGATACCTAAAGGTCCCTCCCCCAGTTGAGAATTCCTGAGGCAATTTCCATGGTCCCTCAGAGGTGTGCCTTGGTCTGGTAGCTGGGTTTCCCGGCATGTACTTAGCTGCTAGTTCAGCTGAAAGGCAGCGGGTGCAGGAGGCCGAGCGTGGTGGTGGTGGTGATGGCAGATGCCCCCTCCCCCCACAGCCGGAGACAGTCTCTGTACTCAACTGGTTCAGATAAGGTTTAAAAAAAAAGTTTTTCCTTGAATCAGAGACAGTTAGAGGGGTTTCAGGACTTTCTCCGGTCTCCGTTCTTGGCATGCCATACCGACATTCGTTCCCGCTCCCATTGGGTTTGGGGAGCTGGGCAGCCTGGCGGGTTGAGCAGCTCCCAGTGGGCTGGGGCCTGTACTTAGGCTTTTTTCTTGCACGCCGTATGGTAGGCCGCAGTGGCCATTTTCGTGCATTCTTGTGCATGTTCTGCTGCCTTCTATAGGCCATTGGTGTGCGCCCAGGTTGTGCGTGTACCTTGCCATGCTTTCTTCTAGGCACTTGTTTTATGGGCACATTTCATTTTTGAGCTCGAGCCACTCCAACACACATTTACTGCAGCGATGGTGCCAGTAAGCAAGAAGCCTAAGCGTCTTGCTATTTGTGTTGCCTGTCATATTAGGGCTTCTCAGCCTGACCTGGCTTCTAACCTGTGTCAGCGCTGCTCAGACGTTCAGGGAGAGTTGTCTTCCTCAGATTTTGCTAAGCCTGGCTTCTCCCATTCTGATGATGGATTGGTCACAGCCTTGACTGGAGGGTCGCCAGACCATGGTTCTCCCTTGACTGGCTCCTCCGCTGGTGAAGGCAGTTCTGTGGGACCAGCTCCAGTTCCTTCTGGGCTTGATCTGGACCTGGATCCTTTTTCTTGGGTGGAATTTTTTTTAAAGGCTTACAAGCTTTTCTTCAGGCGCAGCCCTCCACTTTCTCCATTCCTGTCCGGTCGGACCCTCAGCCGGTGGCTCCTCCCTCTTCCAGTCCTATGCTTAAGCGCCGGGGCTCACCTCTGCTCCCTGCAGGAGTTCCAGACAGGAATCCAGACGGCACTGATAATGAGGTTGATCCTGATTCCCTGGAAGATGAGGAAATTACTCCAGGACTGGAACCGTATCAAACGATATGGCGGCTTTTTCATAGAGATGAATTGCCGGCCCTGATTTTCCCAGACCTTGAAACAGCTGGGCATTTCTGGTTCGGATGCTATGTCAGGGCCGAGGAAGAATCCCATTTTGGTTTCCTTACGTAAAGTCTTTTGTTTTTTCCCTGTGATGGATGCCATTCAGGAATTGACCTGGAATGGGATACTTCAGAAGCAAATTTTAAAGGGAGTTGGACATTGGAAGGCCTGTACCCCCTGGATCCAGCTGTGAGAGAGTGCTTGTGTTTTCCCAACATGGATGCTCAGGTATGTGCCGTTTATAAGCGGACAACTATTCCTGTAGAAGGACTTGCGGCCTTGAAGGATGTGCATTATAGAAGGATTGAGGCTATTCTTAAAGACTCCTTTGAGGGTGTGGCGATAAATTTACAGATTGCCTGTTGTTGCTCCCTAGTGGTGAGATATTGCCTGCTTCTCTCTCAGGAGGTTGTTGAGTGTGGAGGGAATTCCAGAGTGGTTATGGAGTCTGCTGCCACCTTTTTAGCAGACTTTGGCTGTGATTTGGTCTGGAATTTGGCCAGAGGAGTGGCTTTGGTGATAGCGGCCACGTGTCAACTCTGGTTGTGAAATTGGTCAGCTGACGCAGCTTCTAAAGCCAATCTTACCAAGATGCCCTTTAAAGGCTCGCTTTTGTTTGGGAGTGAGTTGAAGAAACTGACCAGTAAGTGGAGCAAGTTTCCGGTGCCTCGGTTGCCAGAGGATAAGAAACATTTGCAATGCTCCTTTGGTATGAGTGTTCATTTCCGGGGTTCCAGGCATTTTCGTCTCTACAGGGGAGTGACCTTTCAGTGGACTCAGCCTCTCGGTAGGTCTCAGTCCTTTTGTCCCCGACAGCTCAAGAGAGGAGCGGACTCGGGTGGTGGACCTTCCTGAGCTTCCCAATTAAGGTTTGCCGATCCATCTTCCAAAACAGGAAATAGGGGGACATTTCGCTCTCTTTTATTGGAGGTGGGTCGAGATCATATCGGACCAGTGGGTCCTGGAGGTAATATTCGAAGGGTATGCACTGGAATTTTGCAGTATTCCTCGGGACGTGTTTTTGTTGTCCCCATGCCATTCCCCGCAGAAGAAGCAGGCAACGGAGTTCACGCTTCAAAGGCTTCTCAGACTGAGGGCTGTGGTTCCGGTGCCCATATCTCAAGAAAGTATGGGGCTTTATTCCATTTATTTTGTTGTGCCCAAGAAGAAGGGCTCCTTTCATCCCATCCTGGATCACAAGAAGGTCAACCGTCACTTGAAGGTGACTCATTTTCGAATGGAAACCTTATATTTTGTGATAATGGCGGTGCAGTCGGGGAAATTTCTGACCTCCTTGGATCTGTCAGAGGCTTACCTTCATATTCTCATCCAATTGGAACACAAACGCTTTCTATACTTTGCGGTGTTGGGGTGCCATTATCAGTTTTAGGCGCTGCCTTTTGATCTAGCCATCGCTCCCAGAACATTTTCCAAGATTATGGTGGTAGTAGTGGTGGCCTCGCGAAAAGAAGGAATTCTAGTGCACCCATATTTGGACGACTGGCTGATTCGAGCCAAGTCTCAGGAAGAGAGCCGTCTGGTGACACACTAGATGATCTCCTTATTGCAGGAGCTCGGTTGGGTGGTGAACCTTACCAAGAGCAGTCTTCAGCCATCTCAGTCATTGGAGTATCTGGAGGTCCGGTTCGACACGGGACAGGACAGAGTTTTCCTACCGGAAGTTCGGATCCAGAAATTGATGTCTCAAGTTCGTCAGTTGATGACCACCATACGCCCAACAGTGTGGTTCTACCTACAGGTACTTGGCTTGATGGCAGCGACCCTGGAAGTGGTGCCGTGGGCAAGGGTGCATATGTATCCTCTTCAGTGCTCTCTGTTATCTCGTTGGAACCCGCAGTCTCAAAATTATGCGGTTTGGCTCCACTTGCCAATGGAAATCTGCTCCCATCTCCAGTGGTGGTTGCAGGAGGATCATCTGAGAAGGGGAGTTCTCTTGTCCTCTCTGGCCTGGTTGGTACTCACGACATATGTGAGTCTTCATGGTTGGGGGGCTCACTGTCTGGAGTTAATGGCCCAGGGGCGCTGGAATGCTGAAGAGTACCGCTGGAATATCAGTTGCCTGGAGGTCCAAGCAGTTCAGCCACAGACTGTGTAATCAAGCGTTTCGCGTAATGTCAGACAACGCAACGATGGTGGTCTATATCAATCACCAGGGAGGAACTAAGAACCAGCAAGTGTCACAGGAAATAGACCAGCTAATGGAATGGGCGGAAGGTTATCTGCAGATGATCTCGGCCTCTCACTTTTCAGGAAAAGACAACGTAAGAGTGGACTTTCTCAGCAGGGAGAGTCTGGACTCAGGAGAGTGGGTGTTGTCAACCAAGGTGTTTCAGGTGATTGTGGATTGCTGGGGCCTTCCGTTCCTAGACCTGCTGAAGACGTTTTGAAATGCAAAGGTTCCTCGATTCTACAGTCACAGGAGAGATCTGTGGTCCCTGAGAATAGACGCTCTCATACAGGTCTGGCCAGAAGACAGGTTGCTTTATGCCTTTACTCAGTGTCCCTTGCTGGGCAGGATAATTCACAAAATTGAAGGCCACGGGGGGGCTAGTACTCCTGGTGGCGCTGGACTGGCCCAGGCATCCGTGGTATGCAGATTTGCAATGACTCCTGGTGGAGGCCCCCCTTCATCTTCCATTGCACATGGATCTGCTACATCAGGGACCAGTTCTTCAAGAGGATCCGACTCGATTCTTTCTTATGGTTTGGTTCTTGAGAGGGCCCGCCTGTTAAAGCATGATTATTCCTCTGCGAGGAGGGGGGGTGTTCTTCCTCATTCAGTTATGATCCCTCTCATTCTGGATTTTTTTGCAGGATGGATTAAATATAGGCTTGACCCTTAATTCTTTGAAGGTGCAGGTTGTGGCTCTTGCCTTTTTCAGAGGCCTGGTGAATGGTGTTTCTTTGACATCTCATCCTGATGTGGCCTGTTTTTTTGAAGGGAGTGAAGCATCTTAGACATTCCTTGAGGTTACCAGTTCCATTGTGGAATCTTAATTTGATGCTGGACTTTTTGATGGGCCCTACATTCTGACCACTGTGTAGCCTTTCCTTACGGTTGTTGACCTTGAAGACTGTGTTCCTGGTGGCTATATGTTCTGCACCTCAGATTTTTGAGTTGCAGGCTTTGTCTTGCTGGGAGCTGTTCCTTTGGGTGACTCTGGGGGCGTTACAGCTGTGTGTACTGTTCCATCCTTATTGTCCAAGGTAGTCTCGGACTTTCATTTGAATCAGTCCATATCCTTGCCATCTCTGGATAAGGTCAGGGATGCGGAAGAGTTTCACCTTTTGTGCTCCTTAGATGCTAAGCGTCTTATCATGCGGTATCTGGAAGTCTCTGAGTCTTTTTGAAAGTCGGATCACCTGTTTGTTCTCCATGGCGGGAGTAAGCAGGACGCTCCAGCTTCGTGGGCTACCGTAGCTCGTTGGATTAAGGAGATGGTCATGGGCCATGTATGTGTATGCTGGAAAGCCATTGCCTCCTCAGATTAGGGGCTCAGGCAGTGTCATGGGTGGAAGTTAGTCTGTTGTCTCCTGCCGAGCTGCGACGTGGTCCTCCTTACACACTTTTTCCAGGTTTTACTCTCTGGATGTGCAAGCCCGGAAAGATGCAGCCTTTGCACGTGCAGTGTTGACTTGACCACGGGCAGCCTCTGACCCTGTTGGGGAGTAGCTTTGGTACATCCCACTGGTCCTGAGTCCATCTGTCTACATTCTAGGAAATGGAGAAATGACTTCCCTGATAATTTCATTTTCCTTAGTGTAGACAGATGGACTCAGCTTCCCACCCTCAGCTGCCACGTTAGTGCGCCAATAGTTCTCCTTTGGGGCTCTGGGTCCCAAGGGATTACTGGTAAGTGTTTACCCAGTCCCTAGTTTGGGGTATCTAGATTCTTACAAGAATTCAATGTTTAGGGTTGGTTGAGTACAGTTCTAGTTTCCTGTTTTTAACCATGTTTTTTAATCAAGTTTTTTGCTAGTCTGTCCATGGTTGCTTTTGGGGAGAGTGTTGGCAGACTGGGGTCACTGCAGGGCTGTGTATCTAGAATTTAGCTGGATATGTCGGGGTTATTCCTGGGCTGGGCAGGATATTCCTATCCGGCTAACTTATAAGATAGCCAGGTATATTCAGCAGCATTGCTGCGCCACTGAATATCCCAGTTCATTTAGCCGGATAGGTGTATCCAGCTAACTTATCTAGCCGCTCAGCGGCTGAATAAGGACCCCTCACTGTTTTTCTTCCTGTCTCCTCTTTTGATATACCACAACTGTTGTCACTCTGCCTTTGAAAACCAGAGAGTGTTCATGAGGATCTGAAGATGGGGTCAGACGGAGAGAGTGACCATGCCTCGGGAGCATCTTCAGATGAGGTGCATTCCCCTGTCTGTGTCAGGATGCGCAATGGCAGTACGAGGAAAATCTCCACCGAGGTAAAACTGTAATTTATTTACTTATTTATTTATTTTTAATTTTTATATACCGACATTCTTACATCCGATGTAAATCATACCGGTTTACATTAAACAGAATAGCAGGAAATAAATTTCCATAGTCTAATACAAAGAACATTTCTAATTAAAATTATTAACAAACGAAAAAAAAAGGTAAAGAATTGGAATAAAGTTTAAATAAAATATAAAAGATATTATTATTATTATTTTTTTTTTTTTACAAGCACAAGGGTTGCATGAAGGGGTGGGCCCCTTTGTCCCCGCTCGCCGGCGCCTGATGGTGAGGCGCTCTTCAACCGTCGCCGGAGCTCCCAGTGACGTCAGGGGGGGGCGTGGTCATAGATCTCAGTCATTCAATTTCCCTCACCTCCTGCTGTTGGTTGTTGGTTCCGTATCTTTTTTTTTTTTTACTGTTTATTATTACTAATAATAAACAGTAAAATATTAAAATAATAAACAGTAAAATAATTTACTGTTATTTTAGTTATGAACCATTTTAAGTTCTATAGAAAATCAGTATAACAAAATAAAATTGCCATTGACATTCTTAGGGTCCTTCGTTTTCACTTTAAACCAATTTTTGCCCATAAATTCCCATAGTTTTCCAAAGATGAGAATTGGTTGAAACTGACATTGCCCCTAATTTTAGGTTGATTAGAAAGCTGCTCCAGAGCTGCAGATGCAGCATGTCGAGGCCGCCAGCCGCTGCCGAAAGCCAGTGTGGGCCAAAGTGCATCCTGTTTTTCAAGTCCCATCCTCCACCAGCGGAAAGCGCTTGCCCTCCAGTGCCGCCCATGCCGTGGTTCAAGTCCTTCCTTCCCACCCCCACCCCCCCAAGCAGACAACGTGCCTGCTGTCTGGTGCCATAAATGCGTTCCAAGCAGGTCCTATCCACCAGAAGCACTTTCTGGCAGGCTCCCTGGCCCTGCATAAAAACAGAAGCGCAGTGCCACAGAGCGAGGGAGCCTCGGCAAGTGTCCTGCCGAGGGGGAGAGAAGAAGCTGGGAGCCACCACTAATGAGGGTGAATGCTGATGCAGTGCATGTGTGAGCGTGTGCAGGGGGGGGAGGGGGAGGTGATTGGGGGGGAGAGCAAAGGAGATTCTTGGTGGGGTGGGAGGAGAGAGAGAGAGGAGCATGTTAGACAGGGGATGGGGGGGGGGCAGAGATGGGGATGCTGCTGAACGGGTGGGTGGGTGGGATGGGAGAATCTGATAATTTTTATTATACCGGCTCCTGTGCGCCAAAATAAACTCCGATGTTTACCCAGAAAAATAATGAGCCTTTTTTTTTTTTTTTCCAACTGATCTTCTCCTCTTTTGTTCTTATCGTAGTGAACCCTGATAAATAGCTGGGGAAAAATAAAGATCAACAGAAACTGAAAATGAAGGTCCCTTAACCATTCTTTACAGCTCTCTCTCACAGCTACCGCTCCTCCCAGAGCCAGCCACTTCTTCACCATTCCCTACAACTCCCCCCAACACCCATCTACTCCTCCAGCAATCCTAACAACTCCCTCCCACGCCCAGTGCTTCTCCATTCTCTACAGCTCCCCACACACACAGCCAGCGCTCTTCCACCATTCCCCCCCCCCCCCCCATCTTCCCGACAGACAGCGCACCTCCTCCCTCCCCTCCAGCTCCTCCACAGCAGCGCTCTCGGTGCCTTTCTGAAGTGATTCAGTGTGCTGGGCTATGTGGGTTAGCACTCTGCTTCCGTTCTCCCTTTTTCCCCACTGTGCCCTCTGTTTCCTCCTCCAGGACCTTAACAAGCGCCTCTCCCTGCCAGCAGATATCCGGCTCCCGGAGGGATACCTGGAGAAGCTGGGGCTCAGCAGCCCTCCCTTTGATAGGCCGCTGAGCCGCCGCCTCCGTCGTGTGTCCTTGGTGAGTCCTGACCCCCTGCCCCCACCTGGAGCCTGGGTCCGTGGCTTACGAGCGTGTGCGCGTGTTATTTACTTGGCGTATTGCTTGTGGCGCGCAGGCATATATCGTGTGTCTCTGTAAGGAGCTTTGAGACACCGTTCGTGAGAAAGGTCTCACTTTTTTCTTGTCCCTTTCTCCTGCAGTCGCAGATTGGCTTTGGAAAACTGGAGACCTACATGAAGCTGAATAAACTGGGAGAGGTACCTGTCGTCTTTTCTTTCTGTTGCCCTGTGTGTATGTCTTTCTCTCCCTCTCTCTCTCTGGCTTTCTAAGATTCAAGAAGCTTTGGGCCTGATTCACTAAGGCATGTCTCCCATTCTGTGTTTATGGGAAAACGCCTGGATGAATCAGGCCCTTTATTGGTTGAACAATTTGCCCATGTGTTACCAAGTAATACATATTGTGATAAAAAGGGTTTTGATTGTAAATATTACTGCCCTCATCATAAGGCTTGGGGATAACTGCACGGAGCGGCAGTTAATACCCCCAAGAGAAACATGGGGGTATCCTGCACGGAGCGGCAGTTACTACCATAAGAAGTTTGCCGGGCAGACTGGATGGACTATTTGGTCCTTTTCTGATGGCATTACTATAAGTTAATTACAAATTACTGAAATGAAAACCACAAGGAAATATTCCCAGCTTCTGATGGTGCTCAGTCTTGTCTCCAGTCAGATTACGTTTCTGGCTCAGTGACAGGATACCACAGATCGTGCTGCTGTTTCTCCTATTAACCCCAGGATTATACAGTTTTTTTTCCTGCTCATTCTTTTGTAGGAAGTATTTTATTTTCTCTATCAGCTTTATTTCTGTATTTTGCACAGTACAGGAGGCAATGCATTTCTGTTTCTGTTTCTCCAGTTTTGCAGTGTTTCTAATTCAGTTTTTGTCTGCATGTTTCTATTTCTAGTTTGTGGTCAATTATTCTGCTTTAGGTGAGGGTTTGTTAGTGTTCTGAGTGTGAAACAGAGGTGAGATATTCTGCTAGTGCAGGGCTTCCCAAACTGTGGGTCAGGACCCCAGATGAGGTCACAGAACCTTCAGCTGGGAGTGCAAGGGCCTCCAATGGCAGCACTCTTCCGACCATAGCAAAGAGATAGCAATGTACGTATCGAACAGCACCACACATCAAAGGTTTTGTAGAAGGGGTGTCAGCAAATTGGTAATGTGTCATTCTCAAAAGAGACTGCTCTTCTCAATCGTTCATCCATATGAATATGTTTATGCAATTTTTTTGCTGAATTTTTTTTACAAATAAAAACAAGGTGACAAATTTGTCCCAGTGTTATTTCTTGAAGTGAAATAGGTTCACTTATAATGATGCATACACAGACTCTTGGCGATGTCAAATTTCAAACAATACAGAGAGAAATCCCCTACATTAGCTAATGTTTCAGCGGACCCCTGATGCAAGTCTCTGTATGTACTAATGTAGTGAACCAAATAGAATTGGGACAAATTTACTGTCACCTTGGTTTTATTTGCAAAAAAATTCCACAAAGCATTGTATAAATGTATGGGCTATTCATATGGGTCAATGACTGAGAAGACCGGGCAGTCTTTTTTGAGACTAACACATTACCGGCTTGCTGACATCCCTTCTACATAATTTTTGATGTATGGTGCTGTTCAGTACTTACATTGCTATCACTTTGCCTTGGTCTTTGTCTGGTTTGAGATAGTATTTATAGCTCTTCATTTTTTTTTAAGAGCTTTTCAGGCATCAGCAGTGGGAGTCAGAGTGGGGCCTATGAGCCAGCATGTACTCACATTCTCCTCAGCGGCACTGCCCTTGCATGACTTTTTGTGGTAATAGGAAACCCTGAACGAGGAAAGATCAGGACTGCTGCAGGCGCCATGATGGCTTTCATTAATAACGCTGCTGGCAGATCACTGTTGGGCTTCAGACTAGCCATGAAGGAAGGGGAGGGCTGAGTGTGCTTGGGGTTGGTAGAGACTGCCAGTGCTCCTCTCTCCTCACCCACTACTGAACCTACCCAAGAGAAAAATGGGAATGAGGGGAAATGGTGAGAGGGAGGGGATGACAGAGGATTGATTGGGAGGTTATAAGAAGGACTTGGGGTGAGAGGATCAGCTAGGGAGATGCGAAAAGGCCAGAAGGGTGAGAGGCGTGGAGGTTGATAGAAAGGATCAGCTGGAGTGCAGGGAAGGTGAGAAGGAGTGATTATGAATTTTCAAGTGCTAAAATGGAGTCACATTGGCTCAAAGTTTGGGAACTTTGTAGCATCTGTGTAAGGATCTATAATAACCCAACTTGTTTTCCAATCTGCATTGGTGTTCTAGGGCCTGTAGTAATATTTGTCATGCTGCCTTTTCACAGATAAGGGTGTTGCTATTTTGGTTCTAGTAGTTAGTGGTGCTGTGGTATGGTAGATTTGCTAGATAAGTGCTGAGTGCATTGTGTTCAGGGTTTGGTGTTATTTCACAATATGCTTAGAAGCAGAGGAAGTTTGTATGACTGTTATTGGAATGATAGCAGAATTTGAATATTCTTTTTTTGTATGCTGAGTAGAAATTGGAACATAAGATGTGCCATATTGGGTCAGACCAAAGGTCCACTGAGCCCAGCATCCCGTCTCGGATCACTAGGAATTCCTAGCAGATCCCAACAAGTGCAAATGACCTGGTTTTGCTCTGCACTTATTATTAGGGGAGTTTCTGTGGATGCAGAGTGTCTGTTTGTAGAACTGGAGATGCTGGGTATCTATTGGGGTTCTCTCCTGTCCTGTATAGTTTTAAGTTAATGATTTCATTCCCATGCAGGAGAAAATGGTTGAAATGCAATTGAATGATTTTAATAGTAGATTTACAGGGAAGTTGAAATTGGCCGGTGGTGTCTTTATTGCATTGAAGGCCCTTAGAGATTTTTCTTATAGATTCCTTACAACCAGCTTAAAATTCCCATTTATCTTTCTCTTGGGACATCAGGAATTGAACCCACCACATTTGGCATCCTCAAAAAGGCATTTGTCTAGCACCTACCTCAAGCAGCCTGTCCCCTTGGCTAAGATTGCAGGAAGTTCTTCCATTCTATAGTCTGGGATCTCATTCTCTTCCCCCTCATTTGTGTACATCCTTGTCTTCTGGCAGGAAGGGGAGGCTCCAGGATAGGAAGATGGAGAAAGAGAGAGCTGGACAGGGTAGATGTAATGGATGTCAATGAGTTAAGAGAAAGCAAGAAATTCACAGTTTGCTGATACTTGATGCAAATAGCTGGGGCTTTCACTGGGACACATCAAGAATCTGCCGTTGGAGGTGGCGGGAACAGTCCATTAAGGGTCTTCACTTGAGAGGAAAGTATCTGTACAGAGAGAGGAATCTCTTAACACTCGCCGCACTGAGCCACCATATCTCTGTGTCACCCAGGGGACCTATGCGACAGTCTATAAGGGGAAGAGCAAACTCACTGAGAACTTGGTGGCCCTGAAGGAGATCCGCCTGGAGCATGAAGAAGGCGCACCCTGCACTGCAATACGGGAAGGTAAACCTGCAGACCTGTGTGTCACAGCACCAGTGAGGATGTTCAGAGGCACTGAGTCTGAAGGCCCCTTGTACATGCCTAGCACAGGGAGACATTGATAGGGGAGGGAGGGAGAGCACTGGAGGATGAAGCCCCTCTGGATATCCCCCCAGCACAAAGACAGTGGACAGGAGAGGGAATGATGGTACTGGAGACTGAAACCCCAGCATAGGGACAGTGACAGGGGAGAGAGGGACAGTGCTGGAGGCTGAAACCCATCTTTGAATCCCCAGCACAGGGGAAGAGTGGCAGGGAAAGGAATAACAGTGCCGGAGCCCCTCTGTATGTCCCCAGCACAGGGACAGTGATAGTGAGGCTGTCTCATAAAATCTGAGTAATGTTGCTTGTATTTCAGTTTCTCTGTTGAAGGATTTGAAACATGCCAACATTGTTACCCTGCATGACATTATTCATACGGAGAAATCCCTGACTCTGGTTTTTGAATATCTGGTGAGTGTATTTTACAGTGTTGGCATTGTCAGTAATTGCTTCTTTGAAGCTCCAGATGACTTGTAGTCAAGAAGTAATCACACCTCCGGTGGTTATCTTTATAAATCATAACAACAGATTGGATTTATGTAGTGCACTTTAGCCAAACTGAATCCAAAATCACTTTTTTAATTCTTATTTACAGAGGCAGCCTCCTGTGGGTGAGAGGGTGAGGGAGTAGTGTGGCCAGTGAATTACATGTGGGTGAACTGAGGGACGGGGAGATAAGTGCTTTATTTTGTATTCTCTTCCCCTGGTTTAGGACAAGGACTTGAAACAGTATCTGGAAGACTGCAGGAACGTTATCAGCCTGCATAATGTGAAGGTTTGTGCTCCACTGACACATGTTCAGCCCTGTATCCTTGTTGTTAGATCTCAGATTCAACTTTCATTTAAGCTTTTAAAGCGTGTATGTTCCAACAGGCTTCTGCACAGCCAGCCAGTCCATCGTCTAAGTTGACAGGGTGCTGTCTCTCGTCCAGTAGAATTCATATACAAAGCTAACTCTGCAGACCTTCCCTGGGATACTGCTTTCCAGCAACCCCCTATTCTTGCCCTGAGCTTTGTAAATATTTCCCAGCATGGTCAGAGCCGCTTCCTAGGCCAATGAGAGCAAGAGGCCAAAAGAAAGGCTTCCAGTTGCAGGGAAAAGGCCTACCGTATTTCTTCCTTCTGCTGGGTGTGTCTAATCCCATGTTTCAGCCGTCCCATGCTTCAGGGAGTATTTAGTTCTCATCCCACTGCAACCAGATTTGTCTAGTACTACAACTTGCTGTTGCTGCTGGGTGGGTCAGGTATTGTTATGTCTCACCATCCCATTCTGCTGGGCGTGTCTAGTACTACATGTCTCAATCAGCCTGCGCTGCCAATGGCAACCAAGTTGTTAGAGGCAAACTTGATATTTTTCAGATTGGAGTTAAGTGTGGAGCGAGACAGATAGAGGGACTTCATCACAATGTTTTGTCTCTCTCCCAGCTGTTCCTCTTCCAGTTACTGCGTGGGCTGGCATACTGCCACCGCCGGAAAGTTCTGCACCGCGATCTGAAACCCCAGAACCTGCTCATTAATGAAAAGGGGGAGCTGAAACTAGCAGACTTTGGTAGGTTTGAGGTTTCTTGGGTTGACTGTAGCTACTGGGGTTTTCCTTTCCTTGGGGGAGGTGGAGTTGCCGTACTATTCCTTCTTAAGCACCTTGGGCAGTTCGTGTTCATCACATATTGAGTTTTGGGAGGTGATATCCCACTGTGGGTGAAGCAAATCAGTTCATACAACCAAAAGCCTTCCATACAAAAACAAATATTTTGGAGAACCAATGGCCAAAGTGACAGAACCTAAACAAAGGGCATTGACTATATAGCAGTAATGCTAATTTCTTAGCATACAGACAGGTGGATCCAGAACCAGTGGGTTATGCACCTCTACCAGCAGTTCCCTGTATGTACCCAGATCAGTCCAGACTCCTAGGTTTTGCCTCCCTTCCAGCAGATGGAAACAGAGAAAGTTTTACTGACACTGGCATATAACCTGGTGTAACACACACAATTATACAAGAGAGTATACAAATTTTATTATCACAAAATTACTTAGCACATACCATAAAGTGTGTCTCGATGGCTTCGCAACACCCACTCTATACACATTCACACTATAACCCAATCATTCAATTTAAAATACCAATACATTGTCATTGATACAACCTTACTACATTGATTAACAAGCAGACATGTATAAAAATACAAATATTATATAACCTTATGGCTTACAAGCCATTTACAACTCTTGTTATCCAACCTATACCCAGTTTACATCACAGCAACAATTAGAGATATTCTCAAAGGTACTCTGAATTTTCCCCCAACTAAAGCCACACGCCTTTCCTCGACCAAAGTCCGAGCGTTTTCAATAGCAGGACCTTCTATCTGGAATAACATTCCCTCAGGCCTCAGATTAGAACCCTGCCTCTTAACGTTCAGAAAAAAACTCAAAACGTGGCTATTTCATCAAGCCTTTGCTGACCCTCCAGACAATCTCTAGTCACCATTATTCTCTCCTGGACGAATTTATCCCCTCCCAGATGAATGGTTTGCTATCCTCTCGAAAGATGGACTCAGGCACTTCCAGGTTAAAGCACCTTAAGCTTTAACCCACATCCTTTTGTATTATGTTGCAATACTTCCTGCCTTTATTTTTTCCAGCTATTCTTAGCTTCCAAGTTTCTACACCTTGTTAAATGTAACTTTACCTTATTCTCCTCTATTGTTAATCACTTTATTTATTGCTTCAGTTATCCTTGTTCTATGTAAACCGATCCGATATGGTTATCACTATGAAGGTCGGTATAAAAAAGTGTTAAATAAATAAATTTTTTCAATGAACATCCATACATGTTTTAAACAATGATCAATGCTGAGGTCTTCCCATGTTTTCAATAAACCACCATCTTTCTTAAGAATTTTGACTATTAGCGGTTTTCCTTCCCTTTAAGGATCCATCACCCTACAGGAGGCTCTTGTTTCTCCAAAAAGGCTTCTGGTCGTGAGGTGCACGAGCAGGGGGTTGGGAACTCTTTTTGGCTCAATTCTTTTCGCCATAGGGGGTGCACAACTGGTGGTGCCAGCTCCCTCCCCCCCCAGGAGGATGTCCGGAGCCTGCTGTCACAACTTCAGGAAAGTGGGCTGTTTTGTTGTAATTTAAAGTTTTGAGTTTAAAAAAAAAGAGTAACAACTTTATTTTTGTTTTTGATTCTTCTTCGTGCTGCTTGGTTCACGTGGTTGGGATCTTGATTTTCTTGGCATCCTCTCAGCGGCAGTGCAGGTGCATGATGGGAGCCAGGCCGCATGGCAGCCACTGTTGAGCATGCGTGGAGGTGTGCACACGGCTCTCTCAGTCCGGTCTTTGTTCCCGCTGCCTCTCTAGGTGAGAGGGCAGCTCAGGAATGCCATTGAGAGCATCTGGGAAGCATCGAGTCACCGGCAGGAGCCGGCTCCTTCCCAGTGCACACGGGAACCGAGGCCATTTTGGCTTCGTTGGTAGCAGCAACTGAGGCTACAGGAGAGAGGAAGCCCTTCACCACTTTCCCCAGCTGGTAGGAGACCCACGGAGGCCCAGAGAGGCTTGGGAACCTCTATATGGAGACGACGAGGAGGATCCTGAGGATCCAGTATGTTTTTCTCTGGACTTTGTGCTTTTACTCCACAAGGCATATCTTGCCTGGAAGGCAAGCCTTTCCGGGCACGAGGGAACGCAGGATCCACATCCTTCTAAGCGGCCCAAAAAGGCGCAGGCTAATGGGGCAACCAGCGTTCAGCAAGTTCTCATCAGTCTAAACATTTGGAAGACGCAAACAAGCCCTCGGGAGATTTGGAGGTTGGAGAGCTTCTGGCGGAGGAACCCCCTGTACTGGATTCTTCTCAGGACCGTCAAGACTCAGATGAGGGGTGGGGACAGGCCCCGGCTGTGGATGGGGATAATCCTAAGGTGGTTCGTCTTTTCCACAGAGAGGAACTTGATTCCATATGTCAGAAGGCTGGGTATCAAGGAACCGCGAGAAGATTCTAATCATGAGGAAAGGATCCAATCATGAAGGGCTTAAGAGGTCTGGCGAGGGCCTTCCTTTCCATAAAAGTCGGTAAAGAAGCTTGTATTACGAGAGTGGGAGACTCCGGACACTGGTCAGAAGGTTAGCAGAGCTATGGACAAGTTATATCCATTGCTGGAATTGTTACGGCTGCCAAAAGCTTACATTAGGGTGTGGAGAGTCTTTGAGGCTGTGCGTAGAGCAAGGGGTTGATCCTACTCGAGCATCGATCACGTACATTTTGTCCTTGCAACAGGGATTGGTGAAAGGTTTGGCCTTGAACTCCCTCAGAGTCCAGGTGGCGACATTGGGCTGACTTAGAAACAAGGTCCAAGCAACAGTCTTGGCTGCACATCCAGATGTGCTGCGTTTTCTCCGGGGGGGGGGGCGAAGAATTTACAGCCTCCGGTGCAGAAATTGTGCCCCCCCCCCCCCCGAGTCTTAACTTGGTTCTCAGGGGCTTGTGTGTGGCTTCGTTTGAACTGATCTGAAGAGCAACTATGAAGGATCTTAACTTAAAGGTTGTTTTCTTAGTGGCAATTTGTTCCGTCAGGAGAATTTTGGAGCTGCAGGCTCTATCATGCAGGATCCTTTTCTTCGGATTACGGAAGATGGAGTCTCTTTGCATATGGGTCCTTCCTTTCTTCCGAAGGTAGTATCGTCATTTCATTTGAATCAGGCAGTGGAACCACTAGCTTTTCTGAATCTGGCTGCAACTGTGCCTCACACGAAAGAGTTGAGGTTTTTGGATGTGAAACGGGCTTCACTGTGTTACCTGAAGGTCACTAATAGTTTTCAGCTATTGGATCATCTTTTTGTGTTATGGAGCAGTGCAGAGAAATGGACATAAGGCTTCAAAATCCACCATAGCGTGGTGGCTGAAGGAAGCGATAAGTTCGACATACTTATGTTAGGGTCGAACTGTTCCTGAGGAATTGAGAGCTCACTCTACTCGATTGCAAGTGGCATCCTGGGCCGAATGTCAGCAAGTGTCGCCACAAGAGATTTGTAGGGCGGCTACTTGGAAGTCATTGCACACTTTCGCCAGAGATTATTGTTTGGATGTCCAAGTTCCAGATGCCATGGGCTTTGGGGAAAGTGTGCTTCAAGCGGGATTCTCGCAATCCCTCCCTGTTTAGGGAAGCTTGGGTACATCCCAGGAGTCTGAACTGATCTGAGTACGTACAGGGAAAGGAAAATTGGTTCCTACCTGCTAATTTTCATTCTGTAGTACCACAGATTAGTCCAGAGTCCTGCCCAGTTGGGGTGAAAAGGATTGGAGAGTCCACTCAATCTGTTGTAAATAGACTGAAGTATGGTACAGGATCCATTTGGTTTTCTCCTCTTGTTTGTGTTGGAAAGGATCGTTCCTATTATGTGGCTCTTCATCGTGCTACTCGTTTGGGGGGCGTGTTATGTTGGATGTGGTTGTTTAGTTGCCGTGGTTCAGTGGTATCTTGGTTTGGGTACAGGTCAATACTGAGTGACTGCAGGTGGCACACCAGGTTATATGCCAGTGTCAGTGAAACTTTCTCTGTCTCCATCTGCTGGAAGGAAGGCTAAACCCAGGAATCTGGACTTATCTGTGGTACTACAGGAATGAAAATTAGTGGGTAAGAACCAATTTTCCTATGGAGATGGAGCAAAGCTAACGTTACAGTATATATATATATATATATATATATATATATATATACACCCCTGCACTGACAGCCCACCAGTATTCTCCGTCTCCAGCAGATGGTGAACGTGCATCTCCCTACTGGGGATTGTTTAAAAATTTTAAAGGAGAAAAGAAGAAGAAAAATTAATTCGCCCTGCTCTCCTGTGATGATACCTTATGGTCTTTCCCTCAGTCGAGAATTCCTGAGGTGATATCCTTGCATCCCTCCCTCAGATGAGTGCCTTGGTCCGTTAGCTGGTTTTCAGCCGGCGTGGACTTAGCTGTAAAAAAAAAAAACAGCTGAAAGCCAAGCGGGTGCAGGAAGCCGAGCGCAGCAGTGAAGGTCCTTGCCCTCTGCCCTGCAGCCAGAGATCAGCCTGATTCTCAGCTGGATGGGCTGAGCTCAGGTAATTAAAAAAAAAAAGAAAGAGAAGGAAGAGAGAAGGGGAGTAAGTAGGGATTCCTCTCCCCTCCAGTCTCCTTGCTTGGCGCACCAATCTGATGTTTGTTCCCACCTCCGGTGGAGCTTAGGGAACGAAGGCAGATTGAGCAGCCTTTTTGGCTAGGCCCCCACTCTCAGGCTTGAGTTCACTATATAGTAGGCCGTGGCAGCGTTTTCGTGCAGTTTTTCTTGCACGTTAGACTACCCTTTCAGTGTCATTGGTTTGTGCTTCTGCACCCGCTGTGCGTCCAGCAGTGCTTCCGGTTTGTGCACTTAGTTGGGCGCTTAGTTGGATGTGTATGGGCGCCTGCCTGGGCGCTTACTGATGCGTGCATGCATAATGTGTGAACTTTCTTACGTGCACTGCTTGAGCATCCTGGTGGGAGCTCCATTTTGTGCACTTATCGGAACACTGTGTTGAGCGTCTAATTTTTGGATGTATAAATTTTGGATGCCTATTCTCTGCTGCGCTAACACTGCCGGGTGCACAGTTATCAGACGCCTGTTAGAGCGTACTGTCAATCCAGCACCTGACAGACCTACTGAATCAATGAATGTGATGAGTGAGAATTATAACTGTGATAGTGCTGGCTGCACTGATCCCTGTGTAGCTGGCCATGTTGCTAGTGAGAATTCTGTGATGGTAAGGATAAAAGAAAAGCATGACTGTGATAGTTGATAGGATTGACGATCTGAATGTATCACATAATTTCCATGGTGAAAATAATAGAAGTGACTAGCAATGGAGAGTCTTTAAATGCAGCGTGCGGTTTTCTTATCTTCTCAGGACTTGCCCGGGCCAAATCAATTCCCACCAAGACCTACTCTAATGAAGTGGTGACTCTCTGGTACCGTCCTCCAGACATACTCCTGGGGTCCATCGAGTACTCAACTCAGATAGACATGTGGTGAGCCTAAACCTTCTCATGAAAAGAAAGCAAAGTAGAAACTGGTGTATGATTGCTGGCCGCGGGGAGAGGTTATAGTCTCAGCAGATGTCACTTTGTTATCTCAGGCACTAAGTCCATTGTTGTCCCTGCAGGGGTGTTGGCTGTATATTTTATGAGATGACAACAGGAAGACCCCTCTTTCCAGGCTCAACTGTGGAGGAGCAACTACATTTCATATTTCGAACACTTGGTGAGAAAACATAAAGTCAGCATGGGATGATTTTAGCTCAGTCTCTGCCTTCCATGCTTCTTCCCATTGGAGGCATGTAGGAAATGCATCAGGAGGTGTACTGGTTATGCATGGGGAGGGCTATAGGGAATGGCGGAAGAACACCAGCTCTCAGAGAGTTGTGAGGAAAAGGGGTGGAAGAGTGCTGCCTGTGGGGGAATTGTAGGACATGGTGGCGAGGAGCTGCTTGTGGGGAGAGCAGCAGGACCTGTGGTACTGCTCTAAAACAGCACTGAATGATTTTTCATTGACTTTTCCTCTTCTCTTTTCACAAACAGGTACACCAACAGAAGAGACGTGGCCTGGAATTTTGTCCAACAAAGATTTTAAAAGCTGCAAATATCCTAAATATTATCCAGATCCCATTCAGAAGCATGCTCCCAGGTCCGTATAACCTAGCACAGGGACAGTGACAGGTGAGGAGGGCGTGACAGTGCCGGAGACTGAGGCCACTTAGTATATCCTCCGTGCACGGAGAGTGATGAGAAGAATCCAATAGTGGACTCCTAATGAGATACATCTTTGCATCCCCTTGATTTCATCTAATCTTTATATTTTATTGATTTATAGGCTGGATCACGAGGGATCAGATCTCTTATCTCAGCTGCTGCAGGTGAGAAGGAACTTTGCTCCCAAGATTATTTTCGTATACTGGAGGGCAGTATTTGTCTGCATTGTGCAGCATTCTTCTCAGTGTCCTGGTGTGATATGATGCTGCTCGCACTCTGTCCTAGACCACTGTCAGATAGTCTAAAACAACCAAGCAAGCAGGCAAACTCGCAGAAAGTGTCTTCTGTTCCTTCCTTTAGACCAGCGGTCCCCCAACCCTGTCCTGGGGGCCCACCAGGCAGTCGGGTTTTCAGGATATCCACAGTGAATATGCATGAGAGAAAATGTGCACGCACTCCCTCCATAACATGCACATTTTCTCTCATGCATATTCATTGTGGATATCCTGAAAACCCGACTGGCTGGTGGGCCCCCAGGACAGGGTTGGGGACCACTGCTTTAGACAATAACATAGCATATACATGTGTGTATTTATATATATATATATATCACACACACACACACACACACACAGACACACATATATATATATACAACAGATATAAAGTTCTATGCAACAGTCTATAACCTGCCACTCTCAGAGCCAGACCTCAAGGCACAGGCCCACCAGGGGTGTTAGCTCTAGGCTTCCCATGGTGTCCCTCTTACCAACCCCAGGCCTAAATGTATGCTCACTTTCCTAGACCTGTGTCTAGAAAGGCAAAATGTTAGGGCAAATTCCCAGCCTCCCCACCACCCCGCAGGCCAGCAATCAAGCACTGGACCTCTGAAAAAGTCCTTCACGTTGTTTTCGCCACTGCCCCTTCTTTCCAGATCTCTTTGTTCCAGCGATGCCATCCCTACCATGCAGTAAGCATGGGGACAAAGCCATTGTGGGATTGCATCACTGGAGGTCAGGGGGAGACAGGGTGGCAGTGAAGGGCTCAGAGGTTTTCTAGGGTGGGGGGGGGGGGGGGCAGCACAGCGCAGGCAGGCACAGTACCTAGGGGTGGCATCTGCCAAAATCTGTCATTGACCAGCCTTTGGTCCTCTGGCTGGTCTACCTTCCTAGGAAACTGTTGCTCCTTATAGGCTTCACCTGACAGCTCCTTGGCCCTCTATTCATCCATTGCCCCTTTCCAGCTTTTCCAAGGGACTTTTCTTTCTATCTAAACTGTGACCTAATTGGCCACCCCTGTCTCTTTAACCACTTTGAACCGCATTACCCAACAATCTCTTGGCTATAGTGACATCAGAAAGGAAAAATCTTTCATTATCCTCCCTGCAGCAGCTTCTGCTTCCCTGGTGGGCTAACTGCACCTAATCCCTGGTCTGTTCCCAGCTGGGTAGAATCCTAAATCTACTATAGACTACAGCCCCCAAGAGCCTCTTCTTTAAAGCCCTATTCCTTATCTCTCTTCTGCTCCTGCCTTTAGAACGCTCTTTATGTCACCAGTTGCCTATCCATGCCATGCAGAAAGAGCTTTGATTCCACCACAACATACTGCCTCCATATTATGCAAATCTCTCTCAGGCATATTCATTAGGGACAGCCTGTAAACCTGACCTGTTGGTGGCCCTTGAGGACCACTGCTCTAGCCTCTCCAAAAACCTTTAAATCAAACTAAAGAAAAAGAAATTAAAATTGTGAAAGTTCTGCTTTCTGAATTTTAACAAATTATTTATGCATTTGAGAGGAAATTTAATGATGTGCCCTACCCTCTGGCCTTCCACACAAATGTTTCTATTCAGATTTTAGATTTGATTGCTCACTTTTCCAAACCTAAGCTCAAGGCGAATTCCACTCAGCGCAGAAGATATTTCCCTGCCCCAGAGGGCTTACAGTCTGGGGGAAAAGTGCTTAGTAAATGAAGCGCTAAGTTTGTACCCAGGGCAATGGAAGGTGAAGTGACTTGTCCAAGGTCACAAGGAGCATCAGTGGGATTTGAACAGTGACTGCCCTGATCCTTGGCCTGCTGTTCTAACCACTGGGCCACTTTTCCACTCTGTTGTCTGACTTACCACCTTTGACAGGGCTCAAAGTCCAAAGAGACACTCATGAGATTTTCTGGTTTTTTTTTTATCTGCTGCAGTTCGAAGGGAAAAAGAGGATCTCAGCGGAGGCAGCCATGCGGCATCCCTACTTCCACTCCCTGGGAGAACGGGTTCTTAAGCTCCCGGACAGTAAGCACCAGAAACGCACTAGTGGGATGTTCAATGTGTGTGCTGCAGGTGTAATTCTGTCTGTATTATACTGAGAAATATTAGGGGCCTCCTGTGGTCGGTGTGCATATTGCAGGAGTATATTCTTTGTGGAGCAATTTTGATAATTTTGAGTCGCTCTGAGTACAGGTGATCTAATCAAGTTTTCTTCCTCAATACCCAATCCCAGTTATCTCTTTGTTAATACCATTTCGTTGGATCCAAGTTTTGTCTTCCTTTGTTTAATGTAATGCATCCTTTTGCAATGGTTATTGTTATAATGTAAACCGGGGTGATTTGTAACTTGTTACAGGAACATCGGTATATAAAAGTGCCAAATAAATAAATAAATACCCTGAGATCAGCGTAGGCATAGCAAGCAGTCTGATGAACTGAGGGTTGCAAAATAGTGCGACTAGATAGTACTGAGAGTTGGAGCAAAACTAGAGTGCTCAGGAAGAGGTATTACCAGCCAAAACAAAAGGGGAGGTAGTATTGCCTCTTACCATGTCATTGGTGAAACCTCTCCTAGAATATTGTATCCATTTTGTATTTCCAAAAGGACAGACACAGAGCAGAGGCAGCCACGAGAAAGACACCAAAAGTCCTATGAAATCAGACTGAAAGACCTAAATATATATACACCCAGGAGGAAAGGAGGTATATAATAGAGATAGACACATAATGCACAAGAAGTAAACCTTTTTTTTCGGAGGACAGGACGCTCTAGAACAAGAAGTAATGGCCTGAAGCCTAAAAGGGTAGACAGAGGAGTAACAATAGGAAACATTTCTTTACAAAAAGGACAGGGAGTACATGGAACGGCCTCCCAGGGGAAGTAAGAACATAAGAACATGCCATACTGGGTCAGACCAAGGGTCCATCAAGCCCAGCATCCTGTTTCCAACAGTGGCCAATCCAGGCCACAAGAACCTGGCAATTACCCAAAAACTACGTCTATTCCATGTTACTGTTGCTAGTAATAGCAGTGGCTATTCCCTAAGTAAACTTGATTAATAGCAATTAATGGACTTCTCCTCCAAGACCTTATCCAATCCTTTTTTGAACCCAGCTACACTAACTGCACTAACCACATCCCCTGGCAACAAATTCCGATTAGTTTTAAATGTGCTACTTGCTAACTTCATGGAGTGCCCCCTAGTCCTTCTATTATCTGAAAGAGTAACAGAATTCAGGAAAGTCTGGGACAAACAGAGGATCCTTAGATACAAGGAGGTGAGGTAAGGGCTGGGGTAGTGCATCAACAATGGGCAGACGAGCTGGGCCTTGTAGTCCTCATCTGCATCTGTTTCTATGCTTTTCTTTTTTTTCAACGCAGAGGATTCCTCCTGCTCTTTTGTACTTCCAGCTGAGAAAGAACTGGGGCTAGGATCTGGCACCCATGAGCCTTCATTTGCAACAACTGAGGGATTTCTCCCCTCCCCTCCCCCGTTTTATATCCTCTCCCAATTTATATTTAGTTCAGCCATGGCAGCAATGGTCCTAGGGCTGAGAGCCATGCAGCAGGACTCCTTCCAGGTCCCAGCAATATTGGGCCCTGAATCAAGTCACGAGTTGTCACCCTTAAGCAATGACCATGGCTCCTTCCCCACTAAGATGCTGTGAACGCTGCCTCCACCAGCACTTGCCATCTGAGCCACCGGCTCTGCCCAGTTTGCTCCTGTGCAATCCTCCATACACTGTCAGCACCTGTGATAACCACAGGATGTCATGACTGCATTTCTATAAGCCACAAAGAATATATATACACCTGCAATAGGTGATTGGCCTATCGACATCATCTTGAATTCCTGGAAAAAAAGAGTCACCGTCCATGCTCTGAAAGATCCTCTGCATTAAACGTGAAGATCGTCGCAGCAACACCAGTGTACTTGCCAAAGCAAGCCTTCCCTCCATTGAGTCAGTGATCCCCAAACACCGACTCTGCTGGGATGGACATCAGGTGAAAATGCCTAACTGCTGACTCCCTACTCCAAACTCACTTACAGCCAGAGATCTTGCAGCTGCCAGAAGAAATGCCAGCAAGACACTTTCAAGGCACACTGCAATGAAAGAAGCAGGCCACTGACTTGAGACCAGTGATACGGCAACCTCAGCCTGGAGCAGCCTGCTTCAAGATGAAGCATTTTGTGTTTGAACGTGAATAGACAGCAGAAGAAGGAAAAGGAAAGAAATCCAGGTGTTGGGGCTATTCCCCATGGAACAACCTGTAATTTCTGTGGACAGACCTGTCATTGAAGTTCCTAAAGCCACCTCAACATCCATCCATAAACCGTGATGGAGATCAACTTCCAGTTAAAGGATTGCCTAACACAGCTAGTACATCTGCATTCTACACAGTAACCACAGGGTGTCACTATTGTATAAGAGAAATCCATAAAGATTATGGTCCCACTTACACATTTTATCCAAAAGGTGTCACCACTGTGCCAGTGTAATCCAGAGGGAATGTACACCTAAATGAATATAGTGAACCTAGAGTGTCAATATTGTACCACAGTAATCCAAAAGCAAAGACCCGTAGCACACAAGCTGATCAAAAGGTGTCATTATTGTTCCAGTGAAATCTAAAAAGAACAGAGCTGCAATGTATTCCTTCACCACAGGGTGACAGATTTGTACCACTGAAATCTAGAGAATTTACATTTGCAACATGTATACTAGAAACAGAGAAACATGACAGCTGAAAAAGACCATATGGCCCATCCAGTCTGCCCATCTACCCAATTAATTTAGCATTATAATTCTCATCACTTCCTAAGAGATCCCTTGTAATTATCCATGTTTTCTTGAATTCAAATATTGTTTTTGTCTCCACCATGTCCATTGGGAGGCTGTTCCACATATCCACCACCTCTCTGTAAAGAAATATTTCTTAAGATTACTCCTGAGTCTACCCCCTTTCAACCTAATCTCATGAGCCCTCGTTCTAGAGCTTCCTTTCCATTGGAAAAGGCTCACCTCCTGTGCATGGAAACCTTTGAGATACTTGAATGTCTCTATCATATCGCCTTTCCTCCAGGGTGTACATGTTTAGATCTTTAAGTCTATCCCCATATGCTTTAGAACGAAGACCACTGACCATTTTAGTAGCCACCCTCTGAACCGACTCCTTTTGAAAGTGCAGTCTCCAGAATTATACTGGACATAGGGTGTCACTACTGAAATAATTTAATCCAGAAAGGGCATATAGACCTATTCAAATAGCAAAACCCTAAACAGTGTGTAATATTTCCTTTTTATCTTTCAGCAACTTCAATTTTTGCACTAAAGGAGATTCAGTTGCAGAAGGAGATGGGGCAGAAACCTTCTGTGTTACAAGGCTCAGGTGTGTTGCTCTGATACCTCCCTCCATCCCTTCCCAGCTTCCCTTCTCCCATCCTGAGGCTACGCAGACCCCACACAGCTTCATGACTTTCTCGCATACAGTTATTTTCCTCACAGGGCCTTGGCATCATCCATCCCTCGACACCATGCCAGAGGCTGCCCATCTCTTCTTATTCCTAATTAATACTTTGTTATGCTTCTGTTAGATAAGTAAAGTAATACTATGCTAATAAAGAGAAAAGTTGTCCCACGCCTGCATCTCTAGTATACAAATTGAGCTCCATCCCTCTCCTTCCCTATACTCTCCAGCTCTGTGCCACTCTTCAGTTCCAACCCCTCTCTGTATGGAAATTGAGCTCTGTCCCTCTCTCTGGCTGTACTCTCCGGCTCTGCCCCCCTCGCTCTAAATTGTTCAATTCCCTCTCTACTACCACACAGTGTACCTGAGCTCAACTGCTCTCTCTACTACCACATATCTCAGTTACGCACTTCCTACACTTCACAGTGTTTCCCTATCCTTGGATGGGCTTTTACTACTAGTTTTATATAATAGATGGCACCAGATAAGGACCATTTGTCCCACCCAGTCTGCCCAGTTGCCCTCTGCCTTTACCAGCATTTCCCACTCCTCTCCTGTAGATACACCTAGCTAATCGAGTTTTCAGGATATCCATAATGAATATGCATGAGATTTGAATACTCTGGAGGTCCAGGGTGTACAAATCTATCTCATGCATATTCATTATGGAAATCCTGAAAAACTGACTGGCTTAGGTGTACCTGCAGGAGAGGGGTGGGAAACACCGAACTATAATGCTCCAGCTAAGGATATCTCCCAGCTACCAGATGTACAGACTTAATTGTCTGCAGAAGATCCTTTCTTCTCCTTTTTTTCTTTCTCATGTAGATTAATTACTTTTATTATTTAAAACATTTAATTTTATTTTCTTATTGCTATTGATAAAATAAGAAAAATTGTAATGCAGTATTGATTTATTCTTTTCTTCACTATTTTATTGATCTTATTTACAGTGCCAAGAAAAAGTTAATTTAACCACCTAGAATGGTCTGTGTTAAGAACATAAGAAGTGCCATGTTGGGTCAGACCAAGGTCCACTGAGCCCAGCATTTTGTCTGTGTCAGGGGCCGGTCCGGATCACAAGTACCCGGCAGATCCCCAATAGTTGATTTATTTCTTGCATTTCATTCCCAGGGATAAGTGCTGGCTTTCCAAATCTACCCAAGGATACGTGCTGTTTATGGACTTTTCCTTCAGGAACTTGTCCAGTCCTTTTTTGAGCACCATTATGTTACTTGCCTTGACCATGCTCTTCAGCAACAAATTCCATAGCTTGATTGTGCGCTGAGTGAAAAACTACTTCCTACCATAGTGTTTCCCAACCCTCTCCTGGAGGGATACCTAGCCAGTTGTTTTTTCAGGATTTCCACAATGAATATGCATGAGATAGATTTGCATACCGTATCTCATTATGGATATTCTGAAAACCTGAATGGTTAAGTGTGCCTCCAGGAGAGGGCTGGGAAACACTGTCCTACAATTTGTTTTTAAATCTGGGTTGCTAGTTTCATGGCATGTCCCCTAGTCCCAGTGTTGTTTGAAAGGGTAAATAACCGTTCCCTATTTACCTTTTCCACCCCACTCATGATTTTATATATTTCAATCAGATCCCTTCTCAGTTGTCTCTTTTCCAAGCTAAAGAGCCCTAATCTGTTTAGCTTTTCTCCATAAGGGAGCTTTTTCATCCCCTTTATCATGTTTGTTGCCCTTCTCTGTATCTTTTCTATGTTCACTATGTCTTTTTTGAGATGGGGCGAGCAGAACTGCACACAATACTCAAGATGTGATGGCACTATGAAGCTATACAAAGGCATAATGATATTCTTAGCTTTTGTTCTCTATTCCTTTCCAAATAATTCCTAGCATTCTGTTTGCCTTTTGACCGCCGCTGCACACTGAGCCAAAGAATTTGTCCACAAGGACTTCAAGGTCCTTTTCCTGGTGGTGATGTCTAACACAGAACCCAGCAGCATGTACTTGGAGTTGGGATTATTTTTCTCTATGTGCATTACCTTGCACTTGTTCATATAAAATCGTTTCTTACCTGCTAATTTTCATTCCTGGAATACAGATCAATCCAGACGCATGGGGTTTTCATTCCCTACCAATAGATGGAGGCAGAGAAGAAATTACCAACACTGTGCTACTTAAGATAGCATGCCACCTATAGTCCCACAGTATGAACTGTACCCAAGCCAAGATGAGAATTAACCATAAACAACTTCATCCCCCATTTCGAGAAGGGAAAAGGTTGAGCTCCCCAAACTGGAGCTCTTACGTCTATAGTGGAGATTGAAAACTCCCATCCCGAAACAGTTTCCTTACTATCTACATACAGAAAGCAGAGCAGTTTTTGCAGAGAGGGCAGGGCTCTGGACTGTTCTTGTTATATTCCAGGAACAAAAATATTAGATGAGAACCAATTTTTCTCTCTTGTTCACACCCTACATCAGTCCAGACGCATGGGATGTATCCAAGCTCCCCTAAACTGGGCGGGAATCTGAAGACCCGCTCGTAGCATACTCTCTCCAAAACCAGCCATTTTCGGCACCTGAATATCCAGTCAGTAATGCCTTTTGAAAGTGTGTAGCGCAGACTAGGTTGTTGCCAGATAAGGCTCCTGTGGGGACACCAACTGATACTCGGTCCAGGACACTGCCTGCACCCTAGTAGAATGGGCCTCAAGCCATCAGAACATAAGATTTGCCATACTGGGTCAGACCCAGGATCCATCAAGCCCAGTATCCCATCTCTAACAATCCAAGTCACGTGTTCCTGGCAAGTACCCAAACATTAAATAGATCCCACTGTCTATTCCCTATTGAGTAATAGCAGTTTATGGACTTCTACTCCAGGAACTTATTTAGACCTTTTTTAAACCAATTGCCTTAACCACATCCTCCAGCAACGAATTCCAGAGCTTAATTGTACATTGAGTGAAAAACAATTTTCTCTGATTTGTTATAAATGTGCTACTTGCTAACTTCATGAAGTGCTCCCTAGTCCTTGTATTATCCAAAAGAGTAAATAACCATTTCACATTTACTCATTCTAATCCTTTCATGATTTTGTAGCCCTCTATCATATCCCCCCTCAACCAGTTCTTCTACAAGCTGAACAGCCCTAACAAATAGCCCTTTATCATATCTCCCCTCAACCTGTTCTTCTACAAACTGAATAGCCCTAACCTCTTTAGTCTTTCCTCATAGGGACACCAGACACCCTTTGCAAATATAAGCCGGTACCATGGCCTCCTTTAGCCATTGTGCAATGGTAGCTTTAGAAGCTTTACTCCCTTTATTCGGTCCCCAAACAGAACAAAAAAGTGATTGGACCTCCAAAAACTATTGGTGATCTTCAAATAGTGCAACAGAACCTACAGACATTCAACAAATGAAATTCCCTTGTATGCAGAACCGAAGAATCCAAATTCCAAAACTAGGAAAAGTTCCCCCATCTGACTGAGGTGAAAGGCAGATACCACCTTCGGTAAAAGGGAAGGCACCATGCACAAAGACACCCCAACCTTCTTGTAACTGTTGATCAGTCTCTCACATCACCATTGAGGAATTTTGGCCCATTCTTCCATACAGAACTGTTTCAACTCTATGACGTTTGAGGATAAGTAAGACCGCTATTCTTCTTATTCATCGACCACATTCGATACCGTCTCACGATACAGTGTCCATAGATAAAATTTCATTCTCTCTGGTTAAACCTATAAGGAGCCTTGGTGTGTTGCTTGATTCTACCTTTTCATTCAAACCTCAGATTAGGTCTCTCATTAAAATTGGTTTCTTTAAACTCCGGTTGTTAGCAAGTTTATGACACTTGCTTTATGACAGTGATTTCTTGACAGTGGTACGGGCGATCATATTTCCGCATATTGACTATTGTAATAATCTTTATATTGGTTTACCTAAAGGTTTGATTTATTCAATTCAGCTTTTATTGAATTCAGCCGCTAGGTTAGTTTCTCATTCTAAGCATTTCGAGCGGATTTCTCCTACTTTATGTAGGCTTAATTGGCTGCCAGTTACCGAGTGTATTGTGTTTAAAATTGGCATGATAATCTATAAGCTTCTTGCTTCAGATTCTTCATATTGGCTTAATGCATTATTACGGATTTATAAACCTGTAAGATGTTTGAGATCTTCTCAATTGAATCTTTTAGAGATTCCTTCAGTTCGACATGCTAAGTTGTTTAGTACGAGGGAGACCTCTTTTTCCATAGCAGCTCCTACTCAGTGGAATCTCATTCCTGTGGAATTGAGATCTTTGGATGATGTTAAAAGATTTAAATTAGAATTTAAAGATTTTTTACTCCGCCGTGCCTATAACATGTAACAGCCTGAAGTATGTGTAATTCAGTTTTCAGTGAAAAGAATGTGAGAATATGGTTATTAGAAAAATGAGAATAATGTGAGTAGAGTAATTGCTATGAGCTCTCGTTAATGTCAACTGACGAATAATAAATAACTTGATCTAGGGACATAGATACCAGTATTTGGTAGTATTTTTCCCTCAGTTTCTGTGAAACTAAAAATTTTTGACTGAAGTTTGTGTTTATTATTGTTTTTATTATGTATGTATTTTTGTTCATCGCCTAGGCCTATTCTGTGTTAGGCGATCAATAAATTTTAATAAATGAAATGAAATAATAAAATAGACAGCGTGCTTCAGGTCTTGTCACAACATTTTAACATTTGACTTGACCAAACAAACACAAAATCTCTTATTCAGCCATTCTGCAGTAGATTTACTTTACTCTTTAGGATTATCTTGCTTCATGACCCACTTTTGGAATTTTCCAGATCCTGATGCAGCAAAGCAGCCCTACACCATTATTTTATATGTAATTATTTATATTCTGCTTTTTGGCACTCCAAAGCAGATTACACTAAGGTACTGGGCTTGATAATTGAGATGAGATTCTTATTTTGGGAAGCAGTGTAGATTTTGCCAAACAGAACACTTGTTGTTGTGACCGAAAAGTTCATTATTCTAGAAGTCATATGAGTCAACCAGATGCTCTTTGGTGAACCCAACGCAGCCAGTAATGTTCTTTTTTAGAGAGCAATGGTTTCTTTCTAGTTTTACTCCCATGAATACCATTCCCATTCAGTTTTTTCCTGATGGCAGATGCACAAACCCTCACATCAGCCACAGCATGAGAGGTTTGTAGATCTTTAGATGTTAGTCTATGGTTCTTTATGACTTGGTAGATGATTTTCCAGTTTGCTGTTGGGGTGATGTTGGCAGGAAAACTGCTCCTGGATAGAGTCACTGTAGTCATCAACTGACAGTGGATGGATGAAGCCCCAAATTTTTAGAACTGGTTTTAGAACCCTGTCCAGACAGATAAGCAGCAACTATTCTTGCATAGGTCCCCTGGAATTTCTTTTGATTATAGTATGGACCTTTATATAGGACAGGATGCTCAAACTCAGTCATGCAGATTTAGTCTGCAGGGTCGTTTACTTGGCACCCAATTATTTAAGAACCTGATTTGAATTAGCCATTTAATTATGCTAAGGAAACTAGAGGTTCACTTACTATGGCACACACACACTGCCTCTGAAATAGGCTTATTGTTTCTACTTTGTACATTATTGTGTCTCCAAAAAACATGACATTGTTTAATTTATCCCCCTTTTTACTGCATAAGACTGATTTCAATGAAACATGGGCATCATGGTAAAAACTTGTAATTCTCTATTATACTTGAGGTTTACAAACCTTTTCTCAGCACTGTATATTCTTTGCTATTGTTTTATCATTTTATTATTGTAGCATTATTGCAATATATCACACACTATTGGTTATTCATTCTATTATTACTTTAATATTAGTAGTTTTTCTAGAGAAAGCAGTCTAAGGTATCTGATTCTCTCTCTTTCTCCCCACAGTGACTGCACAGAATGGAAAGTTAGGTTTATAGCGGTTGGTGATCAGCTGGGGCCTCTGCTAGAGAGGAGCGAGGCCCAGAGACCTGTAAAGTGGGCCTGACCTCAGCATGAGGGCGAGAACACCACCGGGGCCTCAGCATGGCTTAACAGTGCTATTAATAAAATGCACAGTCGGTGAATAAAGGAGCATGATGGGGGATACAGCAGCCCCCGACGAACTCTCCAAAGACACGTCAGCATTGCACCATGTTGTAGAGAGGTATCCTACATGAGTTGGCAAAAAAGAGAACCTACCATCATCCTGCTCATCTGACATGCATGACCTCTCAGATAAAGTGCCCAGAAGGGGCATAGGATACATCTCTGACTTTGGGAAATCGTTATTGCCATGGATGAGACGCCTGTCTATTGGTGCAGGAACTTTCAGCATGATCGTTTTTCTGCCTTTGGATGTTATGAAACTCTGAAAAAGAAATCCCAGGTTGAACCCGGGAAAAAGGAGCAGGCAAAAAATTGAACAGACATGAAGGGGCAGCAAGCGCAGAGCAGAACCAACTCAGGTGCTCCAGGCCTGGGGTTTGCCACCCTATTGTGTGCTGGGATGTGTAGCTCTGAAGCCTAAGGAAAGCAAGGTCAGCAGGTCCATAGAGAGCATATGGAGGAAGTTTAAAGGTAGGACCAGTTCAGCCTCTTCCAGGCATACTGCAGCTCAGACTGGATCAGCAGTTCTTACCTCCACTCCTTAAGCACTGTGCACAGTCCTGGCTTTCAGACTGTCCACAATGAACATTGGTTTAGATACATTTGAACATGCTTGAGTCCCAAGTACCAAGTTAGTTTGTGTATTTTGGTTACTCTGGAGACCAGACGTCTTTGTGACTCTTGAGCAGAAGCAAGAACCCCCTGATCCAGACTTCTGAGAAGCATCATCCAGTGCCCTGAGACACATCTCTTGCTCCCACCACACAGGTCATGCAATTACCCTCTACCCAGCATCTTAAAGTTGTCTGCACAACTGCTACATGGCCCCTGTTGCACAGTGAATGACTCGCGCCAGTCTCCGCAGGGCGAGAAAGGCATACTAACAGTTGGGCTACTATCAGTTTTCCACTCTCCACATGTGTCATACTTACAGAAAGCAGTAGTAACTTGCACAGCTCCCCAGCAGCAGCCAGCATATGGCCTCTCGCCAGTCTTCTGAAACTGTCCAGCAAATTTCCAGCAAACTCTCCTGTATACAGCTCAGCAAAGCCTACAGATCTCATGCAAATTTCCAGCAAACATCCTGAAAATTGTGACTAGGCCTCCTTGAAACATTTTGGCAGAGCTCAAGCGACCCTGGGGACTGTATGTACGGAATGCAGTCTCCTTGCTTGCCTACGCTGGTTGCACCACTGGCACTTTCAAACAGTCCTAGCTGGAAAACCTATGGTCCCTTCTCCCCACCTGCCGCCAGCAGTGAATTCTCTCACTGAATTGTGGTGGATTGAATGCACTTTCAGAAGATGAACGGTTAACCTCCCCTCCCCCCCCCCCCTTTTCCCTTAGTGCTATCCTGAAACCAAATAATTAACATAAAACTATTTAATTAAATGCTGTAAACATTGGATTTATAATTTGGAATATCTATGCCTGAGATTTCTACAGTTTGTTGAATTCAGTGAAATAGAGTGCACAGAAATATTAAAGAATGAATGAAGATTAGGTCTAGTCTGTTCTGTTTTTTTGCTTCCCGTTGGTCTTTACACTGGCATATTCCATGTTATCAAGGGTTCTCAGAAAGAGGGATCTGGCACAGTCCCTCTTATCAGGCAATTCTCAGGAGCAGGGGTTTAGCACAGAAGTAGAGAAGATGTCAGCAGATAAGGACCCCATCATGATTGACCCAGTCTGCCTGCTTCTGGCTGCCCGATGTGCTGCCACAGGTGTCACCCAATTTCTGGGCTTCTCCCTCCCTCCCTTTCTATCTGCCCCATGCATTAATGAATTCTGCAACAGTTTTGATTCCTGCCACCTCTGCTAGAGGTCTATTCCAGGTATCACTAGCTTCATAGCAAAAAAGTATTTTCTTAAATCCCTTCTGAGTTTCCCTCCTTTCAGCTTCTCTGGTCCTGGAGATTTTTTTTAATCAATGAAAAATGTTTCCTTCTGGTACTTTATTGAAGCTTGCTAGATATTTGATTGTTTGTATCTTTTCTCCTAGGACAAGTAGGACGGTAGTCCTCACATGTGGGTGACATCATCAGATGGAGCCCAGCACAGAAGACTTCTGTCAAAGTTTCTAGAAACTTTGGCTGGCCCACTGAGCATGCCCAGCACGCCACTATCCCTGCGTCCATGCGGGGGTCTGTATTCAGTCCTTTCTTTTCTGTGGAGCTGTCGTCTTGCGGAGGTGGAGTTCATGCTTTTTTCAGAAAAACTTCAAAAAAAAGTGAGGTTTTTTTCTTCGTGTTTTTTTCACGTATTCTTCATCCTGCGCTGGGTCTCTCTCCAGTTCCCATCGGGTTCTTCTCAGTCGGTGAGTTTTTTTTTCTTCTCCCCTGTCTGCCGGTGGTCGTGCTCTTGCAGTCCGTGGTGCACCTCATGGCGGCCTTGGGCTTTCTTGATGCTGGCACCCTGCGATCCCTCGGTGACCTGCTGGGCACCAAAACGCAAGGCGTCCGACTTAGTCCTCATGGGAGAGTCCTCAGGAGATGAGGACCTGTCGCTGCCCTCTGCCCCACGAGGCCCTTTGGCACAACATCCAACGCTCCCCAGGCAAGGGCCCAGCCCTTTAGGGCCCTCGGTGCCCCCAGGCCTCCCGGTGCTTTTGCCCAGGGACGTATCAGGGGTTTCACGACCCCCCTCTCTGGGTGGTCTCAGAGAGCCTGAGGGCCCTTATAACCCCTGGTGACAGGATACCTCCGATGCTTCATCGGTGGACTCCAATGACCTTCCGTTGGATTCTTCCCCTTTGGAGGAACACTGGCATTCTACACTGAAGGACCTGACCTTCACTGAGTTCAATCGCGCAATGACCGAGGCTATTCCCTTCCAGCTCATGACAGAAGAGGATGCCCGCCATAAGATGCTTGAGATCCTCCAGTTGTCAATGCCCCGAAGGAGGTCGTGTCAGTGCTGGTGCACGAGATTTTCCGGGAACTGCTCCTCCAGCTCTGGGAACGCCCCCATCTTCGTTGCCCCAGTCAACCGGAAGGCCGATGGAGTGTACCTCATGCAACAGGCTGTGGGTTTCGAAAAGCGCCAGCTTCCCCATCAGTCAGTGGTGGTTGAGTTGGCGCTGAATAAGGCAAAGGGGTCAAAAACCCGTGCTTCAGCCCCTCCGGGTAAGGACAACAGAGCATGGGATGCCATGGGTAGGAGGGTGGATCAGGACTCTATGTTGGTAGCTCATATCACCTCCTACCTCCTATACATGACCCAATATGCCCACAACCTCTGGAAGCAAGTCCAACAGGTGGCAGCGGCCTGGCACAGCAGCCTCAGGAGGTCTTCATGGCGCTCGTCCATCAGGGCCTTGAATGTGGTCAGCTCAAGGTGAGTGCTACCTACAACATCTTTGAGACGGAGGAGCGTGTAGCAGCGGCTGTTATTTCTGCCTGCCATCTGGCCTGGCTTCAGGCCTCGGACCTTCGTCCTGAAGTACAGGACCAACTGGCTGACTCGCCTTGCACCGCTATAATCTTTTCGGCGACAAGGTCAAAGAGGTGGTTGCGCAGGTGAAGGACCACCATGAGACCCTTCAGTATTTGTCCACTGGTGCCTCAACCTTATTGGCCTCTTCTAAAAGGTCATCCTGCACAGGGCCAAGGAGACCTTTCTATAGACCAAGGAAGTATTTCCCACCAGGCCCCCCCCCCAGCTCCAGATCGCAGCAGGTGAGTGCCAGGGGCAACAGTGGGGCCCCAGCCCAGCCCCGCTATGGGGTTTTGATTGGCAGCGAGGGGGTGTAGGCCAGTTGCCTCTCCCAGTGCCTGGGGCCCCACCAGTCGGGGGCCAGCCGTGACATCGGATCAGCGGATCCTGTCCATCATCCTTCGCGGCTATGGGCTTGAATCTCGTGGAGACTCCACCAGCTTTTCCCCCATGTCCGCAGTGGGTTCCCATCTTGCATCTGAAACTGCTTCAAGAGGAGCTCTCGGCCCTTCTAATGGCCAGAGTGGTGGAACCTGTTCCTCAGGAGTAGCGAGTTTTTACTCTCGTTACTTCCTGATTCCAAAGAAAACATGAGGCCTCCGCCCATTCTGGATTTGTGGGCCTTGAGCAGATTCCTTAAAAAGGAAAAGTTCAAGGGATCCAAGATGGCGGCAGTAGCGCGGTAGGTTTGAGCATCCCTCCTACCGCCGTTCTTTACCTGCTAAAGAATGCCTCATTCTGCCTGTAAGAGGAGAGCCAGGGAGCGCCAGGCCTCGGACGCGACCTGGGTTACTCCAATTGTGGTCCCAATGGATGCCCACATTCGTCAGAGGATGGAATTGGGGGAAGAGTGTTCACTGAGCGTTGGGAGGGGGGAAGAGGAGCCTTCTGACGCTCCTGAACTGATGACATCACTCTCCCCCGGGGAGAGATCGCCACCAGTTAACCCCCCCCCCCCGCAAGGCTCCTGATGGAACGAGGAGACCTGGGGCTATCCGAAGTTGGTGGCACGAAGGAATCTCACGAGGCAAGTTGTCCACCAACAGTTCAACATTACAACCAGGGAGCTGGCGAAACGTCCACTGGAGTGGCAATTGAGGGGCCTGGAGAGAACCACGCTGAGGTTTCCCCATTACAATTTAAACCTCTGGTAAGGCCTCAGATTTTTTTCCTTGGAGCTAATATGGGAAGCTATAAATGAGATGAATAAGATCATGGGAAATCAAATTGAAGCTTTAATGAAAACTGTGAGTGATACCAAAATAAGTGTTGAAAAAATGGAATTGGAATACTTACAAATATAAAGAGAAATGACAGAATTTAAGGTGATCTGGGGAAAGTTAATGACTTGCAATGTGGTTTGATAAAGGAGAACCAGGTTTTTTTTTTTATCTAAGATGGAAAATCTGGAAAATGTTTCAAGAAGTAAGAACATCTGCTGTATAAATTTTCCTAAACTTTCCAATATAACACCAATGCAGCTCTGGAGGAGATATTTGATAGACGTATTAAATTTACCTGAGGCAACATTGCCAATAATTTCCAAATTGTATTACCTTCCTCCGTTGAAGAAAGCCTCCAGATTAAGACATGAGGCAAATATTCAAATGCAGGAATTACAACTGGCTCAAGAAGCAAGCCTTAACGTCTCAGAGATATTAGAAGAATCGGAGACCAACTTAGCGAAGCCTTCAACATTATTGGTGACATTTATGCTTGATTCTGATAAAGATTGGGTATTTAGGAAATATTTTTTAAAGAGGTCTAAGGAGTTTTTGGGCTGTTTCCAGACCTATCTCCACAATCCCAAAAGCGCAGAAAAGCGCAGAAAACCTCAAGCACTACAACTTGGGATGTTCTTCGTTCTGAAATTCCCATGTAAATGTTTAATAAAATTTAGTGGTAATACATATATATTTACTCAACCATCGCAGCTAACACAATTTATAGTCTCCAAGGGAAAACCAGTGTTGAGCTCTACTCCAGGAACCACATAATGCGCTCTTTTGTTGTGAAGAGATTTCTCTAATATTACTGTTACCATCCTAAAGCTAAAATTGCTTAGTTAATATATATTATTATTTATATATATTATACCTGAAATTGTGTAAACTTGGATCCATATTGTGGGCTTATTACACAGGTTTGGAAGTTTAAATTTCCTGTAATGAGTTTAATTAGTGTAAATTTTATTTTATGTTGTTGTTCTGATACCTGTATTTCAATTCAAGTGATGTTGCTTGATGATAATTTTGTAAAAGCAATAAATAGATAATAAAAAAAAAAAGGTTCAAGATGATAATTCTCCTGTTGCAAAGGGGGGACTGGATTTGCTCCCTCACCTAAAGGACACTTACACCCATATCACGATCCTCCCAAGTCACAGGAGGTATCTTTGCTTTGTGGTGGGGCTCCAGCATTTTCAGTACCACATGCTTCCGTTCGGCCTCGCCTCTGCACCTCAGGTTTTCATGAAGTACCTAACCATGGTAGGTGCTTACCTGCGCCAGCTAGGGGTCCAGGTGTTTCTATATCTGGTCAACTGGCTGGTCAAGAGCAACACACAGGCCGAGGCACTGCGGGTGCTACACAGCACCATTCAGGTCTTGGAGCACCTGGGGTTTTTAATCAACTACCCAAAGTTCAATCTCTGTCCATCATCACGGCTGCTTTCATCGGGGCTGTGCTGGATGCGACACAGGTGAAGGCCTTCCTGCTGAGCAACAGGGTGCATGCCCTGGTTTCTTTAGCGGGGGGGAATTCAACAGTGCCGGCTAGTATTGGCGCAAGGTTTGCTATAGCTTTTAGGACACATGGCCGCAAATGTACATGTCACTCACTTTGCCTGTCTGCATATGCATTGAGCTCAGTGGACCCTGCGCTCCCAGTTGCGACAGGCCACCCAGGGTTTTCAGGTCTGCATCCAGGTGTCCCCCTCACTCAGGAACTCCCTGACTTGGTGGACATCCCCACTCAACCTGGAGCAGGGTATCCCTTTCTGAGCTCCCTCGCCTCAGGTTGTGCTTACCACAGATGCTTCCCTCCTGGGGTGGGGAGCCTCCGTCGACGGCCTCTGCACCCAAGGCCTCTGAACCACACAGGAGGCTGTTTCAGATAAACCTCTTGGAATTGAGGGCAATCTGGTATGCTCTGTGGGTCTTCTGGGATTGCTTGGCCAACAAGGTCGTCCTCGTCCTCGCAGAGGGGTACCAGATCCTTCCTCCTTTGTCAGGAGGCAGTGCAAATGTGGAGCTCGGCGCTGGTGCAGGGGATATTTCTCCGGGCTGTGTACATGTGAGGCACAGAAAACACCCAGGCACCTTTGGGCCCCATGAGTGGTCCCTGAAACAGGAGGTGGCGGACCGGATCTTCCGTCTCTGGGGAACCCTGAACGTGGATCTGTTTACCTCCCCCAGCAACACGAAGGTTCCCCGGTACTGCTCTCTGTCCAGGTCAGACGGCGTGCCGCCTATGGACGCCTTTGCCATGCATTGGGGGACAGGCCTCCTGTATGCCTATCCACCTCTTCCATTAGTGACGAAGACTCTCCTGAAGCTTCACCAAGACCAAGGATCTATGATCCTGGTTGCCCCGCATTGGCCAAGGCAAGTCTGGTTCCCGCTTTTGTGGGAACTATCTAGGCAGAACCCGATCCGTCTGGGGACAGCCCCGGACCTCCTCTCACAGGATCAGGGCAGGCTGCACCATCCAAACCTCTGTGCCCTGTCTCTCATGGCATGGATGTTGAAAGGTTGATCCTGCAGCCCCTAGACCTTTCGGAAGAGGTAATGCGGGTCCTGGTGGCTTCAAGAAAGCCATCCACCAGGAAGTCTTATGCCTTCAAATGGAAGAGGTTCTGCATCTGCTTTGAGCAGAAGGGCCTCGACCCCTTCTCTTACCCTGTACAGTAACTCCTGGACTACCTGCTGCACTTCTTGGAGACAGGACTTTAGACCAACTCCGTTCAGGTGCACCTGAGTGCTATAGGAGCTTACCACCAGGAGCTTACCACCCACGATAGGCTGCACCCATCTCGGTGCAGCCTAACGTGGGACAGTTCATGCTTGGGCTGCTTCAGCTGCGGCCTCCCCTACGAACCCCAGCGGTTTCTTGGGACCTGAATGTGGTGCTGGCCCAGTTGATGAAGCCGCCGTTTGAGCCGTTGCACTCATGTGCTCTCAAGAATTTGACCTGGCAGGTCATCTTCTTGATAGCAGTCACATCGGCACGCAGGGTCACTGAGTTGCACACCTTGGTGACTTATCCACCCTACACAAAGCTTTTCCATGACAGGGTGGCTCTGCGCGTGTATCCTACCGAAGGTGGTCATGGATTTTCATCTTAAGCAATCTGTAGTCCTACCTACCTTCTTCCCTAGGCCTCATTCCAGCCTGGGGGGAGAGAGCACTGCATACGCTGGATTGTAGGAGGGCCTTGGCCTTCTACCCGTACCGTACAGCAGGCCACAGGCCGTCCACTCAGCTATTTGACTCGTTGGACCCCCAACAGGCTAGGTAGGGTTGTTACTAACCAAACTCTTTCCCCCTCGCTAGCGGACTGCATCTCCTTCTGCTATGACCAGGTGGGACTGCAGCTGGAGGGCCACGTCAAGCGCACTCTGTAAGGGTCATGGTGGCTTCTGTGGCCCACCTGCATGCAGCTCTGATGGGGGAAATCTGCAGGGCTGCGATATGGAGTTCTCTTCCCACTTTCACTGCGCACTATTGTCTGGACAGAGATGGCTGGCAAGATAGCAGATTCGGCCAATCTGTTCTCAGAAACCTCTTTCAGCTGTGAACCCAACTCTTCCAGTCAAAGCCCTCAGTTTGAGTTCAGGCTGTCCCCACTGTTACTAACAACACCGCTGCTGTTGTGTCCGTTGGCACCTGGTTTGGTGTCTGTTGGTCCCGCTGGTTCAGATCCAGCCTATTGCTAGGGATTCACCCACATGTGAGGACTACCATCCTGCTTGTCCTAGGAGAAAGCGAAGTTGCTTACCTGTAACAAGTGTTCTAGGGCAGCAGAATGTTAGTCCTCACGAAACCCGCCCGCCACCCCGCAGAGTTGGGTTTCGTATCGGTTTGTTATTTTATTTTTTCGAAATTCTGTATTACGAGTGTTGCGACAGTCACTGCTCGACGTCTCCACTCCGCCCACCTTACCTCTTTGGTGACTCCCTCTTTGGTTGATGGAGGTTTGGCTGCCGCGGCGTCATCTTGCCAACCTCCTCCGGCGTCCCCAGACCGGCTAGACGCTGCCTTCCGCCATGTTCTCCTGAGGCCTAAGGGCGAGTGTGCGCGGCGAGGCTCCGACCAGCTGTGGCGCGAACCTCAGGGGCGTCCCCCTGAGATGACGTCATCATCGCCAGATATTTAAGGTCTCTTGTTTTGCTAGCTATTCGAGTTAGCAAAGGGTTTCCTTCCTAGCTGCCTCCAGGTATCGCTGCGGATGGGATTCGCTCTCCGCTTACCTTGCTACTCTGCCTCCTTGGACTTTACCAGGGGTACCCGCTCCTCGGGGCCCTCGCTCTCTCTCTTGCTTTTCAGGTCACAGTCTAGAACCAGTCCCAGCCGGGCTCTTCCAGCTCACTACTGCCCTCTCTGGTGGTTCTCCAAAACAGTTTAATAAAAGAACTAGTGTGTGTCTGTCTCCCAACTCTGAGCCTGACCGGTGGTCCCTCTCGGGATCTTCCCCCGTGGGCATGGTCATCTGCCACTGGCCCAAGGATCCACCCACAATTATCACAAATAATAACAACGAGACTGAAGAAGACCCTGCATGGACACATGGATTAGGGCATGCTGTACATGCTCAGCGTACCAGTCAAAGCTCTAGAAACTTTGACAGAAATTTTCCATGCCAGGCTCCATCTGATGATGTCACCCACATGTGAGGACTAATATCCTGCTATCCTAGGAGAACACCTGTTACAGGTAAGCAACTTTGCTTCCCCTACTTTCTTCTAAACAGTATATTTCTAGTTCCTTCAGTTTCTCTATATATGGCTTATATTTGATGTTTCTGTTTTTAGGTTTTAACCTATATAACAAGATAGTAAATGATGGCAGAAAAAAAGATCAAAATGACCCATCCAGTGTGCTCAGCAAGGTGTCTAGTCCCGGCAGCTGTGATGAATGTGTTTGGCCCACACACACATACCCAGATGGCACATCAACGAAACTGTGCACATTATTATTTTGGATGTAAAAGGCTGCAGTCAATTTTATTAATACATTTTCAAATTGACAAAATTGCTATCCTAGCGTACTCAAGCCGGACACCTATTACTAATTGGGTTGCCCTTATTTCATCCGCCCGCCGTGTGGCTAGCAAGGCGGCAATGATATTTGACCTGGCCCTCTGCTGCATTAGCAAGCAAGGGAGCCCTCTGCTGGGCATTACCATGCCCTCGCCTTTGTTACTCTACTGGCTGTGTAGGCCCAAAATGAAATGAGGTCTTGCAGCCGTTATTTTGTCTTCCCTCAGCCCTGAAAGCCAGTGTAAAAAACCCATGTCCAACCAATAAAATGCACACCAGCTCGGGTACCCCACTCCTCCAATTAGCTGCAACAATCAAGAATAACAATAAACAGATAATTCGAAAAAGTAACTGAACATTGGGATCTCTCTGAACATGATACGTCAGTATTTTTTTTTTTTCAAATGAGACAATCGAAGTTTCCCCAACCCCCTTAAATTTCGGTGTTTATTATACCTTTCAAACTTAAACTTGGATACTAGGGTGGGCAGGAGGGGAATGATGCACTGGACAGAAAAGGAGGACAGTGAGGGCCCACTGCTCCTTAAAATACAAGTTGATGTCATCAGGAGCCACCGGGCCTCCCCTCCCCCAGGCTACACAGCCTGTGACCCTCTTAATGGTGCAGTGAAGGGGGTGCCAGGGAGGGTCAGCCGACTGGCTGGTGGGGGTGGAGGGAGCGAAGGGCACGCATGCTGCACCAGGCTAGCTTCAGGCTCCAGGCAGCTGGCACAAATCCGTGTTTTAGGGTTGTAATTACTACTCCATGCAAGTTGCTCTTGTACTTTGTTAACAGATAGATCGGCGCCGGTGAAAAGGAAATCTGTTTATTTGGAAAAACACTGCTTCCTCCTTCCCCAGGGCTCTCTCAATCTGCATCCCCCTTTGCCTTCCTTAGACCCACTGCTCTACCTTTGCACCTTTTCGGCAAAGGCAGAACAGTGGGTCTAAGTGTGGGGGGGGGGGGAGGGAGAGGAGGTTAATTGACAGAATAAGCAAAGGGAATGGGGGTCTGAGAGTGTGGTGGGGACAGGCTGCTGGGAAAGAACCATCCTTACAAAAAAAAAAGAAAACCCAGATTTTGTATATCTACACAAAATTTTAAAATGGCTAAAAAAAAAATTCCTAAATGAATAAAATAAGAACACGTAAAAAGCAGAAGCCTTGCTTACAGTGTAGGCCAAGCACTGTTTTGATAGCCCTCCTTTGAATTGCCTCTACCTTTGTAGAGATTATCTTAACAGTACTCAAGGTGGTGTCGACTCTCACCAGAGACCTGTACATAGATAAAATTCCTTCTTTCTACTGGTGATGCATCTCTTTATGTATCCTATTAGCTTTCTCAACTGCTTTGCCACATTGATCTGCTAGGTTGAGGTCATCGGAGAGGACAACCCCAGGTCTCTTTCCTATTTGGTGACTGCTAGTTCATCTCCAAAATGGTATTTGGTCCTTGGATCGTTGCACCTCAAATATAGGATTTTGCATCTTTTTAGATTGAAGCACAGTTGCCAAACCCTTGGCCAGTCTTCTAATTTTTAGTCATCTTGCATCTTAAGAACATAAGAACATGCCATACTGGGTCAGACCAAGGGTCCATCAAGCCCAGCATCCTGTTTCCAACAGTGGCCAATCCAGGCCATAAGAACCTGGCAAGTACCCAAAAACTAAGTCTATTCCATGTTACCGTTGCTAGTAATAGCGGTGGTTATTATCTAAGTCAACTTAATTAATAGCAGGTAATAGACTTCTCGTCCAAGAACTTATCCAACCCTTTTTTAAACACAGCTATACTAACTGCACTAACCACATCCTCTGGCAACAAATTCCAGAGTTTAATTGTGCACTGAGTGAAAAAGAACTTTCTCCATTTAGTTTTAAATGTGCCACATGCTAACTTCATGGAGTGCCCCCTAGTCTTATCTATCTATCTTATCGATCCCCTCCCTGTCTAGGTCCAAAGGAACAGACTAATCCACTCCTGGTTTTACCTTATTGCCTAAAAAGTAGGCCTATTCTAAACCGCTCACTATGCTGGCTCCTGGAGGAAGAGATAATTTATATTTTATGCCAACATTAACTCTCTCTTTAAAAGATGAGAAATTAAACTACATTGATCTAAACTGAAGATAAATGAAAATTTGATAATACATGACTAAATTAAAAAAAAAAAAACATTAAATTAAAATTATATGTTCAAAATTAACCCAAAATCCAAAGGGCTGGGGAAAAAGTAGAGTACACAATTTAGTGCCCACTGGTCAGCAAAGGCCTCCACCGAACCTTTTCAGAAGGCGTTTGACAAACACCCTCATGAGAGGCTTCTAAGAAAACTAAAAAGTCATGGGATAGGAGGCGATGTCCTTTCGTGGATTACAAACTGGTTAATAGGAAACAGAGAGTAGGATTAAATGGTCAATTTTCTCAGAGGAAAAGGGTAAACAGTGGAGTGCCTCAGGGATCTGTACTTGGACCAGTGCTTTTCAATATATATATATATATAAATGATCTGGAAAGGAATACGACGAGTGAGGTTATCAAACTTGCGGATGATACAAAATTATTCAGAGTAGTTAAATCACAAGCGGATTGTGATAAATTACAGGAGGACCTTGCAAGACTGGAAGATTGGGCATCCAAATGGAAGATGAAATTTAATGTGGACAAGTGCAAGGTGTTGCATATAGGGAAAAATAACCCTTGCTGTAGTTACACAATGTTAGGTTCCACATTAGGAACTACCACCCAGGAAAAAGATCTAGGCATCATAGTTGATAATACTTTAAAATCATCTGCTCAGTGTGGTGCAGCAGTCAAAAAAGCAAACAATGTTAGGAATTATTAGGAAGGGAATGGTTAATAAAACGGAAAATGTCATAATGCCTCTATATTCGCTCCATGGTGAGACCGCACCTTGAATACTGCGTACAATTCTGGTCGCCGCATCTCAAAAAAGATATATTTGCGATGTAGAAGGTACAGAGAAGGGCAACCAAAATAATAAAGGGGATGGAACAGCTCCCCTATGAGGAAAGGTTGAAGAAGTTAGAGCTGTTCAGCTTGGAGAAGAGACGGCTGAGGAGGGGATATGATAGAGGTCTTTAAGATCATGAGAGGTCTTGAACGAGTAGATGTGAATCGGTTATTTATACTTTCGAATAATAGAAGGACTAGGGGGCACTCCATGAAGTTAGCAAGTAGCACATTTAAGACTAATTGGAGAAAATTCTTTTTCACTCAACGCACAATAAAGCTCTGGAATTTGTTGTCAGAGGATGTGGTTAGTGCAGTTAGTGTAGCTGGGTTTAAAAAAGGGTTGGATAAGTTCTTGGAGGAGAAATCCATTAACAGCTGTTAATCAAGTTTATTTAGGGAATAGCCACTGCTATTAATTGCATCAGTAGCATGGGATCTTCTTAGTGTTTGGGTAATTGCCAGGTTCTTGTGGCCTGGTTTGGCCTCTGATGGAAACAGGATGCTGGGCTTGATGGACCCTTGGTCTGACCCAGCATGGCAATTTCTTATGTTCTTATTCTGTTTAAGTCCAAGAGCGCACCATTGACCAGAACAGGGGTGAGCAAACTTTTTTTTTAAACAGGGCCACGTTACTGGTACTTATCAGAACCAGGGGGACCCCTTTAGAACTCCCATAAAATATTTCAAAATAGACATATCAAATAATACCCAATAATTAAAACTAGTAAGGATTTTTTTTAAATTCCCCACTCGCCATACTTGGGAACTTTGGATTTCCAGATGCCCTAAGCAGGGCAGAGAGGAAAGGAGGTTGTTACACACTCACATGTGCTCTCTTTCCCTCACTCACATATAAATGTCTCACCCACACACAATGCTCTCTCCCCAATCCAACCCTACACACAATGCTCTCTCACCATTACTCACACACATGTTCTCTCTTATCCATACTCACACTCACAATTCTCTCACTTTTCTCCCCCTCCAACAGTAGTCTCATTTTTCAGCCCTCGGGCCAACCCAAATGTAGCCTTGATGAGAAAGCCATACCACACCAATCCTCCTAACCTAAGGCCCCAACAGCCACGCTGCAGATTCCAGCTGGGCTGCAGTACTCCTCTAAGACCCCGTCAGCCATGCAGCCAATTCTGGCAGTGCCTTGATGCTCCTTCTCTTCCACCCCCCAGCCACATTTTTTATTCCAGTGGGCTGTGGTGATCCTCCTCTAGAGCCCCTCCAGCCAAGCATCCAATTCTAGCAGGGCCGTGATGCTCCTCCTAATTCTGCCCCACCAGCCACGATGCAGATTCCAGCAGGGCCAAAATGATCTCTCTCTTCCTAACCCTCTTCCTGGCCTCATTACCGATTCTGGTGAAGCCACGCTAGTCTCCCTATACTGTTACGCTTCTGAGGTGGATGTCACTGCTGGCCACTGACACCCAGGTTGTTGACGACATTGCTGCAAAACATCAGCAGGCCAGAGATAATGGGGCAAATTGAATAGGAGGAGGGCCATAAAAAGCCTTTCATCAGACCGGGTTTGGCCTGCAGACCATAGTTTGCCCACTGCAGGCCAGAACATGTCCAAAGAATGGAGATGAGTCCCCCTGCCAAATGCTATTTCCCAGTCATAGAAATTAACATTTTAGCAAGAGCCAGCAGCTACTTGACCATGAAGACTTAGGTCTTGCAATTCAACTTCTGTGTACCCAAAATAAAAAAGTAGGGGGAAAAATGCAGCTAGAACTACTAAAGAAGATTTCTTAGGAATAGAAAAAAAGGGGTGTAGTCTGGAACAGAAAGGAAAAATGTAATAAACAGACTCTGTCCTCCTCAAAAGGGACAGGAGGATGAGGAGTCTGGGAAGCAAGCGAGGTTTTCACCCAAGCTGACAAAATTCCCCCTCTAAATTCACCAGTGGATATTGCTCTAGATGTGAGTAGAAGAACTCTCACCAGGGCTCCTTGCCTTCTGAACATGATAGGGTCTTCTGCTAGATAATATCCAGATGGAGAACGAGAGCAAAAAATACAGGTTGAGTATGTTGTGATTCTGCTCGTGGGAGGGCCACGCAAGCGGCTCACTCACCTCCCAACGCTGCCTGGCCGGTCTTGCCACTTGTCTCTGCGCAGCCTTGGAGCACTGCCGACATCCATCACCTCTGCTTCCTTTGCGGCCTTGGAATGCCACTGACCCCAACGCATCCTCTGCCTGGCTGCCACTCTCCTCCAGCCTTGCAGCAAAATGCTGCCACCATGGCTCCTGTTCCTGCCAGTGTTCCTAAGTGTAATTGCGTCTCTTCAGGATTTAAAGGGTCCATGGTGGGAAATGCCACAGCACCTCCCGATGATGTCAGCTCCTGCCAGCCTTATAAAAGGGCTCTTCAGTCTGTGTTCCTGGCTTTCTCAAGTGTCTTCAATCCTGTGTCTTCTGTTTCCTATCTTCATTGTTGGAGGTCCTCCATGTCTTCGTTCTTGTGATGTTCCTAGTCTCTTAACGTGTTCCTGGTTCCTGTGCCTTCTGACACCTGGTTAAGTCTTCGTCTCATTCCTGCATCCAAGTTCTTGACTTGTTCCTGGTTCCAAGTTTTCATCCTGTCCAGAGTCTTCATTCTTGGTTCAAGTCTTCAGAAGTCCTTTCTTGGTTTTAAAATCTGTGCCTGAGTCCTGTACCCAGTTTGCAGAGTTCTTGTTCCAACTGCCATCTTATTCCAAGTCTTTGAGTCCACTATTGGCATGGTCCGCGGCCAGCCCCAGGGTTGTGTAGGGTACACATGGACGCCGGTTTCTCTCAGGGCCTTCATTTTGTTCCAAGTCATGTCCAAGCCTTTGTCACGTCTTGTCTTTAGTCTTCAGCCTTCATCTGTCCTCACACACAAACCGCTTTCAAGCAACAGTTTGAAAGGGCTTTTGAGTGGCCAGAGGGCTATCCCAGAAACCAGCATTGTGTTGCTGAGTCCCAGTTCCTGGTGTGTGTTGGACGTCTGAGTGTTCCTATTCCCAGCCAAGAGAATTCCTTTTTCAGCCAGCCAGGGCCTGGATGTGTTTGCCCACCAGCAGCGTGGACCACGGCCAGCCCTGAGGTTGTGTCGGTCACTTTGCGGCACAGGGGCTCATGATTTTGTGCGCCCATCCACACTGTCAACAGTGTAGAACAAGCGGGTACAAAACCTGTTTTATAAATACAAGTTGAGGGGGAAAGAGGACAACCTCAAGTGGACTGTCAGGGTGTAGAGGCTAAGGGGGTTTGTGGAGCATATAAGCAGAGACTTGGAGCTCAAAGATAGTTGGGGACTTGTGATGTGCAGAACGTCCTTGATCCCCTAGGCATGAAGGACTTCTAAGCCCATGAATCTGGTGTCTCTAGCAAACCATCAGGGGACTGGAGTATGCTTACAACCCGGAAAGCGGTATAGAGCAGCAGCTCAGACAAAAACTCTGCTTACACTTGCCGGAGGTTTTCTTGATGCAGAGATCAGATTCCAGGCTGTTAAAATCTCTTGGCAGAAAATCAGCACATTCAAGAGGTGCCTGACAAAATCTCTCAGATAAGAATAAAAAAAGTTGCCAGTCATAATATAGCTTGCACATCTGATGAAAAGAAAAAAAAAAAAGCCAATGTGCTTCACTGTGGAGATAGGTCCGCATAGAGGAACCTCTCCAGGATCTGCAAATGGAAGAAGAGTACCTGGCTCTGAAGAAATACTACACTTTGTCCACCCTTTCCCAAAAGAAAAGACCCAGTGCTTCCTGGCTAAAAAGAAGTCCAGCAGCTTCCTTTGGATCCAGGCCAAAAACTCTTGGATCAGGCTCTAAGCAATCAACCAGTACCAGAGTGTATTTACCCTTCCCTTATAAGACAACAACTTTAGCAGACACAATTGCTATGAAAGAAGAGGTTCTATTGCTGGTGGAGTTCAATCTGCTGGATGTTGATTGGGACTTTCTGGCTGCAGTGCCTTCTAGAAGCAGGGAGACCCTGGATTCTCTGCAAGGAGAATTCTTCTGTCAAATGGTAATGGAACCCACATGAGAGGGGCTGATACTGTAGAAAGAAGAAAACAGGTGATAATATCTGGAAAAGCTAAGAGAAGCTGGGAAAGTAGTCAGGAACGAATGGAAGAAAAAATAGCTAATACTGTAAAATGAGGGGGGGGGGACAAGACTTTTTTTGTTTAGATATGTTAGTGATGGAAGTAAGTACAAAATTGGCACTTTGAGACTTAGAAGTGAAGGGGAAGAATATGTAGAAGATAAAGAGGAGAAAGCAAAATTGCAGCAGCAGGACCATATAGAATGAATACAGAGAAGTTTGGAAGCAAGGTAAACCTCAATCAATTTTCAGAAAAGCGCGTTCATGAGGAGCTAACTAAACATAAAATAGATAAGACGATGGAGCAGGGCTGCATGGGATACATCCAAGGGTACTAAGGGAACTTAGAGAAGTTTTTGCAACTCTGCTGGCTGACATTTTCAATGCTTCTTTAGAGTCAGGAACAATTCCAGAGGACCGGAGGTAAGCAGATGTGGTTCCTGTCATAAAAGTGGAAGTAAGGAGGAGGCCGAGAACTATAGGCCAATTAGTCTGGCCTCTATTGTGAGCAAATTAATGGAATTGCTGCTAAAACAGAGGATAGTGCAATTTTTGGAATCCAGTTGTTTGCAAGATCCGAGGCAGCATAGATTTACCAGAGGTAAATCTTGTCAGATGAATCTGACCGAGTTCTTTGATTAGGTAAACAGAGAGTTAGAACGCAAGAACATAAGTTGCCATATTGGGTCAAACAGAGGATCCATCAAGCACAGCTTCCTGTTTCCAACATGGTCAACCCAGGTTACAAATACCTAGCAAGTACCCAAACATTAAATAGATCCCATGCTACTAATGCCGGCAATAAGAAATGGCTATTCCCTAAGTCAACATGACTTTGATCTATCTCAGATCTAACTTGAGATTAATCAAGGGAGAGCACTATATAGCGTACTTGGATTTCAAAAAGGCCTTTGACATGGTTCCACATAGGCAACTTATAAATGAATTGAGTGCCCTTAGGATGGCCTTAGAGTAATTGACTGGGTTAGAAACTGGCTGAGTGGGATGCAACAAAGAGCAGTGGTAAGTGGAGTTTATTCTGAGGAAGGGTTGTCACTAGCTATGTGCCTCAGAAATTGGTCCTTGGACAGATTCTTTACATTTTCCTTCAGTAAAGACAGCAAAACTAATACAGGTGAGAGAGCTTTATCCTTAGCAGGCCCCACCCTCTGGAACGCAATGCTGGCCGGGGGACGTGGTCGAGGCCTCTGGACCAGCCCCCGGGTTGGGTGATGGCGCACCAGCAGGCGTAAATCTGCCAACAAAGGGGTAGATTTTATAATTTTGCGCGAGCGTGTACTTTTGTTCGTGTACCAGGCGCGAACAAAAGTACGCTGGATTTTATAAGATACGCGCGTAGCCCACGCGTATCTTATAAAATCCGGGGTCGGCGCACAAGGGGGTGCACATTTGTGCAACCTGCGCGCGTCGAGCCCGGCGCGCGCTGCCTGTTCCCTCAAAGGCCGCTCCGAAATCGGAGCGGCCTCGGAGGGAACTTTCTTTCCACCCCCCCCCCCCCCCCCCGCACCTTCCCCTCCCTTCCCCTACCTAACCCACCCCCCCCCAGCCCTATCTAAACCCCCCCTACCTTTTGTTGGCAGATTTACGCCTGCTGAAAGCAGACATAAATCTGCGCGCGCATGCAGGCTGCTGGCGCGCCATCACCCGACCCAGGGGCTGGTCCAGAGGCCTCGACCACACCCCTGGGCCGGCGCCACGCCCCCGGCCCCGCCCCGCCCCCTGACCCCCCCCCCGGACACGCCCCCTCCCCGCCCCTTTTACGAGGCCCCGGGACTTACGCGCGTCCCGAGGCTGTGCGCGCACCGGCAGCCTATGCAAAATAGGCGCGCGAGGGCCCTGCACGCGTAAATCTGGCCGGATTTACGCGTGCAATATTACACTCATGCAATACTATATATATCTCCCAGCCCTAATAGCGCTGAAGATGCTGCCTCCTCTTGCCCTCTTTGGCCCCTGCGGCAGCAGTGGGAAGCACAGTCTGACCATTACTTCCCTTTGTTCCTCAGCTGGCAGGGCTTGAGAACCCTTCCTTTCCCCCCTCTTTGGCATCTCTTGCTGTTCTCAATTTCATTTTTCATCTGCTCATGCACAGAACTTTGCTTGGCCAGAAAAATTCCAGTTGTAAATTTCCATGCACGTGCACATAAGTCCTTCCAGTATGTACTGTAAAGAATGCCTATAAAAGGGAAACAAAGGTCAGTAAGAGACAGCAAGAGGAAAATGGAGACTGAATTACAAAAGTAAGGAAAAAGCCTTGAGAAACAAATGAAAATTAAAGTTAAAATAATAAAATGTTTAAACAGTAAGAGACCTCAGAATAAAAATATATAAAAAGAAATACAAAATTAGTGATAAAACTAACTTATAAACACAAATACACTCTCGCTTCCTGTTGCAAGGAGCAGAGGACTACAGCTCGCTGCATGCAGTGGGGTAAAACCAGGACTGCATCAGCCCAATACTTATGAAGCAAAGTTCAACCCAACTGGTAACTCACTGAGCTTTAAGGCACTGCTCTAATCTTATAGTTTAGTAGTGCCTCCATTATTTTGCCTACCACTGATGTTCAACTAACAGGGCCCATATGTAAACCCCTACCTATGAGAGGGGTCCATGTAACACCATTTCTCAGCTGTGTGATTTAGAATGGGCATGTTTAACATGCAAAACAACTAAAGGTTCTCCCAGGGATAGGGACGAGAACCTGGAGCAGGAAAAATAAAATGTAATAACAATATTTTGTGTTTGTTTTAAGTAATATAAGCAAAATCAGTGCATGTGCAATACTCTTATTATGATTGCTTTTAAATGTCATTTTTTAAATTATGTATGTTCAATCTTGTAAACCACTTAGACCTACATATTATAGGTGGTATAGAAAAGCTTTTAAATAAAATAAATAAATCAATAACACATTTAGACTCAAACTCTATAGGAAACAAACTCATGGCATTATAGTAAAGAAGAATTTATTAGCATTAGAAAAGTTAGAAAAATTAGATTTTTGTAAGTTAGAAAGAAATATAAGCACCGCCTTTTTTTTCTTTGTTTAAGCAAATTAAAAATAAGTTCCTAATATCCCCATTAAAATTTGGGACAGATTGTTAACATATGATTTCTCAGTTCAACCTCACATGATTGCCAAATACCTTTGATGAATTTCTCTGCAATCCAGTTGCTCCAATTTGGTGATATTGCAATTTCAGGATACTTGTGGAATCAATGATGATTTCCAGCACTTCACATGGATCAGGCAATCACTTTGCCTCATGGAGAAAATGTGTTAAATTGTACTAAAATAAAATAATAATATTCCCTCTCTATGCCGAATAAAAGTTTTGAACAATCTTATGATTATTCCCTAAAACTGTTTGCCTAATACTAATAGGATGTAAAGAACTACCCTAATACTGTTCAGCTAAGCTAGAATTAAAACAAAACTAAGTTTCATGTTTATTTAACATTTTCATTCATAACAATTAACAAAGAGTTTGAAAAAAATAAAACAAAACCAAGAATTATCTAAAATCTTACTTTTCCTCTCTGTTAAACAAAAAACCATGCTTTTCTTTCAATTTACTGCAGAAGTAATTTCTTGCCAAACTAAGGGCCTTATTTACCAAGGCTATCGCAGGCTTGAGCTGTTAGCGCAAGCCTGTGATAGCCTGCAAAGGCAGCGCACACCTGCGCTACCTAAATCGGGGCAGAGTCAGCCCCAGAAGAGGAGGAGTCGGGGCATCACCAGGGCCGACTCCGCGAAGATGCCGCGGACAGCGAAAAGGTAAGGGCCTTTTCGTGTCCTACTTCGCGCCCAATAGCGCCACCTTCTATGGTGGCGCTATTGGGTGCGAAACCGGCAGCGATCGCACTGCGGCGGTGCGATCGCTGCCATCTAGCGCAGGACCGCCCCCCCCACTTCGACCCCCACCCCCCATTAGCGCAGTTTTCTAAAGTATCGCAGGCCTGCGATACTTTAGAAAATGAGGCCTATAGCCACTAACTGACCCAATGAAGAAAGAAAAACTCATTTGTTTCTCTCTTGCAGCCCAGGAAAGCTGAGATCATTCAATTACTTCTTAGTCTCTCTTTCCCTCTCTCTCTCCTGCAAAACAAGTGAGACCAAAGGGGGACAACTGTGGTTGGCTAAGAAGTCTCATTAGTACTCTGTCTCTTGCCTGTAACTGGCTACAGGGATGAATAGGTAATGTATTAATTAACTAAGTTTTTAGGCAATTTACCAGTTTCAATTTTCATAGGTATCACTGTTGGCCAACAAATAGCATCCAGCCAATAATATCACTCAATTCTTAGTTTGAAATTACAAGAAAAAGGTCTCTTCTTCTCCCTTGCTTATCTAAAACTCTTCAAAGAAAAGTACAAACCTCAATTGCCCAACATAGACAAGAGTTTATTGCCCTTCTTTTGTCTTCCAAAACAGCATTTCCTCTCTCCTACAATTACGAATTTTTCTTCAACTTAAAAAATAATAATAATTTTTAAAAAACCAAACACATAAGAAGCTGTTCCATCTTTCCATGTGTCCCTGAAATTAAACTTTAGCAGAGGAAGAAATAGTTTTAAAGTTATTTATTTATTTATTTAGATATTTTATATACTGACATTCCATGTATAGATCACAACAGTTTACAAAAGTGACGTTCATAACTATAAATCAAAAAACAATGATGGGATACAGATGTAATATTCATAGTCATGAATTAATATCTAGCAAATGAAATTTTCTAATACATATTAATTAATGATCTAGTACATAAGGCAATGAGTATGAAAATTTGAAATAATATAGTAAATTTCACATCCTAGTTAGTGCATTGCATTCTCTCATTAGATTTATTCTTCATGTTTCTATTATTATCTTTTGTCCTTGTCTTTGTAGCTATCTACATTCTGATGTTTTTAAAGTTATTTTATAAGCATTTTTGAATAGCCATGTTTTTAGCTCGCATTTAAATCTCTTTCTATCTGGTAACATACATAATGTCTCAGGTAGAGAATTTCAAATCTTTGGACCTGCTATGGAAAACACACAATCTCTTATTTGTGTCTTGTGTCAGATGTGTGTTCCATATTGTGGGAACAGTCAATAGTCCTTTATTTTGGGATCTTAGTGTTGCTTAGTAATACTCCTAAGTTCTGGATTTACATTCCACCCCACTAAGAATTAATATTGTCCCATACCATCATCTGTTGTGTAATGTTAGATTAACAAGTAACTGAAAACTTAAATTTTGGATTAGCTGCAGATGCAAGCCATATAAACTCATGTATAGTCATAAACTTAAACAGATTATAACAAAGAAATCACAGGAACTAGTTTTTCCAGACTCAAGAGTTATCAAGGAGAACGTTACAGAATGTCAAGCAGTCAATTTTAGTTTATTTTAATCCAGAATGTAAGTGGCCCTCAAATATTGGTCTATTGTGACCCTAAGGGATTTCTCCCTCTGGTAACAATTGTACTAGCTCTTGTATTGAGGTTGCCCTAAGAGAACCCATCTCCACCCTGGTTCAGAGTGCCTCTCACGCTTTGATCAAGATGTTTACAGGTGAGCTCCCAGGTTTTGTTTTTTTTTCATTCTTTCTTTAAAATAATTTTTATACCACCTAATCAGGGATTCAAACCTCTGTTTTTGACAATTTCCTGTTCAGGCATTAGGGTCCCCTTTCTTCATTTCAACTGGCTCTCGCCTGGCTTTCCCAGGGTGGACCTTATTCAAAGATTGGGATCTCCTCTTTCTTCTGTTGCAGCACTTCTGTCTCTCTTCCCTCCAACCCAGGACTGCTGTACCACTGCCAGTTGATTACAAATTTAAGCACCTTTCAACTACTATAGGTACAACCACACCTCTGACATGCATCAGCTTGCCACATTTCAACCCCTTGGCTTTTGTTTCAGATCCTTGGTGCTGCTTGATATCAGCTCAGATCACACATACATCTCCTTTCTTCTCTAAGCCACTAACCAAAATGGACACATTTTCAAAGAGTCACTCTAAATTCTGCTAGATATTTATGCCTGGAACTTCTTCCTTGACTTTTGGGTCAGCATGGATATCATCTCTCATGATGGAAAAGCTTATAGACTTCACTCTCTGCCCCAAAACATTCGATTTCAGATTCTATACAACCTGTGATGGGCAATTCCATTGCATTGGCTGCTGTTATCTTAACTCAGTGAGCATCTCCATAATTCCTGTAGAGGAGACTTACAGAGGTAATTATGACATTGGAGCCAGTCTCCAAATACCATTTAGTCTCCACACCTTTTATCTTCACCACAAGGATAGGGCTCTTGCCAAAGTTCTTACACTTTTTCTTCTCTCCTCTGGTGTTTCTCACTCCTGCCATATGCCTTCTAACTCCTGATGTGTATGATATAAATTCTGATGCAGTAGCCTTGAGTCCACCCTCCTAGGAAGATCCTGCTCCACCTCTATCAGGATTGACAGTTCCAGGCCTTTGATTTGCCACCTCTTCACTCTCCCCTTGGCTACGTCATGCACCTTTGTACCTTCTCAATTTGTCTCCACTCTTCTCTTACTTTTGCAGTCTCAACTGTAGTGACTTGACTCATGTCAATGAGAGCAGATCAGTTCTTCTTAAGGAAATCTTGGGAACTCTCTTTAGCTCTCTGGATATTCTGTGAACACAAACGAAATGTTAAAATATTGTAATACCATAAATCCAAGAAGCACTAGTAAAACTATGAAACCTAGTTCTAAATTCTGGCCACTTCACTAAGATATGGTTAATTATGCCAATTTATAGACATGGTAAGGTACACTACACCGAGGGCACTGTTAAACTACCAGTTCTCTTAACCAAGTAGTTACACCACAAATAAGAGAACTCAGAAACTTTCTCAAGTTATGTCAATATTCAATTTCCCATATTTATTCACGAAACATACATTTCTTAAAAGATCCTATCTAGACAATAATTCCTCTCTAGCACACTCATCCTTCCATACATCTATCATACACACCCATAAAAACAACATATTATAATGTGAATTCCATCCCCACAAATTTGATTACAATTCAAATAACAATGTAACATAGATTTTACAATATTATATAAATATAATTAATATAATTAATATTAATTATATTTATATAATATTGTAAAATCTATGTTACATTGTTATTTGAATTGTAATCAAATTTGTGGGGATGGAATTCACATTATAATATGTTGTTTTTATGGGTGTGTATGATAGATGTATGGAAGGATGAGTGTGCTAGAGAGGAATTATTGTCTAGATAGGATCTTTTAAGAAATGTATGTTTCGTGAATAAATATGGGAAATTGAATATTGACATAACTTGAGAAAGTTTCTGAGTTCTCTTATTTGTAATTTATAGACATGGGCATACCACGAACCCAAACAAAGGAGCAATATGTGTTAACAGTAATATTATTTATTTTCGTATTTATATCCTGCAAATTTTAACAAGCCAATCTAAGTTACATAAACAATACTAAAACGTACAACAAATAAAACAAACCATAGGGAAATCACAAAAAAAATGGCAACTACAGACTTTAGCAAATGCTTACTGAAACAAATATGTTTTTAACCACTTTCAATAAGTTTGTAATCAGGGATCTCTCGAAGCTCAAGTGGAAGTGCATTCCACAGGATTGGATCCATGACAGAAAAGGCACGTTTCTGCATGACTAGTAAGGGAGCTTCTTTGAGAGGGAGGACAGCCAAAATGTGTTTTTCTTCAGAATGCAAAGATCAACTAGGGCCATAATCTCACAAAATGTCACTCAATTATTGTGGCCCAGACCCTATACAGGATATGTATACTATCACTAACAATTTACAGGTTATCTTGACTGTTACTGGGAACCAGTGCAGTTGATGCAAAATAGGGAACATGTGATCCCTAAAGTCACAGAGAATTATTAATCGAGTAACTCCGTTTTGCAATAACTATAGTACTCATATCTTACAGGCTGGCAGCCCTTTATACAATGCTTGAACTATTGAATGGAAATCTTCAACTGGGAGGATGTACTTCCATTTTCTAATTAAACATAACTTTAAAACAGCAGTCTTCAAGAAAGTATTTAACTGATATTTCAAGGTAAATTCAGTATCAAATAAAACTCCAAGATCAAACTGTATCAGAATAACTCAGAAACATGATGGCAGAAAAAGACCATATGGCCTATTTAGTCTGCCCATCCACCTAACTTATTCAGTTTTACAATCCTCTGACGCTTCCCTCAGAGATCTTCTGTGTTTATCCCATGCTTTCTTGAATTTATATATTGTTCTTGTCTTCCATCTCTAAAACCTCCTCAAGGAAGCTGTTCTATGCATCCACTATCCTCTCTATAAAGAAGATTAATCCTGATCCTACCCTCTTTCACCCTCATCCTGAGACCGCTAGTCTAGAGCCTCCTTTCCATTGAAAGAGACACTCCTCCTGTGCATGGAAACCTTGGAGGTATTTAAATGTCTCTATCATATCTCCCCATCTCACCTTTCCGCTAGAGTATACATGTTTATATCGTCAAGTCTGTGTTAGAGACCTTGCTGAGAAGTTAGCAATCTGTTAGCGTTCACCCCGCCAGGAGGGCGGAGTGAGTGGTCTGTTAGCGGTCAGCTCCTCCCAAAGGGAGGAGATAGCAATCTGATAGGCTTGGCTCCTGTAGGAGGAGGAGTTCAGCAATCTGTTAGTGCTCTGCTCCACCAGAGTGGAGAAGTAGCAAACTGTATGCTTTGTTCCTGTAGAAAGATGAGCCAGTAACCTGTATGATCCCGACAGGGAGTTAGCTATCTGATATTGATCAGCTTCCGCAAGAGAGGAGTAATGGTCTGATGTGATTGGCTCCCACAGAGTGGTAGATGATGATACCGCTCTATTAGTGTAAGGAGTAACACTTAGTAGAATTAGTGAATCCCTGGGCCGATGGCAGATGACAGCGCCCTCAAGTAGAGATCCTGAGAGGGACCACTGGCTAGGCTGGAGTATTGAGACAAACACAGATAGTTTGTTATTAGACTGGAAGTAGAACCACCAGAGGTGGCAGTAGTGAACTGAACTGCTCGGCAGGGCTGAAGTCCCTCTGATACTGGAACTACGATCTCCGAGTTGCTGAGCTGTAAGGAGAGACTATAGGTAGTGAGTAGACAGGGTATGCTGGACATAACCAGTGGTAGATGATACGCTCACACTTGTAGATATTTGTAATGTCTTCTTATGCAACAGAGAGTCTTCAGTATTCAGGAACAGGAGCCGCAGGCGAGTACTGGTTCCTATAGGCAGTCTGAAATAGAACTCACAATCACTGTGCATGGGATGGCTTCTGGAATAGAATAGAGGCTAGGAGAGATTTAGGAACATAGGCCCTCATGGAGCGAGTACCGGTTCCTATCTGTTAATCTGTAATAGTAATCCATAAGATATAGGTATGCGATATCTTCTGAGGAAGAAGGGAGTTTGAGAAAGGTATTAGGAACATAGGCCCTCGTGGAGCGAGTACTGGTTCCTATATGCGATCTGCAATGGTAATTCATGATCTCCGTACCTGCGATAACGTCTTAGACTGAAGGGAGTCTTAGAGATTAGGAACATGGGTCCTCGTGGAGCGAGTACCGGTTCCTGTCTGAAATAGGACTCACTGTGTTCAGGTCTGTGATCGCCTCCAGGCAATAGGAGTCTTCTGAGTCTTCGGGAACGTAGGCCCTCGAGGAGCGAGTACCGGATCCCGTTCATTAATCTGAAATCAAGAAGAAAGAGAGCGGAGCCCCCGAGGAGCGGGTACTCCTGGTAAGTTGGAAAAGGCCAAGCAGTGGAGAAGGTTTCCCCTTGCTGACTCGGATCGTAGTTGCAATTAGCATGGATGCCGAAGCAAGTCCCGTTGGAGTTCCTTGTTAACTCCTTTGAGGTTAGCAAACAAAGACTTTTTAAATTGAAAACGGATGACGACACTACGGGGGGACGCCCCCGAGGTTCGCACCCTTGCCAGTACATCTCTGGAGCATGCTCGCGTGCCCTTACATCATCAGGAACATGGCGGATCCGTGGCATCAGGCCAGCCCGGGGATTCCAGGAAACAAGTGGCGAGAAGACGCCGCGGCAGCATCTGTCCGTCAGACCTGAAGGGAGTCGCCATAAGGTAGAGAGGGTGGAGCGAGGGCGAGAATAGGCACGAATGCAACAGTCTGTCTCCATATGCTTTAGAACAAAGACCGCTAAACATTTTAGTAGCCACCTTTTGGACCGACTCCAACCAGTTTATATCCTTTTGAAGGTGCAGTCTCCAGAATTGTACACAGTATGCAACATGAGGTCTCTCCAAAGACCTATACAGAGGCAATATCATCCTCTTTTTGTACTGACCATACTTCTCCCTTTGCACCCAAGCATCTTTCTGGCTTTTGCCCTCACCTTATTTGCCTGTTTGGCTACCTTAAGATCACCCCCGGATTTCACTCTTCTTTTGTGCTTAGAATTTTATCCTCTATATTGTACTTCTCCCATTGGTTTTTGCAGTCTAAATGCATAACTCTGCATATTTATTATCATTAAATCTTAGATGCCAATCCATAGACCATTCCTCGAGCTTTGCTAGATCCCTCCACATGTTTGCTATACTTTCCTGTCTATCTACCCTATTGCAGATTTTGGTATCATTGGCAAAAAGACATACCTTTTAGAAACTATATTATATCCAGATGCGTTGCTACTTGGGTGCCTTTATTTCCACCCCTGAAGCATAATATAGCTGCAACCTATTGTTATGGCCGCCGGCCATGGTTTTCCGCAACCGGGGTCGGTCTCTCATCCGAGGCGGCAGACTTCCTCTGACGCCCCCCCCCCCCATTGTCATGGCCGCCGGCTGTGGTGGTCCGCGACCAGGGCCAAGTGCCTACCTACAGTGTCGGGCTGCCTCCGGGGCTCCTGCTGGGGCAGACAACCTCCTCAGAGGCTCCCTGTGCGGCCGCTGCCGCTGCTGAGCTCAGCCGCATGGTTCCAGCTCTGCCTGGCTGAGTCCTCCCCCTCCAGGTTGATTAGAGCTGCGCGCGCAGCTGAAGATTAAATTTAAAGAGGCCACGACAGGAAGTTGTCGTGGCTCCTTCCTGGGACTTCTCCCTCGGCTCAGGTATTTAAGGCAAGGTCTGCTCCTCAGACCTTGCCTTGGTATTGAGGCTTCTAGTCTGGTTGGTTCCTGAGTTCTGAGTTCCTGGTTCCCGCTTCCTGGTCTTGTTCCTGTTCTTCCGTCCTGCTTCTGCTCTCCTCCTTCGTTGGACTGATTCTTCTGGATTGACTCTTGGACCAGTTTCCGAACATTCTCCTGGCTTGACCCTGGACTGGCTTCTGACCCTTCTCCTGGCTTGGACCGGCTTCCGACCCTTCGCCTGACTTGGACCATTGGACCTGCTTTTTGGCCGTTCTTTGGCCTCCACTCCTGGACTGTCATACGACCTGCAGGAGGCGCCGGCATCCAGACCTATCTTCAGTCTTCAGCAATTCTCCTAAGTCCAAGCGGCCCGGGTCCCTACGGGCTCCTCCTGGGGGGACCACGAGCTTCCAGTGGCGAAGTACTCGTTCATCTGCTGATACACCTGGCCTTGCCTTCCGACAGTGGGGACCTAAGAGGGTTGATTCTCTCCTAGGTAGCGCTAATTCTACCTCGGTTCAAGGGTCCACCTCCTGGTTCGTAACACCTATACCCTCAGGGAGTTGAGAGCTAAGCCTCTGCGCATGCCTGCCTGCAGGAAATTTAGCATTTGCAAAACGTCTGATTTCCCTGGGAAGCCATCGTGGCCCCAGAACAACCCTTCAAACACTCGCCAAACTCTGAAACAGGCTAAGGAAATAGAGGACTTATTTGATTTCAGCATGATCAAGATTGCTGCTGAAAAGTATGCTCTTTTATCCAGGTGCGCCCTTTCAAGGGCCAGGTCATAAGAAAGAATAGAGACGGATCTTCAGTTTGGACCAGCCTTTGCCAAAGCAGACACCACTCCTTGGATAAATGCAGTGGAGTTCTACTCAGTAACCTTGTGAGGTGTGCATATCAAGGCCTTCTTGGCCAGTCTGCAGCTACCAGGATCACCATGGATGGATGGACCTGTATTTTTTTTTTTGTTATCACTTTGCCTATCAGGGAAAACACATAAGGCCAAGTCTTGGCCATGAAATAGGCATGCATACAACCCACTGGAACCTGAGACCGCATAGTGGCTGAAGAATATCTCGGCCTTGTCATTCATCCGCATCGCTATCAGGTCTGCGGCTATGGGCCCCCAGCGATGCACTAACTTTTGGAAGGCTTCTAGACTCAGCTCCCATTCCCCCGGGTCCAGCCTGTTTCAGCTTAGGAAATCAGATTTGAGATTATCCTTCCTGGCTATGTAGCATACTTTATTTACAGCCTGCACTCTCCAAATTTCGGAGTGGGGAACATAGTAACATACATAAAAATTGAAGGAACAACCATCATGACAAAAACAAATAAAAACGTTAGGAGATTCTCCTCCGCCCATTCGAACAATTGGGCCATTTCTTGTGCTAGTGTGAGACTGCACGTGCCTCCCTGCTAGTTCACGAATGTCACTGCTGTGGCATTGTCTTACAAAACTCTGATTGCCTTCCCTTTTATCATGTGGCGGAGGTATTGGACAGCGACCCTGATGGCACTTGTCTCTAGTCTGTTTCTTCTCTTGACCAGAAGCCTTCGGTCAGCTGGCCCTGGCAGAGTGCTCCATATATCCAAAAGCTGGCATTCATAGTAACTATGATCCAGCTGGGAGATTCTAAGGTTACTCTTTTCATTAGGTTGAATGGCTGTAGAGACTGTTCTAGACTCCTTCTTACCTCCAAGGACACCTGGATCCACAAATGGTAATCCTGAAGAGACCAGCACTTCAGCAGGGATTGCTGTAATGGCCGCATGTGCACTGTGGCCATGGAACAGTGTCCAGTGACACTGCCATGAGCCCCAGCAGTTGAAGATAGTTCCAAACTCTGGGTGCCCTCAGAGCACAGAGGGCTAGCACCTGTGTGATTAACTTGGAGACCTTGTTGGAGGATAAAGTAACTCGTCCTCTCTTGTATTGAATTGTTCATCTAGAAATTCCAGGGTCTGGGATGGTTCTAGGTTGCTCTTTGCATAATTTATTAGCCAGCCTACCTGCTGTAAGAGGTGAACCACTACTCCAGAGACTCGAAGGCTTTCCTGGGCCAATTTGGCTCTTAAGAGCTAATCATCCAGATAAGGATGCAACATAAGCATATATATTCCCATTTGGGTTTCCCACCAGAACATACTGAGGTTCTGTATATTGGACAAACATTTTCAGTACCAGGTGTTAACTTTTGGGCTAGGGATGGCCCTCAAAGTCATGGTGGTAATGGCTGTGGTGCTGCTGCACAAACTAGGCATTCTGTTAGGTCTAATGAGGCCAAGTATTCTCCTTCTCTTACTGCCACCATGACTTATCATAGTGTCTCCATCCTGAAATGGGGCACATGCATTTTTCAATCTCTTTTAGATCCAATACTGGCCAGAAAAATTTGTCATTTGGCACTATAAAATATATTGAATAGGTAACTTGCCCTTTCTCCCTCGGAGGTACTGGAACTATTGCCTTGAGGTGTTTTAGTTTTAATAATGTCTCATTTACCACTTCTCTCTAGAGATGAGAAAGGCATGAGGAGATCATAAAGACATGTGGGACAGGCTTTGTACATTCTGGGGCAAAATCCCTTTGGTCTGTTGTAATTGGGGTCCACTCGGAATAGTATTGTTTCAGGTGGCTGCCCACTGGAACTATAGCCACAGAGAACCATTGTGTATCATTGGGTTGATCGGTTACCAGCTGCTGCCACAGGGAATTCTGTCTTGGCCCTTCTATCCCTTCAAAAGAGATGATTCCTGTTCTATGTACCTGAGTGAGAACTTCTGACTGGCTTGTATCTACGCCATTCCAGGAGGTGTTGGACCCTGGACCTTTGTGCCTCCAGACATGACCTATCTTCAGACAGTCTCTGGGGCTTTGACTCCCCAGATTTTTCACCAACTTCTTTAGCTCTTCTCTGAAGAGGAAGTTCCCTTTAAAGGGCAACTTGAAGAGGTGAGATTTAGAGGCCGAATCCACAGCCCAGTTGCGCATTTCTAGGAGTCTCCTCACTACTACTCTTGAAGCCAGTGGCTTAGAAAACGTTCTTAAATCAGGTTGTACATAGCATCATGTACATAGCTAAGAAGGCTATGGCTGAATCCAAGGATACTGTTTCAGAGCTTTCTAGGAGATGCAGAACCCAATGCAAGGCTGCTTAGGCTATATAACCTCCACAAATGGAGGTCTGCAGGATCATATAATAAAAAAAAAAAGACCTGCTTTAGTATGGATTCTATCTTCCTGTGCTGGGGATCTTTTAAGGCTTTCCTCCCTTCCTCAGAGAAGGCTGACTTATGCATAACTGCCGAGACCAAGGCACGGACCCGCAGGATTCACAGATTATTTCTCTCCTCTAGGGGTAAGGGGTAAGTCTTATGCATAGTTCTGCCCTCTTTGAGGGCTCTACCATTCCATTAGAACCATGCGCCTCAGAATGTTATGCAATGGGCACGCCTTTGGTGGTTTCCCAATACCCTGAAAGATGGGGTCCCATTCCATAAGATTCTTTGGGCTGGCGTCTGTTATTTTCAGGGAAGATACAACCCCCACCTTCTGGAATGGGACTATCGTTGATTCCTCTTTTTTAGGAAGACAGCTACCTTTCTTCCTGAGAGCCTCCGGGAGACCCATGGCTGGAGTCCTCTTCTGACCAGGAGCCTTCCCTATAAAACTGAGTCGACTTGCAGCCCGAGGAAGTGGGTTCAGGGCCTGCCCTAGCCCACTTAAGTATGGACCCCTTTGAGTGATAACTACAGTCTAGGAGGTTATCAGCTAGTGGGAGACTTCCAGGCTTGCTCATGATGCAATATGCATGATGCATCAGTACCACGCAGTCCAGGAAAAAAGAATCCCTGTTAGGGCCCTTTATGCCCTGGCTATCTCTCCTGAGGGGGTGGACCCCCTTTGAGGGCAATTTGGAACAGAGCTTCCTCCTGTCAGGATGTCTAAGGAGACTTTGCCCACCAGGGGAGCAAGGGATTATGATCTCTTACTACAGGTTGGCTAGGCTTGATTAAAGAATCTGCCCTCAACTGCTCTTCCCCAGCAGCAGAGGGAGGGGAACAAACCTCCTCTTGGAAGCCAAGGTCTTGATCATCCTCACATATGGGCCAAAAAGGCCCTACCACGCTTGGCACTTGCATTGTCCCAAAGGCTTTGCAGCTCCTGTCCTTGTGAATGGCTGCGGGAGAAGCTGCCCGCTACTGCAGCAACACTTGCAATTGTAATCTGCTCCCTGTGGCAGCATGATCTCTCTTAGAGCTTCTGCAAACTCTGCCACCGTGGTACTAAGGCCTCAGGCAGCGAAAATGAAAGTAAATGCTGACTTTCTGCAGCAGCAGCAAATATCGGTGCCAAACACCACCGCCCCTTTCCTCCCCTCCACTGGGGACACACCACAATAAGAATTCTCCCTCTCTCCCCATGCTCCTGCTTCTCTTTAGTACTCACCACTCTCCAGAGGTGCCGTTTTTTTTTTTCTTTAAACTCTGTCAGCTGCTGAGAGGGGAACAAAGAATAGCAGAGAGAGCAGAAAGGGAAGCGGGGAAAAGGTTTTGAAGACTCTTTTGTTCTTTATTTTTTCTTACAAAGGGGGGCCTCTCCCTGGGTTACTTAAGAAAAGGTGAATCATCTCTCTAGGGAATCCACAGACCCCCCTCCAGGTACTGAGATTACCTTCAGAGGAATTCAGCCTGGGAGATTTGCTCCCACTGGGAAAATCAGTCCCTAAGGGCTGTTGTCCCAGGAGCAGGGAAAACTCAAGGCAGGGGATGAACCTAGGCTCTGGGAGCTCATTACATAATAACATTGTAAATTATGGCAGATAAAGACCAAAAGGTCCATCCAGTCTGCCCAGCAAGTTGCTTTTGGTAGTAACAGCTGGTATGTGTAGCTTACTCCCTTGCCTCCTGTAATGGGTAGTAATTGCTTCTCCGTGCAAATTACCCTCCCCCCATGCAGAAATGTTATACCTAGAGTTAAAATAGGTTACCACGTTTTTTTCATTTCCATCCTCGAGCCCAGCGGTTCTCAACCGGTGTGACACCAAGCACACACAAGTGTGTCGTCACACTTCCCGATTCACCACTGACCCAGCTGCTCCCCCTGCCCCAGCAATATACGACCTCTTCCAATGCCCGGGCTTGAAATGCTGATAGCCTGGGAGGAACGCGGCAGAAGAGCTGGAAGAAGCACTTAGTCAGTGGTACTAGCAGCATGGTCTCGTCTTCCCGCCCCCATGGCCTGGAAGAGAAAGTGGTGTGCACTGGCCACGCCCGCAGGAAAAAGAGTCCATGCTAAGTTACAAGTGCATGCAGCATCAGCCCACAGGCGAAGAGTACCATGGCTCAGGGCAAAAAGAGGAGCAACGTCGGCCCCCACGGCCTATGCGATTCCTTTCTCAAGGCAGCAATGCCTGGAAGAGGAGGAGGCTGCTACTGCCCCCGTTTGTTTTTCGGTGGGGAGGGGCGTGAGGGAGCATGTGCGTTTGAGACACTGTGTGCCTGTGAGACAGTGTGAGTGTGTGTGTATGTGAGAGAGAGAGAGCATGTGTGTGACTGAGAACCTGTTTGTGTGAAAGAGAGCATGTGTGTGTGTGTGTGTGTGATTGAGATTCTTTGTGTGTGAGAGACACAGCATGTATACAAGTGTGTTACTAAGAGCCTTTATATGTGAGTGAGCATGTATATGTGTTGTGTTTGAGGCATTGTGGACCCTTGGTCGCAATGGAGATGACTCCATCCACGGGAGGAGCCCCATGGGGAACCACTGCAATAGGCTGACACAAATAGCAGACACAGAATGGATAGAGTCTTTATTGTACTGCTGTAGTTAAATGGTGAAAGCAGGAAGGTAAGGCACTGATCCACGAAGTGCCAGTACACTCAACAGGCTCAGAAGTATAGTCTCACCCAGATGTTCATGATAGGCGGGAGCCCGCAGTTCGGGTAACGCAGCGGCTGGTGGGTGGAGTTGGAGCGCCGCATCGTAGAGGTACTCACAGAATGAAAGGCGTCTTCCTGCTGGTAGAATGGTGAGACCGAAGGTCCATGGTGCAGGATATGAAGGAAGATAGGCCCTTGAGGAGCGAGTACCCAGTGGTCCAATATTCTGTAAGTAAAATAGAGAGAAAAGACTCCTGAGGAGAAGTTGTCTTAGTTAGTGAGGATCCCCGAAGGGAAGTTGGAAATGAAAGACCCCCAAGGAGCGGGTGTCTAGAGCTTCTACTAGAGCAAGGCCCTTAGCGTGAAAGCGGTGTCTAAGCGTGCAGCTTAGAGCAGTCAGAGTAGCGAAGCATAGTCTTTGCTAACTCAAAGTGGTAGCGGAGGCTAGATATACCCGGAGGTACTGACGTCATGTGGTGGGGCTGCCCCCGTGGTTCCCGTCATGTGTATTTGAGCGTAGGAGATGTGCGAGCTCGCGCCCTAGGAGGCCACGGGAGTGAGCATGGCGGATGGGGACACCCATGCTGGTCTGGAAATGCAAGGCCCTCAGCACAGGAGGCAGCCCTCTTGCCCAAAGAGAGAGAAAGGGGAGAAAAAGAGGTAAGGCAGAGCGGTCACAGCCGTCTGCGACCGACAGACGCAACAATATGTATGATTAAGAACCTGTACGTATAAGTGAGAAAGCCGGAGTCTGTCTGCGATTGAGAGCCTGTGTGGGTGAGAGAGCGTGCACGTGTGTGTGAGCGAGAGATTGAGAGCCTATGTGTAAGCGAGAGAAAGAGAGAGAGCGCACGTGTGCGTGTGATTGAGAAAAAGGAGAAAGTTGCAAGCAAACCCCTCCTCCCCTTCTCTACCTTCCTCCTGCTAATCCACAACAATCTCAGGACACCTGGAATGCCAACGTTCCCAGTTATGGAGAGCAGAACATTTTTTTAATCCTTATTTTTAATTATTGGGTCTTTGTGTCTGGAAATTTTTTATATGACTTTTAATTATTCATTTAATTCCATTCATCAGCTTTTTTGAAATAATCTGTACTTTTTATTAGTATGGTTTTACTGCTATTGATTTTATATTTCTTGATTTGTTTTATTACAACTGGTGATATTTCTGTTTTTCCATTGTTGTACTGCATAATGAGTGTCTGGCTTGTTGCAGTTCCAGTTCAGTTTTTGTCTGCTTGTTTCTATTTATGCTTTATGGTCTCTTTATTCTTTGTTAGGTGAGGGTCTGCATGTGTGACTGAGGGTAAGGTATTCTGCTGGAATGTAGTTTCTGTGTAGGGCTCTATAGCAGTCTGTTTTTTTCTGTTTTCCTAATAGGAGGAGTATTAGTGTTTTAAGGCCCGGTGTAATATTTTCATGTTGTCTTTTCTTATGTAAGGTGGTTAACTGTTTGAGTCTTGAAAGTTGGTGCTGTTCTGATATGGGAGGTTGTACTATTTATGTCATTTCTGTTCAGAGAGATTACTTATCTTTCCCTTGTGTCATTCTTAATAATAAAAGTAATACTGGACCTTTTAAAATTTTATTTCCACCGTGGATTGTAATGAGCAGTGTGCCCCACTTGTGAGCGTGATCAGTCAGGTATGTCATGATGGAAAAAAAGGTTGAAAACTACCACTCTAGCCTGTAGGGATCAGCATTGTCCTTTTGAATTCCATCATCATTCTCAGCTTCACCAACGCTTCCGGGAGGGCATTTCATTCCTCCATCAACTTCTCTGTGAAGAAAGATTTCCTGATGTTGGCTCTGGGTCACCTTCCCACCCCCTACCCCCACCATGGAGTTTCATTTCTTGACCCCTAGTTGTGCAGTTTCCTTTCCAGAAGAAAATGCTTGTTTGTGCATCATTAATACCGTTCAGGTATCTGAAGGTCTGTATCATATCTCCCCTGCACCTCCTCATCTTCAGAGTACACACATTTATGTCCTTTCAGTCTCATCTTATATGGCTATTGATGCAGATCCCACACTATTCTTTCCTGTGTTCCACTTTTTGAGAACCTTTGTACTTCTTGAATGCTGTTCTTTTTGCCTTTATTTTTTCAGCCACTTCTTTTGAGGACCAGATTGGGGGTTTTTTTTCCTCTTACTTTTGTTTACTTTTTTGACATAATGGTTTGCTGCCTTTGTTACAGACCGTTTTGATTTGACCCACTGTTGTTCCACCTCACCCATCTTCTCCCAGTCTTCTAGCAACTCAAGGTAATTCCCCATTTTACCAAAGTCCATTTTTTTTTGCAATCCAAAACTTGGATCGTCATATGACTTCCCGCCAGCTCAGCTGCCAGATTGAAGCATACTGTCTGATGATCACAGGTGCTCAGGTGAGCACCTACTCAGACATTAGGGACATTATCCCCATGTGTGAGCACTAGGTCGAGCATCACTCCCTTTCGTGTGGGTTCCATCACTATTTGTTTGAGCAATGCTCCTTGAAGGGCATCCGCTGTCTCTCTACTACTTGCAGATTCTGCAGAAGGGATACTCCAATCCACATATAATCCAAAATCTCCAACTAGCAGCACTTCTCCTTTCTTACCCAACTTTTGGATGTCTTCAACCAGATCTCTATCCAGTTCCTCTGTTTGAGCTGGAGGTCTGTACCCCACTCCAGTGTAAATGAAAGCACCATCTTCTTTTTTTTAAGACAGCCCATAGTACTTCTTCCATACCCCATGCATTTCAGTTGCCTCTATATTATTTTTTACATATAGAGCTACTCCTTTCACTTTTCTGTCCTTCCTTAACATATGACCATATCCCAGTCATGAGACTCATTGAATCATGTCTCGGGAACAGCAACAATGTTTAAGTTCACCCCCACCCTTAGGGCCTACATAACTGGGTTTTCACTGCTCAGGCTACAAGCATTTGTGGACATAGTTTCGCAGTTTTTCTCTTCAACTTGCGGCTCTTTCTAGTCACTTTTTCTGTTCTTGCGCATAGGTGTGGAATATTGAGCTGACTGATTTTATTTTCTCCTCCCACCTCCTGTACTGCTTGGGAGCAACATGTCAATTTCACTGGCCACCTCCTGCCACCCCCTGTCCTCTAGTATAATGCCTGATATAGTAGGACCTGAATTTTTTGCTTAGGAACCTCTTTCATGCCATTGACAAATGTGGGCCACTCTTACCATATAGCATTTTACCAGTCCTCATGTGCTACAATCACCAGTGACAGAGACTACTGGAAGCAGGCTAGGACCACACTTCCTTTATAACCCACTGCTGCTCCTTGTGACCTTGGGCAAGTCACTTTACCCTCCATTGCCTCAGGTACAAACTTAGATTGTAAGCTCTTTGGGGATAGGGAAATACCTACAGTAACTGAATGTAATCTGCTTTGAAGGGTCAAAAAGTGGAATATAAAAACAAAAATATTTATATAGAGAGAAAGAAAGGTCATAGAGGTATGTTCTGTCTCCGGCAGCTGTGGAAAGGGAAATACCAGAAAGGAATGGTGTCTCAGGAAGAAAAGGAATATCTGTTGAACAATTTTGCGTTTTCCTCATCAGCCTCTACATATTCTTCCCCTTCACCTCTTGAGTCTCAAAATGCCATTTTTGCACTTCCTCCTGTCATTAACATATCTAATAAAAAAAAGTCTTGTTCTCCCAGTTTTACAATATTTGCTGTTTTTTCTTCTATTTGATTCTTTGCATTCCTGACTACTTTCTCAGCTTCTCTTAGCTTTTCCAGATATTGTCACCTGTCTTCCTCTTTCTGCAATCTCTTGTTAGCGTTTATAAACTATCTTTACTCCCTTACCTTTTCAGCTACTTCTTTCGAAAACCATAGCAGCTTCTTTTTCCTCTTGCTTTTATAGTTCCGCTTACTTCAATCTCGTCTTTAAGCGCACTACTTAAGTCCTCCTGGACCTGTCTTTTCCTCTACCCCCCCCATCTTGTTCCTTCATCTCCCTGTTACATGTAACTTGAATTTTCCCTTTCCAAACCATGTTCTGGTTTTCCCCTTGTTAATTGTAAACCGATGTGATATGAAAATGAATGTCAGTATAAAAACTTTTTTTAAATAAATAAAACTTACTTTTCTAACAAAAGAATTAGTTGCCCTTATATCTCCTTTTAGTTTTGCCTACTGCTATTCTACTTCCCCTATATTTTCCCATTCAGCTAATAACTCCTTGAGATACTGGCTCATTTTAACAAAATTGGTTTTCCTGAAGTCTAGGATGCTTGCTTTTGAATGAACCTTTTTCATCTCCTGTACTCTAATACTGAACCATGCCATCCAGTGATCATTAGGTCCCAGATAATAGTCTACTACAAAATAAAAGAACCAGCTTGTATGGGCCGGGAACTGAACTCAGACCTCCCATGTGGAAAGCAAGAATTCTCTCTCTGAACCACCAATGCAGGAAGCACCCCATCCAATGATAAACAGGGAAGAATCCTGTTATGTGGGGGGAAGGAAAGGGACACAACCCAAACATTAGCAAACTGTTCTCAATATCCTGAATAAAACAAATACTAAAATTCCTAATGAATGGCAAAAGTCTGTACAGAGGTCAGACTGGGTTCCTTTCAAAACACGGAACCAGTGACCACATCTTTATCTTACAAAAACTGAGTGTGTAGGAAAAAAAACATCCTCTCAGGGAAACTATTTCCATGTTTTATTGACTTTACAAAAGGCTTTGATTCTACCTGACATCCTGGCTTCAACTTAAACTACTACAAATTGGAAGTGGGAGATAAAAACCTATAATAATTAAATCCATATAGTCATCTATCAACGGTAAGTTAAAAATTAACAACATGCAGAAGACAGCTTCAGATGGGAATGAGGAGTGAAACCGTGATGTAGCCTGAGCCCACCTTCTACAATATCTACATCAATGACTTCCCCCTCAATACCGGAGAGATCTTCAGCCCTAGAACTAAAATTCAATCACTCAGAAATCACATGCACATGATCTGATCATTTTATCCCCCACCTGAGAAAGTATAGCAAATGTTGCTTACCTGATGTAACAGGTGTTCTCACAGGACAGCAGGATGTTAGTCCTCACAAATGGGTGACATCGAGGATGGAGCCCACCACGGAAAACTTCTGTCAAAGTTTAAACAGAACTTTGACTGGCCCCTACTGGGCATGCCCAGCAAGGCACTGACCCTGCAGCCAGCAGGGGTCTCCCTTCAGTCTGATTTTCAAAGCTACAGGCAGTGCCTAAAAAGTAAAAACAAAACGAACCCAACACCGCGGGGTGGCGGGCGGGTTTCGTGAGGACTAACATCCTGCTGTCCTGTGAGAACACCTGTTACATCAGGTAAGCAACATTTGCTTTCTCACAGGACAAGCAGGATGGTTGTCCTCACAAATGGGTGAGTACCGAGCTGAGGATGTCCTGACTTGCACCAAATGCACCCAACGACGTGCAACAGGCAGTACAAGTGGGGTGGAATTTGGGAAAGGGCATCCGCACCCTACCGGGAAGGTGGAAGGGTGTTGGTACATCAGGTTGGAAAAAGGTTACGCAAGACAGATTGGCCGAAGATGGAGTCCTGTCTTCCAGCTTTGTCCAAACAATAGTGGGCTGCAAAGGTATGGAGAGAACTCCAGGTTGCAGCCCTGCAGATGTCAGGAAGCGGCACCGATCGAAGGTGTGCCACTGACGTCGCCATGGCCCTCACAGAGTGTGCTTTGACACGGTCTTGGAAAGGAATGCCAGCCTGCTCATAGCAGAAAGAAATGCAGTCCGCCAACCAGGAGGAAAGAGCCTGCTTACCCACAGGTTGTCCTAACTTGTTAGGATGGAAAGAGACGAATAATTGAGTGCTCTTCCTGTGAGAAACTGTACGGTCTAGGTAAAAGGCTAGAGCTCGTTTACAGTCTAGGGTATGCAGGGTCTGTTCTCCAGAGTTGGAATGGGGCCTGGGAAAAAAGATAGGTAGTATGATGGATTGATTGATATGAAACTCAGAAACTACCTTAGGTAAAAATTTAGGGTGAGTGCGGAGTACCGCCCGGTCCTGCAGGAGTTTAGTGTAAGGCGGATAGGTAACTAGGGCCTGTAATTCACTAACCCTGCGAGCTGAAGTGATAGCCAAAAGGAATAACACTTTCCATGTGAGATACTTTAACTCACAGGAGTGCAGAGGTTCGAAAGGAGGTTTCATTAGACGACCAAGAACCAGATTAAGGTCCCAGGATGGGGCCGGAGGCCGTAAGGGTGGCTTCAGATGGAGCAAGCCTTTAAGAAAACGTGTTACTAGGGGTTGTACTGAAATAGGGACACCCTGTACACCTTTATGGAAGGCGGCTACCGCACTGACATGCATCCTAATGGAAGAGGTTTTAAGACCTGATTCAGAGAGATGCCATAAATAGTCCAAGAATTTGGAAATTGGACAGGAAAGGGGATCAAGGGACTGAGAAGTGCACCATGATGTGTACCTTTTCCATTTGTATGAGTAAGACTTTCTTGTGGAAGGCTTTCGTGAAGCTATCAGGACTCGAGAAACGGAATCTGAAAGGTTGAAAGGCTGAAGGACTAACCTTTCAACATCCATGCCGTCAGGGACAAGGCTTGGAGGTTGGGATGGAGGAGGCATCCGTCGTTTTGAGTGAGCAGATGCGGGTCCTTTCCCAGAGGAATGTGCCTGCGGATGGAGAGATCCTGGAGTATTGGAAACCATACTTGGCGTGGCCAGTAAGGTGCTATCAGGATCATGGTTCCTCCGTCCTGGCGTAGCTTCACGAGAGTCTTTGACACAAGAGGAAGTGGGGGGAATGCGTAGAGCAGACCGGTTGTCCACTTGAGGGAGAATGCATCCCTCGGCCGAGAGTTCTGGCTCCGAATGAGAGAGCAGTAATCGTCCACTTTGTGGTTCTGAGGGGACGCAAAGAGGTCTATGCGGGGAGAACCCCACTTGTGAAACAGAGAGGTCGCTATCAGAGGATCGAGTGACCACTCGTGCGGTCGGAAGACACGGCTCAGCCGGTCTGCCAATACATTGTCTACTCCCGGCAGGTAAGTGGCCCTGAGGTACATAGAGTGGGAGAGGGCTTCCGCCCAGATCTGCGCAGCTTCCTGACACAGAAGGAAGGAGCCTGTGCCTCCCTGCTTGTTTATGTACCACATGGCCACTTGGTTGTCCGTCTGGATTAAGATTATCTGATGAAAGAGATGATCTTTGAAAGTGCGGAGCGCATAGCGGATTGCTCGAAGTTCCAGGAAATTGATCTGGTGTTCGGCTTCCTCGTTGGACCATAACCCTTGGGTTTGAAAATTGTCCACATGGGCCCCCCAACCGATGTGGGAAGCGTCGGTGGTTAGGATAACTTGCGGATCCGGTGGAAGAAAGGGTAAGCCCTGAAGGAGGTTGACCTGAGTCGTCCACCAAGTTAAGGATAGGCGCAGCGCTTGTGTGACTGTGATTATGGAGGACAGAGGCTGAAAAGCTTGAATCCATTGTTGTCGTAGAGTCCATTGTGTTACCCTCATGGCTAGTCTGGTCATGGGAGTGACTTGAACGGAGGATGCCATGTGTCCTAGGAGAACTAGGAATTGGCGAGCTGTGGCAGTGTCTTGAGACTGGAGCTGGTGAGCTAGGGACATGAGAGTTTGGACCCGTTGTAGCGGAAGGTAGGCCTTTGCCTGTAAGGTGTCCAAGTGTGCCCCAATGAAAGATAAGGTTTGAGATGGGACGAAGCAAGATTTCTCGTAATTGACAAGAAACCCTAAGGAAAGGAGTGTGTTGATTGTCAATTGTAGGGAGGACCGGGCAATCTGAGGGGTGGAGGCCCTGATCAGCCAGTCGTCCAGATAGGGGTATACGTGGACACCTTCCTTCCTGAGGAATGCTGCTACAACTACGAGGCATTTGGTGAAGACCCGTGGAGCAGATGCCAGACCGAAAGGCAGTACTCGGTATTGATAATGGTCGCGGCCTACGAGAAACCGCAGATATTTGCGATGGGATTGTGTTATCGCAATATGGGTATAAGCTTCCTTGAGGTCGAGGGAGCATAGCCAATCCCCTTTCTGCAGCAGAGGGAGTAACGTGCCCAGGGTTACCATCTTGAACTTTTCTTTTTGCAGATACTTGTTGAGGGCTCGAAGGTCTAAAATTGGACGTAGCCCTCCTGATTTCTTTGGAATTAGGAAGTATCTGGAATAGAATCCCTTGCCTCGTTGAGAGGGAGGAACGAGTTCTATAGCATTTGATTGCAGAAGAAGAGATACTTCCTGTTGTAATTGAGCCAAATGGCTGGATAGACTCCACGCTTGAAGCGGCGGGGAGTCTGCCGGAAGAGTTATGAAATTGAGGTGGTAACCCTGTGCGATAATCGCCAGCACCCACTGGTCTGAGGTAATCCGTATCCAATGCTGTAGAAAGTGGCACAGACGACCCCCTACAGGGATGTGGGGGAGTGGGATATGGCATGTGCTCCGAGTCGGGAAGTCAAAGGCCTGCCGCAGGCCCGGGGGGTGGGGCTACAGCAGGTCTTTGTTTCCGAGGTTGGCGTGGCTGAGGTCTGGTGGAGGATCGAGCCGGACGAGGCCTAGTCGACGGAGGGTAATAACGACGTGGCCGAAAGAATGACTTTTTGGAGTCCTTCTTAGGTGGTGGTTTGGAGGATACCTCAGATGGAACAGACGAAAGTTGTTTCAACGTCTCGTGGTGATCCTTCAATTCCGCCACAATTTGTTGAATCTGTTCTCCGAACAGATTATCCCCTAAGCAGGGTAAATCGGCTAGACGATCCTGAACCTCTGGGCGAAGGTTGGATGATTTTAACCAAGCCCAACGTCTGGCTGAGATGGCAGTAGCTGAGACTTTCGTGGAAGCATCGAAGATATCGTAGGCCGTTCGGATCTCGTGCTTCCCAGCTTCAAATCCTTTGTGAAGGAGGGCTTGAAGCTGTGGCTGGTATTGGTCCGGTAAGGTGTCAGCGTAGTCCTGCATTTGTTTAAGGATAGCTCTGTTGTACTGAGTCATATAAAGTTGGTATGAAGCTATACGAGATATCAACATAGCCCCATGATACACTTTCCTTCCCACACTATCAAGAAATTGGTTGTCCTTGATAGGGGGAGTGGAAGAGTGTGGCTTTAAACGCTTGGCTTTCTTTTGCGCAGACTCAACTACAACAGAGCGATGATCCAGTTGAGACTTCTGAAATCCTGGTGCTGACTGAACGAGGTAGGTTGAGTCAGCTTTTTTATTGACTGGTGACACAGATGAAGGTGATTCCCAGTTTTTCTTTAAAAGATCCAGAAATACTTGGTGAATGGGGATGGAAGCGATGATCTTGGGGGCATCCAGAAATTGGAGCAGCTCCATCATTTGGTGCCTGTCATCGGTCTCAGATTGCAGCTGAAAAGGCACAACTTCTGACATCTCCTTTACAAAATTTATAAAGGAGAGATCTTCAGGAGGAGATCGTTTTCTACTCTCTGTAGGAGATGGTGGGGATGGTAAATCTGTATCTGAAGATGAATCATCACCCCAGGTATCATAAGGATCATGTAAGGTTTGCTGTCCTGAAGGACCTGGTAGAGGATCCAAAGGCATCGATGGAACCGGTGCTGCAAGCGGAACAGTGAACGGCATCGAGGGCTTCGGGGCCACCGATGGAATCGGTGCCGATCTTGGAATCGATGGAGCCGAAGGATAAATCGGTGGAAAGGTATGTGAAGGCACCGATGGAACGACACCGGACGGAGGAATCCGGAACGGTGTTTCTCCTGTCGATGAATGTCCTTCCGGAGATGATGGTGTAGTCGGTGCTAATGAAATCACCGATGGAAGGGCGCGCATAAGTGCCTCCATACGATTTAGTATCGGTGCCAACGCTTCCACTATAGGCTCGGTGGTCGGTTCCATCCTCGGTGGCAGAGTCGGTGCTGAGGTCGGTGCCAGAGGCGGTGCCGGAATCGGTGCCGGAGGCGGTGCCGGTGGAGGCTGGAATCTTCGCATCGCATTCTCGATGGCCTCCTGGACCAGCCGGTCCAGTTCTGCCCGGAGACCAGGGGTAAGCATACCCGGCTCGACGGGAGAGGGAGGCTGAGGCAGGGCCGGAGGGACCACCGTAACCGGTGGGATCACGGCCCCCGCACCCCGGGAGGGTGAGGGTTTCCTCGGTGCCTGCGAACGAGACGTGGACGGTGCCAGGTCCGACCGAGGCTTTTTCTTCGGTGGCTCGGCCTGTTCAGAGGTCGATGGTTGCGGATCCTCGACGGGCCGAGACTTGTGCCGTCGATGGCGATGCTTATCCTTCCGATCTCCTCGGTCATCCGGGGAGGGGACAGGAGTCGACGGCCGAGAAGTCATCGATGGTGGACGGTCACCGGCGGGTTGGCGATGGTGGTGCAACTTCGACGGTGCCGGTTCCGATGACGTCGATGCTATCGATGGCGTTGGGGTGGGTGCATGGAAGAGGAGCCCCATCTTCTCCATCCTGGCCTTGCGACCCTTAGGTGTCATTAAGGCACATTTGGTGCAAGTCAGGACATCATGCTCACTACCCAAACATAAAACACAAACCCTATGGGGGTCAGTGATGGACATAGTCCGGGTACAATCCGGACATCGACGGAACCCCGTCGCCATGGCTTAAGGCCAAATTTAGGCGCGGGCTCAGTAAGTTCCCACAGGCCTCAAGGGCCAAAATCGACGGCCGCCGATTAAAAAAGGGAAAAAACTTACCGGTTTCCGCGAAAGTGACAAAAATTTGTCGAAGGGAGACCCCTGAGGGGCAAATTTTCTTCGGATAGAAAAATACCGAATTCCTGTCAGGAACGTGGTAAGAGAGCTCCTTTCACCGCGTGGCAACTGCTGCGCGGAAAAAAGAAGACTGAAGGGAGACCCCTGCTGGCTGCAGGGTCAGTGCCTTGCTGGGCATGCCCAGTAGGGGCCAGTCAAAGTTCTGTTTAAACTTTGACAGAAGTTTTCCGTGGTGGGCTCCATCCTCGATGTCACCCATTTGTGAGGACAACCATCCTGCTTGTCCTGTGAGAAACAAGAGAACCTAAACCTTTTAGAGACTACTGCAAATAATGACCAAAACAAGTAAACCTGGAAGAGACAAAAATTATGATTTTTCAAAAAGGCAAAAGAACTCTAACACAAATTCAAATTCTTCCTAAATAAATAGGGCTTCCTAAACCTGTCCTGGAGACCCCACATCCAGTCAGGTTTTCAGGATATCTACAATGAATATGCATAAGATAAATCTGATTATCATGGAAACTCAGAATGTGCAAATTTATCTTGTGCATATTCATTGTGGATATCCTGAAAACCTGACTGGATGTGGAGTCTCCAGGAGAGGTTTAGAAAGCCCTGCAATAGACCAGAGGGTAGGTAACTCTGGTTCTTGAGTACCACAAACAAGTGTGATACCCAGAACTCAAATAGCTATAACCTGGCCTATGAAAAGGCAATAATACAAAGATGGCAACATGCCTAGAATAAGGGTTCTCAACCCAGTCCTCATGACACACCCAGCCAGTCAGGTTTTCAGAATATCCACAATGAATATGCATTAGATATATCTACATGCAATAGAGGCAGTGCATGCAAATCTCTCTCATGTATATTCATTGTGAATATCCCAACAAACAGATTGGTTAAGTGTGTCCCAAAGACTGGGCTGAGAACACCAATACACCTACTACTGGGAGGTGGAAATTGGAAAACAGAACAAACTGGACTGCTACAGATTCTTACACAGAAAATACATGCTATCAAACTACCTCACCTCAATCATACATGCAAAACACAGATAGATCCTCACAAAATACAGAATAAACTGACATACAGGCCGATACAGAATGATGCGCTTGGCCGAGCGCACCGTTTAGCCCCCGTTTGGCTGCGCATTTTAGATGCACTATTATTACTCCTTATACTGTAAGAGGTGATAGCGCGTTGAAAACGTGCGGCCGCGCGCCCCCCCCCCCCGAAACTAATAGCGTTCATCACATGCAAATGCATGTTGATGAGCCTATTAGTTAGTCGCCTGGAATACTGCCAAGGGCAGGTGTTAAGTTGGAAGCAACACTGAAAACTGAAAAGTGTACAGAAAAGCAGAAAATTCTTCTTTTCTGTACACCCTTCGCCTTAATATCCCAGCGATATTAAGTTGGAGGAACCAAAAAAAGAAAATTGGTTCTTACCTGATAATTTTCGTTCCTGTAGTACCACAGATCAGTCCAGACTCCTGAGTTTTGCCTCCCCACCAGCAGATGGAGACAGAGAAAGTTGTGACAGACTCTGCCATATATACCCGGGTGCCACCCACAGTCTGTCAGTATTACTCAGTATCAAAGCAGTATGGCTCAACAAACTAACTATAAACAGAAACCATAAACAGAACCGGATCACTAACCCCAATTGTGACCCTAACCCCCGAAAGCTGGGTAACCAAGATCGATCTGCAGACCAGAATAAATCAACAGTAAACGAGCAGATTCTCCATTATGTCTATGCATTAACTGACGCAGTATCCACAGAGGGCGGGATTCTGGACTGATCCGTGGTACTACAGGAATGAAAATTATCAGGTAAGAACCAATTTTCTTTTCTCTGTACGTACCCAGATCAGTCCAGACTCCTGGGATGTACCAGAGCTTACCTACCGGGGATGGGATCCGGAGAGGCCCGCTCTCAGCACACCTGCACTGAAACCGTCCACATCCGGAGCCTGAACATCCAGTCGGTAATGTCTTGCAAAGGTATGCACTGTTGTCCATGTGGCCGCTCTGCAAATCTCCTGTGGAGAAATCTGCTGGCATTCTGCCCAGGAAGCTGCCTGTGCTCTTGTTGAATGTGCCCGAATCCCCACAGGCAAGGGCTTACCATGCAGTAAATACGCTTCAGCCACCGGGCAATTGTGATCTTGGATGCCATGTTACCTCTCTTTGGACCACTCCAAAGAACGATGATCAGAGACCCGAAAGCTATTAGTTACTTCAAGATAACACAGTAACGCCCGAACATCCAACTTCCGTAAATCCTTGGAAAACGGATACGACCTATCCAGATTAGAGAAGGACGGAAGTTCCACAGACTGATTCAAATGAAAAGCGGAAACCACTTTTGGCAGAAAAGAAGGAACCGTTCGCAGAGACACACCAGAATCCGAAATCCGCAAGAACGGCTCTCTGCACGACAAGGCTTGCAGCTCGGACACCCTCCGAGCGGAGGAAATCGCCACCAAAAACACCACTTTCAACGTGAGGTCTTTTAACGTTGCTCTTCGCAAAGGCTCAAAAGGCGCCGAACACAAGGCCCTAAGGATCAAGTTGAGATTCCAGGAAGGACATGGCGAACTCACCGGCGGCTGCAAATGCTTCACACCCCGTAAGAAACGAGAGACATCAGGATGCGCTGCTAATGCTGTCCCTTGAATGGAACCACACAAAGAACCAAGAGCTGCCACCTGTACCTTTAAGGAACTACAGGACATTCCTTTAGCTAAACCTGCTTGCAGGAAAGCCAAGATGTCAGGAATGGATGCACGAGTGGGCACAATCCCCCAGTCTACACGCCATGACTCAAATACCTTCCACATGCGAATATAGGAGAGAGAGGTGGAAGTCTTCCATGAGCGCAACAGAGTGGTTACCACCGCGTCCGAATAACCTTTGTCTTTTAGACGCCGCCTCTCAAAAGCCAAGCCGCTAGTCAGAAGTGATCGACCTGGTCGAAACAGACAGGTCCCTGATGAAGAAGGTATGGAAACCTCAGAGGACCTTCCAACGCCAGATTGACTAGATCCGCAAACCACGGCCGATGTGGCCACTCGGGAGCCACTAAGATCATGGCGGCTGGATGACTTTCTATCCGTCTGAGCACCTTGCCTATTAGAGGCCAAGGGGGAAACATATACAGCAGAACAGTTGTCAGCCAGGGCAGAACCAGAGCATCTACGCCCTCTGCCCCTGTTTCTCTGCGACGGGCAAAGAAACGTGGAGCCTTGGCATTTTTGAACGTCGCCATCAGATCCATGATTTGAAAGGCTTGGCCGCCAACTCCCACTCTCTGGGATAGAGAAGATGCCAACTTAGAAAATCCGCATGAATGTTGTCGACTCCGGCAATGTGGGACGCTGCTATGCTGAGGAGATTCTGCTCCGCCCACGCGATTAACCATCGAGCTTCCAGCGCCTCTGGCTGACTCCTCGTACCTCCCTGGCGATTGATGTATGCGACCATGGTTGCATTGTCTGTCAGCACCCTGACCACCTTCCCCCTGACAAGCGGGGAGAACGCCAACAACGCCAGTCGAACCGCTCTGGTTTCCAGACGATTGACAGCCTACAGAGATTCTTCCGAGGACCAGAAGCCCTGTACCGACTGCCGGAGACAAACTGTGCCTCAGCCGGAAAGACTGGCATCTGTAGTTATCACCGTCCAATCCGGTAAAACCAAGGGAAGTCCCTGACTCAAATTGTCTGAAATGAGCCACCAATCCAGACTGGAGCGAGCGGCCTTAGTCAGAGGCAATTGCAGGTGGAACTGTTCGGAAACCGGATTCCAGCAGAAAAGTAAGGCTGACTGTAAAGGGCGCATGTGAGCGAAGGCCCATGGATCAGTTCTAGAGCGGAAGTCATGGAACCCAGGACTTGCAAGTAGACCCAGACTATTGGAGAGCGCTTGTACAGTAAAATTCGCACCTGACCTTGCAACTTGGTAATGCGGTCGGGCGTTAAGAAAACTCTCCCCTGTCAGGTGTCTAACAACACACCCAAAAACGCCAATGACTGGGAAGCTGTTAGATGACTTTTTGAGAAGTTGACCACCCATTCTAGATTCTTCAGTACTTGCAGCACTTGCCAAATTGCAGCCTGGCAAAGCAGTTCCGACTTCGCCCGAATCAACCAATCGTCCAGGTATGGGTGGACCAACCATCCCTCTCTGTACAACTGAGCCGCTACCACCAACATTATCTTGGTGAACTTCCTGGATGCCGTAGCAAGACCGAAAGGTAGTGCCTGAAACTGGTAATGTCGACCCAGGATGGAAAATCTCAGGATCTTCTGATGATCCAGCCTGATCCCGATGTGCAGATATGCCCCCGTCAGATTCAGAGAAGCGAGAAATTCTCCCGGCCTCACCGAGGCAATAACTGACCTCAACGTCTCCATCCGGAAGCATGGTATCCGCAGACACCTGTTGAAGCGCTGTAAGTCGAGTATGGGTCTGAAGGATCCTTCTTTCTTTGGCACGATGAAGTAAATGGAGTAGCGACCTCTTCGTTGATCCGCTGGAGGAACCGGGACAATAGCTCCGAGGTCGATCAGGCGCTGCAGTGTCTGTTTTACTGCTTGACGCTTTGTGGCGTACCCGCACGGGGAGACCAGAATCCGAGGGCGAGGCTGGCATACAAAATCTAAAGCATATCCGTGTTTTATCACAGAGAGTACCGACTGATCTGTTGTGATTTTGGCCCATTCTTCGTAAAACAGGGACAATCTGCCTCCTACCATCGGAACAGAGGAATGGACCGGTCGCCCATCATTGAGGAGACTTACCGACTGGCGTGGACTGAGAGGTACTTGGTTTGCCGAATCGTCTGCCATGAAAGGACTGAGGCCACGCCTGTTGCCTGTTAGAATTCTGCCAAAAAGGGGCCGTGGATAAAAATTGCCTGTAATTATGGTAAAATTCTATAAATAAATAAATAAATAAATAAAAATATTTTTAAAAAAAAGGGGCCGTGGATGTCCTAGGTGCCCGAGAACGTCAACCTCCCCAAAACCGGGCACAAGAAGGAAAAGCCCCCCCTTGATCGAGGCCTGTCTTCCGGCAAATGATGAACCTTATTCTCTCCCAGAGACTGGATCATATCCTCAAGTTCTTTTCCAAAAAAAAGCTTGCCCTTAAAAGGCAAGGAGCCCAGTCGAGACTTCGAGGAAGCATCCACCGACCATTTTCGTAACCATAATAACCTACGGTCCGAAACCGGGGACACCATAACCCTGGCTGACGTTCGCAGGAGATCATGCAGAGCGTCTGCACTATAAGCCACCACCAACTCAAGGCGGCCCACCTGCAGAGCTTCCTCCTCCGATAGAGATTCATTTGCAAGTAGTTGCTGTACCCATCGAAGACCAGCTCTCAACCCAAAGTAGCCTACACATTGCGGCTCAGACACCAAGTGCAGAGACCTCAAAAATCTTCTTAAGCAGCAATTCCAACTTTCGATCCTGCAGATCCTTCAGGGCCGTTGCCCCATGACTGGAATCGTGGCATCCACCTTGGGAACTCGAAGAATCTCCAACGCCTCCTCAGGAAGTGGATAAAGCTTATCCATCGCCTTAGTGACCTTCAACCCCAAATCTAGGGTGTCCCATTCGCAAAAAAAGAAGATCCGTGACAAAAAAATGAAATGGAAAAGAGGTAGCCGGACCCCTCAGGCCCAATAACACCGAATCCATGGATCCCAATCAAGATTCTTCCTGAGCAGCGTCTATTCCCAATTCTTTCAAAATGGGAGGAATGAGAGGAAGCAGCTCCTCCTTTCTGAACAGATGAAAAACCTTCGGATCATCACCTTCGATGCTCTGAGAACCACGTGCAGCGCTCTGCTGCTGGTCCCCGTCCCCCTCTGGGGTTGGGCCTGCAAATCCTGATCATCTGGATCTGCAGTGTCTGAAGATGTGTCTGTGTCCACTTGCGGCATCCTAGCCCGCAAGGAACGTGTCTCCCTAGGAGCCCCCGGGGGCCCCCTGAGCCGCGACCCTCTTCTGGGCCGTAGGAGGAGGAGGATCTAAAGGCTCCAATTCCGGAATAGCGCGTTTCTTGCTGGCTTTCCAGGCCTTAAAGGCTTTAAGCATGACCAACACAAATTCAGAAGAAAAGGAGGAGTCAGAATCTACCGAATCGGTATCAGAAACATCTCCCTGTGTCATAGGCTCTGCCGGCGCTCTAGATCGTGACCTCGGAGCCGGCTGTTGTGGAGAAAGTCGCGGTGAGAGATTCCCCTCCCCCGCCACAATCTGAGTCGCCGCCGAGAAGGCACCCAAAATGGTGCCGTTTCCCGTGCTCAGCGGGAAGGAACAGGGAGGAGGGATTGATAGCTCCCCTACTGCCAGCACTACTGACAGACACCGGATAACGACCCCCCCGGCATCCACTGAGGATCCCTCGCCACCAGGAAGGCAGGCGGAACACAGTCCGTCTCGGGTCAGAAGTGCCCGACCGGAGCCACAAGCGTGGCAAGTCGCTCCACGCAGCATCAATACAAAAAAAACCCTAAAGATCCCCCAGGGGGGATAGTCCCCTCAGGACTTGCTGACCCCCTGGGAGGTTGAAGCGCTCTCACCGGCAATCTTCTGAAAAAAAGGAGATCCTGTCTAACCTTTCAATATTTTTTATTTTTATAACTTTTTACAAACAGAAAAAAGAAAAAAGCCTAACTACTAAGTAATCTAACCCAGACTGTGAGTTTGGCAACCCTACCATCTGCTGGAGACAGAGTAATACTGGCAGACTGTGAGTGGCACCAGGTATATATGGCAGAGTCTGTTGTAAAGTTTTTGAATATAAGTATTGAGGTTCCTACCACTAGCAGAATTTAAAACTATTACCAGGAAATCCTGCTTGAATGAAAACCCCTTACTTACATCCTCCCCCTTACCCTTTCTGCCTAGAGACAAAAAGTTTAGTTTAATTTCAGAGATGTGTGTTCATATCTACCACAGAACTTTATTTACCAATAATTCATGCAGCACAACATGCATTTAAAATAAACCAGTCAGTTTGTAGTAAAAAATATTTTCTTTATTTCAGATAAAGAAAGGTATCAATAAAATCTCTAAATGACTAAGAAACATTTTTATGTTCAAATCTTAACTTTACCAGAGTATATACTACAATCAATATGATAACCATTAATAAGGTAACCGAAATTATTAAAATCAGGTAAATATCAGTCATCTTTTGCTTAATTAATCAATGCATTTCTAATACATCTGCCAATCTAGAAACAATAGCAATTTAAAGGTTCTCATATACTTGAATAAATGATTATATCTTTACCAGATAGCTGAAGCAGCCCGCACTGGTCTCTCTATAGTCACGTGCAAGGAAAATCCAAAGTAGCACTCCTTTCCTTCTGCGTCTGCTTCAGCTTTATACCCTGAACAACTCTTTGAATTCTTTGATCCAGAGTAACTGTATCTTTTCTGTCAATACCTCTACCTTTTTAGCCTTTGAAGAGCTTCATTTCTAAAAACCTTGACTGGGGTTCAATCAATATTATCCATATCAGAATATTAAAAATAGTAGTTTTTCTTACCCTCTTTAAAGCTTTGCCCATTTTCCGGTCTTTTATTTATCAATACTTTTGTTCCTTCTACTTCAGAGAGAAGAGACCAAGCACGCCCCTCTGTCCTAGGATTCACGCCTGAGTGACCACATGTTTAATGATGCCCAAGGCCATAAAATGCAGACTTCTTTCTTGCTAGAGATAAGCATTAAGTTGAAAACAACCTTTCTCAAGGTCTGTAGAGGGAGAGAGGAAGGGGGCTGTGTGCAGCAGTTTTTCCAGCACAGGCCTTCGACTAAAGCCATGGCTTTTAGAAAAGTAAAGGCTTATGGGTATTAAATGCTAACATGTCTCTTTATGGCTAATTGATTATTGACTTCACTAAATATAAGTAATTATCAATAAAGCACAAAATATTAAATTATTTTCTGACACTGTCACAATTTTCTCTGTCTCCATCTGCTGGTGGGGAGGCAAAACCCAGGAGTCTGGATTGATCCGGGCACATACAGGGAATTTAAAAATTAAATAAATAAAATCAGCCCACCAGTTAGCGAGCTCGAAAACAGTCAATTTTGCTGGCATCCGTTTTCCAAACCCATGGCTATCAGCAGATTCAAAAACTGATGCCGGTAAAATTGAGCATCAGTTGTCGGACCCGCTGACAGCCATCCCTAATGCTAATAAGGAGGTACTAGGGAAGCGCTATTAGCCCTAGCGCCTCCTTATTAGCACCGGGCCTCATTTAAATACAGAATCGCGCGCTGAGAGGTACTTGGGCGCACGCAGGGACAGTGGGCGCTTAACTTGGAGCGCCAGCTCTCCCGCACCTTTTATTAAATCCGCCTGATAACGTCTAGGTCCCATGTACCTCTAATTCACAGAATTAAGAAAAATCAGTAACCCTCTGAACCATTTTGGACCTCTGAAATGACCTGCACTGTACTGTCATTTTACTGCCTTATTTAGTTTCATTTCATTTTAATCTTTTTTTTCTTCTTTTTTTATTTCTCCTATGAAACACCTGCAGTTGTTAGAACTGGGAAGCTAGCCAGCACCTTGAGATAAGAATCAGAGAATGACCTTTATTATTGATGAATTCTAACTTGGCAAAGTTCCCAGAGTTTGTGTCTTAATTAACGCCAAACTCTAGATAGATGATGTCTTTCGACCTTCTGTAATTAGTATAGACATATGTCTATTGAATTTAGTATTTCACATGTTTGGTTATTAGGAGTTTTAGATGCTCGACCCCTATAGTACTTTGACATTTCTTTATCTGTACCCAAGTGCTCTTCTGTCAATTAGATATGACTGAAGAAGCAAGATCAAGGCATACAAGTGTCTCGATAAAGCACATCTAAAGTAAATATCAAAGAATTTTTATAGCTAAATTTTCCTGGACATGTAACCTGACATATATGTAATTGTTTAGTAATCAGAACATGAGGCCAGATGTCTCTTGAGATATTTTAACTTGATTTATATTGAAATAAATTAGTATAAGCCATAAAAGGTCAGCAAGATAGAGTATATATACCGTGACATCCAGATGCTCAAGGCTGCTGTTCTATCTAGAGTATGGAGGAATATAAAATAGAGAAACCGAAGTCCTCAAAAGTATTTATTAGTAAAACAATATTTGCCTGACTCAAGGCCTGGGTTTCACCCAATGGAGGGCTGCTTCAGGGGCTATTCGTAAGAGATTTTATCATATGACATGAAGCACTGTTATCTCATACCTCATTCAGATTGACACCAACAAGAATCGAGAAACATTGGTAGCAGATCTGTAATTAGCATGTTGATGTACTTATTCCAATATGCTTATGAAGAAGTTTTTAAACTTGCAACAGTGTGCATACTGCTGGTACATTAAAAAATGACTTGCTCCAGATCACACAGTGTTTTGGGTTGATGGCTTGAAATCAATATTGTCCCGACTGTAGAAATGTTTTCCTTCACAATAGCGTCAAGTACACCTTGTGCACTGGCATTTCTACAGTCGGGACAATATTGATTTCAAGCCATCAACCCAAAACACTGTGTGATCTGGAGCCTATCCAGAGTAGGGCATGCCCGAGACCCTGGCTGATTTAACTTGTATTTGGTAAGTAACCATTTTGATTTTCATTTTTTCCTGTATCTATTACTTGACTTGATCAATTAAATACTTTCCTCATGTAAAATAAAATCATATTCTTTAAGAATATATCTCTGATTAAGTTATTTAGTGGCTCTGATCTCATAAAAAATTAACTGAGCTCAATAGAGGCTTCAACTCTCAGGAGCACTGATGTGTTAACTTTATATGACATGGAATTCTAAGATAAAGAGAGTAAACTTTAAGGGAACACCATAATAATGTTTTTCTTATTTAGAATTACCTATCAGAGCAGAACCATGACAAAGTGATCACAGATTAGAAATATGCAACGAAAACCTGAATTGGAAACCCTAAGAAGCCACATATTGTATTCACATACCTGGAACTCTCAGGATTTCACTCTGAGATTCAGGGAATTTGCATCAATTGTAGGGTCTCAGGGGAACACTAGAAATCTCAAGGCCTCTCTATATACAGCTCAGCCACTCCCCTTCCTCGGGTAAGCCTGCAGAGAAAAGCAAGCCTGGAGTAGACACTGCAAGCAGCATGTGGGGAGAAACGGGAAAGGGGATGCAATACAAATAAAACTCAGGATTCCAGGACTTGGGAATCACTAAGGTAAGGGTAAAGTAAGGATGCATAAATCATGGAGTTGAGACTTATAGGGGGAGTGAGCAACGAGACTGCTGGGGTGAGGGAGAGAAGAAGGGGGAAGTAAGCTAGGTCATCTCAGCAGAGGGACATGTGATGATGATGGATGGCAGAAAAAGAAAGTGTGGATTAGTTTGGTGGGGGTGGTGGAAGAGAGAAAGCCGATACATATTATTCCATTACCCTCCGCTAATCAACAGCAAACTCAGGATGACCCCTACTCAAAAGTTCCCAGATATGTATATGCAGTACAACACTGGAGAAATAGAAATAAATATCTTTGCACAGTGCTGGAGAAAATGTATCAGAAATGCATATTTTCCAAAGCTGACAGAGAAAAATCAAAGACTTCTCACAAAACAATAAGCAGGGAAAAACTCTGTATAATCCTGAGGGAGGGAGGGGGGAACAGAGAAACAGCAGCTATACCGCAAAGTATGCGATATCCTGTCACCAGGCCAGAAATAAAATCTGACCAAAGGCTAATTTAGCCCAATATCAAAACCAAAGACTTGCCCTTGATATTGTGCATCCCCCAACTGTAACTTTACTGTTATTATAATTATTTTCTTCTTTTCTCCTTGTTACTTTAATTACTCTGAATATTACTTCGGCAACACATGTAAAACTACCATGCCAATAAAGTTATCTATATCTCTCTCGAAGCAGAAACAAAGTACAGCCCCAGTTTTCAAGAGTCACTCACTTAAGCAATTCTCATTCCTTTGCTCATTTCGCCCCCAACCAAGATGGTGATAGCCAATTCGGCTTCGCTCACGTGTCTAGGGCACGCTCCGATTGTTGGCCCCCCCCCAACCATCACGTGATAAGAGGAACCCTAGAAATGCTCCTCCCGCTAGTTGTTCAGCTTGGAAAGATCTTGGCCAGGATACTATTGTGACTCCTCCCACATAATTTTTCCCTCGACCAAAATGGCTAACCAAGTTAGCCGGCTACTTCCTGTTATTTATCTTTTCTTCTAACACGCCCAAAATAACGCCTCTGAGCCCACAAAGGGGGAATTTTTTTTATCAATATCTCGTGTCCTTCTAATGTCGCTTTCCCCCTGAAGTTGCTGACGATTGCTCCTATCTCTCGGACTCGTGGGATGGGGGTTCTTGCAACAACCTTTTATTTGCTTTCCTTCTGTCTTCCGCCACACCAGCCATGGCTACAGGAGCAGGGCGAGCGTGGACTAAAGTGACGTGTAGGGCGGGGCAGGCAGGGAGAGAGGTCGCGCGCTTCCTGTTTCCGGTGCGGCGCGGTTCGGCGGTAGAGTAGCAATGGCGGAGATCCCGGGGTTGGAGTCTCAGCGGCGGCAGGTGGAGGGAGGCGAGGAGGCGACCGGGGAGGAGGAAGAGGGGCGGCAGCGGCGACTTCTGGCTGGAGAGAGCTGGTGAGCAGGGTCCTGGGGCTTAGAACTGGAAATGTAGTGTCTCTTGTCTTTCGTATGGGTCTGTGTCCACCAGCCAGGGACCTGTGTGTGTGTGTATCCTGCCCTTCCCGGGTTCGGCCTGTATACTCTCCCTTGCAGGGCTGTAGAACGTCTATCCCTGGTGTCGCTCCGTAGAGGCCCCTTTCACCCCCTCCCCCGTTCCCAGACTATATCTAGTGACACTACCTTCTCTCTTGCCAGTGAGTGTACCGACATCCCCCTTCCACCCCTTGTCTCTAATCTTCTACTCCCTAACTGGTCTGTCCAGCCTCTGTCCTGCAAAAGATGGTCTCTGGGCTTCTCAAGGTCTCCTCGTCTTCTTATTGATGGGCCTCTTGGGGTTTAGCGTCTCCAGATGGGTTACTTTGATGCATGATGCGTTAGAAATAAACATGCCAGGGAATTTTGTATGTTCTTTGCTTTCGCTTTGTCCTGCAGCACCTAGTACTTGTACCCTGAATGTTGTATTGTGAATTTCTAGTAAAGTTGTGCATATGCATAATCTGTGTGATTAATGCAGTCCGTGTTCCGGTACTTGCCGCAGGCTTTCTTAAGCCTTCTCTTCTATAGACATTCACTTCGGGTATCCTATGGTTTCTGGGGAAAGGGAAGAAGTTTCTTGGGCTATGCCCCCCCCCCACCCCCTCCTCATTTGGATTATAGCTGGGGTACAGTGCTGTGAGTCTGGAAGTGTTGGACTTTAGGATAGGCAATGAAAGCACTTTCCATTCAGAACCTGTATGAGCTGAGAGATATTTCAGAGCTTTTGAAAATGTAAAGGAAAGCATCTTCATCACTCACACTTCCTGGACCACTAACAATGCAAACCAAATCTATCAAAAATATTGTTCTTGTGGTCACTGAGCACTGAGTAAATTTTCAGAGGGGTTATGTATGGGAAAATTAGCATATATTCACGTAAGTAGTCTGTGTTCATGTATGTGCTATTTTATAAAAATCAAAAGTAATCACATTTTCAGTTTGTGCACACATTTACTGACGCAAGAAAGAGGTATTTTGGGGCAGGATCAAGAGTTACATGCTATTTTGTAAGAGATTTGTATACAAATTATTTGTGCAGTTGATATTAGACTTGACTGTCCTCTGCAGTTTCTAGATAAAAGATTTGGTGGTTCAAGATGAAGTGCTAGAGGATCTAGGTGACTTGAAGATGGACTGGGTGAAATGGCATAGGTAGTTTTTATGTGTGTGTATGTATTAAAATACCTAGTTTTATGCACATTATATATATATTTTTAATGTACCTGAAATATACCTGCATATGTTTATAAAAGGTAAGAAAAGTAAGCACTCTCATTGCAGTGCAAATACCGGTATACATGTGTACTTTTGGAGCATAAGTACTTTATAAACTGTGCAGCTCCCACTATGCAGTTTGTAAAATATTTGGATAAATCTTAGCTCGTCCACTTACTCAATGCAGTAATGCAAATAGCTTTGATATATCCCTGTGGAGCCCTGTGTACATGATCTGTGTATTAGCTGACTGCTGAGATATTCAGCAGCTAAGTAGTTACCCACAAACAGAACAGTGGAGGTGTCAGATACAAAGTGAAACTGAAACCAAAAAGAGGATTAAGAGGAGTTTTGGTTTCCTTTGATGTAACCTTTGGCCATGATGCAGCATGGACTGTGCAGAAGGGCTGAGTATTCTTGCCTCTCTGCTCCTTGTTTTGGTTTCTTTTTCCCTGCTTTCCCTCATTTTCAGAGGACAGGGCTGAGTCTATTTTGGCTTTGCATTGTGGCCTGGCTTTGCTCCAAGTTTCTAATTCTCTCTCTCTCCCCTTTACGTCCCATGGTTAGTAATATCACAGGAAGCGTAGAAAAATATCTAGAAAACCTAGGCAACCGCCAACAATTTTTAGAAACTATGGAATTTTTTTTTCTTTTTCCCTTTTTACTTTTTTGGATTATTTTGCCAGTGCTTTATTTTTCTTAGTTTGTTTTTCTTTCTTGCTTATTTCTGTTTTTACTTTTGTTTGCTCTCTCCTTGCTCCTTCTCTTCCAGGTGCTATCCCCACTTTGTCAGCTTTCTTTTTCTTTTGCTCATTTTTGGATGATGCTTTTTTTTTTTCTTTTGTCAACTTCCCTCTCTGTTTCTTCTTTTATGCCCCTAGCTTATTCCCTTCTCCCTCCAGCCCATTCCTCCTTTGTTCTACAGTCTGTTTCCACTGAAGCCTCCTTTTATCTCCAGTAACCATATCTTTTGGCAGGGCCTGCACTGGGTGACACTGACAATCTTCTGTCATAGCAAAGATGCCACAGTTCAGAGCTGCTTCCTATCATTAGGCTGGGATAGATGGCAAGAGTGAGTCCATAGGGAGGGAAATGGAGAAAAGAGTGCCAGGAGGGAGTGGAATAATTCAAAATTAAAGAAAAGAATAAGTGAATTGTAAAAAAAAAAATAAAAAAATTTTAAAATTAAATTAATTTTTTCTGACTTCTGAAAGTTTTGTCGACACCTACATTTCCCAAATAGTTTTTCATCTTTGGGTATGATGGTCTACAGAGGATGAATTTTTTCCTCCAGGCCACAGGAACTCTGCTCTTTCTTCCTTCTATAATTCTTTGTAGTAAACCTGGTGAGCTTAATTTTGTCTGGGTCATTGTCTGCCAGAAAGCAGAATTAGAGTCCCTCTGAGCCACAGGGGAAGAGAGCAAGTCGAGTGTGGGTGGCCAGAGATGTGCACCAGGTTACAGCTGCTAAAAATTCTGTAGGGTTTTTTCTTTCTACTTATCTCGGTTTTTTTTAAATCTTCTTAGACTTTAACTCCCTGCTGTCTCCTGTCTCTCCTCCCTTTTTTCTCCTTGTATAACACATTCTGCCATGAAACAGCAGGGACCAAGTGTTTGTGTGATATTCAGCAGTGAAATAAGGTCCAGGCTGATGTCTGTCTCATATTTCTCCATTCCTTCTGCAGGTATCTCTTGGAGTTCCGCTGGTATCAGCAGTGGAAAGCTTATGTGGACTCAGGAGACCAGAACTCTAGCCATTTCCCAGGACGTATCAATAATGCAGAACTCTTTGAAGGTAGGAAGCTGAGCTCTCTTATCCCTCTAAATCTCCATCCTCTCATACTCTGATGGCATCACCACCTTTCTTTGCATGTATTCAGCTGGTAATGTGATCAGTGGGACAGCTTGTTCCAGATATGGGTTGTCTAACTCCTGAGCATGCAATAGAAAGCACGGTCCTTACTCTTGAGCTGTGAGAATAAATCTCTCTTTGTTTGACTAACCAGTCTTGGTTGCTGTTTTTGCCACATGTGAGCAACATTAAATTAATTTCAGATGCAGCCCTCTTGGGCTGTTCTTATTTGGAGGCGAGTGTCAAAGCGCCTTGGTGCTGTCGTTCAGTGGTATGACAGTGACTGCCTCTGACATTGCTTGCCCTAGATTGGTGAGAGAGGGCCTGGTATGTTCCGATTTCCTAGCGTGTAGCAGATGGACTCAGGACCAATGGGTATAGTGTACTCCTGATAGCAGTTGGAGACGGATCAGATTTCAATCTGACGTCAGCCCTAGTACATATACCCCTGCAGGAAGTGCAGCTCTTCAGTATTTTCCGTCTCCATAGCAATTAGGGACTACCTGCCCGCTCTCACAGCATTAGAACAAATTCTATGGAGAAAACCCAAATTCAGAAGAAAGCTTACCTCTACAGACGAGCCCCGCTCTCCTGGGGTGATACCCTCGGGTCCCTCCCCAAGTTGAGAATTTCCGAGGTGATTTCCGTGGTCTCTCGGAGGTAAGCCTCGATCCGGCGGCCGATCCGCAGCGGGGACCTAGCCCCCGATCTCGGGCGCGGCTGAGAGGCAGCGGGTGCATAGATTGGTGAGAGAGGGCCTGGTATGTTCCGATTCCATAGCAGCAGCAAGTCTTAAAGTTCTTAGAGACATTTGTATAAAACTCCCTGGTTGTGTGTGTAATGGATGCTGACAAAAGGATTGTATATGATTCAAACGGGAGGGCCTGTGGTCAGTTTTATACAATTTAAACAATTCCATCTCGCTGAAGGCTGCAGTGTCTTTAATTGCCCAGCTAAAGATGTATCCAAAAATGACTATACACATGAGCTTCATCTTGTAGAAGGCTTTCCACCTTTGCCTGATATCAGGACTATCTTAGCAGTTTTCAGATGTCCTTTGTTTTATTGCATATAGTCACAGACTTGAGATATTTTTGCTTTGTGTTTTTGTTAAAATCCACATCAATGGGTAATATGATACATTGCCATAATTGGACTGTTGTCAATGGAAGACTATATATTGTTGTGATAGGTCGGGTAACAGCTTCTTCAACTTCTTTTGGCTAAAGTCTACAAACTCTGGCATGTCGAGAGTGTTTGTATCTCTCTCTCTCTCTCTCTCTCTCTCTCTATTAAACCATTTGATTTAGGGATCAGAGGCATTGATCCTGGTTTTCTGGATTTCCAACAAGCTTTGAAGTTCCTGGCATGGAGTAGATTCATAATTTCTATCGTGGTCTGTATGACATGAGTGTGAAGCACCATACTGGCAGATCCTGTCACTAAAAATACATTAGCTGTTTTTTGTTTTTTTTAATTATTTATTCTTTTTAGCATTAAAAAACATTATTCCATCTGACATGTATCTCACATTCATAATAAACTGAAATAAACTCCATTTAAAGAAAATATTCATACAATTCAGAGATTATATTGCTATATATATAAGGAAAACAGGAGTTCCAAGGGTTACAAGAACATTTTCTTTACAATGAAAAAGGAAACAAAAAGGGGGCTTATTTCAACCCTTTTACAAACCCTGAATTAGTTAGGTAGAACTATCCTCAACTCTACGATTATCTAGGAAATAACGTAGCTGTGATGGCTCAAAAAATATATATCTGTTATTTTCTAACTTCATCATACATTTGCATGGATATCTAATATTAATCTGTGCACCCAATTGTCTGGCTTCCTGACACATTCCCCAAAACATTTTTCTACGTAATTGGGTAGCCCTAGTAATGTCAAAATAAATCCAGGTTTTCTGTCCATAGTAAAGTTTATCCCTATTTCGAAAGAAAAGTCTCAATACTGACGCTCTGTCTGCAAGAAAGATAAATGATACCAGTAATGTTCCTCGAAATTCCACATGTTCTTCAATTGATGTTGCTAAAAATGCTGTAAGATCTGTAGCAGGTAAAACTGAATCATTTGTTTTCTTTGTTTTTGCTGAGAAATAAATCTTGGACACTGGTGGAATAGCTTCTGCAGGTATTTGAAAAATATCCTTAAGATATTTTTTAAATTGCTCTGAGGCATTAATTTAATACTCTGAGATTCAAATATCTCAGTATTTTCCACATTTTCTATTTATTTTTTTTTAGGTAATTACTTCTGATTGAATCAATTTAATTTGTGCTTCTTGTAAAGAAGTAGCTTGCACAGTCAAATCTTTAATTTTAGTATCGTGAGCCTCAACCAAGCATCGAGACCACATTTTCCAAATATTCATAGGTAGATGGCACCATATTAAGCCAACTATGCCAAGTATGGCAAGGTTGCCAGCATATAGCAGAGAGAGTCATACCCTGCAACCAAGACTGCTCTATCAAAACCCAGTGTTTAAGTTGGGTGGAATTATGCCATTCAGCCATTGAACGTAACTGACCTGCCACAAAGTACCATACAATATTCAGTACGCCTAGTCCCCCATCACATTTAGGTCTTTACATAATGCTATGACAGACTTGTGGAGGTCTTATTTTCTAAATAAAACTAAATATCTTATTTTGCCACAATTTCAACAGAATGGTGGAGACATGAATAGGTAGGGTCTGGAAAAAATAAAGCAGCCTCACAAGACATTCATTTTTACAACAAATATCCTCCCCAAGCAAGAGAGAGAGAAACGCTCCCATTTTTCTAAGTCACACCAGAGGCTCTTAAGTAAAGGAGGAAAATTCAAAGCATAAAGATCATTCAAATGTTTACTGAGATATACCCCCAAGGAATTTAATTTTGTTCGAAGACCATTTGAATAGGTGGTGGGTGTGTAAAAAAGGATTCTGCCTTGGAGGCACAAGAAATATTAAGAACCTCAGACTTTTCCCCACTGATCTTAAAACCAGACACTTTGCTAAATTCACCCAAAGCTTTTTCTATATTTGTCAAGGAAACATGAGGGTCATTAATGGTAAACATTGTATCAGCAAAGAGAGAGAGCTTAAATACCTGGGAGCCTAATGTGAATCCAGAGATAAAATTATCGTTTCTAATTTTAGTAAAATCATTTTAATAATTTTAAGAAAATAATTTTAAGAAAAATAGCAAACAATAAAGGCAATGGGGGCAGCCTTGTCTACTACCCCTTCCTACCATAAATATGTCCGAATACCCCCCTTTCACATTAAATACATGCCTTGAGCTGGTTGTAAAGCTTATGTATCAAAGAGCAAAAGAACTCACCAAAACCCATTTGCTCAAGAGTGTAGAACAAAAAGGACCAATGAACCATATCGATTGCTTTTTCAGCAACGATAGAAAAAGAGAGGGAATGTTTTCTTTATATGGGCCCACCACATGATAACCATCAGTTTGTGGACATTATTTCCCGCTGCTCGTCCAAGAATGAACCCTGTCTGATCTTGATGGATAAGTTGGCTAATAAATATATTAAGGCGATTGGCCAGTATCTTTGCCAATAATTTAAGATCGAGATTTATTAAGGAGATAGGGACGATATGGACCATAAATCATGGGTTCTCGTCTGGGCTTAACTATGATAGTAATGCCAGCCACATTAGAGTCTGGAAGCAAGGAGCCTCCCTTCCTCAAAAAATTAAATACCGTATTTTTCGTTCTATAAGATGCACCTGACCATAAGACGCACCTAGGATTCAGAGGGGGAATATTTAAAAAAAAAAAAAAATTTGTGCTAAACCGGCTCTGTTCCTGGGTGTCTGTGCGTCTTATGGAGCAAATAAGGAGTGCATAGCTTTTTTGTTTTTTTTCTCCCCATTTTGTTTTCGGGTCTGGGGAGGGCCATTTCGGTCCACTCCCCAGATCAGAAAACTTTTCTTTCTCTGGGAACCCCTCCTCTCCCCCAAAAAAACCCCCATCCCAACCCTTTAAATTAATTAACAACCCCCCACCCTCCTGCCCCCCCCCCCCCCCAAAGACCTGCCAAAAGTCCCTGGTGGTCCAGCGGGGGTCCAGGAGCGGTCCGGGAGCGATCTCCTGGGCTTGGGCCCTCGGCTGCCAGTAAACAAAATGGCGCCAACGGCCCTTTGCCCTCACTATGTCACTGAGGCCGACCAGTGGCAGCGGTTGGCCCCAGTGACATAGTAAGGGCAAAGGGCCGTCGGTGCCATTTTGATTACTGGCAGCCGAGGGCCCAAGCCCAGGAGATTGCTCCCGGACCGTTCCTGGACCCCCGCTGGACCACCAGGGACTTTTGGCAGGTCTTGGGGGAGTCAGGAGAGTGGGGGGGTTTTGTTAGATTTTTTTTAGTTTTTAGTTTTTTTTTTTTATATTCGCTCCATAAGACGCACATACATTTTCCCCCCACTTTTGGGGGGAAAAAAGTGCGTCTTATGGAGCGTAAAATACGGTACTTTTTGAAGTATTTTGAGATACAATGAAGGGTGCAAACTACTTATAGAACCTGGTCAATAATCCATTGGGTCCCGGTGCCTTACTTACCTTAAGGTTCTTAATAGCTAAGAGAATTTCTGGGCTAGAAATTTCTCTATCTAGTGCTTCCTTCATTTCCTCAGTTAATTTAGGCAAAGTGCTATCACGAAAATAGGTCTCAATCATATCAAAGGAAATGGAAGTGTCAGGACTATACAAGTCACCATAAAATTTTAGAAACCTATCCCGAATAGCAGAAGTATTGGTCAATATAACCCCATTCTTGTCCTTAAGTTGTAGAATGTGATTTTATAAAGAGACTTTCTTCAGTTAATTGGCCAATAATTTTCCTGCTTTCTCTCTCCCCTTCAAAATATTCTTGCTTAACAAGATTTAGGGCGTGAGCAAGTTTAGAGACTTCCAGCCTCTTCAACTCCTTTCTAGCCTCAAGTAATATAGAGAAGGTGAGCTTGGAGCCATCTAATAGATGTTTTAGGGAGAGTGACTGGATTTTTTATTTTTTTATCAGCATTTTAATATACCAAGTAAATCTTGTTGAGAAATAACAGTGCAGTTCTGAAATTTCCAAAAGTAAATACTTCATATTCAATATATTGATAAAGCACTGAAAAAAATAAAAGAAAAACAGGGATTCAGTATTATGAGCAAATACTAGGAAAAATGACTAATACAATAATGGTTGAGTGAGATTCTCAACATATCCTTAATGCCAAGCCGACTGGGGGTTAATTAGGAGTGCATATCCAGAAAAACTCTTAATTGAGACAGATCAAAGAAAATATTCTTATTGTGATATCTAATACAACATTTACATGGATACCTAAGGACAAAAAATGCCCCTTTTTGCAAAACTTCTGGATGCATAGCTAGGAAATTTTTTCTTCTAGACTGGGTGGTTTTATTAAGGTTGGGATAAATCCAAATCATTTGGCCGTAAAATAAGGCCTGTCTATTATGGAAAAAAAGCCTAAAGATATTGTTCCAGTCCATAAGAAAAGCAAACAAAATTAGAAGGGGTCTTCTTCTAGCAATCATAGTTCCTTGAGATACCTCTAAAATCTCGGAAATATCCAGTGTTAATGATTGTCCATCAGCTTCCTCACTAGTATCTGTGACTTGTGGCAAGTAATATGCCTTGGTGATCACTAGCATAGCCGTATCCAGAAGCTTTAAAACCTGAGAAATATGTATTTTAAAGAGTTCCAACTGAGATATCATCTTATTCACAGGAAAATTTAGAATTCTTAGATTATGGGATCTTAGAATGTTCTCTATTTTCCAACTTTCTATTATTTATTAATTCATCTTGCACCAAATTATGTTGAATCTTTTCGGATGCAATCAGGTGCTGCTCCAAAACTTCAACTTTGTTAGTTTGATAAGAAATCAAATTTGCATTCATTTATACTTGACAAACAAATGAACTCTATACTCCCCACCACCCACACTAGGAACCTCGGAATTATCATCGATAAAGAACTTTCTTTCAAGAACCACATATCAAATAAAACCAAAGAAGGATATCACAGACTTCTAACACCAAGACATCTAAAACCATTTCTCAACCCTTAGGATTTCAGAACTGTCTTACAACTACTTATTTTCTCCACCTTCGACTACTGCAACTCCTTACTAATTGGAATACCTTATTCAAACCTCAAACCGCTCCAGTTACTGCAGAACTCAGCAGCCAGAGTCCTAACAGGAACAAAAAGAAATGAACACAATGCCCATATTGATCTCACTTCATTTGCTCCCAATTAAAGCACACATCGAACACAAATCAATGAACATCATTCATAAAATTCTAAACAATGATCATCAAGGACTAAATACCTTAAACATAATCCCACAAAATCCTCAAAGAAACCTACGATCAAATAACTCAGGTTGCTTAAACATCCCCCCCCCATCAGAGATGCGCATCTTACAACAAAAAGAGAAAGAGCCTTCTCCATTGCCTCCCCTAAATTTTGGAACTCCCTACCAAAAGATCTGAGAACCCAACCCAACATAAAAATGTTCAAAAAAGACCTAAAAACATTGCTGTTTCACAAATTCTACACTGACCTTCATACTTCTGAGCATCCTAACTCAAATCAAACTTTTTATCCAAAAACATCATAACTTCTCTCCAACCAGAACTTTCAAACCCTCCTCCTCCCAGTCATTGATTCCTCTGGACTTGTAATGTTTAACATCTGTTTAATATACACATTGTTATACTTATTGCTCAATTGTTAAAAATTTAAATTTTTGTAAACCGTTATGATGGCTCTACCGAATGACGGTATATAAAACTCAACACATAAATAAATAAATACATTTGCATTCATTACCACTTGATTTTTAGTTTGGCAAATTCTTTGAGAGTCCAGGCTACTGCGATTACTGCTTCAGGGGGCAGGTTAAGGGTATTTCCATAGCAGCACAACTGGATGTGGTCTGCTTCCTGAGGGGCGTGAAACACTTCTGCCCCACACGGAAACCCCTAGTGCCATTATTGGATTAGAGTTTGGTCTTGAGGTCTCCTATCTACGACTCCCTTTGAACCCCTCAATAAAATGAAATTAAAGGACTTAATGCTGAAGACGGTTTTTCTGTTAGCAATTTGCTCAGCAAGGAGAATCTCAGAATTGCCAGCCCTCTTATGTAGAGAGCCGTCCCTGTCCTTTTCAAGGGGAAAAAGTTCCCTGTCCTTTTATTTATTTATTTATTTATTTATGTTTTTTATATACCAACATTCAAGACGATAGTCCCATCATGCTGGTTCACAAGAAACAGGAGTGCAGAGTATAATAAATAAACTTAACAACTTGAACATTAGTGCAGAAAAAGCAGTTACATGTAACAAGGAAATATAGAACTTTTCAAGGGGAAAAGTTCCTTCCTTTTTCCCAAAGGTGGTGATGGAGTATCATCTTAACCAGACAGTTTCTTTGCCAGAGTTCAGGAAGGCAGAACCTGTTAAAAGACGGGAGCTGCAATTTTTAGATGATTTTTAGAGAGCTCTTATAAAATATTTGAATGTTACTAATGACTTCAGGAAATCAGGATATTTATTCTATACACAGGGGAGCGAAAAGGAGACGCAGCCTCTTAAGGCTTCCATCGCAAGGTGGATTAAGGAAGTCATAACCTCAGCTTACATAATAAATGGTAAGATTGTTCCTAAGGCACTAAGGGCTCACTTGATAAGGGCACAGGTGGCAACCTGGGCAGAATATAGATCGGTGGGCATCACTGCATACATTCACAACATGTTACACCTGCAAGAGAGAAGGGAGACAAAATTTGCCACGGGAACCCCAGAAGCAGCTCTGGGGCTTTCCCACCTGGGATAAGTATAGCTCAGGTACATCTCACTGTGGAGTCTGGTCTGGCAGGATGACGAGGAAGGTACAATTAGGACTTGGGTACTAATTTTCTTTGCTTGAGTCCTGACGGACCAGTCCAGATCCCACCCCGAGGATAGGAGGGGCTGAAATGTAGAAGAATAGCAGAGCCTGTAAGGTCTAGACGAGAGCAGAAATACTGCTGCCCCTTAGGGGTAATTTTGGTTGTTTAGTGCAGCGGTTCTCAACCGGTGTGTTGTGCACCAGCTGCTCCCCTCCCCCCCCCCCCCCCCCCCCCCCCCCCTTTCACCTCAGCGAGACAAGCACTGCTGCTGTTCCTGCTCGGGCTATCAGCACATTCAAGCCCCGAGGGGGAACGGCAGCAGTGTTTGTGGAAGCCAGCAACAGGAACGTGACCTTTTCTTCTTCCCACCCCTGTGGCCAGGAAGAGGAAGTTATGTTTACCGGGCACGCGGGAAGAAGAAAAGGCCATGCATGCATGCTGCTGCTCCAGAAATCACATCCCAAGGCTCTCCCTGGCCCCGCTACACTCAGCAGTTTGCCTGTGCTGCGATCATCGCGGCACTGAGCAGTCAGCTGAGAATGTGGCCGCCGGAATTTCCTGTCCCTCAGTTGTTGAGGGAAAGCTGTCCATCAGCTGCCCGGACCCGGAGCTGAAGATCGATGCTGGCTGGCCACTTTGCCAGCGGTGACAGGAGTACGTGTTGCTGCATTCCCCCCCCACCAGGCCTGGCTCTTACCTCCCCTTCTCTCGCCAGTGCAACACCAGCAAGAAAACATAAAATAATGATCAAATTGAAAAAAAATAAAAGGCTGGGGTGGGGAGAAGAAAAAACATAGAATTACATTCAAGGCTGACTGCTCTGTGCCATGATAGCAGCACAAGCAATCAGCTGAGTGCTGCCTTCTTATCACTGCGGGGCAGGGAGGTCATTCCTGCTGCAGTTTCTAGCCTGTCAGGACTCTGCTTTTAATAGCATACCCGCTACCTTGTGCTGTAGCTGCCATGTGTGCTGTGGGTGGGGTGGGGGTGAGTGAGTGAGACAGAGAGTGAGCCAGCATGTGTGTAAGTGTATGAGAGAATGTGTGTGTAAGTAAGAGAGAAAACATGTGAGAGCAAGATACTGCTCAGGAAAGTCACTGGTGTTGTTGAGAGACATTGGTCAGGGAGGTGACTGGGGTGTATGAGAGACATTGGTCAGGGAGGTGACTGGTGTGTGTGTGTGTGTGAGAGAGAAAGAGACATTGGTCAGGGACGTGACTGGTGTGTGTGTGTGAGAGATAGACTAGTCATGGGCCCTAAGGAAGAAGAACATGAGGACAGAGCTTCAGCAGCCCTTGCTGCTTCTGGTATGTGCTATTGGCCTACAAGGGAAAGGAGTATGAGAGTTACTAGAGTGGGTAAGTAAAGGTGGCTTTTTAAGTTTATCTTTCTTGATTGACTGCCATTTTAATTATTAGGTATTATGTGATGTGTCTGCTGTTAGAAATATTTTATTGGTGTTTGGAGAATTTTTAATAATTTTGAAAATGTTATGGATGTTCCATTTATCAGTTGTTTTGAAACATTTATTATATTCTAGTTTTAGAATTATTTTATATTTCTCGAGGAATGTATAAATAGAAATGTGGAGACAAAAACTGAACTGGAAACAGCAAGAAGCCAAACTCTGTATGCAGTAAAACAACGCAAAAACAAAAACATTAGCTTTATGGTCACTTTATTCTGTATTTGGTGAGGGTCTGTGTTCTGCGTGTGTGACCCAGCTAAGGGTGTTCTGCGAGCTTATAGTTTCTGTGTAGGGATCTATAGCAGCTTGGCTTGTTCTATTTTCCTAATAGGAGGTGTATTGGTGTTTAGGGCCTGGTGTAATTTTTGCAGTGCTGTCTTTTCATAGGTAGGGTTGTTACTGTTTGAGTTACATAATGCAGGTGTAACTTTGTGCACCTTAGTTTGTTTACATTATTGCAGATCCTGGAAGTCTGTTAGGTACTATATTTTTGTTTTGCACAGAATGCAGAGTGGCTTTTTTGGGTTTCCATTCCAGTTTGTTTCCATATTTGTAATTTGTGGTCTTTCTGTACTTGGTGAAGGTTGATTCTATGTGCGTGACCGAGGTGAAGTATTTTACTAGCATGTAGGTATTTGTATCAATATTATTTGTTGTGTTTTCTCAATAGAACATGCATTGGTGGTAAATTACTTTTTTTTCCATAAAGAGGGCTATTGTACCTGGTAGGCGAGAGTGTTTATGTTGCTGTTACTGAGATGACACCAGAAATATCTTTTTTGTATGGTAAATTGAACGGGGAATGTCCTAGTTCTGTTCTGTAGCCATTGTTGGGGGGGGTCAGGGTGGATCCTGTAGATAGAGAGTATATGTTTACATTTAGCCACGTGACGATTGTGTTCAGTGTGTCACGCATGTGAGAGCCATCTGTCAGGTATGTCCCGACAGAAAAAGGTTGAGAACCACTGGTTTAGTGTATCCCCCTTTTTTTTTTTTTTTTAAATCTAGGTTTTGGAAAATTGAGCACCCAAGGGGGAAGGAAGAGCAGGAGGAATGCTTGACTGAAAAGGGTCTCCTGCTTTAGAGCGCTAGGTATATTACTTTATAGCTTGAAAATAAAAATATATATATAATGATGTGTAACAGAAAATTTGAAAAACCTGGGAAAATATGAGGACCAGCTTGGGTAAGAAACTACTGATTCCTTTCCTGGTGTACCTGCCTATAAAGGGAGGGATATCAGAGGAGACATCTAGAACTCTGCCTCTGTCTGCTGGTAGGAGGTCAAAACCCACTGTGGACACTGGTTTGTCAGGACTCCAGGAAAGAAAAATAGTATCATATGTTGCAGTTACATCCTTCTGACACGAATACATGCTAGAATTCATCTTCCACCAGTTTTCATTTATCTTTGTTCAAGGTTATGTGCCTTTCATCAGTTTCAGGCCTTTTACATTTCTTGCTCACCTTAAAATATTCTTGCAGCAGTGTAGAAACACAGAGTTGCTCATTTGGGGATTTCAGGAGTGCTCCAGGCTACATATCTTCAAAGTTATTAAAGGTCATCTGGGGATTGGACCATTCAGTTTTCAGGAGGCACATACTTGAAAAGTGACACTACTTAAGAATGGGACAAAAATATCTAGCTCTGACTTTTCTCCTTATGCTTTTCTGTCCCTAAATAATATGACTTTCATTGTGAAGTCAGCATGGATGTAACTAACACACATTGAGGCCAATGCAGTAAGGAGTGCAGGAGAATGGGTGCTCTGTGAGTGCCTGCTGTTCCAATGCGTGCCCAGCCACCTCTCCTGGGCATGCGATACTATATTTAAATGAGGGATCATGCTAAAAAAAGGGCATTAGGGACAATAGCGCATCCCTAGCGCTCCCTTAGCAGTGGAAACCCAGGAGAGGTGGCTGTCAGCGAGTTCAGAAAACTGATGCTCAATCTTACAAGTGTTGGTTTTCTGAACCCGCTGACAGCCATGGGTTAGGAAAACGGATGCCGGTAAAATTGAGTGGCTGACCAGCTGGCTCTTTTTTTTTTTTTAACTTTTTTGGTTCTGCTAGGATATTAAGTTGGAGAATGTACAGAAAAGCAGTATTTTCTGCTTTTCTGTACAGTTTTCTGAGCATAAAATGTGACTATTGGCCACATGTTGTTTTTTTTTTTTCTGTATCCCAGGCGAATGACTACTAGCCTCATCAGCTTGCATTTGAGTGCTATTAGTTTCCAGGTGGGTTGGCCGCGAGTTTTTGACGCGCTAAACCCCTTACAGTATAAGGGGTAGTGGATGTCCGTCAAACTCACATCCAACATGTATTAAACAGTACGCTCGCCTAAGCGCACTTTACTGTATTGGCCTGATACAAAAATAGTTAGAAAAAAACTGAAAGGAGCAGCTACAAAGGTAAAAAGTATGCAAGAGGCGTGGACGTTGTTAAAAAATACCATTCTAGAAGCACAGTCCACATGTATTCCACACATTAAGAAAAGTGGAAGGAAAGCAAAATGATTACCGGTATGGTTAAAAGGTGAGGTGAAAGAGGCTATTTTAGCCAAAAGATCTTCATACAAAAATTGGAAGAAGGATCCAACAGAAGAAATTAGGATAAAGCATAAGCGTTGACAAGTTAAATGTAAGACATTGATAAGACAGCTAAGAGAGAATTTGAAAAGAAGTTGACCGTAGAGGCAAAAACTCACAGTAAAAACTTTTAAAAATATATCAGAAGCAGAAAGCCTGCGAGGGAGTCAGTTGGACAGTTAGATGATTGAGGGGTTAAAGGTGCACTTAGAAAAGATAAGGCCATCATGGAAAGATTAAATGATTTCTTTGCTTCAGTGTTTACTGAAGAGGATGTTGGGGTGATACCCATTCCGGAGAAGGTTTTCATGGGTAATGATTCAGATGGACTGAACTAAATCATGGTGACCCTAGAAGATGTGGCAGGCCTGATTGACAAACTGAAGAGTAGTAAATCACCTGGTCCGGATGGTATACACCCCAGGGTTCTGAAAGAACTAAAAAATACAATTTCAGATATATTAGTTAAAATTTGTAACTTATCATTAAAATCATCCATTGTACCTGAAGACTGGAGGGTGGTCAATGTAACCCCAATATTTAAAAAGGGCTCCAGGGGGATCTGGGAAACTTACAGACCTGACCAGTGCAAGGTAAAATAGTGGAAACTGTTCTAAAGATCAAAATCACAGAACATATAGAAAGACAATATTTAATAGAACAAAGTCAGCATGGCTTTATCCAAGGCAAGTCTTGCCTCACAAATCTGCTTGACTTTTTTGAAGGGTTTAATAAACATGTAGATAAAGGTGAATCTGTAGATGTAGTGTATTTGAATTTTCAGAAGGTATTTGACAAATTTCCTCATGAGAGGCTTCTACGAAAAGTAAAAAGTCATGGGATAGGTGGTGGTGATCTTTAGTGGATTATAAACTAGTTAAAAGACAGGAAACAGAGTAGGATTAAATGGACAATTTTCTCAGTGGAAGGGTGTGGGCAGTGGAGTGCCTCAGGGATCTGTATTGGGACCTGTACTTTTCAATATATTTATAAATGATCTGGAAAGGAATATGACGAGTGAGGTAATCAGATTTGTAGATGATACAAAATTATTCAGAGTAGTTAAATCACAAGCAGATTGTGATAAATTGTAGGAGAATCTTCTGAGACTGGAAAATTGGGCATCCAAATGGCAGATGAAATTTAATGTGGATAAGTGCACGGTGATGCATATAGGGAAAAATAACCCATGCTGTGCTTACACGATGTTAGGTTCCATATTAGAAGCTACCACCCAGGAAAGAGATCTAGGAGTTATAGTGAATAACACATTGAGATCATCGGCTCAGTGTGCTGCGTCAGTCAAAAAAGCAAACAGAATGTTAGGAATTATTAGGAAGGGAATGGTGAATAAAATGGAAAATGTCATAATGCCTCTGTATCGCTCCATGGTGAGACCACATCTTGAATACTGTGTACAATTCTGGTCGCTGCATCTCAAAAAAGATATAATTGCGATGGAGAAGATACAGAGAAGGGCGACCAAAATGATAAAGGGAATGGAACAGCTCCCCTATGAGGAAAGACTAAAGAGGTTAGGGCTGTTCAGCTTGGAGAAGAGACGGCTGAGGGGGGATATGATAGAGGTGTTTAAGATCATGAGAGGTCTAGAACAGGTAAATGTGAATCAGTTATTTACACTTTTGGATAATAGAAGGACTAGGGGGCACTCCATGAAGTGAGCATGTAGCACACTTAAAACTAATCGGAGAAAGTTCTTTTTCACTCGACACACAATTAAACTGGAATTTGTTGCGAGAGGATGTGGTTAATGCAGTTAGTGTAGCTGGATTTAAAAAAGGTTAGAATAAGTTCTTGGAGAAGTCCATTACTTGCTATTAAGTTGATTTAGAAAATAGCCACTATTATTACTGGCTCCAGTAGCATGGGGTATACTTTGTTTTTGGGTACTTGCCAGATACTTGTAGCCTGGATTGGCCACTGTTGGAAACAGGATGCTGGGCTTGATGGATCCTTGGTCTGACCCAGTAAGGTAATTTCTTATGTTCTAAGGGGAACACACATTGGGGTCAATATTCAAACACATTTAGCTGAATTACTCGGAGGTTTTCTGGTTAAATGGCAAGTTTTTGAATTTTGATCCACTTATCCGGCTAGATTTTAGCCAGATAAGTTCTGGTTGAGTTTTGTGCTCTCTGGGGTGGCAGGAGGCTGGGAACCCCCCCCCCCCCAAAAAAAAAACCCAAAAAAAACTAGGGAAGGACTGGGGGTACTAACCTGCGGATCGTGCACCGTTTTCTTTTTTTACAATCCATAGGGGTTTGGGGGAGTGGGTGGGGATGCTTAGCCTGGCCGGGCTCTTTGTGAAATTTGGGGGTGGAGGGGTTGGGAATTGGATTGCAGGCCCACACCAACTTTTTTTCATTTTTCTCCAAACAGTGCCAGATAATCGGATATCTTATGAAGATATTGGTTAAGTGCAAGTTATCTGGCCATACAAGACTTGGATAACTTTAACATCTGCCCAGTTATATTCAGACATAGCTAGCTGTATAATTTTAGGAGAGTATATTCAGTGCAGTGTTTATCCCACTGAATATTCGGGACAAGTTATCCAGCTAACTTTAGCTGGAAAACGTGCCTGCTCACTGGCTTACTGAATATTAACCCCATTTTTTTTTATAAATCAGCAGCAAGAGTGGAGGGCCAGAGAAAGGTGGCCAAATTGTAGACTGATATAGGCATATTGTATGTTTTTTTTCTTTTTTAATCTATTTTCCTACAGTTCATTCACATTCTTCTTGCTGCTTTTTGGTTCTTGTGCTTAGCCCTGCCCTCTTTCATGTTCCACATTTTCTGTCCAACAATTCATTTTCCCACCATCAGAGAGTCGGATACCCCTTTATAAGTCTTCTTGGAAGCATCCTCCTAAATCTCAGCTGGGAAACTGGGTTCCTTGTCATGTCCATTGGATGACTAATTGCACATCAATTTAAGCCTTTATTAGCTCAACAGGTAGGCCAGAGGCAATGTGGGAGGGGAGTAGGGTTGCCAGCTTGCACTCTGTGTTCATTATTTCTCAAGCAAGAGCTTATACCTTTTACTCTTATTCTATGCAAGTTGCTCCATTCACTGAGCTAATTATCCTTCACGTTGCTGAAAGTGGTACAAATCCATGATCTATTCAGAATACTTTCTTGCACAATAGATATCTAAAGTGATTTACTTTAGATGTTATCTTGGTAGTTGTGTAGATATTATCTTAGTAGTTGTATAGTTTAATTTGAGGGCAAGGCTTTGTTAGTATAGGCTGTGACCTTCTTTTCAGCTTGTTTCTAGGACAGCAAAACTTCCATCTCTTTATAGCTGGCATGTTTGTGTCTAGAATAAATGTTTATCTGAGTCTTGGTAAGCCATATTAATATAACATAGTAATGACAACAGACAAATACCAAAAGGTCCATCTAGTCTGCCTAGCAAGCTTCCAATGGTAGTAATTGCTGCTCCATGCTGGTTACCCTCCATGCACCCTTTTCTTAATTTCTAACTAGCATTTAGAGATCCACAGTGTTTATCCCATGAGTTTTTGAATTTGTTTACTGTTTTTGTCTTCATCACCTCTTACGGACGGGCATTAAAGGCATCCACCTCCCTCTCTGTGAAGAAGTATTTCCTGACTGTTCTATCATACCCCCCCCCCCTGGAAGTTTCATTTCATGATCCCTAGTTCTACTATTTGTTTTGAGGAACATGCATTGTTCAGGTATCTTCAGATCTGTATCAAATCTCCCCTGCATCTCTTCGCTTCCAGGGTTTAGAAGTATTTCAATCTTGACTTTGAGCTCCTCAGTAGCAGGCTGATATTGCTCAGACTAAATAAACTGAGCTTTTTTTATTTACTGACTGAATGCAGAGTTCAGCTACCTCTGGAAAACCAACTCTAAGAAGAAGCTACACTCATCCCCCCTCCAAAAATGTCTCACTTTTGACAAAAGAACAGTAGGTCAGAGTTTATCACATGTCCTAAATCTTTACCAGAGTCTTCATACTGTAGATCAGATTTGGAGGGTTTGACTCCCTTAACCTGGAGAGATTCTTGTTTGGTTGCCTCGCTTGCTCCAATAAGATTTTTACAGAAGGCAGTGATGTCAAGGTAAACAAAATACATTTTCCACTGCAGGTCCAACAACACACATCTGTCAGTACTAAAGGAATTTCCTTATCTTCCTGCTATACCAGTAATTACTCATGGGAATTTCTTCCTTGACAGCTGCCAGACACAGAAGAGACATTTCTTTTCGCTCTTATGACGATTCATCAGCTATATAAGGGAGATGTGGGCTTGAGGTAATTGCCAATAATCTCTGACTCTAGCAGCTGTCGACAGTGTTGCTGGATTGCTACTATGTTCCCAGAGTCCTGGTGTGGCAGTAGCCTGGTGTAGTTCTTTGGCTACTTGGGTAGGAGCTCCTTGTGACTGTACTTTTGGACTAGCCTGCTCCCTTGCCTCCCTATCTCCAGTCGAGCTTCCCTTTTGGGTTGGCTCCCATTACCCTAAAGGAGTGAGTTTGAGTGCCACTAGTAGGTGCGGCTTTCCTCTCTCTCCTGAGTGGTGAAAGCCAGGAGATTGTGGTGCAGCAGGACCGAGGCTTCTCACTCGCTGCTGCCACCACCACTACCACCACTTTCTGCACCCAAGTGCTCGCTCTCTTTCTTTCCTCGGTGACACAAGAAATTCAGGGAGACGCCTTCCTCGCAGCACCAACAGTGGAGGCCTTACCTTATTGATAGGGGTAAGTAACTCTCAGGAATAAGCCTTGTTTTTGGGGGACCACAGGGTTAATTGCAGCAGGAGCCAAAAAAGAAAAATGTGGCAGAGCAAGCACAGGAATGCCATGTCATCAATGCAAGATCCCTGCAGCCTTAGCGAAGGAGCTGTGCAAAGATGTGCATTGGTAGGTTTGAAGCCTGCCAAAATACACCCACACAAGCGGAAAGGCTGAGGCTGCCCCACGTTAGTGGGAAGACTGCAAGTGGGAACTTCTGCAACTTTTCTTTTTTTTTTTTTTTAAGATATGAAGTGGCAATGTGTAATATGTAATATGTGTAATATGCGACACAAAGAGGCAACCCACTGTTCCTGGCTCTCTCTGCCCTCTCTGTGAAAAGGGAAGTGAACAAATAGTAGCAGAGCCAGTGACTTTCCCCAGGGGAGACAGGCGGATTTAGCAGCCTGCAGGGGTGGCTGAGACTGACTATGAGTATCTGCAGATCCCTTGAGACCTATAAAGAGAGAGCCCTTCCACAGGGATGCTTATGTGGGAAGACTAGATGTGAAATCCTGGGCAGCTGAGGACTTGGACCTCCAAGACCCTTGGGGGGAGGGGGGTGGCACTGGAGTCATTTTCTCCAGAGTTCATCCTCCTGATGTACTAGGCCTTCACCACCATGAAGCAGTCTCTCTCCTAGAACCCTCACAAGAACACAGTGACAAGTGGCCACCATTGAAGTGAGTTAGAGTATCTGGCAAGAATTCAGCTTTCTCTGGTCACACCCTAGCACAAGGATCCAGAGAGGAATCTTTGTTAGAACTGGACTCAGACCCTCTAGGCTGGCAGAGACCTTGAAAGAAGGTGAATATACATCGGAGGAGGATGTCTCCTCAGTGATACACCTTTTTCGTAAAAGGGAACTACCTACACTAATCAATGTTTCAGCTGCCCCTCAGATCTCCCTCACCTCTGGAGAGAAACAAATGGAAGGGGACGTGATCCTGCTAGGAGTCCAGCAGCCTCCAAGGGCTTCTCTTACACCCAGCCACCAGGAGCATGGTTTTGTCAGAGTGGAATTCCCCTCAGAGGGATTAAAAAGGGCTAGGTCCTAGCGAAGCTTTATCCCCTGCCAGTTGAGGGAAGTAATACTGTTGAGAGATCCCAGGGGAGATGTTCTAGTCTCCACTATTACCCGGAAAATGACTATTTGGTCAAGGTAGGACAGCCCTAAGAGACTAAGGATAGAAGGATTGAAGCCATGCTTAAATAGGCTTTCTCCACCAATTCCATGGCTTACAGGCAACTTTCTGCAGTGGTTATGTGGTATGCACAATAGTTTTCTGAGTTCAACAACTGGCAGAATCCAAAGGACATCCTTTATGATCTCATAAGGATGACCTTCTGAGCAGTAGCCTCAGGCATGGTGACAAGGAGGCTGTTGCAGCTTCACAATTGGGTGGCTGATGCAGGGCTCAAGGCAAGTCTGTCAAAGCTACCCTTTAAGGGGGATGCTGTATGGCAAGGAATTGGAAGTCTACAGACCCAAGGTGCTAGCACCTCAGGGATTACTGGAGATTTAGTTCAGGCAGGCCCCTATCCCAGCAAACTAAAAGATGCAAGGCCTAGCCCTTTTGGGGGGTCATGAGGACCAGGAGAGAGACAGCAGCAGCCACAAGTTTCACACTACCAACCCACCCTTAAAAAACCCCCACCCCCGTCTCCCAGGTGCCTTCTGTGATAGTACCGCTAAATGGTCATCTCAAGAAGTTCTATATGGAATGAACCCATATCATGTCAGGCCAGTGGGCTCTGGACACTGTTCTAAGGGGGCTATGTCTTGGACCTTTTGGTTCTAGTCCCATAGACATTTATGACCTCTCCATATATATTCTTCCCAGACCAAAAGAAATCAATAAAGGCCACGCTGGCAAGATTACAAGACCTCCAAGTAATTGTTCCAGTACCTGAAGGAATCTTACTCAATATATTTCATTTTCCTATCCTGGACCTCAACAGATAACATAAGAAATTTCCATACTGGATCAGACCAAGGGTCCATCAAGTCCATCTGTTTCCAACAGAGGCCAATCCAGGCTATAAGTACCTGGCAAGTACCCAAACACTAGCTATATCCCATGCTACTGATACTAGTAATAGCCGTAGCTATTTTCTAAGTCAACTTGAATAATAGGTAATGGACTTCTCCTCCAAGAACTTATCCAAACCTTTTTTAAACCCAGCTATACTAACTGTACTAACCACATCCTCTGGTAACAAATTCCAGAGTTTAACTGTGTGTTGAGTGAAAGAATTTTTTCCTATTAGTTTTAACAGCACTACGTGCTAACGTCACGGAGTGCCCCCTAGTCCCTCTATTATCCAAATGAGTACTGGGTACTTGTTAGGTACTTGAAGCCTGGATTGGCCACTGTTAGAAACAGGATGCTGGGCTTGATGGCCTCTTGGTCTAACCCAGTATGGCAATTTCTTATGTTCTTAAATAACTGATTCACATTTACCCATTCTAGACCTCTCATGATTTTAAACACCTCTATCATATCCCCCCTCAGCCGTCTCTTCTCCAAGTTGAACAGCCCTAACCTCTTTAGTTTTTCCTCATAGGGGAGCTGTTCCATCCCCTTTATTATATTGGATGCCCTTCTCCATCACAACTATATATTTTTTGAGATGTGATGACAAGAATTGTATACAGTATTCAAGGTGCAGTCTCACCATGGAGCGAAGCAGAGGTATATGATATTTTCCATTTTTTTCACCATTCCCTTCCTAATAATTCCTAACATTGTTTGCTTTTTTCACTGCCGCAGCACACTGAGCTGACGATTTCAATGTATTATCCACTTTGACATCTAGATCTCTTTCCTGGGTGATAAGTCCTAATATGGAACCTAACCGTGTAATTACAGCATGGGTTATTTTTCCTTATATGCATCACCTTGCACTTATCCACATTAAATTTCATCTGCCATTTGGATGCCCAATTTTCCAGTCTCAGAAGGACCTCTTGCAATTTATACAATCTGCTTGTGATTTAACCACTCTGAATAATTTTGTATCATTTGCAAATTTGATTATCTCGCTCATCGTATTCCTTTCCAGATCATTTATAAATATAATGAAAAGCACGGGTCTTAGTATAGTTTCCCGTCGATAGCAGGGCTGAATTAGCCATGCTGTCATGGGATCTGTCCATCAGGTCCCGGAGGCGGAGCTTGATAAAGCAGAGGTTAAGTTTTGTATTCTCTGCGCCTGCGTGTGTGTGTTCCCGCGCAGGCAGATCTACTTTCCTCAGTCTGTTTTTTCCGCGCGCGGAGCCAAGACTTTCCTCACATGTCTAAATCAGGATTCAAACGCTGCCGCTGCAACCGGGTGATGTCGGTAACAGACGGGCATGACCGGTGTTACCGGTGCCTGGGCAGCGCGCACGACGTGTCAAACTGCGAATTTTGTGCGAAGATGTCCCCCAGAGCGAAGCGACAGAGGGTCTACAGACTCCGAGAACTTCTCAGCACGCCGGAAGCGTCAGAGGCCCACTCTTCACCGGGACCGGTGAAGAAGATACAATATTCGGCACCTAAGGCTCTGTCCGATAGTCAGGTAACAGGGGAGCAGGGCTCTGCGATCCTTCCTTACCGAAAACTATCTTCTCATTCGACGTCTAGTAAAGACTCGAGACGTAGCCGATCGCCTCATAGGCAAACCGAAACGTCCCGCCATTTGACGCCGAGTCTCAGCCCCTCACCGCGCCCTCTGGAGGGATCGCGTCATGAACTGCAAAAACGGCGCCACAAGGCTCAGAAGGCCAAAGACGCGGCGCCAAACGATCCACCCGATAAGGCGCCGCACAAGCCGACGCCGACCACTGCGGCATCAAAACTCGCGCCCCCGCAGCAAATGGAGCGCACGGCGCCGAAAATAGTAACGGCGCCGAAAAAACCTATGGCGCGGGAGGCCCACAAGGAGCGGAAATCCCAAATGGCGCCGAAAGACAGTACTGCGCCGAAACACCATACGGAGCCGAAAGACAAGATGGCGCCGAAGGACCGTATGGCGCCGAAGGACCGTATGGTGCCAGGAAAACATACGACGCCACAACAATTCAGGCACCTTCCAAAGGCACCAAAAGGCCCTGCGGTACCAGAAAAACAGGTGCCGCCGGCAAGCCTCACAGAGCGTCAAGACTCCAGAAATCGCGCGACGCCGGACCATTCAAAAGGAGGGCGAGAGATACCGGGTCCTTCCAAGGATGTAAGGGGTCGTTCGTCAAAGGTACACACAAAGGAGCCCACAGGAATGTTTGTGACTATACCTACAAACCGAGACCCGAAACTATACGCATTGTCGGAGACAAAAAGGGAGACTCATAAACGCAAGAGGTCAGATAACTCCTCTTCACGTAGTTCTCATCATAGAAGATCCAGTTCCTCCTCGCACAGCTCCCGGAACCCGCGTAACCCATCAGACGACCTCGTCTCTCGTCGTAGTAAAGAAAGAAGGCGGGACCCATACCGGGACCACAAGACAAAACATCCACGACATAAACCAACCAGCCCTTCAACGTCCGGGTCGTCTCGTTTTTCCCATCACCGGGACGATGACTCCCCGATATATCTCACATCTCACGCTTCGCCGGGTTCGGTGTCTGAACCGGACCATTCACATCATACTCCTAGTCCTCAGGAAGATCAACAAGGACTGAACACGGCAAAACCAATGCCGCAGGCGGCAAAGGATGCCTTCTGGCAGTTATCACAGTCATTGTCAGGGTTTTACGAAGCCATTCAAGCATCCTTTATCATTGAGAAGGATAAAGGGAAATCCAAACAAGTTCATACATCTTCAGAACTGCTAGAAGACGAGAATGTACAGCTTTCTCCCCTACCGGAACGAGCTAGTCCGCTGTCACCAACCCGTTCTGTATCGCGTGACCAGGACGATTCTTTTTCCGATTCACCTACTTCATCTACTGGGTTCCCCTCAGACCCTCAAGAAGGTCAACAAGAACCATACTCACCTCCTGAAGATCTTTCCTATCCGAAGTTTTTGGAAAAGATAGGAAATATTCTTCAACTACAAATTCAAAAGGAACAGGACCCCAGAGCTGAAACGTTGGGGCTTCTAAAAATTTTCGACGTCCCAGGTGAACCGACCACGCTTCCACCTCATGACCTACTACACCGATTGCTATTGAAGTCGTGGGAGACCCCTCAGTCCATGCAATCAGTATCCAGGAAGACGGATATTAAATTTAGAATTAGAAAGGAAACTCCATATGCTCTTCCGCAACTGCCGCATGAGTCAGTGGTGGTCGAGTCCGCGATGCAACGCTTTAAGAAACCAAAACTCCACACATCTTATCCACCGAATAAAGACCATAGGTATCTGGATGAGGTGGGAAGGAAGATATACCAGAATTCGATGCTCACAACACGTATAATGCACCACCAATTTTTTATGGTGCAATATTTATACGATTGCATCCAGGCCACTAAAGGCCTCCTTTCCACCGCGGGGGGACAAACACCGCAAACCCTGCATGATATGGAGGAATGTTCTCGTCATCTACTCCGCTCAATCTATGAGGGCATGGAGACCTCCTCCAGAGCGTCCGCAACGGCCATCGCGGCTCGCAGAACGGCATGGCTTCGCTCTAGTTCTATTAGAGAAGACGTGCACAGCAAACTTGCCAACCTGCCCTGTACGGGCGATAACCTGTTTGGGGCTAAATTGCAAGAAACGGTGGGTAAGCTCAAAGATGAAGCACTAGCCGTACAGTCCCTACACTCTCATGCCACTTACCACCCGTCGAAGCGGTTTGCTCCTTACCACCGTAAATCCATCTACGGAAGGAGACCCTTCCTCCAGTATCAAGGATACCGCTCTCAGACCTACCAAACATATCAACCCTATCAGAGGCCGCAGCACCAACAACAACAGTCTACTCTGCCTCGGAGGGGTAGGCCTCGCGCGCAGCGTCAACAGACGCAGCAGCAATCGACTGCCCCGAAAACCACTCAGTCTTTTTGAGCTTGCAACCACCATCACTCCAACCATTCCCGCCAGGAAGAATCCAGTCCCGGGTGGCAGTTTGGAATCAGATAACATTGGATCAGTGGGTACTGGACATAGTCAATCAAGGTTACCGTCTGCAGTTTCAGTCCAAACCGCATCTCCCGCACGTCCCCTCCATCAGGGCCTTCCGGGATCATCCGCAACTCCAACAAGAGATATTACACCTATGCCAACAGAAGGCAATTGTCCGACTACCCTCGCACAACCACAATCAAGGGTTTTATTCCCCATATTTCCTAATTCCCAAGAAATCGGAAGGCCTGCGACCTATTCTAGATCTCCGGGAACTCAACAAATGTCTGAAAAAGGAGAAATTCAAGATGGTATCCTTGAAATCCATCCTACCCTTACTGCAACCCAACGATTGGATGTGTTCCATCGACCTGAAGGATGCGTATACTCACATTCCAATCCACCCCTCTTCTTGGCAATACCTTTGCTTCACTTACAGACAGCAACATTACCAGTACAGAGTACTTCCCTTCGGGTTATCAGCGGCACCCAGGGTGTTTACCAAGTGCATGGTAGTGGTGGTGGCTCATCTCCGACAGCAGGGGATAACGATTTTTCCTTATCTGGACGACTGGCTAGTGGTAGCGCCATCACAGGACCGCCTCCTCTGTCACCTAGATCGAATCCTTCGTTGCCTACATCAACTCGGTCTGGTAGTCAATTTCAAAAAGTCTCACCTAACGCCGACACAACACCTACAATTCATAGGGGCGTACCTGGACACCACCCAATCCAGGGCATTTCTACCACAGGACCGGCAAACACAGATGCAGAACCTCCTGTGCGACCTCTTACCGAGGCCAGCCTCGTCGGCCAGACAAATCCTAGTCCTTCTGGGCCACATGGCTGCGGCCAATTTTCTAGTCCCAAATACCAAATTGCACATGCGACGACTGCAGTGGGGACTCAAAAGGCAATGGAGTCAACACTCCCAACCACTCACACAATCGATTACCCTCACCGCAGAAATGAAAAAGGACATAAATTGGTGGCTCCTTCCATCCACATTAGTAAAAGGAGCATTATTCCGACAGCCAATGCACGACTCTGTTCTGACCACGGATGCCTCCCGGAAGGGCTGGGGGGCACATCTCGAGGTCCACGAGACACAAGGGCTCTGGTCCTTAACAGAGCAGACAATGCAAATAAATTTCCTAGAGCTTCGAGCGATTCGCAACGCTCTCCAAGCGTTTCAACCCTTTCTGAAAGGACGACGAGTCATGGTATACACAGACAATCAAGTGGCAATGTTCTATGTCAACAAACAGGGCGGCTCGGGCTCTTGGACCCTATGCAAAGAAGCATTGCTCACCTTCCAATTTGCACACCAGCATTCCATACATCTCCAAGCCACCTACTTGCCGGGGATAGCAAACACAAGGGCGGACAGATTGAGCAGAATCTTCCACCCACACGAATGGTCCCTCAACCGGGACGTAGTGCTCAGTATATTTGCCAGGTGGGGCACGCCATTGATAGACTTATTTGCGACAGAACTCAATGCGCAACTTCCACAGTTCTGTTCGATTCGTCCCAGCATGTTTCGGATGGTACAGGATGCCTTCCTCATTCCATGGACTCCAGGGCTTCTATACGCGTTTCCGCCCATTCCCTTGCTCACCAGAACAATTCAAAAATGCATAATGGACAAGGCTCAATTGATCCTCATTGCCCCAGCCTGGCCCAGACAACCCTGGTACAGTTACCTCCTGCACCTCTCCACCGAGGCACCGATATGACTGCCACAACGACCAGATCTACTAGGGCAGGATCAGGGAACGCTGTTACACCCACTGCATTCATCCCTATACTTAACGGCGTGGGGATTGACAGGTGGTTACTAACTGAGCAAAATGTCTCTTTTGCTGCTCAACGCATCCTACTGGAATCCAGGAAACCCTCTACTAGGCGCAATTACCAGTATAAATGGAAAAGGTATACCACGTGGTGCATAGCCCAGCAAGTATCTCCTATGGACTGCTCACCACAGTTATTGCTGGATTATCTTCATACCTTATTCGAAATGGGACTCCCCACGAATTCCATTAGAGTGCACCTCAGTGCCATTGCGGCCTATCACAAACCATATAAACAGGCCTCTATAGCCACTCACCCTTTACTCACCCGTTTCCTCAAGGGTCTCCTACATATCAGACCCCCCACAACCAAACCGCCGGTTCCCTGGAATATAAATATAGTACTGGAACAGCTCATGCTTCCTCCATTTGAACCATTGGAATCGGCACACATAAAATTCCTTACTTGGAAGGTGGTGTTCCTAGTAGCCGTCACCTCAGCTAGACGAGTCAGTGAGCTGCAAGCACTAGTGCATTATGAACCATATTTACAGTTCTTTCATCAGAAGGTGGTCCTTCGAACTCATCCTACATTTTTGCCAAAGGTCGTGTCTCAATTTCACATTAATCAGACTATAGAGCTTCCTATATTTTTTCCTAAACCGCATGCATCGTCGAGAGAAGCGTTGCTTCACACCCTAGACTGTAAAAGAGCTCTTGCTTACTATAAGAATAGGACGTCCTCTTCCACACGTCCTTCACAACTGTTCCTATCCTTCGACCCTAAGGCCCCAGGACTATCAGTTTCGAAATGTACAATATCCAGCTGGATAGTTCAATGTATTCAGTTCTGCTACGACAAAAGAAATGACGTCCTCTCAAGCAAACCAAAGGCTCACCAAGTTCGGGCCCTAGCAACCTCTTGGGCTAATCTCAGAAACATACAGCCCATAGACATTTGTAAGGCAGCTACTTGGACTTCCTTACATACGTTTACTAGACATTATTGTCTAGATCAGCAAACGTCATCAGATGCACAGTTAGGTGTCACAGTCCTACGAGCTGCAATGGATCATGACCAGTGATTGCCACTCGTCTAATAATTGGGAGCTTGTGACTCCCATGACAGCATGGCTAATTCAGCCCTGCTATCGACGGGAAAAAACAAGTTTGCTTACCGTAAACGTTGTTTCCGTAGATAGGATGAATTAGCCATGCTGACCCTCCCTCCTCCCTGGCAATCACAATACACCAATCGTTATACTGCTTAATCACAGACTGAGGAAAGTAGATCTGCCTGCGCGGGAACACACACACACGCAGGCGCAGAGGATACAAAACTTAACCTCTGCTTTATCAAGCTCCGCCTCCCGGACCTGATGGACAGATCCCATGACAGCATGGCTAATTCATCCTGCTATCTACGGAAACAACGTTTACGGTAAGCAAACTTGTTTATCCCTGAGGCACTCCAAAGCTCACACCCCTCCACTTAGAAAATTGTCCATTTAATCCTACTCTGTTTCCTGACTTTTAACCAGTTTGTAATCCACGAAAGGACATTGCCACCTATCCCATGACTTTTTACTTTTCTTAGAAGCCTCTCATGAGAAACTTTGCAAATGCCTTCTGAAAATCCAAATATACTACATCTACCGGTTCACCTTTATCTACATATTTATTAATCCTTCAAAAAAGTGAAGCAGATTTGTGAGGCAAGACTTGCCTTGGGTAAAGCCATGCTGACTTTGTTTCATTAAACTATGTCTTTCCATATGTTCTGTGATTTTGACCTTTAGAACTCTTTCCACTATTTTTCCTGGCAGTGAAGTCAAGCTAACTGGTCTGTAGTTTCCCAGATTGCCCCAGAGCCCTTTTTAAATATTGGAGTTACATCAGCCACCCTCCAGTCTTCAGGTACAATAGATGATTTTAATGATAGGTTACCAATTTTAACTAATCGATCTGAAATTTCATTTTTGAGTTCCTTCAGAACACTAGGGTGTATACCATCTGGTCCAGGTGATTTACTACTCTTCAGTTTGTCAATCAGGCCTACCACATCTTCTAGGTTCACCTTGATTTGGATCAGTCCATCTGAATCATTACCCATGGAAACCTTCTCCAGAACAGGTATGATTTTAATGACAGGGTCTCTCACTTTCGGTTGGAATGGTTGTGCACCATAATCTTGTCAGTAAGAAAATGAGAGTACTTGACTTCTCTTGATCTAGCCAACGCCTATTTCTGTAACCCAATTTGGGAATCCTATCAAAACCTACTATTCTTTTTGTGTCCTGGGCAAACATTATCAGTTTCAGACCCTGCCTTTTGAGTTGGCAGCCACTCCAAAAACCTTTATCAAAGTGATGATTGTAGTGGTGGCAGTGCTGCGCAAGCAGGTGATATTGGTTTCTTTCTAGACAACTGGCTAATCAGAGACAAATTCCAAGAGAGCAATCTTAAGGAAAAGCACTACTGCTCATGCAGTGCTTAGCTTAGGTGGTAAATCATACAAAAAGCACTCTTTGCCCTACCCAGTCCTTGGAATTTTTAGGGGCCCTGTTCGATACCTTGGAAGACAGTTATTCTCACCTTGAAAAGAATGGGGATGTGCAGAATTTTCAGGACCAGAGGGCACCCAGAGAATGGGACGAACTATCCTCTTGGTTCTCATAAGTATGATAGACCTGGTCCCTTGGGACAGAGCCCGCTGCAGTGGTCTCTGTCGTCCTGATGGTCCCCAGAGTCACAGAACGACAAGGTTCATCTTCCTCTACCTGCAGCGGTAAGAGAAAGTTTGAGATGGTGGTTGGATTCATAGAAACATGAAGGCAGAAAGACCATATGGCCTATCTAGTCTGCTCATCTGCCCAATAAATTTAGCTTTATAATTCTAATCACTCTTAGATATCCCCTGAATTTATCCCGGTTTTTTGACTTCAGATACTATTTTTGTCTCCACCAACTCTATTGGGAGGCTGTTTCATGCATCCATCACCCTCTCTGTAAAGAAATCTTTCCTAAGATTACTCCTGAATCTATCCCCTTTTGCTCTCATCCCTTGTTCTAGAGCTTCTTTTCCATTGAAAAATATTGGCCTCCTGTGCATGGAAACCTTTGAGATATTTGAATGTCTCTAACATAGCTCTTCTTTCTTGTCTTTCCACTAGGGAATACATGTTTAGATCTTTGTCTATTCCTATTTGCTTTAGAATAAAGACCACTGACCATTTTAATTATCACTTTCTGGATGTGTTTATATACTTTTCAAGGTGTTGTCTTCAGAATTGTACACAGTATTCCAAATGAAGTCTCACCAATGACGATATCATCTCGCTTTTTCTGCTGACCATTCCTCTCTCTCTGTAGTCAAGCATATATATGGCTTTTGCCATTGCTTTTATCCAATAGTTGGCTATCTTAAGATCATCAGATATAGTCATCCAGATCCCATTCTTCTTTTGTGCTTAGAAGAATTTAATCTCCAATATTGTACCTCTCCTGTGGGTTTTTGCATTCTAATTGAATTTCTTTGCATTTTTAGCATTAAATCTTAGTTGTCAGACCCTAGACCATTCTTCAAGCTCTGTTCGATCTCTTCTCATTCAGCCAGTTTGCTGAAGGGAATAGAGCTGGATCCTCCAGGTTGGATAACCATAACCATAGACATTAACAGACTCAACTGGAGAGCCTATTGCTAAGGACATATAGCCCAGGGTCAGTGGACGATGAAGAAAGCGGAGAACTCAATAAAAAGTTTGGAAACAATAGACATCAGGCAAGTTCTCCATCCGTTTCTGCCCTTGGTAAGAAGTCTTGCTGCCAAGGTCCTGTCGGGCAATGCCAAAGCAGTAACATATGTAAACAAGCATGGAGGCACTTAGCAGCTGGACCTTGGCATCTGAGGCAACTGATCTGTGCGAGTGGGCAGAAATCAGTTTGCATCTACTCTCAGCCTCCCGTATTGTTTGAGGAGTTGAATATCCAGGCTAACTTCCCCAGCAAGAACAGGCTAGACCCCGGGAAGTGGGAACTCAACCATCAGATATTCCAGATGAGAGAGAGCCAATGGGGAAAGTTGGCCATAGATCTGGTGGTAACTCACCAGAATGCCAAGGCCCACAGCTTCTTCAGCCTTCGGAGGGAGTCAGACTCCTGCGGGATAGACGACCTCGTAAGACCCTAGCCACAGTATGGCCTCATGTACATGTTTCCTCCCTGGCCCCTCCAGGGAGAACACTGAAAAGAATAAAAACCCATATATCCCTAACAATCTTATTAACCCTGAACTGGCCAGGGAGACTGGTATGCTTACCTGGTAAGGTTACTGGCAGGATACCATACACCTTCCCAGGGCTTGCAGTCTGTTGTAGCAGGGGCAGAGCTCAATGGAGGACCTGTCTCCATTTTGTCTTATGGCCTGACCCTTGAAAGGACATGCCTGCATAGGAAGGGATACTCCTCAGTTTCAACTATTCTGAAGGCCTGAAAACCTTCCACTTCATTGGCATATATCCATGCCTGGCATCTGTTTGAGTATTTTGTGGAATCAGGAGGATGCCTCTCCAGAAGGCTTATGTCACATTCATTCTCAACTTCAAGCAGGATTAGATAGAGGACTATCCCTGAGCTCTCTAAAAGTTAAGGTAGCAGCCATATCCTGCTATAGATGGCCAATCCGTGCTCTGCAAGATGTTCTTGGAGGGGCTAAGCATGTTAGGTTACTCTTTAGACCAATAATGGGATCTCAATCTGGTACTTGGGGCTTTAACAAAACCTCCCATTAAGCCCTTGAAGCAGGTGTCATTGAAAAATCTTTCTCTTAAAAATAGCAGCAGCTGTTTGCTCGGCGAGATGTATCTCAGAGGTACAAGCTTTTATCATGCAGGGATCCCTACTTGTCCTTTACCAAAGACTCCGTTACCTTCTGCCCTGTTCCTTCCTTTTTACCCAAGGTAATTCTACCTTTTCACCTTATCCTTTCCCTACCAGCCTTTCAGGAGGCCAAATCACAGAAGGTAAATTCCAGGTTGCACAGATTGGTCATTCGGCACATACTATTAAGGTACCTAAAGGTTACAAATGCCTTCTAGAAGTCAGATAAACTATTCTTCCTTCATGAAAGTCCACAGAAGGGTCATGTGGCCTCTAAATCCAACTACATTCAGATGATTAAGGAGACAGTCATGTCGTCTTACTTCCTTGCAGGTAAGCAAGCTCCAGCCTCCCTCAGGTGGCATCATGGGTGGCCCCAGAAGACATCTGCAGAGCAGCCACCTGTAGTTCTTTATATAACTTTACTAAGCATTGCAGGCTGGATATACAGGCAAAGGCAGATGCAGCCTTTAGATCAAATGTTTTAAGGGCAGCACGCTTTACTCCTTCAAGGCAGGAGGACATAGCTTAGATACTTCCCACAAGTAACAACTAGTCTAGCAGGAAGATATGGAAGGTGAAATTTTAAGCTTACCTGATAATTTCCTTTCCTTAAGTGCTGCTACACCAGTCCAGGACCCATCCAGACATGGGTGCTGCCAGTAGGCATAGGTAGAATGGAAGTAGTCACGTGCTTTGCTTTTCCTTCCTTCTTTTCTTTTCAGTTTTCTTCCACCTACTCAAACCCCTTTTTTGTTTTCTCCTTGGCATCAGAGGCAGAAGTCATGTTCTCTCTGCCCTTCTTAGAGAATAATAGTAGCTTCATCTGCACTCAGGCAGGCTCATCCACACCAGTGGGTTATGCACATCTACCATAGAGGAAGACAAAGTAAAACTAACTCGCTGACATCACTGACATATAGCCCTGCCCCGACATCAGCCTGCTAATATTCCCCATCTTGAGATGGACCCGTCGGCAACCTCTTGTCCTTTTCAGGAGTAATTTTGGTACATCCCACTGGTGTGGAATAGGACTGTTTGAGTGCAGAGGAATTATTTATCTGATAATTTCCTTTCTTCTAAGGAAGGCAGGCCAATCCACAACCCACCCTGGACTGCCTACTTGCTTTTAGTTCATCCTTTATATGTGGACAGTGAAGAGTATTATTTCTGTTAGCTAATTTGAAGGACTGGTAAGTGACATAACCAGCCATTAAGATGAGGAGTTAACTTTTTTGCACAGTTGTTTGGAAGAATGAGTGGTTGATTATTAATAGTCAAGTCCAATTATAATCAGTTTGTCTACAGTTTGGCTTTTTTAGAGATACCGGCGGGCTGATGTCGGGGCAGGGCTATATGTCATTGACATCAGCAAGTCAGGTTTACTCCGTCTCCATCTGCTGGTAGGAGTGCATAATGCACTGGTATGGATTGGCTTGCCTTCCTTAGAGGAAAGGAAATTTTCAGGTAAGTAGTAACTTCTCCATATGAGGAGGAAAAGAAAAGGGAAAGAAAAAAGTATATATATTTGTACATAATGAATGATAATAGCACACTAAGTGAATGTGGCAATCATGGAGACCAAGTCAAGGGATCTCTCTTTCTGGTACATCCATTTATTTATTTTTTACACTCTCATTTGAGTAGCGTAGTTGTCCCTTTTTTGCTTTAACAGAAGGTTACTGGCATCTTCCTCAAACTCCACCTCCCTTATAGCTGACGTGATGTCACAAGGGAGAGAAGAAAAATGTGTCCTTTGTCTCTTGCAGTTACGGAGGAGGGAATTCCCACAAGTAATGGCTGGTCAAGCAGGACTCAAGGAAAGGAAATAATCAGTTTAAATTTCACCATATTTATTAGCACCTTTTATATCCTTTCTGGCTACTCCTAAGGCAGCTAACAATATTATACAGTATTCCCAAAAGAGACTGATCGTATTTGTTTAGGTATTTATATTGTTCTCTTGATGCTCTGATCTCCTCCATGGCTTTCAATACCACCTTTATGCTCATGACTTCCTGTTCTACCACGCTACACCATAAAATATATCAGGAATCCAGTCTCAGATCTCAGCTTGCTTGTCAAATTTTGCTGCTTGGATGTCCACTTCCAAATTAAACTTATCATGGCAGAACTCCTCATTTTTCCCCCAAAACCCTCTCCCCCTCCTTTCTTTCGTTCAGTAGATAGTGTGGTAGCTAAACTGGAATCAGGGGCAGCTTTCTTAGTGGACACTTGTATGGGAGCGGTTAGGTATACAGGTTATAGGTGTGATTGATGCTTTGAATGCCCCAATATCAAAGCTTACGCTCAGGACATTTCCAGTATGATGGCGCTGCAATTCCTCTCTCTTAATGTTAAGGGGCTACACACCCCTCGTAAACGGCACCTTCTTCGCCAAGATATTCAAGCGCTGGGAGCCAAGATAATATGCTTGCAAGAAACTCATCTTAAAAAACGACATGAATACTTGCTTAACTGGCCTGTGTTCTCACATAAGTTCTTCTCCACTGCCAGGCCGACATCCAAATACACGGGAGTCTGCATATTATTCTGCCAAGGGGAGGATTATATTATTCACAAGTACTTAGGCGATATCAATGGTCGTTATGTGCTAGTTTGTTTTGAATTGCAAGGGACCACTTACACATTATTAAATATCTATGCCCCCAACCAGAATCAGAAAAAATTTTATTTAGAGTTAGATGGGCTCTTAGACAAAGAAGGGGAGGGCCTGATTATAGTCGTGGGGGACTTTAATATGACTCTTGATCCCCGTGTGGACAATTCAAAGAGTGCACTAGAGGGTTCCCGCCTACACCGAAAGAGTCTAAAATCCCTCATAGATAACTGGAATTTAATAGATACATGGAGGCAGCAGAACCCAACCGGGAGAAATTACACCTTTTTTTCAGCTCCCCACTGTACATATTCTCACATAGACTTTTTTCTGATTGATAAAGCGCTCACAGACAGAATTGGGGATGCAGACATTTAGAACATCACGTGGTCAGATCATGCTTCCATAACCTTAAACATACGTACTAAACCTGACAACACGGGTTTTAAATCTTGGAAACTAAATGACACCTTATTACACGATGATCTGTTTCGTCAACAGATAACTGACGCTATCCAGGAATATATCACTTTTAATAAGGGGGAGCCCACTCTAATCTGGGACTGTCTTAAAGCGGTATTGAGAGGTAAATTTATTTTAAGGGGAGCCTACGTGAAACGTTCTAAACTGGAGGAAAAACAAAAAATTCTAGGGAAAATAGTGACACTGGCACAAGAGCATAAACATATGTTATTTGGCGCCACTTATTCCTATCTACAACAGGCTAGAGAGGAATTGAAAGTATTTACCTCAGCGGAGTTGACTGACCAACTACAAATGTTGAATTTGGAACGGTATGCCTGGGGTAACTGATCCGGGAAATTACTGGCTAGACTTTTAAGACGCAGACAAATGCAGAACCAAATTCTGGGGATCAGAACCACAGGAGGAGACTTATTAACCTCCCCCCCAGACATATGCCATAGATTCCATGAATTTTCTGGCGCTCTATATACCGCTAATCCACATATAAACTCTGACCAAATTCAGAACTACCTTGGGAATATCACCCTTCCCGCTTTAACGCCGGAGGAAAGGTGTAGGCTTGATAGAGAGATTTCGCCGCTAGAAATTCAGTGGGCAATTAGAGACCTCAAGGCTAACAAGGCCCCAGGGTTGGATGGCTATACGCCACACTTTTATAAAACATTCTCTGATTCCCTAACACCACTCTTGCAAGTGCTATTTAACTTTGAGGGATGGTGAACATCTGAGACCAGGATCTAATGAAGTGGGGATCACTATCCTGGGGAAACCGAGACGCGACCCCTCTAATTGTGGGTCTTATAGACCCATCTCTCTTCTAAATATAGATCTTAAAATACTCGCTAAAATTATGGCAAACCGGATGAATAGCGTCATGGCGAAGTTGGTTCACACAGATCAAGCGGGGTTCATACCTGGTAGGATGGCAGCGGACAATATCCGCAAAATAGTAGATCTAATTTGGTGGGCCAGAAAAGAATCTATGTCGATGGTCTTGTTATCTGTGGATGCAGAGAAGGCCTTCGACATGGTGCATTGGCAGTTTCTGTTTCACACTTTGAGGGCAAAGAATTTTGGAGATAAATTCTTAACTTGGCTGCAACAACTTTACACTAACCCCACTGCTCGGGTAAAAGTCAATGGAATATATTCTGAAGCTTTTAATATTCAGAGGGGAACGAGAGAGGGATGCCCTTTATCGCCGCTGCTGTTTGCATTGTTTCTTGAACCGCTGGCTATCACTGTGAGGAATAGCTCGGTGATACAGGGCGTGACGGTGGAGGATGGGTCATATAAGATGTCTGTTTGCAGATTATATTCTGTTTACCCTGACTGACCCGACAACATCACTAACAGGGGCCTTGGCGGCATTAATCGCTTTCGGGGAGGTTTCGGGATTTAAACTTAATATAGATAAATCCGAGATTTTAAATATTACACTACCCAGCTCTGAGCTTGCAGAACTACAGAAGAAATTCCAGTTCCGCTGGGCTCCTACCAAAATAAAATATCTGGGAGTCTACATTAGCAAAGACCCGACGGAGCTCTTACAGCTGAATTACCCACCCCTCATACGCAAAATATTCTATGATTTAGATCGATGGTCCGAACTATATATTTCATGGTTTGGGAGAATTGCCTCCGTCAAAATTAATGTCCTTCCACGGATAGGATATTTATTCCAGGCGCTCCCAATTCCTATACCGGATGCTATGATAAACAGTTGGCAGAGGCGCATATTCTCGTACATATGGAAAAGAAGACCCCCGAGAATATCTAAAAAAAAAAAAAAAAAAAGTCATGTATAGACCTAAGATAAGGGGAGGGCTAGGGGTCCCTAATTTGAAGTGGTATTATGTCGCGTCCCAGATAAGGGCCATTTTTGATTGGCATAGAAAAGGGGATCAGAAACAATGGGCCGTAATCGAACAAACAATATCTAGCACAGCCCCGCTTAGCTCATTGATTTGGCAGCCTAAGAACACACGCTTACCTTTGCGACACATTTCTTCACCAACTCTTAATACATTAATGGTGTGGGAGAAGTGGAAAAATCAGTTGGCAGGGGACAGACGGTATTATTATAGCTCTAGCCTCCGAACAAATACTCTGTTCCCCATGGGCATAACCTCCAAAACGTTTCGCGGCTGGTCCATGAGGGGCATTCGATGCTTTGGACAGCTGTGGGGACTTGAGGGGCTTGTTTAATTTACCTCCTTACAGACAACATATGGCCTACTACCTGCAGATATATACCAATATTTGCAGATACACCACTTCTTCCAAACAGAGAAGGTAGGGAGAGACTTAGCACTGGGTAAGACACAATTTGAATCATGGTGCGATCAAGCCGACACACTGAAGAAAGCTATTTCACAGGTCTATAACTATCTTAACAAGGATCCTAAGAATAAACCAGCTTATATGCAAGCCTGGGAAAGGGACCTTGCACATTCCTTGTCAGAAGAGACATGGGATCAGGTTTTTTCTTACACAAAAAGAGGACCACCCTATTCCCAGCTGGTTGAAAACCGGTATAAGATTTTATTAAGATGGTACTGCTCTCCAGCAAAGATACACAAGTTTAGACCTGCTTATGACGCTAGGTGCTGGAAGGGTTGAGGGGAAGAAGGCACGTTCTATCACATGTGGTGGACTTGCCCCTACTTAGTACAATTCTGGGCAGGTGTTGCTCAACTTATAAGAGATATATTAGGGACGGAGATAGTTCCTACGCCTGAGCAAGTTTTGTTGAATCTACCCTATGATATCCCTGTCACACAGGGAAAACTGGTTACATATATTCTATCGGCCGCAAAGTGTTATATAGCACTGGAATGGAAGATGCTCGGTCCTCTGTCTATTGAAAAAGTTCACACCAGGTTGAACACACTTAGTCTATTACATGCAAGAGTGAGATCTCTTAGAGCTTGCGAGGCGGCTTCATCCCAAAAGGTATGGCAGCCGTTTAGAGACTGGCAGGCTCGGCAGCGCTCAGCAGGGCTCTCAGTCTAGTATTAGTATTACTATTAAATTGGGTTTAGGAATCCTTCCAACAAAGTTTATCTTTATAGTGTGATGGGGGGGGGGAGGGGGGTTAGGTCATTAAAGAAAATTGTGTCAAGTAACTGTTTAAATGATGGACGACCCATTGTCTTGGAAACACGTTTTATTGTTGCATGTCAGCTTGTTCATGGCAATGTTATACTTTTGTACACATTTAATAAAATTATCAATTTAAAAAAAAAAGTATCAACATATATTCTATCATTGTAAACCAGACTGTTTTATTGTAATTGTTTCTGGTGTTCTCACAATCCCTAGCTTGTGCTGATAAACACCCAGTTAAACCTTTTTCCCAGCTTCAGATACCAGAGAAACTAGGTTCTTGAATACCAAACATTTATTAGAATGATAAATGCTTCAAGGTAGGAATGACAAGGTATCAAGGATAACTGCACAGATTGTTGAACCTGTGATAAGTCTCCCTGGAAGCCCAATTAACCTGAAGGAGGAAAACAAACTATGACAAGGTGAGGGAAGAGAGATGGGAAGAAGAAAGGGAAAATAAAAGATGAAAGAGTTATGTCTTATGAGTTTATAGGTGGACTCAAGATGAGCTGTTAACTTGCAGGAGCCTTTCTCCAACTGAAAAGCCCTCCAGGAATTAAACAATCCCAGGCTGCTGAGGGACAAGAAAGAAGGAAAGAACATAGAGAGGGCAAGGCAAAAACAAGTCCAGTTAGGAAGTTTAAAACATTTAAATAGTAAATGCGAATACATATAAAATAAGCTCTATTTTATATGTATTCGCATTTATTGCTTCAAGCCAGATTTTGTTCTTTCGACAGTTTCTCTAATAGTAAATGTAGTTCTACCCTGTTCTCCCAGTTCATTGTAACCCCTGTTCATTATAATGCTTTTTGTAATGTTTTTGTTTCACTGTAAACAGATATGATTTGTAATTTCTCTACATGAATGTTGGTATATAAAAGTTCAAAATAAATAGCAATAACCAGTCAGAAAGAAGAGCTTTATACCCTGCAGAAATCTAAGCCAGGTAATATCAAAAGATGACATGGTAATGTAAGAAACATATGCATACACTGTGGAGACAGAACACTCCCTGCTTGGTATCACAGATACCACTGTTATGAAACATATATCAGAACAGGAGTGTGAGTAGTAGAATTAAAGTATTAAATAAATCCTTTTGGTTTTAGGTGCTGGTCATGTAATCAAAATTTTTGATCCATTACAATGTTGTTGTAATATTTTATAATGCAGAAAGCAATCTTCAAAAATATCACTGTGGCTAGTCCATAAAACTCATTATCAAAGGTCCATACTCAGTCTTTACACAACATGATCCCCCAACACGGCCATGTTTCGCCTATCTGCTTCTTCGGGAGGGACTTAGCTGTTAAAATCAAAAGGTAAAAATCAGGACAGACCCAGAAAAGCCTGTACAATAAAACATAATACAGCAACAATATCTGCCATTGGACAATATACTAACGACTTAAAACTGAATGATACAGTGTCGCATGCACCTTTATAATACATTAATATGAGAAAAACGTATCTAAAGGACTGAGAAAGCTAACTTCATAGTGATATGTGAACACAGCATTGGGGGATCAGGTAAAGAGGATTCCAAGTTTGATGCAAAAAATCACATGTTGCCCAGGATCCAATCAGTGCCAGAAAGGAATTACAAGAATATTGACCATTCTATGTCACGATTCAGACCAAAGGGGTGTAAAGAAGGTAATCTAAAAATTCATCTTTGTTCTTTGCATATTAAAAGACAAACCCTATCACCTCTTCTAAGTGGGGCTGGAACTGAGTCAATAGCAAAGAAATGTAGGTCTGAGATTGAATGGGATGTGTCAGACCAGTGTATAGTAAGGGGTGCATTAACATTGTGTCTGCATATATTACTACAGTTTTTATAAATGTGTTTTTTCAATACCTTGAAGTTTTCTCGACATAAAGTAAATTGCAAGGACACAGTGATATAAACAACCCATGTAGAGTTACATAAATATGACACGTGCAAGTTGTAAGAAAACGCTAAAGATGGATGTTCAAAAACAGTCAATATAAGTGAAAGGTCACAGGCTAGACAACTGCTACAGGGTTGATGACCTGTTGATCAATGGATTGATAGTCCTGCAGGGATTAATATCATAGCTGACTAGCATGTCCCTCATATTATGGCCTGATAGAATGCAAAGCTAGGTAGATCTTAAACAATTTAAAGGTGCCAGGGTGTGCCAGTGAAATCAGATTGAGTCACAAATGTGACTCACTTCAGTCAAGTAAGGAAGGATACAAGTTAAGCTCGAAAAGCCTTCTTTGGGGCAGCGGAGAAAAAGCAAATCCCTGTTGAGATAAAGAACCCACTTGTATGCTCACTTAATGAGCTGGCAGGGATAACTCCGTTCTAAAAATTATTTAAACATCTGTTCAGCCTGAATGATGAAATCATGGCGGGAAGAGCATGCACGGCAGAGTCGAAAAATTGACCAACTGGTATACTGTCTCTAAGGGAATGTGGATGGAGACTGATATAAGCAAGAAGGGTGTTTCTATCATTAATGGTAACTAGTACATCTAAAAGTATTTAAAAAGGACTAATAGTATGTGTAAACTTGAGATTTGGGTCCTGGGCATTTAGCCAATCAATGAACAGGAATAACTAGATTTCAGTACTTGTCAGATGAAGAAAATGTCAATGAACCTTTGCCAGGTGACGACCATAGGCCAGAAAGAGGACTAATAATACAAAGTTTGTTTCAAATTCTGTTACATAAAGGCAGGCAATATCTTGGGCCATAGTTGCCCCCATAGCCGTACCTTTAATTTGAAGGAAAAAGTCATCAAATTAAAAATTCTTTGTCAAAGCTAAACTAGTAAATATGATCAAAAAATCAGTGGGAACTCAAATAGGTTGAGGTCAGAGATCGAAGGCCCGACAAACCAAGAAGAGGGCTTCATGGTGTGGGCTATTTGAGTATAAAGCCTCAATATCCAGTGTGATCAGTGTAAAACGTTCAGAGGGTAAGTGTGGAGAGTTGATGAGAGAGAGAAAAATGGCTGGAATCTTGTATATATAGGATCTAGCTGACGAAACCAAAGGTTAAGAAAGTGGTCAATAAATTTGGATAGAGGCTCTAATAATGATCTGATGCGGGGGTTCCTACTCCAATAGTTTGTTTGAATCAAGGCACAAATTTATCTGAGGTGCATTCACTATAAAGAAAAGAGGGGATGTTTGATGGATCACCTTTCCCAGAGTAAGAAATAGATAAAAGGGAACTGGGAAGGGAATTTGGTCCTTAGGAGCATGAGGGGGTCCGTGATTCTGAGTTTAGGAGGTATGATAGTATGTATGAATGGGGGTGGGGTAGGGTTGGGAACTTGGGTATGGAACCAGGCGTTATGTTATGGGGATTAGATTCTGGGGCCCTGGAATGATTGGGGAACTCTGGGGGCTTAGGCTGGGGGGCCCCTGGAGACTTGAGTTTCTTTTGCCATGCTCGATCTGACCTCAACCTATTTGAGTTCCCACTGATTTTTTGATCATATTTACTAGTTTAGCTTTGACAAAGAATTTTTAATTTGACTTTTTCCTTTAAATTAACTTACCATAACTTACCTGGCACTTTAAATTGTTTAAGATCTACCAAACTTTGCATTCTATCAGGCCATAATATGAGGGACATGCTAGTCAGCTATGATATTATTGAGGAATATCGAGTAAGAAAAGGGAAGTGATTATCCCCTTGTACAGGTCCTTGGTGAGACCTCACCTGGAGTATTGTGTTCAGTTCTGGAGACTCTATCTCCGAAGAGACAGAGACAAGATGGAGGCGGTCCAGAGAAGGGCGACCAAAAAGGTGGAAGGTCTTCATCAAATGACTTATGAGGAGAGATTGAAGAATCTAAATATGTACACCCTGGAGGAAAGGAGGAGCAGAGGTGATATGATACAGACTTTCAGATACTTGAAAGGTTTTAATGATCCAAAGACAACGACAAACCTTTTCCGTAGGAAAAAAATCACCAGAACCAGGGGTCACGATTTGAAGCTCCAGGGAGGAAGATTCAGAACTAATGTCAGGAAGTATTTCTTCACGGAGAGGGTGGTGGATGCCTGGAATGCCCTTCCGGAGGAAGTCGTGAAGGACTTCAAAGGGGCGTGGGATAAACACTGTGGATCCATAAAGTCAAGAGGCCGTCAATGAAGAGTGGGTGGCTCGCCAGAATGACGGCTACTGCCTGGAGATAATACCCTTATTCAATAAACATACACATGGTTACTGTGACTCCAACATCGCTCTAAGCTTCAACAGCAAGAGGAAATGTGGAAAAAAGGATTTGCACTCACAAAGCAGGAGTAGCTGGCTTGTTATGGCGGTTACTACCCCAAACCAAATAAGCCTGATACTTCACTTTCAATGCATATCCAGCATAGCTCTCTGCTTCAACGGCAGGGGAGAAGAAAAACTGATACTTCACGCATATCCAGCATAGCTCTCTGCTTCAACGGCAGGGGAGAAGAAAAAATGATACTTCACGCATATCCAGCATAGCTCTCTGCTTCAACGGCAGGGGAGAAGAAAAACTGATACTTCACGCATATCCAGCATAGCTCTCTGCTTCAGCGGCAGGGGAGAAGAAAAACTGATACTTCACGCATATCCAGAATAGCTCCCTGCTTCAACGGCAGGGGAGAAGAAAAACTGATACTTCACGCATATCCAGCATAGCTCCCTGCTTCAACGGCAGGGGAGAAGAAAAACAACCAATAAGGGCTGAATAACATGGTCTGGGTAAAACAAATAAGCATGGGTGTAGCTTGCTTATTGCGGCGGTTACTACCCCTACTACCCCTAACTAATCAAGCTTGATATTTCACTCGGATGCAGCTCCATCACTGCTCTCTACATTAAAGTAGGGGTGGAAGGGAAATAGAACCAAGAGCTAAGAGAAACAGATAAGTATGAGAAAAAAATGTGTGAAGCTTGCTGGGCAGACTGGATGGGCCGTTTGGTCTTCTTCTGCCGTCATTTCTATGTTTCTATATGTTTCTATGTTTCTATGGGTTAAAATAACCTCATAGAATGTTGATGGGATCCACTGTCCAGTAAAACAGAAAAAAATATTGAATATGTTTAAAGGTTTACACTCCCAGATTGTATTCTTACAGGAGACACACATGTCCCATGTAAGAAATTAAAACATGAATGGGTGGGTCATTGCATATATTCCTCGGAGGGAACTTTCCTTTGGCCTCCCAGCCCTATCTACACCCCCCCCCCCCCCCCCCCACACACACTTTTATCACGAAAGTTACACCTTCCCTGGCCGGCCACCTCCGTGCGATTCCCCGGCCCGGGAACGATTTCGGAGGCCGCGGCCATGCCCCGGAACGCCCCGAATGATGCGCCACCGCAACACGCTCCCCCAGGAAAGCCCCGGGGCTTGCGCACGCCGCTGAGCCTATGCAAAATAGGCTCAGCTCGCGCAGGGGGGTTTTGAAAGGGTTACGCGCGTAACCCTTTTAAAATCTACCTCTTAGTGTAATCTAGAAGATGGGTTAAATTCAGCCCATGAAGCGCATTGGGATCTGCAGACATTTCCAGACCTAGATATCTAAAGACACCATCTGCCCACTTTAAGGGAAAAACTCCTCCCCATTGGGCTTTCAAAGACAAGGGAAAGGATAAAGCTTCTGATTTGTCTATATTCAAATGAAACCTGGAAAAAATTCCAAACTGGCAAAATAACTGCAACTATAAAGAAGACCGAGCAAGCAAAAAAAAACTGGGATATGGTCAGAAAAGGCTGCATACTTGAAATTACATGTGCCCATCTTCAATCCCTTTATACCTATATTCATATGAATTGTTCGCAACAAAGGTTCCAAAAAGAATAAGAACAAAAGAGGGAATAGAGAACAGCCTTGCCAGATTCCTGGTTCAATGGAAAAAGTATCTGAATGAACCCCATTGGCCTATACATATGCCTCCAGGTGAAAGTAAAGCAATCTAATAACTTTCTGAAAAAGGCGAGTAAAATCCATAAATTCCAGAAACCGTAAACAGATAATCCCACTCCACCCTATCAAACACCTTTTCAGCATCAAAACAGACTACCAAAAAATGTTCATTCCGCTGCTTACAATGCAACATAGCAGCCACCACCAGGCGCACTTTGGTCCAGGTATAGCGACCTCGTACAAATCCTACCTGTCCATATGCTATGTCGGGGCAACAAAACGGCTAGTCTATCTGCCCAAATTTGGGCATGTAGCTTCTGATCAAAATTTAAAAGGGAAATAGGTTTGTTTATGTATTTATTTAAGAATTTTATATACCGACAATAGTTTGATAAGAGGCAGGCAGAGATTCATCTTTACCTGGCTTAGGGAGAATGATAATCTAAGCCATATTAACCCCCGCTGGATATTCACCATTCTCCAATAAAGCCCGAAACAGATTGCAAAGAGGTAGCGAGAGATGATCAGACAAAATTTTTATAAAATTTGCTACTGAAACCATCAGAACCCAGTGCTTTCAGTGATTTAGCCTGTCTAATTACTATCTTAATCTCTTCTTCATTAACTGGCTTATTCAACCAATCAAGTTGGGCATCAGTAATTCATGGAAGCTGAATGTTGTTCAAAAAATCCTGGGCCTTAAACGGATTGCTGCCCTATGACTGATATATCTTGTAGAATTTACCCAAGGTATTGGTTACTTCTTTATTAGTGTAAGCTAGACACCCCCCCCAATATCTTTTTTTTTTCTTATGTAGCGATCAACTGCGAGCCCATATTCACTATAATTAAACGTGCCATGAATTTCTCAGTTTTAGTATACTGATACAATTTATATTTATAGAAAGCCACACTTTTCTTGGCACATTGATGAAGTAATGTATTCAACTGGGATCTAATAGCCAAGTTTTCCTCTCTATGCTCTTTAGTATTAAAGGTCACCAGTCTCTTTTCGGCACTATTCAACTGTCTTTCCACTCTCAATTTTGTCAATATCACATCTCTGTTTAGCAACAAAAGATATGATATCCCTCCTCAGGACTGCTTTAGCAGCCTGCCAAAGCAAAACCAGGTTGTCTAGATGGGGTTACATTATGCTCCACATATTCCTTACATTTCCTTGTGAGAAACTCATGGAAAGTAGTATCAGCCACCAAAAAATGTTGAAATCTTCATTGTCGGCTTTGAGTATTCCCAAATCCACAAGCCAGATCAAACCAGATCGACATATGGTCAGATAACATAATGTCTCCAATAGCTGCAGTAGCAATATTTGAAAAAAACATTTTTGGAGACCAACAGATCCTGGAAAATGAGGAATGAGCCCTGGACAAGTGCATAAAGTTTCTCTCTAATGGGTGAAGAAGTCTCCAGGCATCAATCACCTGCAATCCATTTTCCAAAAATAAGACTTCCTTGTTTAACCGAATCTTAGCCCCAGGGGTCGGGTTAGATTTATCTAGCTAAGGATCCTGAACCCAATTAAAATCCCCTCATATGTTCAATCTGTCTGTCATATAGAGATACAAGTGTTTAAAGATATCTTCAAAAAAGCAGTACTCAGTTATTCGGCACACAAAGATTATAGAAAACTAGTGGTGTGTTATGCAACTCAGCAATTAAGATCACACAGCGACCTTTGGGATCACTGATATCCTTCTTAATCAAAAGTGAGATGTTTTTAAATATCAGCCCGGCTACACCTGCCGATTTAGTGGTAGCCAAGGCAAATATGACCTCCCCCACTCAACCCTTTTTCAACTTCTGGTGCTCTAGATCATTTAGATGAGTCTCTTGAAAAAAGGCCACATCCGCTCTGTTTTCAAAATTTGGACCTTTTGATTGCTGAGTTTGTGCCACACACATTCCAAGACAATACCCTTACATTATTAGAAGACATTTACTCCAGCACAATGAAGCAACATATAGCAAACTGTCAACAGAACTTTGTGGGAAGAGTGCTCCCAGCACAAATTTGCTTCTAAATTTCCAAGCCAACCACATGTAAAACCCTAGAAAAATACCAGTCCAGTACTGTTATCTGCTCAACTAAAAAAATACTAGTCCCTACCCTTCCCCCTCCTCACCCCCAACCCAGCCTTCCATCCCCCATAACAAGTAACCTCATACTGCAACTACAATGATCACGTTCCTTGCTAAGGCGTGTCTCACCACACACACACCCCCACACAGATACAGCAAATGATAGGCTTTAGCTTCTTGATAGACAATTCCCCAATTTATATCACAAGGTAATAGTTGTACATGAATTAGAAATTAAGTATGAAAAGTATAAGAGCAAAGGATAAAAGAAAACAAGAAAAAAAATAAGGTCCAAGCTTAAGTGCCCAACAGTTACAAGGAAGAGAAAGATAGAACAGTAAAAAAAAAAAAAAGACAGGCAACTATATACAACAGTGTGCCCTGAATTTCAAATATCTGTTTAAGAAATGAGGACCCACATGCAAGCACATCCCCATCAGTGTTTGGCAACAGGCAGGGAAATTTCTGTGCAAGAAAACATTTTTAACCATCCTTCAAGAAAACAGTATCCGTAATTTGGATTAAATTAGGCCCAAGGGCCCAGTAGCTTGTGTGATTGCTCATTTCAGGTATTTGGAGCAAGGTGACAGTGCAGTGTTTGCGATTCCAGTGCCGCTACAAACTTCTTTTCTTCTGCAACTGAAGTAAATTACTTGACTCCATCCTTGTGTGCAATCCGCAGCTTTGCTGGATAAAGTAGTGCAGAGCGGATGCTCATTTGAAACAATTGATAAGCAAGAATCTGGAAAATGGGAGTGGATCTTGAATCTCCTGTTTGGATAAAGGTGACGTCTGATAGCATTCTTTGAGGCTGGGGTGTTTGTTGTCAAGGCACTTGAAATTCGAAAAAAACCATGTGATCCATCAATCAGTTGGAAACCAGAATGATTAAGAAGGTACTCCTTTAGTTTGTCCCATTCTTCAGCAGAAGTTGTTCAGGATCGTGTCAGCCAATGCTATGGAGGTGGGAGACCAGGTGTTAGCATATGGTGGAAGAGGTTGATCTGCTGTTAGACTGGGTGAAGAAGCATGCAAAAGAGCTCCCTGCCATTCATATAGTAGGAGTAGAGAATGCGCAAGTGGATTTTCTCGGTTGCAACAGACTAGACCCTAGAGAATAGAGTTTGTCCCAGGAGGTGTTCCCAGGTTGCGTCCAAATGGGGAAAACCAGTGGTGGACTTGATAGCGGTCAGTAGTGACTCATAAGTGCAAAGAATTTTCAACCGAGGAAAGGTAAGAGGATCATCTGTTTTGGATACCCTGGTTCAAGGATCTTCTTTAGGTCTTACCTCCATGGCCTCTAGTGGACAGAGTCTTGCAGAAGATTTGCAGATAACGGGGACTAGTGTTACTGGTAGCTCCTGACTGGCCAAGGTGCCTCTGGTATGCAGATCTAGTGAGGATGCTGGATGGGATCCACTATGGTGGTTGACTTGGGACAGGGGCCTACTGTTCAGGTGCCAGTAGTTCACAAGGATCCATCTCAGCTGGTCTTATAGCTTGGCCCTCGAGAGGGTTTATCCGTCAGAAGGGATATTCTCAGAAGGTTGAAAATATTATTTTGTGTTGCAAGACATTTTCCACACTATTGAAGCATGTGAGAGTCTGGAAGTTGTTTGAGGTTTGGTGCTCGGTCAGGAAGATCTCGGCAAAAGGAGATTTTAGTGTCAGCTATCTTAGAATTCCTGTAGGGGGCAGTGGATAACAGTGGCCCTTAGCTCCCCAAAGATACAGGTAGCAACTATTACCTGTTACAGAAGTCAGTTGATGGGCAGACTATTATCGTCTTATCCCAAGGTGTCTTGTTTCCTTCAGGGAGTGAAGCATATTCAGTCTTGGCTGAGAGAGTATCTGCTTGGAATCTGAATTTGGTGTAGTCATACCTGATTGGTCATCCGTTTGAGTGAGTCTGAGAGAGATGTTGCTTAAGCTGCTTATTCTTAAAGCAGTGTTCCACCATAGAGCTGCAGGTTTTGTGGGGTTGTGAGTTCCTTTTTAGGGGGGTTTCCTACAAAGAGAAGATTTGCATGCTTCCTTCCTTCTTCCCTTCCATTTTAACTGGATGATAGTCTCCCCTCCTTTCAAAGGGACTCAAGTGGGGAGGAGTATGCTCAACTTTTTCATTTAGATGTTAGTTTATCTGTGATATTTACAGATTGCTAACAGTTTCAGAACATTGGAGCACACTTTGTTCCTTTCAAGGATTCTAGAAAGGATGGAGCAGCTTTGAGGGCTTTGATAGCTCAGATAGCTCATTGTATTAAGAAAGTGATAGGAGAGGCTCACACATTCTAAAGGATTGTCGCTTTCCAAGGATGCAGGCAATGTTTTTTAAGCAGAATTTAGCCTGGGGTTGCTTTTGGAGATTCGCAGAGTGGAAGCCTGATCTTCCTTGCATATTTCAAAGCACTATCACTTTTATTTTATTTTTATTTACATCTTTTTATATACCGCTAATTCCCAAAAAAGGTCCAATGCAGTTTACAGCAGTACATACATAAAATATTCATAAACTGACAAACATTTAATAAAATGTAAACACTTTAAATTTTCATAAAATTCAAATTTTTCCTAAAAGATTTCAGATCCCTTTCTAACCTCAACTCAACCGGTAGTGCATTCCATAATGTGAGTGCAACATGTGGAAAAAGCCCTTTTACGAGTAGTTTGTAACTTAGATTTTCACACAGGAGGAATCACCAGCAAATTGTCCAAATCTGACCTTAATCTCCTTATAGAAGTATATTTTTTTCAATTTTAGCAGCTTTTAAAAACAATAACCAGTACTTTGAATTGTTTATGCCATTTTACAGGCAGCCACAGTACTAGACTAATATGGTCAAAACATGTAAGACCCTTTAAGATCTGTGCTGAAATGTGTTAAATTAACTGTAATGCTCTCATACTTTAAGTTTTGATGGCTGTTTCAGGTGCTGTCTCACCATGGAGTGATATAGAGACATTATGACATTTTCTGTTTTATTTAGTATTCCCTTTCTAATAATTCCCAACATTGTTTGCTTTTTTGACTGCCGCAGCACACTGAGCCAACGATTTCAATGTGTTATCCACTATGATGCCTAGATCTTTCTTGGGTGGTAGCTCCTAATATGGAACCTAACGTGTAATTATAGCATGAGTTATTTTTCCCTGTATGCATCACCTTGCACTTATCCACATTAAATTTCATCTGCCATTTTGATGCCCAATTTTCCAGTCTCACAAGGTTGTCTTGCAATTTATCACTATCTGCTTGTGATTTAACTACTCTGAACAATTTTGTATCATCTGCAAATCTGATTACCTCATTTGTCGTATTTCTTTCCAGATCATTTATAAATATATTGAAAAGTACGGCTCCCAATACAGATCCCTGAGGCACTCCACTGCCCACCCCCTTCCACTAAGAAAATTGTCCATTTAATCCTACTCTGTTTCCTGTCTTTTAGCCAGTTTGTAATCCATGAAAGGACATTGCCACCTATCCCATGACTTTTTACTTTTCCTAGAAGCCTCTCATAAGGAACTTTGTCAAACACCTTCTGAAAATCCAAATTCACTACATCTACTGGTTCACCTTTATCTACATGTTTATTAACTCCTTCAGAAAAGGGAAGCAGATTTGTGAGGCAAGACTTGCCTTGGGTAAAGCCATGCTGACTTTGTTCCATTAAACCATGTCTTTATATATGTTCTGTGATTTTGATATTTAGAATACGTTCCACTATTTTTCCTGGCACTGAAGTCAGGCTCACTGGTCTATAGTTTCCCGGATCGCCCCAGGAGCCCTTTTTAAATATTGGGGTTACATTAGCCACCCTCCAGCCTTCAGGTACAATGGATGATTTTGGAAGCCCTCTGGTTTTTGCATAGAGCATGAGGGGAAAGATGTAGTATATTAAAAATGTTTTCTTAGCTTGTTATATAGAATAATTGCAGGCTAGGTTCAGCATGGGATCCTATATAGAGTGATTTAGCAAACCTGCTTCTCGTCATCTGCTGGTTGAGAAGCATAAACTCATGGATCTGGGCTAGACTCAAGGAGAGGAAATTATCAGGTAAGAATTTCTCATTGTAAAAATAAAGGAAAAGAAGCAAAAAGATAAAATAAAACTAAAATATAGACACACAAATGCAGAGCTAAATAAATAAATAGAAATTCCATGGCTCAAAAAATGTTTGGCTTTTACCTAAGTTTTTAAAATATCTTTCCACCCCTAGGTCAGACTGATGCCTTGTCCTTGTGTGTTGCTGCAGATTTGGAGTCTCACCGACTGAAGGACCGGCTGGTGGAGGATGAGGATTATGTGCTGATTCCATCCAAAGTCTGGAACAAACTAGTCAGCTGGTATGGTGTGGAACCAGAGCAGCCACCTCTTGAGCGAAAGGTGAGGTCTTTTCTGCACGGGAAGGGCTGCCTTCCCCTTCTTTAGTGACAAAAGAGAACAGTATAAAGAACTGGTGGGGTGGTGGGAGGGGGGCGGAGATAAAGCTCAGGGGAGAAGCTGCTAGCAAAGGCAACATGGGCAGGCCTGGATTAACACACAGGCCTATTAGGCCTCTGCTTAGGGCTGCAAAGTTCCTTCACTCACTATCTTAAAGACCTCAAAGCTCACCACATATCTTAAATCCCTCCAGATCTCTGGAGCTCTGCTGCGGTTAGGTATCCTCCGACTGCAGGTTTGTGCAGGTATCAAGTCACTGCTCAAAGGCCTCAGTGATTCCATCTCTTCCAGGCTTCCATGTTGGGTTCTATAAACATAGCATGACATATCCTCTGACTGAAGTGAGTGCAGGCGGAGCTGAGCTCCAGAGATCTGGCAGGAGTTAGTAAGGGAAAAGTTTGCAGATTCTGGGTGGGGGTGGAGGGGTAGCATCAGTATCAACAGGAGAGAGGAAGAAAATGTTTGGAAGTCCGGAGGGGCCAGCATCAGCAGTAGCACCAACACAGGTATTTGATTAAATCTGTCACTAACATATTAAAAGCTTCTGCAAAATATAGGACAATACCAAAAATGAAATGTTAGGGTATAATAGAAAAGTGAGAATCAGATGCAGAGTGAAAAATATAGGAAACTTGTACATTTGTGTAGAGAAAGTGCTGCTGCTTTATGGAGCTGTGATTGCAAGAGGTGATATTCTGTGGCAAGTGGGAAGAGGAAGGGAGTCTAATGATCAGAGCATTGGATTCAGGAGAAGCCCTAGGATACAGGATGAAAACACCTCTTCTTCACTGACTCTCTGGTGGGACACTTTATCTTCCTGCACCCTAAAAATGTCATTTAATCTGAAATGGCTTTCATGGTCAGCTCATTCTTATATTTCTGAGTAGGCCCGAGAGAGAAAACGTTGAAGCGCAGTAGATGACAACACAAAAAGGAGAGTTAGCTCCTGTCCTTGCTTCAGCTATAGTCGCTTGACTGCTTGAAGGATATCACTCTCTTAGTGTTTGTCATCTTCTTCTTTGGTTCTCTACTATGAGCAGACAAATTTTCCATATTTAATCCAACACATGGCTAGCCAATGTGCAATATACCACCAATCTTATCATAATCTAAACAGCTACTGAAACTAATAAGGCTGTTACCAGACCATATTCTGCCTCCTTTGTCTTTGTGGCTTTGTTGGCCCAGTACCCAGGCATCACTACTTTCTGGTGCCAGCACTGATCTGATTAGTCTCTGCCACCCAATGACCTCTGGTGCCACTAGCTCATGTTGCCATTATCTGTGCCTTGTTTTCTCCTTTTAACTGCTCCTCTTCCCTCTGCTCTCAAGGGACTGAAGGGTGGTTTGCTGGCAATACTGCCACCACCTAACATGGTTCTTCGTCTATCCTCTATAATCCTGTCCCAAGGAAACCTGAATTTTGTTACAATACTGGTTTCCACCATTTCTGCTGCAGGCCGGGGTGCTGACAAGCATTTCTTTTTAGCTTGCTTGAGAATCACGAAACACTGGAACAGTGTTGGACTGATTAAGTATTGAAATGACAAAATGATCTCCTTCCTGAGATGTGTTCTTTTGATATAAAAAGATAAACTGTCAGTAGCAATTAACACTTCATTTGATTTCCAGTTATAAAAACAAAAAATATCTTTCTCCTAGAACAAGCAGGATGGTAGTCCTCTCATACATGGGTGACATCATCGGATGTAGCCCAGCACGGAAAACTTATGTCAAAGTTTTTGGAACTTTGACTGTGCATACTGAGCATGCCCTATTCCACACATCCACAAGGGATCCCTCTGCAGTCTTTTTTCCGTGGAGGCTACCTTGTTGAGTGAGCCTGTGGCTTTTCTTTAAGAAATTGCCGTTGGAAACCTTTTCACCATCCCATTCGGATTTTCTCACAATTTCTTCAAATGCAAGTCCCTCTCGGGTCCATCTAGTCTCCCCAGTCAAGGTTTTTTGGCAGTTTGATAAGTTTAATTTCGCTTCCATTTTCCCCCTTGGTGTCACAGTCTCTCATTTTTTCCCCTTCTTTTCATTCGTCATGGCCTCAGCTCGTTTCTGTCTGTGCCCCCAGTACCTTGGGGCATTGCACGATGTCTGAGGTTGCCACATGTGTACCCCAGTTGACACCTAAAGGAATTCACGCTTGGCTCGACAAGATGGAGAAACTCTTCGGGTTGAGGAAGTCCAAGGCATTGGAGGCATTTGCACCAATGGAACTTGGAGCCGCACTGATGGACACCAAGCTATCGGCGGGGTCATCAGTTCCATCGTCTCCATCGGCAGATAGGAGTGCCGGAGACTGGCCCCTGTCTGTCTCTTTCAGATTGAGGACATCTGCTCAATGCCTGGGAGACCATTGGTGCAGGCAGGGCACAGATGCTTCCTCTGACTGATACAGTGCTCATTGCTGGTTCCTCCGAGGAGGAAGCTCTATTGAGGCCAGCAGGGACATGAGGCCTGCAGCCCCCTGTCCAGCTTTCCTGGGGCTGGCATTGGTGCAAACGATGCCCATGCCTCTGGATGAAGGCCGAGCACCTGGGGCCTCATCCCCTATAGACTTCATTGAGGATGAGACCCCGTATGACCCCTGGGGGGACAACACTGTGGAATTCTTCAAGAACTCAGAGGGTCTCCCTTCACAACTGTCTCCTCCAGATGAGCGTAAGAGGTCTCCTCTGGAGGACTTAACCTTTGCAGGTTTTGAATGGGCGATGGCGGAGGACATCCCTTTTCAGTTAATGATGGTGGAGGATGTCAGACATATGATGCTGGAAATCCTTCAGTTCGTGGAGGCTCTTAAAGAGATCGTGGTGATCCTGGTGCACGAGATCTTTTGAGTTGCTGCTGAGGATATGGGAGTACTCCCTCATAGTACCTCTTGTCAACAGAAAGGCAGATGGAGTTTACCTTATCCAACAGGCTACCAGATTCGAGAAGTGTCAGCTGTCACAACAATTAGTAGTGGTTGAATCCTCTCTCAAGAAGGCCAAGTGCTCTTGGACCCATGCCTCTGTGCTCCCAACAAGGATCATAGAGCGATGGATGCTCTTTAGAGGGAATGTTCCAGGGGGCCATGCTCATTGCCTGCATTGCCTCTTACCCAGCTGTACATGAGCCAATACTCGCGCAACTTCTGTAAGCAGGTGCAAAAGGTGGCCGAGTGACTGCTTCAACAGCAGCAAGACCCCTTTTTATCGCTGGTGCATAAGGGCCTGGAGTGTGGAAAACACGAGGTTCATTTAACCTTCAATGTTTTTGAGAAGGCATCAAGAATTTCTGCAGCAGGAATCAGTGTCTGCAGAATGGCATGGCTGCAGGCCTCTGATCTCCGACCATAGGTACAGGAAAGAATCACTGACTTGCCATGCATAGGAGAGAAACTCTTCAGAAAATAAGGTGAGGGATGCGATGGCCCAGTTGCTAGATCACTAGTGGGCCCTCCAGCAGCTCTCTGCCAGCACTTCAGACCCACCCTTCTCAGCTAGAAGGTCTGCAAAGCAGGGTCAGAGGAAGTACTATCTTAGCTCCTGCTCACAGAGGGTGAGCTCCCTTGCCCATCCCAAGTAACAGAGAGCTCCCAAGCCGCAGCCGGCTCCCCAGTCGAATCTTGGGACGTGGTTTTGACTGGATTGTAGGGGAGCCTAAGCCAGCTGCCTGTACCCGAGATGCTGAAAGGCTATGGTTCTTTGCGGATCAGTGACCCAGTATAACCTCGGACCAGTGGGTTCAATCCATTGTCCCATCAAGAGTACCAATTAAACCTATTGGGTATCCCACCAAATTGCTCCCGTGACCATTTTGGGGGCCAGTAGCAGATCAGGAGGTACTGTTACGAGAGCTCTCCACCCTTTTAACTGCCAGAGCAGTCAAGTCTGTCCCACCAAGGCAAAGAGAGCAGGGATTCTACTCCCGGTATTTCCTGATTCCAAAGAAAACAAGGGGACTCCTTCCCATCCTAGACCTGAGGGCCTTGAACAAATTTCTCAAACATGAAAAGTTCAAGATGGTTTCCCTGGGCACCCTGATTCCCCTCCTGAAAAATGGGGTCTGGCTTATGCGCCTTCGATTTAAAAGACTCGTATACTCACATAGAGATCTTCCCAGGTCACAGGAAGAATCTCAGATTTGTGGTGGGAAAACAGCAGTTCGATACAGAGTGCTGCCATTCGGGCTAGTGTCTGCCCCACATGTCTTCACAAAATGTCTGGCCGTGGTGAGTGCAGGTTCATTGGCCTTGGCACTAGGAAAGGACTGGGTTGATATACAGGGATGCACCGGCTTTTTCCGCAATACCCCTGAAGCAACCCCGTGATGAGGAGCACCCACCCTCCATCAGTGCTCGAGTTCTGTGACGGTCTCCACTGATCCTGGAGCCAGTCGCTGATCCCCCCCCCCCCCATTCAGGTCCGAGGAAGATCTGGCCACCCCTTTTTCCTCCCAGTCGGTGTTGGCATCGGCACCATTCGAGGAGGAGCTGGAGTGTCCAGACCAGCTGGCAGTGAAGTGGGTATTCCAGGGCTTTGGTCCTGTGGCACTGACAGCACCGGACCTGGTACCACCCGTCCTTGTACCACTTCTGGAGAAGCTCAATGTGCTTATCGGTGCGTTACTGACCCAGCTGGCATCAGTTCCCAGGATGGCACTGGTGCCCTGCAGGGCACCAAGGGCTTCCCCAACTGATATGATGGTCTTCACCAGTTTCTCCAAGGAGGAAGCTCCGCCGAGGCCAGTGGAGATGCCAAGGTCTAGTCGTCCCCCCCGACCAGTTCCATCGGTGCCTGCACATCTGGATAAAGGCTGAGCATCTAGGGTCCCATCCCCTGTGGTATACAGTGAGAATGAGGGTCCCTATGACCTCTGGGGGGGATGATCAGACAGTTGTCAGGTTCGGATGGTCTCCCATCAGACCCTTCTCCGGAGGGGCGAAGGAAGTCGCCACCTGAGAACTTAACCTTCGCAGGCTTTGTGAGGGTGATGGCAGAGGCCATCCTATTTCATTTATTGATGGAGGACGACGCCTAACACAAAATGCTTGAGATCCTCCAGTTTGTGGAGCCTCCTAAAGAAATTGTAGCGGTCCCGGTACAATAGATCCTTATGGAGTTGCAGCTGAGGATTTGGGAACACTTCCACACAGTGGCTCCAGTTAATAAGAAGGTGGATGGGGTTTACATCATTCAGAAGGCTGCCAGATTCGATAAGCGTCAGCTGCCTCGCCAGTTGGTGGTGGTTGATTCCGCCCTTAAGAGAGCCAAGCGCGCTCAGACCCATTCCTCGGCGACCCCGGGGAAGGACCACAGAGCGATGAACACTCTTGGGAGGAAGGTGATACAAGGCACCATGCTTATTGCCTGCATCACTGCCTACTTAGCTCTACATGAGCCAATACTTGCGGGACATCTGGAAGCAGGTGCAAGAAGTGGCTGAGCAGCTGCCTCAACAGCAGTAAGACACCCTCATGTCACTGGTACACAAAGGAAACGAGGTCCATGCAACCTGCAATGTTTTTGAGACTGCATCGAGAGTCTGTGCAGCAGGAATCTGTACCCATAGAATGGCATGGCTGCAGGCCTCTGATCTCCGACCAGAGGTACAGGAAAGACTCATTGATGTGCTATGTACTGGCAATCTCTTCAGAGATAGGGTGAGGGATGCTTGGCCCAAATCCGGGACCATCATGAAACCCTCCAACAACTCTCTGCCAGTACTCTGCACCCAGAGTCGTCCTCCAGGAGGCCGTTGAGGCTGGGGCCAAGGAAGTCTTTCACCAAAGGAAGTACCTTCCTCCGCTTCCTCGATCCCATCCACACCATCAGAGCTCCCACAGCTGTCCCATGCAGCAGAGAAGCTTCCAAGCCCCAGCCAGCTTCTCAGTCGACTTCGAGGACAGGGTTTGACTGGGCCGAAAGGAGCATAAGCTAGTTGCCCATACCCAGGATGATGGACCCTCGGGGGGGGGGGGGCAGGCTGCAGTTCTTTGCGAACCAGGGGCCCAGTGAAACCTTGGACCAGTGGGTGTTATCCATAGTCTGCCCGGAATACCACTGAAATCGATTTAGTGTCCAGCCAAATTGCCCTCTTTGTCCGATTTGGGGGCCAGTAGGGCATCAGGAGGTAGAACGAACAGAGCTCTCTTCCCTCTTAACAGCCAAAGTGATCGAGCCTGTACCACCAGAGCAAAGAGGACAGGGATTCCTGATTCCAAAGAGAATAGGAGGATTCTGTCCTATTCTAGATCTGAGGGCCTTGAACAAATTTCTAAAAAAAAAGAAAAGTTCAAGATAGTTTCCTTGGACACCTTGATCCCCCTTTTGCAAAAAGGGGGATCAAGGTCTGGCTATGCTCCCTCAATCTAAAGGACACACACACCCATATCTAGATCTTCCCCAGTCACAGGAAGTATATCAGATTTGTGATGTGAAAATAGCACTTTCAGTACAGAGTGCTGACGTTCAGGCTCGTGTCCACCCCATGGGTCTTCACAAAAATACCTGGCTGTGGTGGTGGTGCACCTCTGCAGACTGGAAGTGTATGTTTTCATGTATTTAGAAGATTGATTGGTCAAGAGTACATCTCAGGTAGGGGCCACCAAGTCCATTTGCTAGTCCCATCTCAGTCTGTCACCTCAATTGGACTTCATCGGAGTCCTGCTAGACGGCTCAGGCCAAGGCCTTTCTGCTGCACCGGAAGGCCATTGCCTTGGCGACTATTGCGGCAGAAGTTCAACCTGCAGGTATCAGCCTGACATACATTGAGGCTATTGGACCACATGGCCGCGCCCGTCCATGTCACTCCTTTGGCACGTTTACACATGTGCAGAGCACAATGAACCCTGAGGTCACAGTGGTGTCAGGCCACTCAGAGCCTTTAGGATTGCATCCGAGTCACCCTGTCTCTCACGAACTCATTGTCCTGGTGGCATGTACTCTCCAATCTGGAATGGGGAATTTCTTTTTGGAGTCTCCCAACTCAAAAAGGGACCACATTAGCCCTACGCTGGTTACCTATTAAATCACGGATTACATTTAAAACACTCTGCACCTTGCAGAAATTGATACACGGTGAGCAAGTGGACTGGCTAAATGCAGCTATTAGGCTGCATGTGCCCCAAAAAAATGTACGACTCGCCAATAAAGGACTACGGTCAATACCCACTGGTCACTCCACGCAGTTGAATCAAGTCATAGAAAGAGCTGTGTTGCTAGCAGGGCCTAAACTATGGAACACACTACCAACGAATTTGAAACTACAAATTGATTTTAAGAAGTTTAAGCGGAATTTAAAAACCTGGCTTTTCGACAAGGCAAATACAGAGAGAAACTGATATCATTACTATTTTTACTACTTATTTCTTTTAGTCTCTTAACTCCTGTACTAATGCACATTTTTAGTTTTCTATTTATTCTCTTAGCATTTATTATAGTTACTATTTATTATACAGATCTACAACAATTTTGCTGACTACAAGATAACATGGTCTTTATGTATTTTAGTGTGCTGAAACCAAAAATCTCATCCGTTTCCTCCAGTCACGTCCGGTTTTTCCGCAAAACGCTGTCTACTCATAAACTCTGATAGCAATAACGTAACATTATTGTTTAGATATGCTGAATACGCAAAAAGATAATTAATGCGCAGAAAGACATTCTGAATATGCAATCGGTATAACCAATAGGAAGACTGCTTATTAAACAGTTTAACACTGCTAATGTTGGCATTTTATGGCTATGTAAGCAGTGTGAAAACCAACGGCAGCATTCAGTCGTTCAAGAGGCTTAGAAGTCACAGCAAATTTAACTCTGTTAAATCTGTTTTTGTTGAATGTTATCCAACACTTGAATAGTTCGTGGACGGTGCCGGAATGATCCTGATATATTCTGTTACATTTGTGGTTGTTTTAAAACACCCGAACAAAGGACAAATATATCTGACTTTCCAATACAGTAAGGACGCGTAAGAAAAAAGTGTGGCAGTGCCAGGCGCCCGCTTGTTTGCCGCTCGCACATATTGGTTCATAGGCCGCTCGATTCATTATTCAAATTAGACGCAAATCCAAGCGGCGTCCAAAGCGCGTCAATGAAGCGGTAGGCATTCGCAATCCATTTTACTGTATAGAGCGGAATGCAGCGCCTGTACAGTATCCAGGGTGCGCTGGTACCTGTCATTTCAAATGTCATTCCACCAGGTAAGTGGATGGTTCTTTTCTACAGATCCTGCTGCCTTGAGCACCCGGCCAGACGTCCAAGCCGCGACCTTGGACGTCCGGCCGGGCGCTCAAGGCAGCGGTGCTTCCGATCATGGATGCCCGGATACAGGCGGGAAGATCCATGAACGGACGCTGCGACCTTGGACGTCTGGCCGGGCGCTCAAGGCAGCAGTGCCTCCGATCATGGATGCCCGGATAAAGGCGGGAAGGTCCATGAATGGACGCTGCAACCTTGGACGTCCGGCTGGGCGCTCAAGGCAGGTGGGGCCTCCGATCATGGATCTGCAACACTGTGTATTCTCAAGTTTGTATTCTCAACTCAGCTATGCGTTCTTATTTCAGCGTCTACTACAGTCTTATTCTAGACGCAGGAGGAAGGCTCCGTAGAGACGTTTGTATAGGCGTCCATGTCTCCGCTGGACCCCAGAGCCTCAGGATGCCTAGCGGACGCCCATCTCTCTGGCATCCGTAGAAATGTCCATGTCAGAGACGTACAGTTTAACCCTAGCCTGGCGGCTTCCATCTCTCCGGCGTCCGTAGAGGCGTCCATGTCCGGAGCCTGAGACGCCCAGAGATGGATGGTACAGCTGAATTGAAACAGAACACATACCTCCTCCGGTCTTGCTGCTGGGTTCTCGGTTCTTGCTGCTGGGTTCTCCAGTCGGATGGGTTCTCCTTGCTGCTGGGCTCCCCTGTTTGCCTCTCCAATCTGCCGAGCATTTCGAGCATTTCTCAATCGAGCATTTCCTATTCTGCTTCTCAACCGAATGAAAAATATCGCCAGAGCCAGTATATACATGTTGTCCATGGCACCGTCCGGTACGAAGCTGACTGAACACCACACTAATGCCAGGGACAGGGTAGGCGGTAAATACTCAGGTTAAAGACGTGGTAAATAAGCTGGTTAAAAGGGCGATAATTTGGGCGCACGTTACTGTATCGGAGGGAATAGCTAATCCAATCATTAACATGTCATATGTGGCGGGCGGAAACGGATACACGTCCTTTTCGGCAAGCGGTAAGGACGCGTAAAAGCCGATACTGAATCGCGGGTACGCCTTACGCGTCCAAAATGTGCGTCCAAAGCTGGTTAAAAACCGGGTAACCATGGCCGAGGTTTACTGTATTGGCCTGTTTGTATGTAAAGCTTATCATGCATATTTCAGGGTTAAACTGGGTGACCAGGACAAACCTTGGGCACCACATAAAGTGTGCAGGACATGTGTTGAAAACCTGAGAGAGTGGACTAACGATCAGAGAAAAAGTCTCAGCTTCGGAGTTCAATAGTGTGGCGAGAGCTCCAAAACCATGTTGATGACTGCTACTTCTGCATGGTAATTATTACAAAGAGAGGGAAAAGGATCAACAGTCCAATCCACAAAACTTCAACTAATTAATGGCGCTTTGGCGCCATTTTTGAAATTATCGGCTGAGACAGTGTTTGTCCGGGTAAGCTTTCTTTAGCGACACAGAAGGGATTGAAGAATGTTGGCCGCTTTATGCAAAAAATTGTTGAGAAATATCCCCTGAAGAAAATTGTTTTCTACAATCGAAACATGATTCATGTCGGGAATGATTCAATTGATATTTCACAAAGCATGGGCTAAGTATTCCTCTCTCTAAATTTTGGAGTCTAAAAAATTTTTTAATTTTGGTGAGAAGTATAGCTTTTGTTTCACATTTATACCTTTTTAAGGGGAATTTGGAAATAAAATTGTGGCAAAAAATATTAAGAGATTAGAATAAAGTTTAGTACTGATATGAGCAAAATGACAATAAATGATTAAATATTATATCCTGCTTTGTAAGCTGATTAAGGCTTGCGGCCCATTGCGAGGCGAGAGGCTGCAGATTGAAATTCCAAAGCAAAGATCTTTATGATATTGTCATTTGCCATTAATTAGTTGAAGTTTTGTGGATTGGACTGTTGATCCTTTTCCCTCTCTTTGTTTGGTTTCTGACTGTATTAGAGAGGTGTTCTGCTTCTTTGTTTGTTGGTAATTATTACAGGCATGAACACAGACAAAATCTTCCATCCAGTACCCAAATCTCCCCTCAGCTATAAGACACAAACATGATGGCAGACTACTGCTGGTGTTTACAGCATGACAACCCTGATCATAACTATTCCAGAGCATCCAAAAAGAGAAAATTTCTCCCTAACAATTAAAATTTGCACAACTATTGCTCTCTTGGTTAGACGATAGACTGGTTTTTTGCATGAAACAAATATATTACGTGCTATCGCTTCTTCAGAACTTATTACCCTTGATATTCGACTTTATAATCTTTAATCAAACATTTCTCATTTGTGAAAAAATTTGACATATTGCATATTTTATTGACTTCATTTTTGGAATCCGCACCTTTCATTTGGGTAAAATCAGCAAAAATAATTGTCAGCAGAAAACATTTTTTCAGATGTTAGACCAGTATTGCTGTTTTATGTACTAAATGATTTTAATATTGTATGTTTTTCCCTCTGCATTCTTATAATTTGTAAACCATTGTGATGGCTCGTCTTAGCAACGGTATAGAAAACTTGATAAATAAATAACCAGGGATGCATCCTCCCTGGGGTGGGGAGTTCATATGGATGGATTTGGCACCCAGGGTTTGTTGTCCACTCAGGAACATTCTTGTCAAACCAACTTCCTGGAGCTTTGGGTAATCAGGTATGCACTGTCGGCTTTCAGAGATCGGCTGTCCAACATGATTGTCCTGATCCAGACTGGCAACCAAGTAGCCCGTATGGTATATCAACAAGCAGGGAGGCACGGGATCATACCCCCCCTGTGTCAGGAAGTGGTCCAATCTGGTCATGAGCTCTGTCTCACGGGATGTGCTCAGGGCCAATGTACCTGGCCGGGACGGAAAATGTGGAGGTGGGCAAGCTTCGTCGAGCCTTCAGACCCCACGAGTGGTCCCTGGATCAGGGGATAGCGAATCGGATATTCTGCCTCTGGGGGAGCCTGGAGGTAGATTTGTTCTCATCCCACTGCACCAGGAAAGTGTCTGGGTTCTGCATTCTATTCAGGTCATTCTGCAAACCAGCCTGACACCCTGGCCCTTCATTGGGGCAAGGGTCTTCTATACGCATATCCTCCGGTTCCCTTAGTGGCAAAGACTCTCTTGAAGCTTCATGAGGACAGTGAGACTATGATTCTCATAGAACCTCATTGGCTGAGACAGGTCTGGTTTCCACTCCTGTGGGAGTTGTCCATCCGGAAACCAATCATTCTGGGGACTTTGCCAGATCTCATCATGCAGGATCAAAGCAGGCTGCGGCATCCCAGTCTCCAGGCCCTGTCGCTCACAGCCTAGATGTTGAGAGGTTAATCCTGCAGCCGCTTGATCTTTCTGAGGATGCCTTGGGTCCTGGTGGCTTCTAGAAAGTCTTCCACTAGAAAGCCCCATGGATTGAAGTGGAAGTGTTTTTCCATGTGGCATGAGCAGAAGGCCCTAGATCCGATCTCCTGCCGCACACAAAAATGCTTGATTACATTCTACAGTTTTTGGAAGCTGTCTTAAAAACCAACTTCATTAGAGTTCATCTTAATGCAATTGGTGCATACCGCCAAGGTGTAGATGGTACGCCCATCTCTATACACCCTATAGTTGTATGATTCATGTTGGCCTGCTTCAATTGAAGCCTCCCCTAAGGCCTCCTGCCATGTCTTGGGACCTCAACATGTTAACTCAGCTGATGAAAGCTCCTTTTGAGCTGCTGCACACCTGTAGCCTGAAGTACCTGACCTGGAAGATCATATTTTTGGAGGCGTTCACTTCAGCATACAGGGTCAGCGAGCTCCAGGCCTTAGTGACTTATCCACATTATACTAAGTTTTATCATGACTGAGTGCTCTTGCATACACACCCTAATTTCCTGCCTAAGGTGGTGGCTGTTTTGCATCTTAACCAGTCATTCGTCCTGCCAACATTCTTTCCCAGGCCCCATTCGCACCAAGGCAAATGAGCACTGCACAGTTTGGACTACAAGTGTGCCTTAGCCTTCTCTCTGGAGCGGACAGAAGCCCTTAGACAGTCCACCCAACTCTTTGTTTCTTTTGATAAGAATAGGTTTGGTGTTGCCGTTGCCAAACAGACAATATCAAATTGGCTAGCAGATTGCAACTCTTTCTGTTATACCCAGATGGGATTGCATCTTGGGGGGTCAAATCAAGGCTCATTCTGTCGCAGCCATGGCAGCATCAGTGGCTTGTGTAAGGAGTACCATTCTGCTTGTTCTTGTGGGCAGTTCCCTTGGAGGAGATCTGCAAGCTGTGACGTGGAGTTCTCTCCACACATGTCTGAATAGTGATGGCAGATGTGACAGTAGGTTTGGCCAGTTTGTCCTCCAGAACCTGTTTGAGGTGTAGAACCCAACTCTCCAAACCTTAGGGCCTTTTGTTTAGGTTGAGGAAGTCTTCCCCCCTCCCCCCCCCTTGTTACCAATAGCACCGTTGTGCCCATTGGCACCTGGTTAGATCCTCTATTGCGTTGGGGAGCAGCCTGTAGCTAGGGATTCACCTTGTATAAGGAGTACCACTCTGCTTGTTCTTTGCAGAGTTGCTTACCTGTAATAGGTGTTCTCCTAGGATAGCAGGATGTTAGTCCTCACGAAACCTACCCGCCACCCCACAGATTTGGGTTTCTCCTATTTTTTATTTCTATGTTATGAAACTGAAGAGGGACCCCCACGTTGCTGCGTGGTTTTAGGGCATGTTGGGCATGCCTATCAAAGTTTCTAGAAATTGTCATAAGTTTTCTGCATCGGACTCCATTTGATGTCACCCATGTGTGAGGACTAACATCCAGCTGTTCTCGGAGAATACCTGTTACATGTAAGTAACTCTGCTTTCTCTGTGGAACAGTGTCAAAAATTGCACTGAAATCCAAATGCTCACCACCCATTTGTGTGGCCTCATTAGAGAACTCAAGTTTATCTGGCAGTATCTTCATGAAATCATATTATCCCAGGACAAGCAGGATGCTAGTCCTCACATATGGGTGACGTCATGAACAGAGCCCTAGTGCGGGAAAACTTTCTGTCAAAGTTTCTAGAAACTTTTGACTGGCCTCGAGAGGCCACTGAGCATGCCCAGGATGCTATGATATTCTCTGCCACAGGTGTCTCTCTTCAGTCTTCTTTTTTCCGTGCTGCCACTAGCATCGCGGGTCAGGAGCCGTTACGGTTTTTCAAGTGACTAAATAGTCATATAATTATTCTATTGATATTCTCTCTCACATAATCTCTCCGAGGTTTGTTACCACCGGCTGGTGAGTACCTCTTGAATTATATTAAGAGAATTTTTCTCTCACGAACTCCCATTTTACTCGACGGCTGTCGACTTAAAATGGCGACCGGTTTTAAAAAGTGTACCGTTTGTACTAAAACGATGTCAATTACCGACCCACATTTAGAATGAGTAGTGTGTCTGGGCAAAAACCACAATATCACTAACTGTGATAAATGTGGTGAAATGTCGGCTAAAACACGGTCTCGTCATGAAAAAATGGAACATCTATTCCATTTGCAACTGATACCTTCACCGTCTAAATCATCGAACTCTTCTCCGGCCGGAACGACTAAACGCCTCTTGGTCAAAAAATCTCGACCACAGGGATCCGGAGATCAACCGTCCCCTCCGTCGTCCGTTGCATCGACTAAGTCGGCAGAACATACAAAAGCCAAACATCGACATCGACCTCGACATCCCCAGAGGAGCCAATGACAAAGCGGCCACGTATTTAAGATACATCGGTCGCATCACCACCTGGGCCTTCACCATCGATGCCGCACGTTCCTTCTCAGGACTTAACATCACAGCCACCGCCACCGCTTACACCTGCATTATCAACAGCAGCTGTACAGCCGGAATTATCTGATTTAATCAGACAAGCGGTGCTACAGGCGTTCAAAGAACAAGTTTTTCCGGCGATACCGCCGATGCAACCAGCATCGATGCCGGTAGAGATACCGATGCCGGTAGGATCACCGATGCCGATGTCATCAATGACATCGACTTCTCGAGTACCGAGAATTATAACGGCATCGACGTCGATTTATGCTCAAATACCATCCACTTCCTCGATGACTGGACCATAGACGTCGTCGACACTGTCTAGGACGGCTCGTCCGATTCCCTCGATGCTGATGACTGAACCCTCAATGACATCGAAACCTCCTGATCAAGGGCAGGAAAATTTAGAGTTTTATCGACAACTTTTGGAAAGATACCAAAAAGTTATCGATACTCTACCACCGAAAAGTCTCAAGATATTTTTCACACTTTTCCCGTCGATGATTCTCAGCCAGGCCCTTCAGACCTTCACCATCCTAAGCCAACTGCAAGATCTCCTTATAGAGAGGACCCAGAGGATTCCTGGGATGATCAACCATCTGATTCTTCAGAGGATTTTCTTTCAGATCCATCTCCTCCTGATCCTAGGAAAAGATCTCCCCCTGAAGATCTTTCTTTTTCTTCCTTTATTCAGGATATGGCAGACTCCATGCCATTTAAACTTTCAGCTGAACAAGACAACAGACACTAGAGGTATTACAGTTCATGGACCCACCTAAGCAGGTCTTAGCTGTTCCAATACATGAGGTCCTCTTAGATGTTCAGAGTAGAATATGGGAACATCCATCTTCAGTGTCTGCAGTCAACAAAAGAATAGACTCTACCTATTTGGTACAGCCAGTTCCAGGTTACCAAAAACAGCAACTACCATACCAATCTGTTGTGGTAGAATCAGCACAGAAAAAATCAAAGAGAGTCTGTCCACACTCCTCCAATCCACCAGGCAAAGACCATCGTTTTCTTGATGCCTTAGGCAGGAAGATGTTTCAAAGTGCAATGCTCAATTCTAGAATTTCTGCGTATCAATTATATATCACGCAATATCAAAGAAATATGTGGAAGCAGATGGAAGAGCTTATCACCTCTCTTCCTTCCCAATTGCAAGAGCATGCACAGTCTATCATCAATAAAGGATTGGAGGCTGGAAAACACGAGGTGAAGGCGGTATATGATAACTTCGAGACATCTTCTAGGGCAGCAGCTACGTCAATTACTGCAAGAAGATGGGGATGGCTAAAGGCTTCAGACCTTAGGTCTGAAGTGCAAGACAAACTAGTTGATCTACCATGCCAAGGGGACAATTTGTTTGGGGACAAGGTCCAGGAAGCAGTCCAGCAGCTAAAGGACCATTCAGAAACCCTTCGACAGTTGTCTCAAACATCACAAGATACTGTCCCTCAACCTCCTTGTCTGTTCCCTCGAAGAGATACTAGGCGGCCCTATTATAGGCCAAGAAGATACTACCCCCAGGCTTCTAGGGGAAGATCTACAAGACCACTACAACGCTCTCAGGCCAGACAGCCTAGAACAACTAGGCCACAGCCTCCTCCACAAACAGGACCGGCAACAGGCTTTTGAAACTCAATCCAGAGAACAGGCCAAGTCACCAAATCCTCACTCACACCTACCAGTAGGAGGAAGAGTGAAAAATTTTCAGGAACATTGGCAAGCAATCACATCAGACCAGTGGGTACTCTCTGTAATATCTCGAGGGTATAAACTGAACTTCCTATCACTTCCTCCACAAAATCCTCAAAGATTCTTCACACAAACAGAATCTCAACTTCTCATTCTACAAACAGAATTATCCACCCTTCTGAAAGCAAGAGCTATACAACTCGTACCTCGCTCTCAGAGGGGCAGAGGATTCTATTCCCGATACTTCCTCATTCCAAAGAAGACCGGAGGCCTTCGTCCCATTCTAGACCTCAGAAATCTCAACATATTTCTACGAAAAGAAAAATTCAGAATGATTTCTCTGGGTACCATACTTCCACTTCTTCAAAAAGGCGACTGGCTTTGTTCTCTGGACCTTCAAGATGCTTATGCTCGCATACCAATTTTTCCACCTCACCGCAAATACCTGCGCTTCATGGTAGGCCATCAACATTACCAATACAAGGTTCTACCTTTTGGACTAACCTCTGCTCCAAGAGTATTCACAAAATGCCTAGCTGTCATAGCTGCACATTTGCACAAACAACATGTCCATGTTTTTCCATATCTAGACGACTGGCTCATAAGAAGCCCATCTCAACAAGGAGCTCTAACTTCCCTCAATCACACAATTACTCTGCTTCACTCCATGGGATTTCTCATCAATTATCAAAAGTCCCACCTCACTCCATCTCCACTACTTCAATTCATAGGAGCAGAGTTAAACACCACACTCTCAAGGGCTTTTCTCACCGAGGATCGAGCAGACACACTTTCCCTTTTGGCAAGTTCCATACACTCCAAGAAACGAGCAACAGCTCTCCAATTCTTGACTTTACTAGGACATATGGCCTCCACAGTACACGTAACTCCAATGGCGCGACTTGCTATGCGAATAACACAATGGACTCTACGATCCCAATGGATCCAAGCCATTCAACCATTGCATTCTCCAATTCAAGTTACCCACCAGCTACGTTCCTCTCTACTATGGTGGATAAACAAGGACAACTTGCGCAAGGGCCTACCCTTCCAACAACCAATACCACAAATAACTTTAACTACAGATGCATCCACCTTGGGTTGGGGAGTGCACATAGACAAACTCCAAACCCAAGGGACTTGGACAAGACTCGAAGCAACATTTCAAATCAATTTTCTGGAACTTCGAGCTATATGGTATGCCCTTTATGCATTCAAGGACTGCCTTTCTCACAAGACGATTCTAATCCAAACGGACAACACAGTAGCCATGTGGTACATCAACAAACAGGGAGGTACAGGCTCGTATCTCCTTTGTCAAGAAGCTGCACAGATTTGGGGCTGGGCCCTGAACCACTCAATGTTTCTCAGGGCCACATATCTAGCAGGCATTCACAACGTAGTAGCGGACAAACAGTCGTCAATTCCAACCACACGAGTGGTCACTGAATCCTGTAATAGCATCCAGGATTTTCCAACGTTGGGGTCAACCAGCAATAGACCTCTTTGCCTCACATCTGAATCACAAAGTGCAAAACTTCTGCTTCTTACACCAACAGAAGAGCCAACTTGCCAGAGACGCCTTTGCTCGTCCTTGGAACTCAGGCCTACTATACGCGTATCCCCCGATACCGCTCATAACCAAAACTCTCGTGAAGCTACAACAGGACAAGGGGTCCATGATATTCATAGCCCCCTATTGGCCTCGACAAGTCTGGTTTCCCACACTGCTAGACCTCTGTCAGGGATCCCATTCGTCTGGGACTAGCTCCCAATCTCATAACTCAGGATTAGGGTCGGTTGCGCCATCCCAACCTCCAGTCCCTAGCCCTAACAGCATGGATGTTGAAAGCTTGATCTTACAACCGCTCAATCTTTCATCCAATATATCGCAAGTACTTATAGCTTCACGTAAGCCTTCCACACGAAAGAACTATTCTTCTAAATGGAAGAGATTCACCCTGTGGTGCAGACAAAAGAGTATTTATTTATTTATTTAAAAAAGTATTTATATACCGTTTTTTAAAAAAGAAATTTTATCAAAAACGGTTCACAGATTTAAAACCAAAAATAAAATAATCAAAATAAAATGGAATTTTTAAACTTTACATAAAAATTGGTAATAACTAGACAGAATGCTAGTATATAAGGTTATTAAAAATATAAAAAGTTTGGAACCATGGGATTATTGTTTTGGGGGAAAAGGGGAAAAAGGGGGGGAAGGGGAACGGGAGGAGGAAGGGGAAGTGGGAGAAATAGAGCGTAAAAATTATATGAGATAAAGGGAAGAAGGGAGAAGGGTATGATAGTTGGAAACGTGTGAATGAGCAGGTATGTTGTAGTTATGTGTAGTATAAATGGGATTGTAATGGGTGTAACTATGTTTAAGAGGGTAATTTCGGTATTGATGATTAAGTTTAATTAGAAGACGAGTTGAATGCAAGTTGAAAAAGATATGTTTTGAGAGATTTTTTGAAATGTGCAGGGTTGGTAGTATTGATCCTTTCACCTGCCCCACTACTTCTCTTTTAGATTATCTATACTATCTTTCAGACTCTGGTCTCCAGACTTCATCTGTAAGAGTTCACCTGAGTGCAATCTCTGCTTACCATAACAGAATGGGAGATGCACCAATATCTACACAACCTCTTATCACTAGGTTCATGAGAGGTTTAACTCAACTCAAACCACCAATTCGGCCTCCAGTCCCTACATGGGATCTGAACTTGGTCTTAACAAGACTCATGCGTTCCCCTTTCAAACCCATAGACTTTTGTGATCTTAAATTTCTCACGTGGAAGACTATCTTCCTCATAGCCATTACATCAGCTAGGAGAGTAAGTGAGTTACAAGCATTGGTCACATATGAACCTTACACTAGGTTTCTACATGACAGAGTGGTTTTCCGAACACATCCAAAATTCCTTCCCAAGGTAGTTACGGAATTCCACTTGAATCAATCCATAATTTTACCCACGTTCTTTCCAAAGCCTCATTCTCATCAAGGTGAATGAGCCTTACACACCTTAGACTGCAAGCGTGCATTGTCTTTCTACGTAAACCGCACCGCAGTCTACCGAAAATCTAAGCAACTTTTTGTTTCTTATGATCCAAACAAGCCAGGTAAAGCTGTGGGTAAACACTTTGTCAAACTGGCTAGCAGATTGCATACAGTTTTGTTATGAACAAGCAGGCCTTCCTCTCCAAGGGCGAGTAACGGCACATGCAGTCAGAGCAATGTCAACCTCAGTAGCACACTATCGTTCAGTACCAATACTAGACATTTGTAAAGCAGCAACATGGAGTTCTCTTCACATATTTGCAGCTCATTACTGCTTAGATAAAGAGGGACGACAAGATTCAGCGTATGGACAATCTGTCTTAAAGAACTTGTTTCCAGTATAAACCCAACTCCTTCCACATCCAACCTGCTGTGATTTTCGGCTGACTCAGTTCATCAACAATACTTACCTGTTCCTTCTCTACAAACTGAATCAGCCTTTAGCTTGCTAATCACCCATATGTGAGGACTAGCATCCTGCTTGTCCTGGGATAAAGCAAAATTGCTTACCTTGTAATAGGTGTTATCCCAGGACAGCAGGATGTAGTCCTCACGGAACCCACCCACCACCCCTTGGAGTTGGGTCTCATACCTTTTCTTATTTTACATTTGCTAACGCTTTTGCTACATACGAGACTGAAGAGAGACACCTGTGGCAGAGAATATCATAGCATGCTGGGCATGCTCAGTGGCCTCTCGAGGCCAGTCAAAAGTTTCTAGAAACTTTGACAGAAAGTTTTCCCGCACTAGGGCTCCGTTCATGACGTGACCCATATGTGAGGACTACATCCTGCTGTCCTGGGATAACACCTATTACACGGTAAGCAATTTTGCTTTTTCAGGTATCCTGTACTTTTTTCAAGGTACTGCCTTGTCTGTATTTTATTTTTTTTGTTAGTGGTATTCTATAGCTTTTCCCACTATAGAAGTTAGAATGATGGGTCTGTAGTTGTCTGCCTTCTCCTTGTTCCAGTTGTTGTGAAGTTGTGGGATTCCATGTTCCATGAGGCTGCTCTGTTGTCCCTGGCATTTGACTTGATTTGAATCGTCCATTGCTCCTGTCTCTGCCCTCTGCTTCACTCCTTGCCTTCTCTCTGTTGTCTCCCTGCAGGTGGTGGATCTTCCCAGTACTCCGAAGGTAGAAGTGTACCCTGTGGAGCTCTACTTGTGCCAGCACAGTGACATGGACAATCTGCTTACCGCCCAGTTCAGCCGCACTGACACAATCGGTAATTCTGTTGCTGCTGTGGCACTGGGAAGTTGAGGGAGGATGGGGAGGAGAATAAATGTCATGGCTGTTCTGTGATTATTAGCTTGAATACTCCGTTTACTAATCACAGTTTCCTGGTTAAAAATAATTGTGCTCGGTTACTGCAGAGTGACAGTGGTTGACAAACCTCAGTTTGTGGTGTTCTCATGAAGCAACATTATCAGATTTTTAATTGATAGGTGGATATTATCATGTAGCTAGATGTTAAGCTGCCTCCTTCTCCTCTTCCCTCCCATGCCCCCCCCCCCATCTTCTACCTCTCATAGATAGCGTTTTGAAGGAGGCCCGGCGGCTCTTCGAGGTGCCCCCTGAAGAGGAAATGCGGTTATGGGTGAAAAATTCAGACGGTTCGTGTGAACGGCTGCGCAATGTGCACATGTCTGTGCTGGACTCCTGTCTCGGCACAGGGCAGGTAATGCTTTTCATGCCTAGTGCCCATTAGGGAGAACGCAGACCCATGGATGAGAGCCACTATATAAGGGTGATCTTTCCTTCATTCTTCAGCTCCCAGATCACATCTTTGGGTTCACCAGTTAAAAACCATTCTTTTGCTTCCTGTGGCAATAGATGAGGAAAGTGAAAATGTTCTGTGCTGGTATTATCTAGTGATAAATGTCCTTTTGCAACATTCCCTTCGCCTTGAGGGGGGGTGTCTTGGCTCTTTAACTCCAAGCTTACATTGGCCTTAATTCACTGTAGTCTGTAAGTGTGCCTGACCTAAGGAAAAAAGGCAAATTATGAAAACGCATTAAGAAAATGTATGAAAGTGAAGCGAGGATTTTTTTTTTTCCTAAGCAAGTTGATTTTCCAGATAGCTGCTGAAAGTTCTGTGCTAGCACTTTGGCCTTTTTTGTTTGTCTTAACGAGTAGAGTTTTGATCATTCCCTTAGAAATATGACGAGGCAGCTAAAAGTCCAAACTAGATGCTGGGAAAAGCAATTTGAAGGTTTACACACCCCTGCAGGGAATCTTCCTAGCCGTAAGAACATAAACGCCATGCTGGGGAAGTCTGAATTTCAAGCCCAGCATCCTTTTTCTAATAGTGGCTAATCTAGGTCACATTGATTTATTTATTTTATTTAAAGTATCTATTACTTCCATAGTTCAGGGCGGGGTACAAAGTATACCTACATAAAATATCTATCATTAAAGCACTTGTACTTAAAATATAAAGTGTTAAAATGGTTGACAAAAATAATACAACACAGGACTTTGCTTCAATAAGAACATAAGCACAAAGATAAGAAAGAAGAAAATGGGGGAATAAGACAATGGAGACTGATTTATTTATGCATTATTCACCACCTTAAAGGCTTTTGGTTTTTTTTTTTTTTTATATTGTTGAATAAACATTGGAAGGGAGTACTACAAGATTGGACCAGCTGTTGAAAATGCAGTTTTCCTAGTCTCATCAAGATGGGCAACTTTCAGTGAGGGGGTGGCATCTAGGGGACCTTGATTGGAGGGTCTAAGATCATGCTGGAGTATATACTTCGAGTTTTGAGGAAATCCAGGGAGAGGATAGGTTACACTGGTAAACAAAGTTTTTTGTTTCCTTCTGGCTTTTTGGTGTTCCAAATAGATTTTTTTGATGCTGATCACAGATATTACTTCGAAATTTGTACATCACGTAAGGTTTTTGAGAAACAGCCAATTTTGTGTTACAATAATTGTGAAATTTTAAAACATAATTTCGCATACATATATTTTCTTGCTGGACAGTAGTTTTTATGATTTTTAAAATTCATGTCATATTTTTGACTGCCATAAGCAACATAACATGTAACAGAGACTAACTTTTTAAAAAATACACCAAGAAGCTCTGCCTGATCATGCCAGAACTTGCTCGGGCAAGCCCCAGCTCGGCTGCAAGATTCCAACTTGTTTCCATGACGAGCATAAAAGAAGGTGTTTTTGTTGGCCCACAAATCTAAGCTGTGATGGACAGCCACTTTGATGGTCTTCTGCAAGGTACAGAATGTGTTGTGTGGACAGCCTTTTCAAGAATGTCGTTTGTAACTTTCTAGGCAACTATAAGGCAGCAGACTATGTCGAATAGGTTGAAAATCTGTTTCAGGCACACAAATTGATGAAGTGCAACGTCATTGAAGATACATTTTCTTCATTCCCACTTGGACTTCTTCCCAGACAACCTTGGCGCTGTGAGTGATGAACATGGTGAAAGGTTTCATCGAGACATTGTCAAAATGGAGAAACGGTATCAAGGCAAGTGGAACCCCTCCATGCTGGGTGACGATTGTTGGACTCTCATCCGCGAAGCACCGGACAGTGATTACAAATGAAAATCTGCGGCAAAACATTTTTAGTTTTGATTTCTGGTGCCAACATTGCCATTAAAGCTTATGCCGCTACAGACACGTAACAATGCTTAATGTATATCGCACTTTTCTGGCAAACGGTACGTGATACAGACATAATTAATGCATATTTGTGTTCAGCTTGTTAAAATCTACTTGTTTCACCAAAGGTTGTGGAGGAAACAAAATGTTCTCAGAAATTTGTTTACCAGTGTTATTTATAAACTGATATGACCGTCAGTTTGTACTGGATGTGCCATGAGAATAGGGAGCAAATGAAGAGACTGGAGTGGTGTGTTCTCAAATTGAAACACAAGAATTTTGAATGATTTGGAGTATTCTTAAGGCATATGCTGGGAGGCTGACACACAGAGAATTGCAGTAGACAAAGCCAGGGAATATCAAAGACTATAGAACTGTATCTAGCAAGCAGACCCAAAGAGTAGCTCTCTCTTGTTACTTCCAAGGGTAGCAACAGCTTTTCCTAGTTTACTTGGCTAATTTTTTATGGGCTTTCCTCCAGGAACTTGTTCAAACCTCTTTAAACCTCACTATGATAGTCACTTTGATCATGAACTCTTATCGACAGATTCTACCACTTGATAGTACACTGAATGGAAAAGTGTTTTCTACAATATATTTTGAATCTGCTGGTGGTTAGTTTCATGAGCGCGTCATCTTGTTTTAGTGTATTTGAAAGGATAGATAAGCATCCTTTCCTTATCCCTAGATCATTCCAGACAACTGGGTTTTTTTTCCCCACCAGTAGATGGAGACAGAGAAGAACAGCTTTACAGGACTGCAGGTACATAAGCCAGTGTGCCATCTGCAGTCATGCAGTATTTTCTCACCAGCAAATGATGGAGGTGCAAATCCTACAGTCAAACTTTGAGATCAAGTTACTCCTAGGAGTGTTAGGGTCCTGGATTGAGGCCATCCCTCTGGTGGAGTAGGGCCAAGGAGGCTGTATGTGGCCTTTGGTTGTCTTGGACCTGTGTCTCAAGGAGGAACTGATAGCTTTCCATTCCTGTCCCTACCTCTCGAGTGAATTTGGGGTCTGTCTAGCTGAAAAGATCAACAGAAAAGGGAAGTGATTATTCCCTTGTACAGGTCCTTGGTGAGGCCTCACCTGGAGTACTGTGTTCAGTTCTGGAGACCGTATCTTCAAAAAGACAAAGACAAGATGGAGGCGGTACAGAGAAGGGCGACCAGAAAGGTGGAGGATCTTCATCGGATGACGTACGAGGAGAGATTGAAGAATCTAAATATGTACACCCTGGAGGAAAGGAGGAGCAGAGGTGATATGATACAGACTTTCAGATACTTGAAAGGTGTTGATGATCCAAAGACAACGACAAACCTTTTCCGTAGGAAAAAAATCAGCAGAACCAGGGGTCACGATTTGAAGCTCCAGGGAGGAAGATTCAGAACCAATGTCAGGAAGTATTTCTTCACGGAGAGGGTGGTGGATGCCTGGAATGCCCTTCCGGAGGATGTGGTGAAGACCAGAACTGTGAAGGACTTCAAAGGGGCGTGGAATAAACACTCTGGATCCATAAAGTCAAGAGGCCGCCAATGAAGAGTGGGTGACTCGGCCAGAATGATGGCTACTGCCTGGAGACAATACCCTTATTAAATAAACATACACATGCTTACTGTGACTCCAACGTCGCTCTAAGCTTCAACAGCAAGAGGAAATGTGGAAAAAAGGATTCACACTCACAAAGAGGGGAGTAGCTGGCTTGTTACGGCGGTTACTACCCCAAATCAAATAAGCCTGATACTTCACTTTCAATGCATATACAGCATAGTTCTCTGCTTCAACGGCAGGGGAGAAGAAAAACTGATACTTCACACATCCAGCAGAGCTCTCTGCTTCAACGGCAGGGGAGAAGAAAAGAGGGTTCGCACTCACAAAGCGGGGAGTAGCTGGCTTGTTACGGCGGTTACTACCCCAAACCAAATGTGCCTGATACTTCACTTTCGATGCATATCCAGCATGGCTCTCTGCTTCAACAGCATGGGAGAAGACTGATACTTCACGCATATCCAGCATAGCTCCCTGCTTCAACGGCAGGGGAGAAGAAAAACAACCAATAAGGGCTGTATTTATTTATTTATTTATTTTTAATTTTTATATACCGAAGTTCTTGTAGGGACTACAAATCACTCCGGTTTACATACAACGAAGAACTGCTCAACAAAGGGCGGAGCTTTACATGGAACCGTATAACATCTGTATAACATAGTCTGTATAACATAGTATAACATAGGCTGTATAACATAGTCTGGGTAAAACAAATAAGCATGGGTGTAGCTTGCTTATTGGCAGGGGAGAAGAAAAACAACCGATAAGGGCTGTATAACATAGTCTGGGTAAAACAAATAAGCATGGGTGTAGCTTGCTTATTGCGGAGGCTACTACCCCTAACTAATCAAGCTAGATATTTCACTTGGATGCAGCTCCATCACTGCTCTCTACATTAAAGGTGGGGGTGGAAGGGAAATAGAACCAAGAGCTATGAGAAACAGATAAGTATGAGAGAAAAAATGTGTGAAGCTTGCTGGGCAGAGTGGATGGGCCGTTTGGTCTTCTTCTGCCGTCATTTCTATGTTTCTATGTTTATGTTTCTTTCAGCTGCATTGTATATGGAGAGCACAAGGCAGTAATTTCTGCTGTGGGCCTTTGTAGTTTGTATGTGGGTGGTGGGGGGAAGGCCTTCGGGTGAGGTGTCAGTTGCTGCAGAGAGTAACTGCACTATGCAGAAGCTGCAGCAGTCCCATGGATTTATGGAGGGAGTCCCATACAGACTAGCCAGTGGGGATCATCATGCTGAGTTCCTCCTTCAGGCCTTGGTCAGGTCAGCGTGAGAGGCAGGAAGAGTTGTTCACTGCTCTCCGTGTCAGCAGAGTATTCAGAATGAGCAGCTACGATCCTTGGATGCTGGTGCGGTTGTAACATGGATAGAAGCAGGCCAGATGGCCATTTTGCCCCTTTTCCCCCCGCAGTAAGGTAGGATTTGGGGGAAGAGGTATTAGACCCCCATTCCTATCCCTTGTGATAGGAGTAGGGGCACAACAGTCTAGAGTGGGGGGAGGCTTCCAGTATGAAGGATCTGGATGAGGTGACCCAGGCAGGTCCTTTGCTTTATTTGTTTTTTCTTGAGCTTATGCTTCTGCATAATGCATATTTAATGAAGAAAATGAGGAATCTAACAAGGAAGGCACTTCTTCAGGCACTAGTGCTTCTCCATCTCGTCCCAAGGGAAGAAGGTTGGGGACTGGTCTGGATTTGGACTGGTTTTAGCGGTCTCTGAGGAGGATTGATAGGAGCTTGGAGTTTGCCATGATGAGTCAGCCCGGGGGCCCACCGAACCCAGTATCCTGTTTCCATCATTGGCCAGTCCAGGTCACAAGTGCCTGGCAGGAACTCAAAAGGCCAATAAATTCCATGTTTATATCAGGGACAAGCAGTGGATTTCCCCAAGTTCACCTTTAATATTGGTTTATGGACTTTTCTTCCAGGGATCAAGCCTGTAGATTCCCTGGGCATTGGGGAGGAGGATGGGGGCCTCTGGAGAAGGGGGAGATATCTATCTGGAGGGAGATGTTCCAAGGGTGATATATCTTAAGGGGGGAAACGTTAACCACCATGTTATCTAAGGCGCTGGTGCAGCTGGGCATTAGGGTGCAGACTACCAACCACAGGAGACAGGAAAGGATAAGATTATCAGGCGTCTCAGATGTCCCCATTAGGGGCGCACTGTTAAGGCTTGGTGTAAGCTGAGTGGAATGCACTGGAGGCCGGCCTGAAGGATGGAGAAGAGCCCTGGATACATTTTCTCCTCTTCTAAAAGTGGCCTTGGTGTTGCTAAGGGTTTCTGCACTAACTGTTAGAGTGGCTGGGTGCCTTAATTTCATGGTGCATACATGTTGTCGTTGGGTACAGCAGATTCCAGTAGCAGATTCAGAAGAATCCCTCTTGAAGGAGGCAGGTTACCTGAAGCTTTGGATGATTTATTGTACACGGTAGCTGAGAATATGGTATCACCAGTGTCTGCAAGGAGACTCCTTTGGTTGTACAATTGGACAATGGATGTATTATCCAGGCTCAGCTTGGTACCCTTCTCTTTAGGGGTGAACTTCTATTTGGAGAAGATCTGGAGAAGTTAAGGCACTGGGCGGAGTCCAAAGCTCTTCAGCTACCGGAGGAAAGAACATAAGAAATTGCCATGCTGGGTCAGACCAAGGGTCCATCAAGCCCAGCATCCTGTTTCCAACAGAGGCCAAAACCAGGCCACAAGAACCTGGCAATTATCCAAACACTAAGGGTCCTTGTAAGGTTTTCCTAGTAAGCAGAAGTTATTGGTCAGGGAAACCTTTCTCTTGGCGGCACTGGTGTCCCTTGACATTTCCAGCCTTTCCCAAACCCGCATATATTGAGATCCTGTCCATGGCTCAATGCTCTGAAACTGTATCAACCCTCATGTTAAGATCTTCTCAACAAGGCCTCCTTGATGATCCATTTTTAAAAAGTGCTCGCCTGTGCTTACAAGGGACTCTGCATTCTCTATTGCAGGTCCAGTTCTTTGGAATTCTTTCCCTATGGAACTTAGACCCTGCGATTGTTTAAAAACATTTAGAAGCTTAAATACCCTCCTGTTTAAAAATGCTTATTTATGATCGGGGTTAGGTTTATCTTCCTCACCATAATAGCATTCTGCAGTAAGCCATCTTATGTTATTGTCTAGTCTATTTTATTTGATTTTTATGAATTTTTTTTTTTGTATGTTGCCTAGGCCTTTTCTGTGCTAGGCAACTAATTCATTTTTAATAAATGTATTTGAGAGGGTATAAGCTCCAGCTCAGGAGGTGGCTTAATGGTCCCCAGTGAGGCTTTCTGGTTCACTCTTCAGTGATGCATATAGGTGGTCGCTTAACCCGGTTTTACGAGGAATGGAGCTAGATACTGTCAGACCAATGGATTCTTTCCTTTGGGAGAGATGGCTACATATTAGATTCTGCATAAGCAGTGGTCGAGGCTTTCCTGCTTTCCCCTTCCCCTGGAAAGAGTGAGGCAGTAAAGCCCATGATATCTTGTCTTCTCTTGGCTGCAGTAGTTCCGGTTCCGGAGAGGAAAAAATATAGGTTATCTATTTGCTTCATGGTGCCAAGAAAGGAGGGCACATTTCAGCTCGTTCTGGATCTATAGAGAGGAACTGCATCTTTGAGGGTCCCTCCTGTTTGTAAGAAAGCTCTCTAGTTGGGGACTGCTGCATTCTGGCAAGGAGAATTTCTGGCATACTTTGCTTTTATGAATATTTATCTGCCATTCCTATCTGGAGAGATCATCAAAAGTTCCTCATGATTGCTGTGATGGGGGAACATTTTTTTGGTTGCGAGCACTTCCATTTGGACTCATAACAGCCCCTCTTATGTTCTCCAAAGTGATGGTAGCAGTGGAAATGTTGCACAGAGAAGTTATTCTGATGAACCCTTATTTGAATGGATAGTTTCTTCGAGCAAAGACAAGGGACATTTGATATCACTGTTCATAGGGTGGTGCTGAGGCTGCAGGCCCTAGGTTGGGTTATAAATTTTGCCAAGTGCAAACTGATGCCATCACAGTGTTGGGAATACCTGGGGGAGGGGGCTGCATTTCGAGATCAGTGTAGACAAGGTGTTCTTTTCTTCAGTGACCATGCTGTACCTGCAGGGACAAATTTGTTGCTGGCCGCACCTGAGGAGTCCCAGAGTCTGGGATTATCTTCAGTTCCTTGGCTTCATGGCTTCTTTGCTGGACTTTGTTCCTTGGGCATTTGTTCACATATGATCGTTGCAGAGAGTCAATCTATCATGGTGGAGTCTCCACTTGAATGATTTGTAGGTCAGACAGCCCCTGTCTGCGGAAGCCAGGTTGAGTCTGTCCTGGTAGCTGGACAGGTTGTCCAAGGCGTGGAGTTAGATATTCTAAATTGGATCATGGTGATCACAGTCGCCAGTCTGAAAGACTGGGGAGCCATTTGTCAAGTTCAGATGGTGTAGGGCCTGTGGTCGGCGGCAGAAGTTGGTGGTCTGTCAGTCGTTTGGAAACCAGAGCAATTAGGAACACTTTGATCTTTCTTCTGGACTATAACAGGGCAATGAGGTTTGTCAAACAGTGCGAAGGCACTGATACTCTATACATTAACAGAGTGGGGGAGGGGAACCAAGAAGCCCAGTGGTGTCTTTGGAGGTGGCGATGTTCTGTTGAGAGAGCACTATCTGCAGGTGGTGTTGGCATCTCAAATGGCTCAGCAGGCACACTCAGGACCTTGGAGAGTGGGAGTTGTGCACAAAGCTGTATCTTTAATCAAGGCAACTTGAGGGGGTTTCCTAGTTGGATTTGATGGTGACAGGATTGACTGCTAAGACCCTACTATGTTTGGGTCACAGACAGGAGTTATGTTCAGACGGACTCTGCATAAAAAACCTTGAGACAGAATGATCTTGGTGGCTCCAGAGTGGCCCAGGCATCTGTGGTTTATGGATCTCAAGTTAGTGGGACTCTTAAGCCTAAGTCATATTTCCAAGCTGCTTCGTCAAGGTCCGATTTCTTAGAGTAGGGGGATCACCCTTGTGTTACGGCCTGGCTTTGAGAAGGCAAGGTTGGGAATTAAGAAATCATTGCAACCTTGCTTTCTAGTTAGGAAACCCTCATCTTCCCTTGTGCGCATGTGGGTTTGAAAGGAGTTAGAGGCCTGGTGTCAACAGGCAGGTATCATTCCACTTCTGGCTTCAGTTCCTTGGATCTTTTCCTTTTACAGAGAGAATTACAGATTGGGCTGGCCCTGAACTCTTAAGGTGTAAGTTTCAGCGTTGGCCTGTATCAAATAGCTTAGTGTAACTCTCTGAGCCTTTGAGAAGCGCATCATTGGAAGACCCTACACCAAGGACTATCTTTTTGTTGGCTATTGGCTTGACAACGTGTATTTTGGGGTTGTAGTTTTTTTTTGTAATGCATGGACACCTTTCAGTTTTCGGAGGATGGTACAGTATCTTTTTTTTTTTTTTTAAACCAAAGGTGGTTTCTTCATTCGATTTAAGTCCATCAGTGGAATTGCTTGTATTTGGGAAGTGGAGATCATCTTCTGTCCATAACATGGAGCTTCATTTTTTAAGGTATGCAGGGTTCTCCAGAGGTATGAAAGAATCACGTATGGTTTTTGCAAGACAATATGTTTGTGTTCAGTAGTCTCAACAAGGGAGAGAAGATGACATAGGCATCTATTGTTAGGTGGATTGAGGAGATGATGGAGTCTGCCTACATTTACTTGGGCCTACACGTCCCGATAGGATGTTGGGCTCCTTCTACTAGGGCACAAGCTGCATCTTGGGCTGAATGTAAGTGAGTCTTGCCACTGCAAGGCAGTGATTATGCATTTTTTACCAGGCTGGATGTCCAGGCTCCTGATTCCTCACTGTTTGGGGCGACTGTGCTACGAGCTGGTCTTTTGGGTTCCCTCCCATTTTGGGGAGGCTTGGATACATTCCAATTGTCTGGGCTGATCTGGTGGTAAGTAAGGAAAACATGTGGTTCTTACTTGCTAATTTATTCTTTCTTTATTCCACAGATCAGTCCAGAATCCCACCCTGAGTTTTGAAAGACTGCTCTTTTTTTTTTTTTTTTTGTGTATGTAGCTCAGCTCATGGTTGGTGATCAAATTCCAACCCTTGGAGGGGATTCTCCAGCTGGAAGCACGATTTCTGAGAATTCTCAGCCTTCCCCTACTTGAATGATAGGGTGTTTCCTATCACCAAGCTAAAACAAAATGTATACTGAGCGACTGCAGGTGGCTTATGTACCAGCAGTACTGTAAAGCTTTTCTGTCTCCATCTGTTGGTTGGGAAGAAAAACTGTTATCTAGATTGATCTGTGGGGCTAAAGGAAAGAAAATTAGCAGGTAAGAAAACATTTTTCCTTATTTACCTGTTCCACTCAACTCATGATTATCTTCTGTTATATCCTTTCTCAGCCATCTCTTTTCCAAGCTGAAGAGCCCTAACTTGCATAGCTTCTCATCATAGGAGAGCTTTTCTGTCCCCTTTGTCATTTTTGTTGTCTTTCTGAACAACTTTTCTATTTCCACTATGTCTGTTTTGAGGTGAGATGACAAAAACTGCACACAATACTCAAGTTGCAGTCATACCATGGATTGATACAGGGGCAATGTGTGTTCTGTGTTATTCTTTGTTTTTCTGATCATTCCTAGCATTCTATTTCCTCTTTTTTTTTTTTTTTTTTTTTTAATGCCATACACTTAGCTGAGGATTTCAATGTATTGTCTACAAGGACTCCCAGGTCTTTTCCTGAGTAGTGACTCCCCAGTATGGTACCCAGCATTGTGTACCTGTAGTTGGGATTATTTTTCCCCATGTGCATCACTTTACATTTGTCCATATTACATTTCAACTGTCATTCAGATGCCCAGCCCCCTAATGTCATAAAGACCTGTAGTTCCTTACAATTCACTGCTGTATTAACAGCTGTGAATAATTGTCATCTGCAGATTTGATCACCTCACTTATTCTTCCCTTTTCCAGGTCAGTTATGAATATATTAAACAGCACAGGTCCCAGTACCGATCCCTGTGGTGGTACTCTAACCTTTCTCCATTTGGAAAACAGACCATCTAGTCCTTCCCTCTGTTTCCTGGCTTAACAAGTTACCAGTCCACAATAGAATGCTGCCTCCTATCTCATGACGTTAATTTGCTGAGCAGTCTGTCATGGGGGCTTTGTCAAATGCCTTCTGAAAATTCAAAATACACTGTCAACTGGCTGTCCTTTACATTTTTTTTTTTGCTCCTGGGGGAATTCTGCGCAAAAAGATTTAAAATTCTGTGTATAAAAAATATAAATTCTGTGCACAAAAACTTAAAATTCTGCAAACTTTATATTGGTCAAAATACTACAATTTACATGATGGTCCTTAAGTAATTACATTTAAATTAATACAGAAAAAAGTTATTACTTAAAGATGCAAAATTTTAAATATTTTGAGCAGAATTTCCCTAGAAATTCACTGAAAGTGTCCCTTCCACTCGCTCTCCCCTTCCCCCCTGGCCACTTTGCCCTTTCAGGCCCCAACTCTTCCACCTGCCAGTATCTCTCCCCTCCATCTCTAGGCTCAACCCCTTCCACTCTATCTCCACTCCCAGAGTTTGACCCCCATTCTCAGTACTGTTCCTCTCTTTCTCACATACATGCTCCCTTTCTCTAGTGCACATACACACCCTCTCATACAGGCTCCCTCACTCTCTCACGCAAACACATCCCCTCGTACAGGGTCCCTCTCTCTTGCATGCACACTTTCTCAAGCTCCCTTTCTCTCTCATGCATACAATATCTCTCTCATACATTCCTTCACACAAGCTCTGTCTCACACATACACAATCCCTTCACACAGGCCAGCACCCTCACATACACAGGATCCCTTTTTCATACACACCAGCTCCCAATCTCACACACACAAACACTTCTTCACAATCTCCTCATATAGGCTCTCTCTGGCACCCACACACAAACACTCCCCTGCTCTCTCACCCTCCTGCTTACCCTCCCTGCTCACCCCTGCTCATCTCTCACCCCTCACCCCTGCTCATCTCTCATCCTTCCCTCACCCCTCTCCCTTCTCACCCCTCCCGCTCTCTACATGCATTCATGCTCACCAGGGCCTTCATCTTTGCCGCAAGTGAAGTGCGTCCTGAGGCACGTGGGGGCTCCGTTTGCGGCACTCCAGGGCCTTTATGTTCGCTGTGACGGGACGCCAGGGGCCTTCAGCTTTGGCACAGTGCACTCCGTTTGTAGCATGCCGGGATCTCTGCCATTTTTTGCGCAGGGGCGGAATTCTGTGCTCCACAGTGGCGCAGAATTCCCCCAGGACTATTTTTTTTTACACTTTCAGTAAAACCTAAAAGATTAAGGCAAGACTTCCCTTTGCTAAAACCATGTAGACACTTCCATTCAACCATGTTTATCTATATGGCCAGTAATTTTGTTTTTAAGAATAGCTTCTACCATTTTGCCAGGCTCACAAGTCTGTAGTTTCCCAGACCATTCTTGGAGTGTTACATTGGAGTAGCCTAGTGGTTAGAGCAGCATGCCGAGAACCAGGAAAGCCAGGGTTCAAATCCCCATGACACTCCTTGTGACGTTGGGCAAGTCATTTTTGTCCTGCATTGCCTCAGGTACAAACTAAGGGCGAGATTCATCAAGACTTTTCTCCCATTTTGTAACTGAGAAAAACCTTTAGTGAATCAGCTACTCTAGAGAGTTATTTACTTAGTTGCGTTAGGCATTTACTGCGCGGTAAGGGGCAGATTTTCAAAGGCTACGTGCGTAACCTGAGAAAATCTGCCCCTGCGCGTGCTGAGCGCAAGCCCCAGGACACGCGTATGTCCCGGGGCTTTCAAAAGTGGGCGGCCCGTGGGCGTGTCCAGGGCAGGTCTGGGGGCGTGATGGCAGTCCGGAGGCGTGTCCCGAGCCCTCCTCCGTTCCGGCCATGCCGGAGGTTCGCGCGACGGCAGTCTGCCTCTGGCAGGCGTAAGAAATAAAATAAAGTGGGGGGGATTTAGGTAGGGCTGGGAAGTGGGTTAAATAGGGGAAGGTTGGAGGGGGGGGGGCCGGGGAAAAAGTTCCCTCCAAGGCCACTCCGATTTCGGAGCGGCCTTGGAGGGAATGGGGACAGCCATAAGGGCTCCCCTCGGGCACCTCCTTGCGCGCGCCAAGCCCGGATTTTATAACATGCACGCGGCAGCGCACGCATGTTATAAAATCGGGCGTAGATTTGTTCGCGCCGGGTTGTGTGAACAAATCTACGCCCGCGCATAAGTGTTTTAAAATCTGCCCCTAAATGCCTTAACGCAAAAATAACACTTGGTATTTTAACACTTGGTATTTCACCCCCGATATTGCAACTCAATACTAGCCAATTTCATATTAATAAAATGGCTCAGCTTGCCTGAAAATTCGCAAGCCATGTTATTTTCATGAAAGCTAGCCAATGTTTCCTGAGAGCAGTGGGACACTACCGTGCTTCTCGATTCTCCTGGGCCCTTAAATTAAAGAGGCTGAGCAGCCCAAAAATGAGCCCCATTCCCTGATGTGGTCCCAATTGCATAGAAAGGAAAAAAATAAAATAGCTCGAGGGGCAGGTCTCTTCTCCTCTCTTCCAAATCCTACTCCTTCCTTCCTTCTCCCCCACTCCCCTCATGTACCCTACAATCCCTGGTAACTGAATGGGGTCCAGAATGCCCCCTAGGCTCCAGGCCCTGCACCGTCTTTCAATATAGTCCCAGCTGACCATTATTATATTTTTGCCCTTATCAGTACTAAGCTTCCAGTGGTGGTATGTTCCCAACAATCTCTTCAGTAAAGACCAAGGCATAATTCATTCAGCTTTTCCACTATTTCCTTGTCCTCACTCAACAACCCATTTAACCCCTTGGTCATCTGATGGCCCAACTGACTTTCTCACAGTCTTTTTGCTTTGAATTTATTTGAAAAAGTTTTGCTTATCTGGCAAGCTTCTTCTCAAATTTTTTCTTGGCCTGTCTTATTACTGTTTTACATCTAACTTTCCAGTACTTATGCTCTTGCCTATTTTCTTCATTTAGGTCTGCATTCCATTTTTTGAATAATGCTGGGGGTTTTTTTTGTTTTTTTGCTTTAACTACTTCTTTCATCTGACCATTAAACTATGCTGGCAATTGTTTGGTCTTCCTTCAACCCTTTTTTTGATTCATGGACTATATTTTATCGGGACTTCCAAGATGGTATTTTTAAATAATGTCCATGCCTCATGCAAACTTTTAATCAGCGAGAACTCCCTGATGTCTGGCCATTGACTAATATTACTTCATAGTTGGGGGGTTAAGAGAGTATGTTCATGTGTGATGTGATTTGTGTGTGTTTGCACAACACTGCATGTGTTGAGTAGTGCTATAGAAGTGTTAAGTGGTAGTGTATATACTACTGTGAAGGTCATTGTATCCTTGGCCTCATGCCTCTTCATGTTCCTCACAGACTGTAATAATGGAGAGCAGAAACAAAGACGGCACTTGGCCCAGTGCCCAGCCTCATGCCATGTAAGTACTCCTAGCCATTCTCTCCCAGTCTCCATTGTTCAAGACCTGGCTTCACTCTTCATACAGCCTTGCATCTAAAGTCTGTTTATGGGGATACCTCAGTAACACTGTAGATCCCTGTAATCTGTGCATCCCTCTTATCAAGAGTGGTTTAAGACTGTTGCTTGTAGTCAATTACAGGTCAAACCTGTTTCCTAGGGAGGAGCCTATACCTGCAATGTCTGTGACCCATATTTGCTTCTTTGGCTGAAACAGCATATGGAAGCTGTATGTAGTCCTAGATTTTGTTTAGTGTTGGTCATTTTATTGCAATATTTTAAGAGAAGTTAGTATCCCGCAGTGCTGTGGTGGCAGATTTTCTGAAAACTGTTTGAAATCGCTGTCTTCTTAAGGTGAAGTCCTTATTATATATATCCCTCAGAAGCAGTAGGAACTGTAGAGGGCATCTCTAAACAATGCCAGATATCCTTTCATGGTTATGAGTCACAGCCCTGCTGTCTGTCCACTTATCAGTACCCCCTATTATCCATATCCCACTGAAGCAATGATAATTGGAGAGGTCTCTAATGTGCCTCTGCAGTCTTTAGGTATCTGGGTCTTAGGAATTGTTGCTCTGTGATCTTTCCTCTTAAAGCAGTGTACACATTATCCATCTTTCTGTAATTTTCTGCACCATTGTGTATTATATTTAGAATACTTAAGGATCTCGTCATGAGCAAGAACGTGGATACTGTTTAGCGGCATTGAATAGAGATGCATTAACATCTCTTCCTCCCGGCCTTTCTGTTTCAGGAGGAATTCTTTGGATGAGGATGGCACATACCGAGGACAGCCAGGAGTTTGTGGTCTCACCAACCTGGGCAATACCTGCTTTATGAATTCTGCCTTACAGGTAAATGTGTCCATATGTAGGAGTTCGGGAGCTGATAGTGACAGTCAGAGATAGATAGGCATACAGATAAATGCACATATGTACTTAGACACAAGTAAGGTTTCTTATAGTAGGGGAAATCTCTCACTTTCACAACCCTAATCCCCTTTCTCCCCTCTAGTGTCTCTGTGCAATGGGAGATTTTCATTTTCATTTCTCCCTCCTTCTCCTACTCCCGCAGTGCCTAAATATCGATAGTCTCCTAGTTTCACTTTCTCTCTCGCTCTCTCTCTCTCTTGCCCCACAGTATCTGAATAATAAGTCGTTCCTCACCATCTTCCTCTCTCCTCAGTGACTGGGTATCACAAGTCTGCTCTCTCATCTGTTTCCCTTGTGCTGTACGTGACTATTGTTTCCTGACCGCCTCCCTCCCTCCCCCCCCTACTCTTCTCACCTTCCAATTCCTAAGTAACGAGAATCTCTCATTTTAACTCCTCCGCCTTCTTATTCACACTCTACAGTGCCTGAGTAACGTGCCTCCGCTGACAGAGTACTTCTTGAATCACCATTATCTGGAGGAGCTAAACTTCAGTAACCCACTAGGCATGAAGGGGGAGATCGCAGAGGCCTATGCCGATATCATCAAGCAGATGTGGTCTGGTCACCATTACTCCATTGTGCCACGAATGTTCAAGGTACCATGCGTATAGGGTGAGGGGCGGAGGACAGACACACGTACTAGTTCATATCTATTGCATGTTCCAGCTTAATCTCCCTGTCTGTCAGGTTCAGGGTCTCTCCCAGATACTTGTGTTTCTTCTGATTTCTCAAGACTGAAGAAACTAAGGCCAGTCTGATGGCTTAGTAGCAGTGCTACATACTCTTGTGTTGCAGTATCTGGGTGTGATTCCCAGGCCACGACTGTGTTCGCAGGATCACTCAGGTCTGAGGATGCTGTTGAGGCAGCTTCGCAATCCCTGGGTTGGGAGGGAGTCTATCGCTCAGTGATGACACCTAGTGGCCAGAATTAAGGTCCCACTTTAATTAACTGAGCTGAGGGAATCATTGTTTGTGGTTTTCTTGGCCAAGAGGCATCATTGCAATGTCTACTCTGAGAGAGGAGGGAAAAGTCCCAGGTAGTTGTGAATGAGGGCATATGGTGCCACAGCCCAATAGATTCCAATTCTGATTGAGCTGGAAGCCCAAAGGAGCAGGAGAAAACTGTGAGGCCAAAACAAAAAAAATTCAAGAAGTTCCCTGTACGTACCCGGATCAGTTCAGACTCCTGGGTTTTGCCTCCCCTCCAGCAGATGGAGACGGAGACGTTTTAACAGACTGTCGCGGTCCGGAGTTTGTACGGGTGCTTGTCCCGAGGGGAAGGCTCTTTGGGGAAGCCGAGTCCGGCAAAATCGCAGCGCAGAAGCTCTAGAGCACACAGGGACCCTGGGAGGGCAGAATTGCTGCGGCAGCTTCAGGACCCTTCTCAGCGCAGGTACTGAAGCCTTACTGCAAACGTTTAGGGAACAGGAGAAGGCTGCCCTGGGGGAGGGGAGCTCCCCACCATCTCTTTCGCCGCGTCCTGCTGCCCCTGGGGGGGGGGGGGGGGAACGGGACTTGCAGGCAGCGCAGATATCTTCCTCAGAGGAGGAACGGGGGAAAGACTCGGATGAATCTTCTTCCTCATTCTCCGATTTTGTTTTGTTGCTGCATAAAGCCTTTAAAGCACGAAAAGCAGCAAAGAGCCAGGGTACTACGGTACCCTGTGAGGTCCCGCCGTCGCTGGGAGCTGGGACAGGAGCCTCATCACTCCACAAGCGTACCAAGTCACACAGTGGCATAGAAGCCCCCAAGGCCAAACGCCCTTTCCGGTCCCTTTCCTATTCTGTGGACAGTTCAGATACGGATGGGGTGGATGAAGGGGAGTCTCCTCCACAAGCCCCTGTTGAGGGACTGGATGTGGATCAGGATCACTAGCTCCAGCCAGCCAAGCCCGTAGACGCGCCTCTAGTGGAGGGAGATGATCCCAAAGTGGTCCACCTGTTCAGAAGGGATGAGCTAGGTCCACTTATCCTGGCCATTCTGGAGGGGCTGGGCATTGAGGTTCCTCTGGAGGACTCACGGTTTGGGGCTATGGATCTGGTGATGGTGGGGCTCAGGGGTCCAGCGCGATCTTTTCCGTTTCATATGTCAGTTACGGATCTTTTGTTTAAGGAGTGGGACACTCCGGACCTTGGTTTAAAGGTAAGTCTGGCTATGGACAAGTTATACCCGCTTCCGGAGGAAGCACTGGACCTCCTTAAGGTCCCTAAGGTGGACACCGCGGTCTCGGCAGTGACCAAGAAAACCACCATCCCTGTAACAGGAACCACTGCCCTGAAGGATTTGCAGGATCGCAAATTGGAGTTGCAACTTGAAAAGATTTTTGAGGTTTCAGCCCTAGGAGTCCAGGCCACTATGTGCAGCAGTTTCGCACTACGAGCCAGTCTCCACTGGGTGCAGGATTTGCAAGCAGCAGCATCTCTTTCGACGAGTGAGGCGATGCAAGCAGGGTGCCTGGAGGCAGTGGTAGCTTACAGTGCTGATGCGCTTTTTGATCTGTTGCGGACTTCTGGCAGAACCATGGTCTCTGCCATGTCAGCCTGCAGGCTCCTCTGGCTTAGACACTGGGCTGCGGCTGTTTCCTCTAAGGCTCAACTGGGTTCCTTACCCTTCAAGGTTAAGCTGCTTTTCGGGCAACAATTGGAGGACTTGATAAAATCTCTGGGGGAGAATAAAGTCCATAGGTTGCCGGAGAATAGACCCAGGACGAGAGGATCCTTTCCTCAACGGGCAAGATTTCGGGGAAATCGCTGGTTTCGCTCTTCACGTTCTGCCGGTTCGTCCTTTCGACAGGTTCCCAGCCGCCAGTCTTCTTGGAATCAGACCTTTTGAGGGTGCTGGCCTGCCAGAGATGGAGCCCCACAATCTCATGGGGGTCCCAAGTCAGCGCAATGAAGCGAAGCTGGTCCATTCTTCCATCCCAAGCATAGGGGGAGGTTATCCCTTTTTCTAGAAGTGGACCAACTTAATCTCAGATCAGTGGATCCTCAGTATAGTAGAACACGGTTACATGTTAGATTTTGCTCAGCCGATCCACAAGCGGTACATGGTTTCCCCATGCGGGTACCACAAAAAACGCTGGGCGGTAAAGGACACTCTGAGGCGGTTACAGGACCTAGGTGCCATAGTTCCAGTACCCGCAGGAGAGCTCAGGAATGGGCGGTACTCCATCTATTTCATGATGCCCAAGAAAGAGGGCACCTTCCGTCCCTTCCTAGACTTAAAGAGTCAATCGGACTCTAAAGGTGCCTCGTTTTCGGTTGGAAACTCTTTGCTCAGTAATAGCGTCTGTACACAAAGGGGAATTCGTCTCTGGATCTGACAGAAGCTTACTTGTACATTCCTATACGCCCAGATCATCAGAAATATCGACAGTTTGCGATCCTGGGGCATCATTTTCAATTTTGCGCTCTACCGTTTGGTCTGGCGATGGTGCCCAGAGTCTTCACCAAGGTGATGGTGGTTGTGGCAGCGGCCCTGCGAAAGGAGGGGATTTTGGTACACCCCTACCTGGACGATTGGCTGATTCAAGCAAAGTCAGAACGCCTTTGCAGGGCAGCGGTGCAGAGGGTGGTACAGATGTTGAGCTCGTTGGGTTGGGTGGTCAACCCCGACAAGAGTCCCCTGGTTCCCTCCCAGTCCTTGGAGTTTTTGGGTGCTCGGTTCGACACGATCTTGAAAGGTTTTTCTTACCGAGGAAAGATTGTCCAAGCTTCTCACTCAGGTGGAGTCCTTGCGATCCATGCCTTGTCCCAGGGTCTGGGATTATTTGCAGGTCCTTGGTTAGATGGCTTCCACTCTTGAACTGGTGCCTTGGACCTTTGCGCATATGCGTCCTCTTCAGTCAGCCTTGCTCTCCCGGTGGAATCCGCTCTCCAAACAGTTTCATCTTCTCCTACCACTGACTGATTCGGCATGGTCCATTCTTCTTTGGTGGCTGTGTCCAGACAATTTACGATGGGGCGTGGATTTGGAAATTCCCTCCTGGATAGTGGTAACCACCGATGCCAGCCTCTCCGGGTGGGGAGCGGTTTGTCAAGGAATGGCAGTGCAAGGTCAGTGGACGAGGTCAGAGTCTTCTTGGTCGATCAGTCGGTTGGAGACCAGAGTGGTTTGTTTGGTGCTACAGGCCCTCCTTCCCTTAGTAGAGGGGAGATCAGTGAGGATTCTCTCTGACAATGTGACAACGGTGGCTTATATCAATCATCAGGGTGGAACCAGGAGTCGTCCAGTGGCGGCAGAAGCTCAGCTCTTAATCAACTGGGCGGAGCAACACCTCTACAAGATTGCTGCCTCTCACATTGCTAGGGTGGATAATGTGCAATCCGATTTTCTTAGCCACCACCAGTTGGACCTGGGGGAGTGGGAACTCTCCAATGAGGTTTTTCTTCTTCTGTGCAAACGCTGGGTCATGCCCTCCATGGATCTTATGGCGACGTGCCGCAATGTCAAGGCTCCTCGATTTTTTCAGTTGGCGGCAGGAGCCAGGAGCAGAGGGGGTAGATGCTCTAGTCCTTTCCTGGCCAAAGGACATTCTGTTGTACGTCTTTCCGCCGTGGCTGTTGATCGGAAAGGTTCTGCGCTGCATTGAGGTTCATCCGAGCATGGTGATACTCATGGTTCCGGAATGGCCGCGGCATCCATGGTTTGCAGATCTTCTGAATTTTGCCATGTACAGTCTGCTGAGGTTTCGTCCGTCTCCGAATCTTCTGCATCAGGGCCCCGTTTGTTTCGGAGAGGTAAATCGCTTTTGTCTAGCGGCATGGCTTTTGAAAGGCAGAGATTAAGGAGTAAGGGTTACTCGGATACGGTTATTGCCACGCTGTTACATTCTCGTAAAATTTCTACCTCCATGGCATATGTTTGGGGAGTGCAGCCGTCCAGGGCTTCAATTCCGGATGTTCTGGATTTTTTTACAGGCACGGTTAGCCAAGGGGCTGGCATTCAATTCCCTACGAGTTCAGGTGGCGGACCTCGGCTGTTTTCGTGGAAAGGTGCAGGGTGTTGCGCTAGCCTCTCATCCGGATGTAGCCCGTTCCTGAGAGGGGCTAAGCATCTGTGTCCCCCGGTCCGGAACCCCCGTCCCTCATGGAAGCTGAATCTGGTTCTCCGTGCGCTTTGTAATTCTCCCTTTCAGCCATTGAAACAAGCGACACTGAAGGATCTGACGTTGAAGGTCATATTTCTTGTGGCTATTTCCTCAGCTGGGCGTGTTTCCGAGATTCAGTCCTTATCTTGCAGGGAGCCTTTCTTACGAATTTCTGATGCAGGGGTTTCCTTAAGAACAGTTCTCTCTTCTCCCGAAAGTGGTGTCCTTTCGTTTGAATCAGTCAGTGCAGCTCCCTTCCTTCGCGGGCCTGGATTCTTCTGCTCCAGAATCTAGGGATTTAAGGAGGTTGGACAAAAAGAGGGTGGTGTTGTGTTACTTGGAGGTTACGAACAGTTTTAGTCTATCGGACCATCTGTTCGTTCTGTGGAGTGGACCCAAGAGGGGGTCATAAAGCTTCAAAGGCCACTATCGCTCTGGCTAAAGGAAGCTATTGTGTCGGCATATCTTGTGCAGGGCCAACCAATTCCGCTTGGTCTTAAAGCTCATTCTACTCTATCGCAAACGGCCTTGTGGGTGGAATGCCAACAGGTGTCTCCGCAAGAGATTTGTAGAATGGCTACCTGGAAATCTATGCATACCTTTGCCAGTAACTATTGTCTAGATGTCCGGGCCCCAGAGCCTGGTTTCTTCGGGGCCAGTGTACTCCGAGCGGGACTCTTTCAGTCCCACCCTGGTTAGGGAAGCTTTGGTAGAACCCAGGAGTCTGGACTGATCTGGGTACATACAGGAAAAGGAAAATCGGTTCTTACCTGCTAATTTTCGTTCCTGTAGTACCACGGATCAGTCCAGTGTCCTGCCCATGGGAAAACAGAGTCCGCTCGGCCGGTAGCTCATCATTTTTCTGCAAGTTTACCGAATGCCCCACTTTTCAGGGTAAGAGTATGGGCATGATTTACAAGTTTTTCATTCCATCTGCTCCTTGGGGGGAGGTTGTTTATGTGGAGGTTATGGTTTAATCTTTCTGCTTGGGTACAGTGTAATACTGACAGACTCTAGGTGGCACCTGAGGGGTATAGGACGGAGTCTGTTAAAACTTCTCTGTCTCCATCTGCTGGAGGGGAGGCAAAACCCAGGAGTCTTGACTGATCTGTTGTACTACAGGAACGAAAATTAGCAGGTAAGAAACAATTTTCCTATATATTGGCATATTGTTTGTGTGTTGTAAAAGTTACACAGAGTATTTTGAATCGTTCATGAGTGTACATTTTCTACTTCCCTTCTTCGTCCTATCAGACCAGTCCAGACAAGTGGGTTACACTCTTGCACAAGTAGATGAAGGCAGAGAACAACTTGCTTCTAAGCCTATATATTCTGGGATAGCAGCATAACTTGCGAGTAATTCTCTGCCTCTAGCTGGTGGTGGCTGTTCTGGGACAGCAAAAAAAGTGGTGGGGGGAGACAGCCCTTGGGTGCTCAGTCTTTCTAGTAAGAGAAAGTGCTGCAGAAGACTGTTCTTCCTTTCTAAGAAAAGAGAATCCAGTTCCCATTTGGGCTTGGTAAAAAGGGCTATTAACCACAGTCCACAAAGTGCTGGACACAGAGGAGGAGTAAGAGACACTGAGTGAATGAAAGCAATTACAGCTCTGGTCCCTACTACCCACTTCAAGGAAAGAGGTAGGAAGTGCCAATTGGAAGCAGAGTTCCATAACGGGCTCTTTCTGCATTAAATATAACACACCTGAAGACTCTGTGGGAAAAACAAATATTTAAGGAGATGCGGAAAGTGAGCAACCGAGACAGATACTGGTGATATGCCAACATCTGGGGAAAATCCATTACCAGCACAGAGAGAAGTCTGAGGGGCTCGAGGTGAGAATGTCAGCAAGGAGGTAGACTGGGAGGAATCCAGGCCCAAGTCAGATAGGTGAAAGCCTTAGGAAGACTGGAAGGGACATAGGACTTCTCAACTGAATTATTTTCTTCTTATGCATAAAGCTTACAGAGAAATGAAAGGGGAGACTGGAACGGGAAATAAAGGATCTAGGTCTCCCCTGAGCACCTCTAGAGAGGGTAAGGGGTTAAATCTTTAGACCTAGCAGAAGGTGTAGTAGTAGTCTTGGGGTCAACCAGTCCTCTTGGGTATTAAAGCTACTAGAGCCTTTCCTCTGCATTCAGACATAAAACATGATTTTGGCAGAATGGGATAACCCAGGTATAGCTTTAAAGGCTAGGCACGTAATGACCAGTTTCCTAGCGTGAAGCCAGATGGACTTAGGACCAATGACTGAGTCAGATTTCAAAGCTGACATCACCTTAGATATACCCCTGCAGTGACCTCAGCCGTTCAGTATCTATCCGTCTCCTAGCAGATGTGGACGTGCTATCCCCACACCAGCATTGGTGTTTAGCGGGAATGCAGTACTTGTTTGAAGAAGAAAATTTACCTTTGAATTGGAGAAAGATCGAGCCACACTCTCCTGCGGTGATGCCTAATGGTCCATCCCCCAATTGAGAATTCCTGAGGCGATTTCTGAAATCCCATACAGGTGTGCCTTGGTCTGGAAGCCGTTTCCCGGCGTGGACTTTGCTGCTGAAGCATCTGAAAGGCAGCGGATGCAGGAAACTAAGCGAGGCAGTGATGGCCTAAGCCCTCTCCCCCCACAGACAGAAACAATCTCTGTACTCAGCTGGTAAGCACTGAGCCCAGGTAACTAAAAGTAGGATTTCTCAGATTCAGAGACGTGGAAGGGCTCCGGTAAGTCCTTCCTTGGGTCTCTTGCTTGGCGTGTCGTATTGATGACGTTTCCAGTCCCGTTGGGGCAAGGGAAAGGGGTTTCTGAGCGGGTTGAGCGGCCCTCCGATGGGCTAGGCCCTACTTCAGGCTTGGTGGGCACTCCACATGGCAGGCCACCGCGGTGCCATCTTGCACGTGGTTTGCTGCGGCACCATTTTTTCCCATAGACCATCGGTACGTGCAGTGCGGGCCGGCCCTACTGTGCACCTAACGTGCGCATAATTGTGCACACACTTGTGCGCATACCAGCGTGCATAACCGCACGCATAAGTATATGTATACATTTGCGCACGAACGGACGCTTATACTTGTACGCGTCGGGGTGGATTTGCATGCGTTCGAGTCCAAGCACTAGCTGGCTGAACGCATAAGCTACAGTGAACTATGGCTATGGTAACAAAGAAGCACAAGCAACACTTTGTGCTGCCTTCCATATTAGGGATGCATAATCTGACCTAGAATCTTTCCTGTGTCAGCACTGTGAGGAAGTCCAGGGAGGGCTGAACTCTCAGAACTTCTCCAAGCCCAGCCCTTCCCAGTCGGAGGACAGGTCAGCCATGACCCTTATGTGGTAGCATCCTGGGGCTGCGTCCTCGGGAGAGGGTAGTTCAGCGGTGCCTACCCCAGTTCCTCCTGGGCTCAGTATGGACCCGGAGACTTTTTCTTGGGTGGAATTCTTTCAGGGCCTTCAAGCCTTTGTTCAGGCGCAGTCATCTGCTGCCCCTGCCCAGTGTGAGCCCCAGCTGGGAAGACCTTGTCCTCCCAGTCCTATTAGCATGCCTCAGGAAATGCCTCGCCTCACCAAGGGTGTCCTTGATAAGGGACCCAGACATCACGGGCGACGAAGGGGATGCAGATACATTGGAGGATGGAGAAATCCCTCCAGGCTTGGAGCCATACTGGACCATGCTACAATTTTTCCACAGAGATGAATTGCCGACCCAGGTTTCCCAGACCCTGAAGACTCTAGGAGTTCCCGGCATGGACCCTATGTCGGAACCAAAGAAGAAACCCATCCTGGTGTTTCTACGGAAAGCCTCTTGCTATTTCACTTTGCTGGAAGCCATCCAGGTGGTGTTTGACCTAGAGTGGGACCCTCCCGAAACCAGCTTTAAAGGAGGTCGGGCATTGGAGGCCTTGTACCCTCTGGATCCAGTGGCCAGAGAACACCTGCGTTTCCCGAAAGTGGACGTCCTGGTCTGTGCCGTTTCGAAGCGAACTATCCCTGTAGAGGGAGGAGCGGCCTTCAAGGATGCGCACGATAGGCGGTTGGAGTCCATCCTTAAGCAAGCCTTTGACACGACAGCAATGACACTGCAGATCACTTCCTGTTGTGCCCTGATGGTTTGCTCGTATTTGCTTTTCTCTCTCTCTCTCTCTCTCTGGAGAGAGAGAGAGAGAGCTCAGGGGCGCATTCCAGAGAGGCGATAAAGCCCTCCACTGCCTTCCTAGCAGATGCAAGCTCTGACCTAGTGCGTACCTCAGCCAGAGGAATAGCCTCAGTGGTGGTGGCGGCCAGAGGACAACTATAGCTGCAAAATTGGTCAGCAGAAGCGACCTCTAAGGCAAACCTCACAAAGCTTCCCTTTAAGGGATCCCTCCTATTCGGAAGCGAATTGGAAAATTTGGCCAATAAGTTGGGCGAATCTCCAGTGCCGCGGCTACCAGAAGATAAGAAAAAGGTTGCATCGCCCCTCGTCCTTGAGGGGTCAGACCAAGGGCTCCCAGTGCTTTCAGCCTTACAGAAACTCGTCATTTCAAGCATCTCAGCCCTCAGGAAGGTCTTGGTTCTTTCAGAGCCGACAACCAAAAAGAGGATCTGGTTCATGCTCAGGTTCGACCCAAACGTCCTAATGAAGGGCCAGCTATCCCTCTTCTGTCAGCGGTCAGAGATCATGTCCTACAAATGGGTACTGGAGAAGGATACGTTCTGGAATTTCGCAGCATCCCTCGGGACCTCTTCATGATGTCACATTGCCACTCTTAGCACAAGAAACTGGCGGCAGAATCTACGTTGATAAGGCTCCTCAGTTTGGGAGCTATAGCTCCAGTACCTACACCCTAGGAAAATAGGGGGTGTTATCTCATCTCTTTCAAGACAGTAGTCATCTGTGGATAATTCATTTCTGCAAGGAAACTTTCCTCCCTCATAATGGCCAAACAACTGGGAGAGTTCTTAACCTCCCTGGACCTCTCTGAGGCCTACCTTCATATTCCAATCCGTCAAGACCACCAACAATTCCTAGGCTTTGCGATATTGGGCCACCATTATCAGTTTCAGCTGTTGCCCTTCGGCCTGGTAACCGCCCCCATAAAATTCTCCAAAATTATGGTGGTCGTGGTGGCGTCACTGAAGAAAGAAGGGATTCTGGTACACCCTTACTTAGAAGACTGGCTGATTTGTGCGAAGACATTGGAAGAGAGCCTCCAGTTGACCAGCAGGGTCAAGTCCCTGCTTCAGGAACTTGGTTGGGTTGTGAACATTGACAAGAGCAGTCTCAAGCCCTCCCAGACCTGGGAGTCTGGTTCGACACCAAGCAGGACAAAGTCTTCCTCACTCCCTCGAGGATAAGGAAGCTGATGTACCATGTGCGTCAGTTGACGAACACAATGCGCCCCAGGGTGTGGAGCTATGTCCAGATCCTTGGTCGCCCCGGATTGGCCCAGATGCCCGTGGTGTGCAGACATGCGGAAGCTTCAGGTAGAGAGCCCCCTTTGCCTCCCTCTTATGTTCTGATGGCATCAACCCTGAAGGTAGTACCATGGGCGAGGGCACACATGTGGCCATTCCAACGCTCCCTGCTGTCACGTTGGAACCCACTGTCTCAAGACTACTCTATTCACCTCCACTTACCGATTGAAGTATATTCTTGGCTCCAGTGGTGGCTACAAGAAGTTCATCTAAGCAAGGATGTAAGCCTGTCCCCACCGAACTGGCTAGTCCTCACGATGGACAGGATCCTCTGAGGGTGTGGATCTCACTGTCAGGAATTGACAGTCCAGGGGCGATGGATCACGGAAGAGGCGCGCTGGAACTTAAACTGCCTGGAAACCCGAGCTGTCAGATTAGCATTTTTGCAATTCAACCACAGACTCCAGGGCCAAGCAGTCCGCGTGATGTTGGACAATCCAAGAACAGTAGCCTACATCAACCGCCAGGGAATAGCCAAAAGCCACCAAGTGTCTCTGGACATAGACCCCCTTATGGAAAGGGTGGAGAAAAACCTACAAGGGATCTCAGCCTCCCACATCATGGGAAAAGACGACAAAAGAGCACTCTTTCTCAGCAGGGAGAGTCTGGATCCAGGGGAATGGGCGTTGTCAACCAGAGCCTTCCAGTTCCTAGTAGATTGCTGGGGCCTCCCATCCATCGACCTACTGGCCACATCTCACAATGCAAAGGTCCCCCGATTCTTCAGTCGCAAAAGAGATCAGCGCTCCCAAGGGATAGATGCCCTTGTCCAGACCTGACCAGAGGAGGACTTACTGTACACTTTACCGCCGTGGCCTCTGCTGGGCAAGGTCATTCGCAAGATTGAACGGCACAGAGCATTAGTCCTTCTGGTCGCCCCGGATTGGCCCAGATGCCCGTGGTGTGCAGACATGCGGAAGCTTCAGGTAGAGAGCCCCCTTTGCCTCCCTCTGCACAGGGACCATCTCCAACAAGGTCCAATCCTTCACGAGGACCCAACTTGGTTTTGTCTTACGGTCTGGCCCTTGAGAGGGCCAGACCGTAAGACAAATATCCATGCCCTACGAAGCATGGATATTTGGCGGCAGTAATTACCACCTTGCTCCGTGCGTGGAAGTTCTTGACATCCTTGGTGTACATGCGGATCTGGAGAATATTTGAGGCCTAGTGTGAGGAACACGGGGTGCTCCCTCGGACGACCAAGATCTCCATGATTCTGGAATCTTTACAGGATGGCCTGAACAAAGCGTTGTCCCTCAACTCCTTGAATGTCCTCCAGGCGGTGGCTCTCCTGTTTCAGGGGCGAGGTGAACAGAGCCTGCCTGTCGATGCATTCGGACTTGGCCTGTTTCCTAAAAGGGGTTAAACACCTCTAACCACTCTTAAAGTGCCCGGTTCCCACGTGGAACCTCAATCTAGTATTGTAATTTTTAGCAGGACCTTCCTTTTGGCCGCTTCCGGGTCTGTCTCTACGCCTGTTAATGCTGAAGACTGTATTCTTGATGACGATATGCTCGGCTTGTCGCATCTCTAAATTGCAGGAGCTGTCATGTCGGGAGCCATTCTTCCGGTTTACTCCAGGAACAATACAGCTTTGCACTGTACCTTCCTTCTTGCCAAAGGTAGACTCGGAGTTTCATCTGAACCAGTCCATTTCCTTACTGTCCCTAGGATAGACGCAAGGACACGGAAGACTACTGCCTTCTACGCCACTTAAACATCAGCAGGCTTTTAGACACAAGGACTAAGTCAAAGTATCATCTGTCAGAAAGGCTGCTCCAGGTTCCAACTGAGTTACATCATCCAGCAGTGAATCACTGCCTTCTAAGGAATCCTATTCTACTTGTTGAGACAAATTCAAACCTGCTGTTGTACTATGTAAGAACATACCATCTGAAGCGCCTCTGTCTTCCTATCCTATGCATCTTTAAGAATAGCTTCTCTCTCTACAGAGAGAGGAGCCATTCTTCATGTCAGCACAAACCAAATGCATCCACGTTTAGGACTTTTTAGCTTTTTTCAATCCTGAGTCAGGGATCAATCCCCCTTTAAAATTGGTTTTATAATGGTCCATCTCCAAGTAGATAAGGTTCTTGCCTAATCTATGCGGCGGAAAAGGTTATTAGGTTTCCTTAAACTAGCCATAATAGGATCTCAGCAGATCTAGGACCCTCCTCCCTTTTCATTAGCACATTTAATACCTACAAGGACTGAGAAATTAAAGTTCTTCCTGTGAAACAAATTATCTTCATCCTCTGGGAGAAATTTTTCTTCCTCTAACTCACACTTCCTGGCACTATCCCTGAGAGCTTTAAGATCCTGCAGGGACCTCTCACGGAGGATCTCCCTCATCCTTCCTCTTCACCAACTTCATCCTGATTCCCCTGTATTTAAAACCTGAGGGAGAGGCTCCATAGAAGAGGAATCAGCAATCTACTTCTGCCTCATGCAAAAAGCCTGATGCAAGCACTTTAAAAACTCCATGGAGATTGAGGCCTGGGAAGAGGGAGCTCTTCCTTAAGTTCAGTTGCATATGTAGCCTCAGAGGACATAGCTGCCGCCATCTGAACTGTGGGAAACAAAGGGGGAGGTCCAAGATTGGGCTCCCTTCCTTGTGATGGTTCCAAAATGGCAGTATCCTGCCTGCAGAAAGAGAGCCATCTACCCTGCTGATGCAGTCCCTATTCCACTTCCCCCAGTTAGACAATGTATTTGCTGCCTGTTCTCTTTCTTGCCACATATTTTGCAGAGTGAACTACTTCCTCCCACCTGCCTGTGCACCACACAGACAGTGCAGAGTGTTGAAAGTAAGTGGACATTCTCCTTCCCTGCTTCCTTAAGCCAGACTGTGAATGACTTGAGAGAGAAAAGAGACACCAGCTACTCACTCCAGGGCAGCCAATAAACTGCTCTGCTGACCAGGATTTCTTTTTTTTTGTTTTTGTTGACTTTGCTAGACCAACAGGCAAAAGGGAAGGAAAAACTAGGCTCAAAAAAACCCTAAGCCAAAACTTTTGTTTTTCTTTTCTTGAGGAGGAGAAGCCCACAGAAAAGAGAGCAAGCAACAGGAAACAAGGGGTGGGTAGAGCAGAACATAGACCATAAGAACATAACATAAGATATGCCATTCTGGGTCAGAGCAAGGGTCCACCAAGCCCAGAATCCTGTTTCCAGTGGTGGCCAATCCAAGTCACAAGTACCTGGCAAGTACACAAACATTAGATAAATTACAATCCACTATTGCTTATTAATTAATAGCAGTTTATGGATTTTTCCTCTAGGAACTTATCCAATCCTTTTTTAAACCCATTTACACTAACTGCTGTAACCACATCCTCTGACAATGAATTCCGGAGCTTAACTATGTGCTGAGTGAAAAAGAATTTTCAATTTGTTTTAAATGAGCTACTTGCTAACTTCATGGAGTGCCCCCCTGGACCTTCTATTATCTGAGAGAGTAAATAACCGATTTACATTAACTTGTTCAAGTCCTTTCAGGATTTTGTTTACCTCAATCATTTCCGCCCTCGGTCGCCTCTTCTCCAGACTGAACAGCCCTAAATTCTTTAGCTTTTCCTCATAGGGCAGCCGTTCCATGCCCCTTATCATTTTGGTCGCCCTTCTCAGCACTTTCTCCAGTTCAGCTATATCCTTTTTGAGATATGGTGACCAGAATTGCCACAGTTTGCAAGGTGCGGGCTCATCATGGAGCGAAACAGAGGCATTATGACATCCTCCGTTTTATTTTCCATTGCCTTCCTAATAATTCCTAACATAGTTTGCTTTTTTAATTGCCACAGTATACTGGGCCGACAATTATGTATTATCCACTATGACGCCTAGATCTCTTTCCTGAGTGATAACTCCTAAGATAGAACCTAACATTGTGTAATTACGGCAAGGGTTTTTCCCTATATGCATCACTTTGCACTTGTCCAGGTTAAATTTCATCTGCCATTTGGAAGCCCAATCTTCCAGTCTCACAAGCAGGGCCGGTGGAAGCACTAGGCGAACTAGGCGATTGCCTAGCATTATTAGGAGGCGCTGAGCTGCCGATGGCCGCCGGTGGACCTCATCCCACTGGTGGCTGAGCGGTGAACTACTGCTGTGCTGTGTGCCAGATACACATAGCAAGAAGATCAGCAGGGCCCTGGTGGAGCTCATGTCACCACGGCCCGAAGAAAAAGGTCGCGTCTAAACGTGCAGGTGCTCCACCTCCTTCCTGCTTGCGCAGCCCCGGAAGAAAAATGATGCCGGAGCCACGCTGGCAAGAAGGAGGAGGAGCATCAGCCACTGCAGGTGCTCCTCCTCCTTCCTGCCCGTGCGGCCCCGGAAGAAAAATGTTGCCGGAGCCACGTGGGCAGGAAGGAGGAGGAGCATCAGCTGCGTGCAGAAGAGGAGTAGCGCGGCCCAAGAAGACCAGGCCGCTGCAGATCCCATCCTGTGGCGACCCGTAAAGAGGAGGCCCAGAGGTGAGAGAGAGGCTGAGGGCCTGTAGAATGAGTATGTGTGCGTGTATGAGATGAGTTGAGAGACTGTGTGGGAGTGAAGACCTGAATGTTTGCAGAGATAGCATGTGAGAGCCTCTGTGTGTGTGAGATAGCATGTGACAGTGAGAGCCTGTGCTTGAGCAAGACAGCATGTGGGAGAGACAGAGAGCCTGTGTGTGTGAGACTCAGACAGCATGTGCCAGTGAGACTGTATGAATGATTGTATGAGAGAGAGCCTGTGTGAGTCAGACAGCATGGGCCAGTGAAAGACTGTGTGTATGAATGATTGTATGAGAGCATGAGAGAGAGCCTGTGTGTGTGTGTGTGTGTGTGTGTGTGTGTGTGTGAGAGAGAGAGAAAGAAAGCATGTGAGAATGAGAACCTGACTGTGTTTGAGGAAAGAAGACAGATGGAGAGAAAAGAAATAGAAAAAAAAGACAATAGAAAAGGAATTGGCAAAAAAATAAGAAAGGGAAGGTGGGAAAAAAAAGCCTGTGACCAACCGATTAGAAAACTAAGATCAGACAGCAAATGTAAAAAAAATAAAAATTACTTTTTAGTGATTGGCACATGTAATCTTTGGGAATGTGCAAGAGTAGCACTTTCTCTATGCGGATCTCACAATGTACGAGATCAGCATGGAGGAATTTGGAAGCCCACGGGGCCTGCACAGAGGAGGCAGCAGAATGGGCTTCAGTGCCAGTAGCAGCAATCAGCACCTCCCCAATAGTGGCAGTGGCAGCAGAGGAATGAGAGAGGCTCTGAGGTTGCTGGCAAAAGAAAGAGAGGGGGTCTCTGCCTTTTGTGTGTGCATGTGTATGAATGGGAGTCTGCCTGGGGGTGTATGTGTGTGAATGCATGGGTGCCTGCCTGAGGGTGTATCTGTGTATGAGAATGAATGGGTGTCTTCCTGGGGTTTGTATGTGTGAGAATAGGTGCCTGCCTGTGTGTGGTGTGTGTGTGCGTGTGAGAATAAATTGGTGCCTGCCTGGGGGTCTGTGTGTGTGAGAATGAATTGGTGCCTGCCTGGGGGATGGGGAGGGAGTGGTGTGAAAATGAATGGGAGCCTGCCTGGGGTGGGTTCAGTGTGAGAATGACTGGGAGCTTGCCTGCGTGTGTGTGTTTGTGTGAGAATGATTGGGAGCTTGCCTGGGTGTTTGTGTGTATGTGAGGGAGCCAGTGAGAGTGAGAGCATGAGTGTGTATGAGAAAATCCAGGGGAGTAAGAGTGTGTGTGGAGGGGGAGAGAGTGTCTTAGAGCCTGAGAGTGTGTCAGGGTCTGTGAGAGCGAGAGTTTATGGTGGGTATAAGAGCATGAATGTGTATGTATGTGACAGTGTATGTTTGAGAGAGAGGATAACCTCCTAATCCTAGACAATATCAGGGTGACTGGAAATCAAGAGCTCCCATGTATGGACAGGAGGGGCTTTTTAAAATCCTTATTAGTTTTAATTATTGTGTGTTATTTCATATATGTGCTGTTTTGAAATATTTTATTGGTGTTTGGGAAATTGTAAAAAATATATATGATTTTAATTAATAGAAATTCTATTTATCAGTAGTTTTAAAATATTATTTTATTACTATGGTTTTACTATTCTAACTGATGCTTTGTTTCTTGATTTTATTGTTTTATGAGGAATGGTGGTTCTGTTTTTCCATTGTTAATACACAGAGTCTGGCTTCTTGAGGTTTCCATTTCAGTTTTTGTCTAATTTGTGCTCCTTTATTTTGTATTCTGTATTTGATGAGGGTCTGTCTCGGCTCTGTGTGTGTGACCATGATGAGAGATTCTGCTAGCATGCACTACAGAGCCTACATCTGTATCAATCTGCTACAACTGCATTATTCTGCTCAATTGCTTTACTGTGCCTGCAGCTCATAATTGTCCTTCTCCACAATACTCTCCTGCTAGCCCTCTACCCAATAATGCCCCCACACGCTCACCCCTGCTCCCCCAACTATCTAATCGGACACCCCTCAAAACTTTCCCTCCCCCCTTTCTCCCACCACAACACTCTAAAAAGGCGTTTGACCTCCATCCCCATCTCTCTCACCCCGCAAGCCCTTACCATCTCCCTCATTTCCCTTCTACTCATTAATGCCCAATCCCTAAGACAAAAAACACATCTCCTCCATGATATTTTAACTGACTCCAAACCAGAAATTCTTGCTGTTACCGAAACCTGGTTCAAACCCTGTGACACCCCCCTTATTAACCAATTTCCTTCAGAAACCTATGACATTTTTTCCATCCCCCGCAAAAAGAAAAGAGGAGGGGGCCTACTCCTCATAGCTAAAAAAGAACTCAAGCTTACCTCACAAACCTGCAATATTCCCAATCAATACGAAGTAGGCCTTTTCAAATCGCAATCTCTACAAATCTGCCTTATCTATACCCCTCCTGGCCTTCTAGAAAAAGACCCCTCCCCCCTCATTGAATTCCTCACCATTTCCCTCTCTCCCGACATCCCCACGATACTCCTCGGCGACTTTAACCTCCATGTTGATTCAGTTCCACAATCCCCACCATGCGAAGCCTTCATCTCTTCCTTAGACGCTATGGGCCTCACCCAACTTATCCACTCCCCAACCCATAAAGCCGGTCACACCCTCGACCTTATCTTCACCAACTCACACATCAACGTCATCCACTCCCCCACATGCCTCCCCGTCCCCTGGTCCGACCACTCCATCATCAACACAACTCTCTCTCTACAAACCCCATCCACACCCTCTCCCTCTCAGCCTAAATCCTTCCAATTTCGTAAAACCTGTCCACTAGAAACCCTTGCCACGGCTTGCTCCAACATCCCAAATTACATTGACCTGGAGACAGCAGATAGTGCCATATCCTCCTGGACTGAAACTACCCAAGAAATCGCTAACAAACTATGCCCAGTCATCCAAAAAACAATCACACAACCCAAATCATCCAAAAAACCCTGGTACACCCAGACACTCAAAACCCAAAAAAACCAAGCTTAGAGCAGCTGAAAGACTTTGGCGCAAACATCCCACTCCTGCCTCAAAAACCATCTATTACCAACTCATGCATGCATACAGAAATGCCATTCAAACAACAAAAAAAGAATACTATGCCAAAAAAATTCACCACCTCCAATTCAACCCAAAGGCTCTATTTTCCCTAGTCTCCAATCTTACTAAACCCATCGTGTCTACACCCCAAGTCCCCTCCTCACAGACACGATGCAATGAAATTGCCTTCTTCTTTAAGAACAAAATATCAAATATCACTGCCAAGTTTAACCCTAACACCAAAAATTCCTCTAACACCAATAGTATAACCCCCCCCCCACCCCACACACTCTCACCTCTCTTTCCTCATTTGAACCCTCCTCTACCCTAGAAATAGAAAACATTTTAAAAAAGATGAGACCCTCTTCCCACCCCTCAGAAACTATCCCTACTAAATTACTACTCGCTATTCCTAAAACTATAGCCTCTTCACTCTCCAAAATCGTGAACTCTTCCCTGGAACACGGCCTTGTCCCTATCCCCCTGAAACAAGCCGTGGTCAAACCCATTCTAAAAAAACCCTCCCTCGATCCCTCCAACCTATCTAACCTCCGTCCCATTTCCAACCTCCCCTTCCTCTCCAAAATCATGGAGAAACTAGTTAACTCCCGTCTCTCTGACCACCTAGAACAAGCCAACATACTCCTTCCCACACAATATGGCTTCCGAAAACACCTCAGTACAGAATCCCTTCTCCTCTCCCTCACAGACACTATCATCAAAGGTATGGACGCCGGTAACTCCTACCTTATCGCCATGCTAGATATTTCCGCCGCTTTCGATACCGTAAATCATAACATCCTCATCAACACTCTCATCAGCATAGGAATCACAGGTACCGCTCTTTCATGGATAAAGTCCTTCCTCCAAAACCGAACTTACACAGTCCTCACCGACAACTTTACATCCCCCCCTGTTAATCTCGACTGTGGCGTCCCCCAAGGATCCTCCCTTTCTTCCACCCTATTTAACATCTACATGCTCCCCCTCACAAACCTCTTCTCCAACCTTGGTATTACACACTTCATCTATGCCGATGATGTGCAAATCCTCATTCCCTTCACAAATTCTGTACTCACTGCTCTCCAAAAATGGAACACCATCCTCACCTCCATAAACCAACTTCTCACTGACATGCACCTAGCCCTTAATCCGCAAAAAACGGAACTCCTCCTCATCTCCTCAAAACATGCTTCCATACCCTTTCCCGCCACCCTCCACCCCCCCCAATTTTCTCTCTGACACAAGAAACCTGGGGGTTATTCTCGATAACCAACTAACCTTCAAACCATACATCAAATCTATCCTTAGCAGCTGTTACTTCAAACTACAAACCCTCAAAAAACTTAAACCCCTTCTCTACTTCTCTGATTTCCGCACAGTACTTCAATCTATAATCTTCTCAAAAATTGATTACTGTAATGCACTCCTACTTGGTCTCCCTGCTACCCACATCAAACCTCTACAACTCCTTCAAAACGCTACTGCACGTATCCTAACCAATGCCAATAAGAAAGACCATATTACTCCCACCCTCATTAATCTCCATTGGCTTCCCATTCACTCACGAATTATTTACAAGACCCTTACCCTCATCCACAAAAGTATTGCCAACGAACATTACAATTGGCTAAACCCACCTTTCCTCCCTCGGATCTCCACAAGACCCACCCGCTCCTCTCTCTGTGGAACCCTTATCCCCCCTTCAATAAAATCTACAAGACTCATCTCCACCACCAATAGGGCCCTCTGTCTCGCAGGCCCTTCCCTCTGGAACTCCCTGCCTCCTGACCTACGTACTGAAACCTCCACACCCACTTTCAAAAAGAAAACTCAAAACCTGGCTCTTCCTCCAAGCATTCCCCCAATCATCCTCATCTCTTACTAACACCCTAACCCGACCACCACCTCTCACCAACACTCCCCCTCAAGACCTACACCCGACACCCACCCCCTCCAAGAAGCTTCAAATCTAAACAAAAAAAAAAAAAAAACCCAAACAAAACAAAAACCAAAAACTTTGTATATAACCTATGTACATATTAATTGTTCCTCGAACCCCTGTACATATCTTTTCCCCATGTTCTCCATTTTCACCCCTCCCCCTCCCCCCTCCACTTGTCTCGTATATCCCTACCCTTCCCTCACCTACTTATTTTTCTAGTTAATTGCCATGTTACTGCATTTATGTTACAAACTGTTCCTTGTAAAGGCCTCGCCTATATATTATGTGTTATAAGTTATCTGTAAACCGGCACGATGTGCAAACGGTTGTCGGTATATAAAACCAAATAAATAAATAAATAAAATGTAGTGTCTGTATAGGGATCTATAGCAATTGGGTTTGTTTTGTTTTCTCAGTAGGTGGTGTATTGGTATTCTAGGACCCAGTGTAATATTTACCCTTGCTTTTTCACAGGTAGGATTATTGTTGTTTGAATCCTTGGTGTTATTACTGTTATGTTACAATGGGATTGCAGTATAGATTTTGAGTGTCTTTCTTTGCGGGGTTTTGTGTTAGTTCACAATGTGCCTGGCAGTGGAAGCTGTTTGTGCTGCTGTTGTTGTGAGGTGACACCAGAATTTGAAAATATCTTTTACTATGATGAGCTGTAAGGGAAACATCCAAGCTCCATTGTTTGGGGGAATTTCAGTGGATGCACAGAGTTAGAGAACTGGAGGTGCAGGATTTATATTGACAGACTTCACTCTCATAGCCATACAGAATTAGTTGAATGAGGCTATCAAATAATTTTATAGTGTGAAACTGGCCAGCTTTTTAAAATTACGCAGAAGACCCTTTGCACTTTTTTATTAATACTTTTTTTTTATAACCAATTTTAAAGCAGGATCCATGCTATAGAGGTGGGTGTGATGAAGAAATGTCATTTTGGCTCCCCCCCCCCCCCCCCCCCCAAATTCTTCTGTCTAGCGATGCCACTGATTTTCTGTGTCCTTAAGCATTAGTACAAGAAGGATTAAGGGGGGGATGCTGGAGAGGCACACAAATGCATTGGCCCCCGGGTGCCGGAGATCCTGGATGCGAGTCATATGGGGCCGCAAGCGGTGGCAAAGAGGAGTGTAGGTTTGGCGGGCCGCAAGCAGTGCCCAACCTGCTTTAGACCCAGAAAACCACACAGCAGGCGTGATCAAGAATGAGGTAGGAGTCTGGGCCGAGACCAGGGAGTGGCGGTGCAACCGGGATGGGGGGGGGCGCAAGGGAGAAGGCTCACCTAGGGCGCCAAATCCCCTTGCACCGGCCCTGCTCACAAGGTCCTATTGTAATTCATCACAATCTGCTTGAGATTTAATTACTCTACATAATTGTGTCATCCGCAAATTTAATCACCTCACTCATCGTATCCCTTTCCAGATCATTTATAAATATATTAATAAGCACTGGTCCAATTATAGATCCCTGAGGCACTCCACTGTTTACCTTTTTCCACTGTGAAAACTGACCATTTAATCCTACTCTCTGTTTCCTGTCTTTTAACCAGCTTGCAATCCACAAAAGCACATCGCCTCCTATCCCATGACTTTTTAGCTTTCTTAGAAGCCTCTCTTGCAGGACTTTGTCAAACGCCTTCTGAAAATCCAAATACACCCCATCTACCGGTTCACCTTTGTCCACATGTTTGTTCACATCTTCAAAAAATGTAGGAGATTGTGAGACAACTTCCCTTTAAACCATATCTATCTAAATGTTTTGTGATTTTATTCTTAAGTTTCCATGATTTTTCCAGGCACGTGAAGTCAGGCTCACTGGTCTATAGTTTCCCAGATCACCCCTGAATCCCTTTTTAAATATTGGGGTTACATTGGCCATCTTCCAATCTTCTTGAACATCGGATGATTTTAATGATAGGTTACAAATTAATTGAAATAAGTCTGAAATTTCATTTTTTAGTTCTTTCAGAACCCTGGGGTGTATACCATCTGGTCCAGGTTATTTACTACTCTTCAGTTTGTCAGTCAGGCCTACCTGAATCATCACCCATGAAAACCTTCTCCAGAGCGAGTATCTCTCCAACATCCTCTAAAGTAAACACCGAAGCATAGAAATTGTTTAATCTTTCCGCGATGGCCTTATCTTCTCTAAGTTCCCCTTTAACCCCTTGATCATCCAACAGTCCAACTGACTCCCTCACAGGCTTTCTGTTTCGGATACATTTTAAAACGTTTTTATTGTGAGTTTTTGCCTCTGTGGCCAACTTCTTTTCAAATTCTCTCTTAGCCTGTCTTATCAGTGTCTTACATTTAACTTGCCAATGCTTATTCTTTATCCTATTTTCTTCTGATGGATCTTCTTCCAATTTTTGAATGAAGATATTTTGGCTAAAATAGCCTCTCTTGCTTCACCTTTTAACCATGCTGGTAATCGTTTTGCCTTCCTTCCAACTTTTTTAATGCTTGGAATTCATCTGGTCTGTGCTACTAGGATGGTTTGTTTTTTTTAACAATGTTCACACTTGTTGCACACTTTTTATCTTTCTAGCTGCACCTTTCAGTGTTTTCTAACTATTTTTTTCATTTTATCAAAGTTTCCCTTTTGAAAGTTTAGTGCTAGAGCAGTGGATTTACTTACTGTTCCCCTTCATTGATTAATTCAAATTTGATCATATGATCACTATTGCCAAGCGGCCCCACCACCGTAACCCCTCACCAAATCCTGCGCTCCACTGAGAATTAGAAGTAAAATTGCTCCCTCTCTCATCAGTTCCTGAACCAGTTGCTCCATAAAACTGTCTTTTATTCCATCCAGGATCTTTATCTCTCTATCATGCCCTGATGTTTCACTTACCCAGTCAATATTCGGGTAATTGAAATCTCCCATTAGTATCCTTTGAAAATACCTCCCTCCGAACCATGTGCTGCTGAGTGACTGTCAGCTTTCCCCTTTGTTTTAGTTTAAAAGCTGCTCTATCTCCTTTTTAAAGGCTAGCGCCAGCAGTCTGGTTCTACCTTTAAAGTGGAGCCCATCCCTTCAGAAAAGATTCCCCCTTCCTTGCACTGTCGTCTCATCTGTGCATTGAGACTCCGGAGCTCTGCCTGCCTCTGGAGACCTGCGCGTGGAACAGGGAGCATTTCAGAGAATGCTACCCTGGAGTTTCTGGATTTCAGCTGCTGTCTACCTAAGAGCCTAAATTTGGCTTCCAGAACCTCCCTCCCACATTTTCCTATGTCGTTGATGCCCACATGTACCACGACAACTGGCTCCTTCCCAGCACTGTCTAAAATCATATCTAGGTGACGCGTGAGGTCCGCCACCTTCGCACCAGGTAGGCATGTTACCAGGTGATCCTTAAGCTCACCAGCCACCGCTGTCTACATTCCTAATAATCGAATCAACTATGACGGCTGACCTAACCCTTCCCTCCTTGGCAGAAGCCCTGGGAGAGACATCCTTGGTGCGAAAGCACAATGCACCACCTGGAGGACAGGTCCTTGCTACAGGATCATTTGATGCTCTCCGATCATGAGACCTTCCTCTTCCAAGGCAGCACCAGGGATGCCAGACTGGAGTTGGGAATTGGCTACTATGTCCCTGAAGGTCTCATCTGTATACTTCTGTCTATCTCAGCTCCTCCAGGTCTGCCACTCTAGCCTCCAGAGATCGGACTTGTTCTCTGAGAGACAGGAGTTCTTTGCATCGGTTGCATATGTAAAATTTCTCACTGGCAGGTAAAAAATCATACATGTGACACTCGGTGCAAAAGACTGGGAAGCCCCCCTCTTGCTGCTGAACTGCCACCTTCATCTTAAATGTGTTCAGCCTAGTTAAGTTTTAGGTTGCTACGGGTGTAGGATTATTTACAATTAGGGTTCTTTAAATGTATTAGTGTATTCACTATATATCTGGTAGTGACCTACAAGTGAATGATCAAATTCTTGATAAGGTGTGGGGAATTTCTGAATTTAAGTTAAAAGGCTGATTTTATTTATTTATTTATTTTAAGTTTGAAAGTGACACCTGCCTATAAATTAAAGCATGAGCTGGGGTGGGTGGGAGAGGTGGGAATTACAGCTACACAAACTTGTATTTGTTGCCTGACTTTCTGACTCCCTATTTAAAACAAAACACACACTAAAAATAAAAGGGAAAAGCACAATAATATATCGTAGTACTCATGGAGGGGACAGGAAGGGCAGGTAGCACAAATGAGGCCAGCTGGAACTTAGTCTGCTGGTGCCTGCTTATAAGCGATGGTATATAAATATTTTTGAAATATTTTATTTGTGTTTTTGGACATTTGTAATATTTCTATGCATTTTTAATTATTGGATATCTTATTTGATGTTTTTAAGCTTTTTATCAGTATAACTTTTACTATTTTGATGTTATATTTTTTATTTTATTGTTTTATGTTTAATGAGGAATGGTGATTTTGTTTTTCTATTTTTCTTTTGTTGCATTATTTACAGATCTGGCTTGTTGTGATTTGAAGTTCAGTTTTTGTCTTTTGTACTATATGGTCTCTTTATTCTGTATATTGAGGGTCTATCTGTTCTGCATGTGTTTCTGTGTAGGGATATATAGTAGTCAGGAATCTTCTGTTTGCTTAGTAGAAGTTCCCTGTACGTACCCAGATCAGTCCAGATTCCTGGATTTTGTCTCCCCTCCAGCAGATGGAGACAGAGAAAGTTTTACTGACACTTAACATGAGATTCCACCTGCAGTCCCTCAGTATTTCTCTATCGCCAGCAGATGGTGGAAGTGCAAGACATTCTGATATTCAATACAACATTTACAAAGGACATTGAGTACAAATATATATATATATATATATATTTGGAGTTAGACTTTGTGATATGAGTCACTTAATTGAGGGCTTGTTCTAAAATTAGGCATATTTTTTGGTAAATTTCTTTGTATAATTGGTTTTCTTTTTAATTTGTTTATATACCATTTTTGTATTTCAGTTCATTTATTTTCTTGATTTTTGTTTTGTTTAAAATATACTGAATTAAAAAAAAAAAAAGGTAGATTGCAAACATATCCACACATTCTTTAGTATCGAAGTTCATGAAAGGCTTGTGGCTTATAAGATCTCCGGTTGCCAAATTGCTGCTGCATGGGATCTCAGTATTGTATTGGCATATCTAATGAAACCACCTTACAAAACCATTAGTTCCTCATCTCGAAAAGTGTTCCTAGACACCATTACATCAGCTAGAAAAGTCTGTGAGCATCAGGCTTTGGTTCATTACTCACCATGCTTGCAGTTTTTCCACAACAGATTGATACTGTGTATGCACCCCAAATCTATGCCAAAAATAGTTTGGCTTTTCATCTGAATCAAGCTATCATGTTGCCCACGTTCTTTCCAAGAACCTATGCACATGGAGAAGGCCCTCAATTCACTGGACTGCAAAAGGACCTGGATCTGAAGAGAACTCAACCACATCATCTAGCTTCTCGTGTCTTACGATCCGAACAGACTAGGAATACCAGTTGCCAAGCGCACATTGTCTAACTGGTTGGCAATGTTGCACTTTGCTATACTCTTGCTGGCCTCCGGATCACAGACTTTGTCAAGGCTCATCAAGTGAGAGCTAAGGCTATCTCAGTGAGTCATCTGCGACCTGTTCCTATCAGACATTTACAAAGCTGCTACTTGAATTGTAGTTTGCATCTTCACAACCCATTGCTATCTGGACAGTCTCTCAATAAGAGCAACATTAGCATTAGGCAAGCAGTTTTGTGCAGCCTCTTCACCCAATAGTCCACTCTCCATAGGCGGACTTGGTGGGGAGAAGGTGTCCAGGGTGTAATTTCAATAAGTGCTTTGCTGCAACCCTCAAAGTGGAACTCACCATGTGTTACAGCTAATTCAGCCTTTCATGTTAACAGAGAAAGCAAATTTTGCTTACCATAAAAAGTAAAAATGAGTGTGACTGAATAATATGCCTTTGGGCAATTATGGTAAACACAAAATAGGTCAATGAAAAAAATACTACCAAGGATTACGTATTCTTTTCTGACAAAACTTTGATTTTATTTGCTGTCAGCTCTGGGGAAATTTCTATTTCTTGATATTGTATTTTGTACAGTTTTTGTTTCTATTTCTCCAGTGTTATGCTGCAAGCAGATTTTGGCTTCTTGGGGGTTTCCATTTCAGATATTGTCTTCACTTTTTTTTTTTTTCTGGTTTGTCACTTATTCCAAAGTGCATAATTTCTGGACATCTGCTCACTTGGTATATGATTTCCTACTGCAGCTGCTACAGTGCAAACAGCATCAGGGTTTGTGGAAACAAGAAGCATTTCTGTCAAGCCCTTTTGCACCAACAGCCTTCCATAGCTTTATGGTTGAGAGTGCAAGAGCGAATAACCAAGAAGCTGCAGGTGGAAGCGGGAGCATTCAAGAGATGTATTTTCTACTTCCTTCTGTAGCATGATGCTCCCACACTATGACGACAAAGGTGTGAGAGAGCAAGGGAAAGGGCGAGAATGAGAGCACAGGAGTGGGAAAAGTAGGGGAGAGGGCAATGAAGTGAGAAAGCAAGTGTGAAGAGCAAAGGGATGGGGTGAGGGCAAGGGGAAGAGAACAAAGAGAAGTGAGTCCAGGTTAAGGAATAAAGGGGAAAAGAGGCAACAAAGTGGGAAGATCATAGGGAGAAAGATTTGGGCATACCTGGAAACTTTTAGGTTTGATCACCACAGGGCTAATCTAAGAAGTGCTATAGGCTGAGCGCACATTTTTTTTGCACATAACTATATTCACTATTTAATAAGGATTTTAGCACACAAACACGAGTTAAAATGTGTGCACAAATGAGTGCAATTCCCTATAAATCCAGTGTTAATGAAGGTATTAGTTTTTACTCCTCGGTGCAGAGAGATGTGTTAAAGCCCTGAAGGCTTAACTTATGTTTTCTTAATGCTGGAAATGTAATGGGTCAGAGGTAGAGTAAAGTTTCTGGTGACTGTTAGTTTCTGGTGCTGTGCCAACATGGTCCTGGTCCCGGACCAGTCTCCCGAATCCAGTGTGGACCGCTGCACCAAGGAACCCCAGGTCCAGGACTACACTGGCCCAGTACTACAGACTAACAGCCCCAGAAATGTGAGTTAATGTCGACTCCCATCTCTGACCCAGGTGTCCAAGCCTAAAAAAAAGAAAGTCAGCTAAGCATGAGGTTATCTAAGTCTGGAAGCCCCCAAGCCAGAAGGACTCTGTCCCCCAATTCATCTAAAAACTTTCCCTTACCCATCCACTAATCTTTCCTCCTTTCCCCTACCAGCTAAGGCAGTGATGGCAAACTCCAGTCCTCGAGTGCCACAAACAGGCCAGGTTTTCAGGATATCCACAATGAATATGCATGAGATAGATTTACATTCAATGGAGGCAGTGCATGCAAATCTTTCTCATGCATATTCATTGTGGATATCCTGAAAACTTCGCCTGTTTATGGCACTCGAGAACTGGAGTTTGCCATCACTGAGCTAAGGTCATTTTATACTTGTCTGGTGCACAGGTCCTGTTTTATGTATGCTACTCATGGGCTGAGTGCACATTTCTATTTGTGTGTACACATTAGGTTATTGTGCATTTTTAAAACTTCTGCTGCATTTGTATACCATTAGCTTACTGCATCATGATGGGATTAACTTATTTTTCAGCTTGTGAGTAAAGAAAATATATACTAAAATTGAAAACACATTTTCCTAGCGTGTAGCAGATGGACTCAAAACAAGTGGGATATAGTGTGCTTGTGCTAGCAGTTGGAGACGGATCTGACGTCAGCACGGGTACATATACCCCCACAGGAAGTGTAGCAATTCAGTAATTTCTGTCTCCAAAGCAGTTTGGAGCTCCCTCACGCTCGCTGAGCGTGTTTCCAAATTCTACACGACTACATTCATAGAAGTACCCAGTTATTTCAGCCGCAGGCGGGATCCTCTATCCCAGGGGATCGATGCCCTGGTACAGCCATGGCCTCAGGGGATCCTGCTATATGCCTTTCCTCCATGGCCCCTGCTGGGCGCCATTATACACAAGATTCAGCGGCACAGAGGCCTAGTTCTTCTAGTGGCCCCGGACTGGCCAAGAAGACCCTGGTACGCAGACATGAGAAGACTACTGGCAGGGACTCCATTTCCCCTGCCTCCACACAGGGACCTGCTGCGGCAAGGTCCCATCCTCCATGAGGATCCAGCTCAATTCTCTCTTACGGTCTGGCCATTGAGAGGGCTAGACTGAAGAAACGAGGATACTCGGGGCCGGTAATAGATACCCTCCTCCGAGCACGCAAGTTCTCCACATCACTGATATATATAAGGATCTGGAGAGTATTTGAAGCCTGGTGTGAAACTCACGGCACCAATCCACATGCCGCTAAGATCCCTATGATTTTGGATTTCCTGCAAGATGGACTTCAGAAGGGTCTGTCCCTCAGTTCCATCAAAGTTCAAGTGGCAGCGCTATCCTGCTACAGTCCCCAGAGTGACGGCAACAGCATCACCACACACCCAGACGTTTCACGTTTCCTGAAAGGAGTCAAACACATTCGCCCGCCACTGAAGTGGCCGGTGCCCCTGTGGAACCTCAACCTAGTGTTGGAATTTCTAGCGGGATCTGCCTTCAGACCCCGTCGAGGCCTGTCTCTCCGTTTGTTGACCTTGAAGATGGTGTTCTTGCTGGCTGTATGTTCAGCACGCCGCATCTCAGAGCTACAAGCACTGTCCTGCCGTGATCGATTCCTCAGAATCACTCCAGAGGCTATCCATCTTCGCACGGTTCCTTCCTTCTTACCCAAAGTAGTCTCCCAATTTCACCTCAACCAAACCATATCCTTGCCAACCACGGAAGGTTTGAAGAAGTCAGAAGAAGTTCAAATACTGCGTCATCTCGACCGGCAGAATACTGGCCAGATACTTGGAAATGTCAGAAGCAGTACGAAAGACGGACCATCTGTTCATCCTTCACAGTGGGAAGAAGCAAGGAGAAGCGGCCTCACGACCAACCATCGCCCGCTGGATCAAAGAAGTTATCAAGGCGGCCTACGTAGAGGCGGGAAAACCACCACCTCTACGGGTCAAGGCTCATTCTACCAGAGCGCAAGCAGCCTCATGGGCAGAAACTAGGATGCTGTCGCCTGCAGAGATATGTAAAGAGGCGACGTGGTCCTCCCTCCATACCTTCTCCAGGTTCTACCGTCTGGACGTTCAGGCCAGGGAGGACACAGCATTTGCGAGGGCAATCCTAAACGGACCTCGGGCAGCCTCCCGCCCAGTCCGGGAGTAGCTTTTGTACATCCCACTTGTTTTGAGTCCATCTGCTACACGCTAGGAAATGTTGAGATTACTTACCTGATAATCTCCTTTTCCTTAGTGTATGCAGATGGACTCAGCATCCCGCCCGGCTGCCGGTATACATGGGGATTCGCCGACTCACGGTAAGCCATGTTTGCTTATAATAGGCCATCCACCCTGCCGGGTGTCGATGCCTTCCGGTTAAGAACACTGGCGGTCTCCAGCTACCATCAATTGGTCAGGGTAATCCTGTTCATTTAAACGATCAGTCAGTCACACATATATCCATAAAAGCTTCTGCAAGGAAGATTACTGAATTGCTGCACTTCCTGCGGGGTATATGTACCCGTGCTGACGTCAGATCCGTCTCCAACTGCTAGCACGAGCACACTATACCCACTTGTTTTGAGTCCAACTGCATACACTAAGGAAAAGGAGATTATCAGGTAAGTAATCTCAACATTTTTACTCATGTTTTATTACATTGGGCCCCCCAGAAGATTATCAAGGAGAAGGGTTTGGGATTAGGAAGATAATAATTTTTATCTTTGGTACATCTTATAGTGCCAGGAAACAGGCTCAGAGCAAAGGACAAACCTAATGTTTTCATGGATAGATCAGTTCCTCACGCCACGGGACTCCAGCATGATGTCTAGGGGTTGTTGACATGAGAATAATCCAGATGCCCCACCACATTGTCTGCCAGCCACTATGAAAGGAAGGCAGCAGGGTTTGTCAAGTTCTGACACTGGCACTCTTCCTTTGCAGACCAAGGTGGGTCACTTTGCCTCCCAGTTCCTGGGGTACCAGCAGCATGACTCTCAGGAGCTGCTGTCCTTCCTGCTGGATGGCCTGCATGAGGACCTGAATCGTGTCAAGAAGAAAGAGTACATTGAACAGAGAGATGCAGAGGGGAGGCCTGATGAGGTGAGAGAGAGAGATAGACAAACATGATATATCAAGTAGAGGAATAACCTAATGAGATGAGAGAGCCCTATATTTACTATTTGATTCTGACTAGTGAAGTCAATAAGCATAGGACATTGGATATAGCAGCATATATATTTTTAAAATACCATGCGCAGTCTCTCTCACACATGTATGGTATATCCAGACTTACATGTGTGTGCATTCTGTGCAGGGCTAGATTTCCTTTCAGCTTCTTGACTTAATATCTTGATGTGGTTTTTCAAGCTCTTCACGTTTTCTCACATGTGTGAATCTATAGGAAAAGGATATTTGCTTATTACCTCCTGTTCTCTGGAGATGGTATGTTCATGAATGTGCTCAATCCAGTCTCCTCAGGGAGCTGCATCAGCTTAAGTCCTATAGACAGGTATTTGGCACTGGTGTTGGGCTGTCTGTGGCAAGGCACTCCCCCCACTGTTCCTGTCAATGTGAATCTGGAGAGCAGGAGCTGCTGGTAAATAACAGCCCTTTCCTGGGAAGCTGAGCATGTGAAGGAGGGGTTTACTCCGTAAGGGTACAGTAATGTGTGGGTTTGGCACTCCCAGCTGAGTGACACCATGTGCCTATGTTGCAGGAGGTAGCAGAGGAAGCATGGCGGAACCACAAGCGACGGAATGACTCCATCATTGTGGACATCTTCCATGGCCTCTTCAAGTCCACCCTGGTATGTCCTCGCTGCAGGAAGGTCTCTGTCACCTTTGACCCATTCTGCTACCTTAGCGTGCCCCTACCAGACAGCAACAAACGGGCCATGGAGATCTTTTTTGTGTCCATGGACCCCCGCATGAAGCCTGAACAGGTGAGTCGAGGCTTTTTGTTTAGCATCAAGCAATAACTTGATATTTTGTTCAGGATAATAATTTTGTACACATCAATATTTGCTTGTAACATCTTTAATTGGAAAATAAAAATGTAAAGCTCAAAAAAAGGTCTGAATGGGTTCAGTGGAGGAGTAGAGATTTCGTAAGTTAAGATTAGAGACTTTTTGAAGAGAATGTGGTGTGAAGGGGGTTTGCAAAGCAGAAGGGTTGAGAACAGAGTGAAGGTAATGAGAGATTTTATTAATAAATTAGTTACAGAAAATAGGAGTTAATTGTTGGTTTGGGAGCAGAGAGAGGGTATAGAAGGGAATTAGAGAAGTGGCATCAACAGTTATTAGCAAATGAGCAGATCAGAAAATGGTATTCCTGTTCATACCCCAGATCAGTCCAAACAAGGGTTTATACGTCCCTACCAACAGATGGAGGCAAAGAACAAATCTTTGAGGCACTTATACATAACCAAGAGTGTCATCTGCAGTTCCACACTATTTCTCTGTCTCCAGTAGATGGTAGAGTTGCAAACCTGCAGTCTGGAGTTTCAAAAAAAAAAAGAGAGAGAGAAAGGAGGAGATTTTGGCTCCCCAAGGTCTTAAGTTCCTTCGTGGACCATCCCTCAGGTAGAGCAGGGTGAGTGGGGGATTGGTGATCCCTGTTCTAGCTCAGCCCTTGTCTGCAGGGCAGTGGGGGGTGAGAAGTATGCCTGAACAGAAAACCAACATGGCGAAGGAAATCCCCAGAAGCCTCTGCGTGTCTTTGGCCTGCCTGGGCTGAATGGACTCTGAGTGACTTTCTGAGCATGACTTACAGAATGTCCCTGGATATCTACAAAGGCAGGCAAGCTGGCACCAGACAGGTGATGTCTATTCATAGAGTCACAAAGAAGAAACCACAGGGGAGCTTCAGGCACTATTCTCAGGAGTTTGTAATCCACACAGCTACAGACAGTGTTGATTACCTTGACCAGTGAAGAGTTTAACAGAACAAAGAAAGCCATGGGAAATGGGCCACACCTCCTGGGAAGAAACTAATCAGGGATAGTTAGGGATGATCTAATCATGCATTTGACATCACAACTTATGTAAATGATCCTTTGGGCAGTCATGCAAATCTCTAGAACCTTCTATCCTTTTCCTGTATTTGAATGTTATCTATAAAACAAGGGTCACTTCCTGTATCCAGAGAGATGCTGGTCAGATTGTAAGACTAAGGGCACCCAGTACCCAGCATCTCCCGAGAACACTTATATTGATTAATAAAAATACATTATACTTTTACTGAGTCTTAAGTGTTCTTGTGTCCCTGGCCATAAGCATAGAGTGTGCTTTACAGGGGTGAAAGCCAGGGGTCCTCGTTCCTTCTCCCCCTCTGGGTCCCTGTCACCTTCAACAAGCAACCTCCTTCGAGAAGCAGGGAAGCATTTTGAATGTATTCCCTTTCCTGTAATTTGTTGGTCTGGTGTTTGTGCTCCTTTAAGAAATAAATAAAAGTAACAGGACTGAGGCAGCAGTTGAGCGGCTGATTTCTTTCTCTGTTAGGAAGCAGGTAAGGGTGAATAGGATCAAATTTCTGGGGCTGGAGGCCTCTTCAGCACTGGACAGTGCTGTGGGGAATTCACTTCAGCGAGGGCTAATTTTAGGCCTGATTGCACCGGCATGCCGCTCTTGTGCAGCGCAGGAAGATTTGTTGCGGCTGCAGATCGCAGCTGGCGTGTCTCAACGTGACCGTGTTTTGGCCTGAATGCATCTCTGGAGGGGTTGGGACCTCCACAGGACCCCCAGGGGGGGCAGCCAGAGCACAAGGTTGGCTAGGCCAGTTCTGGAGATCTCGGGGTGGTCGGAGGAGCTGGCAGCCATTTTGGCTGCACATGCTGGGAGTCAGACTGCTGCTCCAGAGCCTCAGGACTACCCTCCCGCAGTGTTTATTGCTGAGCAGTGTCCTGCTGGCAGCAGGGAAAGGGAAGAGACTCGGGGATGCGGACCAAGACCCTTGTTCTTCAGATGTGGAGGCTTTTTCAACAGATTTTGTTGTTCTTAATAAGGCCTATTTGGCCAGGAAGGAAGCAGGGATCAAGAAGCCTTTACCCAGGAAGTCCCAGGCGGCCAAGAAGTTTAGGAATCGGAAGCATGTTGAATCGGGAGGGATCCTGCGGCTTATGGGGCTCAGAGAGTCCGCTGTGGAGGAAGACACAACAGATGAGATGGATGATCCCGATCAGATGCAGGAAAGTCTGCTGGATCCAGACAAGGACTCTGTTAGTACATTGGTAGATCCGATGCAAGATCCAGACAAGTTTCCGATTGCGGAGGGTGACTATCCTCGGGTGGGTCGCCTGTTCCATAGAGATGAGCTGGGTCTGCTAATTCCCCAGGTGCTGGATGAGTTGGAAATTAAGGTTACACAGATTCAGACAATGAGGGGGTAAACCCAGTCCTGGTGGAGCTACAGAGAGACCCCCTGAGGCCTTTCCATTGCCTAAGAAGGTGAAGACATTGGTGGATCGGGAGGGGAGTCTCCTAAAGTAGGCCTGAAGGTAGCCAGGGCTATGGCTAAGTTATATCCCTTGCCGGAACAGACCTTGGAAGATTTCCAAGGAGGATGCGGTGGAGTCTGCGGCTACCAAGATGACTACCAATCCCGGTGGCAGAGTCGGAATCTCTGAAGGATATCCAGGCTCGGAAATTGGAGATTCTACTTAAGAGGCTGTTTGAGGTTTCAACTTTGAGCCTTCATGCGGCGATGTGTGGAAGCTTGATGCAGAGAGCCTGCTTGTGCTGGGTGCAGAAAGCACCCAATAAACAGTCAGGGACACAGCTGAGGCAACTCAGACTGCCGCTTTGAAGCAGGCATGGCATATGGGCCCTGGGCCCTTGCATTTGGGTTGGTGACAGTAATGCGCACGTTCACAAAGGTGATGGTGGTAGTGATGGCATTCAGGAAGGAAGGTATCCTGGTGCACCCATACCTGGACGATTGACTAGTATGGGTGAAGTCGGACGTGGAGTGTTGTCGCTCAGTCCAGTGGGTCCTGCAACTCTTGGATTTGTTAGGCTGGGTGACAAATCTGGCAAAGTCATTTGAAGCCAGCCAGTCACTGGAATGTCTGGGGGCGCGCTTCGACACCCGGATAGGGAAGGTGATTCTGACTAGAGAGAGAATAGTCGAGTTGCATAGTCAGGTCCTTCAGCTGCTGCGGCTGTCTGTTTCCAGGGTCTGGGATTATTTACAGGTCCTGGGTTCCATGGCTTCTACACTGGAATTGGTTCCTGGGCCTTTGTTCACGTGTCCTCTGCAGAGGGCTCTGTTATCCTGTTGGAATCCCCTTTTGGAGGGATTTCAGCTTCCTTTACCACTTACAGAGGATGCCAGGTCCAGTCTCTTGTGGTGGCTGTCTCAGCGCAATCTGGAGAAAGAGATGGATCTGGAAGTGCCCGACTGGGTGGTGGTGACCACGAACACCAGCCTCTCAGGTTGGGGGAGATTTTGTTAAGGGAAATCGGCCCAGGGTCAGTGGTCACCAGAGGAAGCATCCTGATCCATCAATCGCCTAGAAACCAGAGCAGTTCGCAAGGCCTTGCTGGTGTTTCTCTCGCTCATTCAAGGGAAGTGGGTGTGAATGTTCTTGGACAATGTGATGACAGTGGCGTACATCAGTCATCAGGGTGGAACAAAGTCGTCTGGCACTGGAGGTACAAGAGCTATTTGTTTGGGCAGAGAGCCATTTGGTGGGAATAGCTTTATCACATGTGGCTGGAGTGGACAGCATGCAAGCGGATTATCTCAGCAGACAGTCTCTGGATCCGGGGGAATGGGAGTTGTTGGCGGAGGCCTTTGCCTTTGTTTAGGCCAGGTGGGGTAGGCCAGTGTTGGACCTCATGGAGACTCTGGGAAATGCAAAGATGGTTTGGATTTTCCAGTCGCAGAAGGGAGGGCATTGACGCTCTCGTTCAGCCGTGGTCGGCAAATTTGTTACTGTACATGTTTCCCCCATGGCCTCTCGTAGGTCAGGTACTATGGCGCGTCTAGCTTCATCTGGGCAGGGTGATCCCGATGGTGCCTGAGTGGCCGTGCCGGCTGTGGTTTACAGACTTAAATCATCTAGCGGTGGATAGCCCCATTCACTTGATCCATTGTTAGGGTTGTTACGACAGGGACCCATATTTTCAGACCGGGTGAATCGCTTCTGTTGGCAGCTTAGCTTTTGAGAGACTATGTCTCCACTTAAAGGGCTATTCAGAGCAGGTGATTATGACTTTGCTTCAGGCAAGGAGGCCTTTCATGTCATTGGCTTATGTCCAAATTTGGAGAGTATTCGAATCTTGGTTTTTACAGAACAAAGTGCAATCTTTAAAGATGGACATCCTGCAGGTTTTGGACTTTGCAAAGTGGCTTGGCTAAGGGTTTGGCCTATAATTCCCTTAGGGTTCAGGTGGCAGCCTTAGAGTGCCTTCAAGGTAGGATTCAGAGAAGATTTGTCCGGCGTGGAATCTTAATTTGGTTCTTCGGGGGCTATGTGCTCCTCCCTTTGAACCGATTAGGAGGGCTTCCTTAAAGGATTTAACCCTGAAGGCTGTTTTCCTGGTGGCTGTCTGCTCAGCTAGAAGGATATATGAGCTGCAAGTGTTGTGTAGGGACCCTTTCCTGCGCTTTTCAGAGAATGGGGTTTCTTTATGTATGGTTCCTTCCTTTTTGCCTAAGGTGGTTTCCTCCTTTCACCTTAACTAGGTTGTCGAGCTACTGGCCTGTCTGAATTTATCAGCGGATATTTCTATGGCGAGGGAGTTCCACTTATTGGATGTGCGATGAATTCTTTAATGATATCTTACGGTGACGAATGCCTTTCAGAGATCTGATAATCTGTTTTTATCCTGTTTAATGGAGCAAAGAAGGGTAATACGGCTTCCAAGGACACAATTGCACAATGGTTAAAAGACGATAGCTTCAGCTTACATCTGTCAGGGCTGGTTGGTGCGGAGGGGTTGAGAGTGCATTCCACTAGGGTGCAGGCAACTTCATGGGTGGAGTGTCAATTACTTTCTCCACAGGAGATTTTTCGGGCAGTGACATGATCGTCTCTTCATACTTTTACCAAATATTACCACTTGGATGTGCGGGCACTGGAGGGGAAAGTGTGTTGCGTGTGGGTCTTTCGCGTTCCCGCCTAGAATAGAGGGGCTTGGGTAAATCCCACTTGTCTGGACTGATCTGGGGTACGAACAGGAAAGTAAAATTGGTTCTTACCTGCTAATTTTCGTTCCTGAAGTACCACAGATCAGTCCAGAGACCCGTCCCCATCTTTCAAAAGACTTCCTTGCTTCTGTATGTTGCTGAGCTGGTATGTGATATACTTAGATTAATGAGAAGTGTACATAGTTTGGTATGTGCTTTCTTTTAAGACGAGGGGGCTCCACTTTGAGTCTCTGTTTGCCCAAGGTTTATTGGGGTTTAAGTTAGACATCCTTGGCTTGGATATAGGTCAATACTGAGGGACTGCAGGTGGCACTCTGTTATGTAGCAGTGCCTCAAAGTTTTGTTCTCTGCCTCTGTCTGCTGGTAGGTATGCATAAACCCACTTGTTTGGACTGATCTGTGGTTTAAGAGAATGAAAATTAGCAGGTAAGAACCAATTTTCCTGTAGGTAGAATTTGCTGAGTATAGAGCAAACACAAAGGATAAGTAAAAGATAAGTCAAATGGCATGGTGATCCTGGAGGGAGGATTTAGCTGCTATCATACATGACTAAAGTCAGCATGGCGAAGCTGGCACCACTAATGGAGAATGATTCAACTCTTTCAGGATGTGAAAAGAAAGAGATAACAGTAGGGTATACTTTCCTCTTTAACTCAGTGCTGTATTATATTGTCTGTATTCATACACACACCTCTGCCAATTTACATTATTCCTGCCCTGCAGCACCACCTGCTATTCCAGTACTGAAATCCACACACACAGCTCTGCTAATACATCTCACTGCTGCTCTTCAATACCCCCTGCTGTGTTACATTTGAAGAATGTGCCACCGGATCTTACTCTTTCTTTCTTTTCCTCAGCACCGATTAATTGTGCCAAAGGAAGGAAAGGTCCTGGACCTCTGCATTGCTCTCTCCAAACACACAGGAATATCCCCAGAACGTGTAAGTGCTTCATCTGGTTGGGAGAGGAGGGGGAGAAATATAAATCGTTTGTCATGGCCTTTGCAACTCTTCTGTATTTCTGAGGCCTGTGAGAGTGTAGGCCAGAGGTAGAAGTTGTTCAGTTGACTGAAGCAGTTGCCACCTTTCAGCTCTGTTCAGTGCCACCAGAGCTGGGACCCTTCCACTGGATAAACTCTTAAACACTTAGCCTTTTCTTGGGAAATCATGCACACTAAGACTCATAGTAAACAGTCACCCCCCTCAGGTTTTAACTTATGGCAGAATGAAATTGTAATCGCTGCTTTACCCTCCGCATAAGAGCGCAGTAATAAGTAACAGAGGGTGGGGCATCCACTTCTGCAAACATTGCAGTCTGGATCTGTAAGCTTTTTGTGATGTTTGCACCCATTCTCCTCTTGCTTACTCACTAGGTTACTGTACAGTATTATGCTTATCCTTCAGAATCCTGTCCCCATGCTTCTCTCCATTCCCATTCCTGGCACAGACATCCTCCCCTGGCTACAAACTCAGTCTATCTCTCGCTCTCCCCTCCTCCGCAGATGATGGTAGCAGATGTCTTCAGCCATCGTTTCTACAAGATCTACCAGATGGAGGAGTCTCTGAGCTGTATCCTGGACAGAGATGATATCTTTATGTGAGTGTCACATGAGCGGGGAGGGGTGGTAGCTGGGACAGTCTTTGGGAGGTTGATGTTCTAAGAAGAAACATAGAATATAACAGCAGGTAAAGACCATGCTGCCCTGTCTGCCACCACACCTGCTTAGCTTTATCAACCCCCTTCCTCTCCCTTACAGATTCTCTCTGTCCTATGCTTTCTTGAATTCAGACACTGTCCCCTGTCTCTGCCATTTCCAGAGGATAACCAGATTTGTGCCTACATTTGAACACTGATCCCATATTACAGAGAGAGATACGGACACCAGCCATGCCACACTCCCATTTTTACAGGATACAGGGGGAAGCCTTCCAAGATGCAGCTCCCTTCCTTCTCCCCTGGCCCTGGTTGCTGTTTTTCGCAAGCCAACCCAGAAACTGAACTGGGAACGTCCTGCATGCCAGTGTACAGTATTTGCCATCTGAGCCACTGACTATCTCTATCCATCTCCCCTCCAGAGGATTATTCAAGGAGGGGGCAATATCTGCATGCTGGTTAGAGGGGATAGAATCCATATTCTTAGTTTTTGCTGCACTGCTACTAAGAAGGAATGGGGGTATCTGAGATTATTGAACAGATTTTGAGAAATATTGTTCTCAGAAGCATGGGTCACACTGATGGTGTAGAGATTAGCAGAACTGGTATGTCTAAGTAGGCATTTTCAGTCCTGCCAACTGTTTGCAAGGAGTCCACCAGGAGGTCATAAAACAAAGTAGAAATTATCAGATCCCTGAACCAGTGTTCTTAACCTGTTCAAAAACAATTGGAATCATTTCCACACCCTTTGGATGTTGTCTAAAATCCAGCTCATCAATGTTCACTCTTTTTTCAGCTGATACTATCCATGAACTTATAGAAGAACAGTTTCTGCAGCCTCTAGACATTGACTTCAACCCTCCCACCCCTCGCCCACCCACCCCTAGCTCATCCCTTAATTTATAGGCAGGTGCCACTTTCACAAAAAAAAAATCAACAAAAACTTTATTGAGAATTTGATCACTAATACATTTAAAGGACGTTAGACACATTCCTACTCCCATAGCAACCTAAAACTTAACTAGGAACTGATCAAAATGGAGATGAAGGCAGCAGTCCAGCAGAAAGAGGGGGGCTTCCCAGTCTTTTGCATCAAGTGTCACATGTATGATTTTTTACCCACCGGTCAGAAGTTGTACATGTGCATGCGATCAAAGAGCTCCTGGCTCTCAGGACCTGGCGCTCCAGCACCCATGCCTTCGCTCCTCCGGGATATGAGCATAGGGAGCTTGACGCCATAGGGAGACAGATCTTCCAAGGCGCCATACTGGTCGCCTGCATTGTGGCTTACCAATTTTACATGACTCAATATAACCGCAGTCTCTGGAATAGAGTCCAGGATTTCACAGAGGGCCTTCCCCAGCAGCAGCAGGAAGCTCTTTCAGCCATTGCCTCGCTGGGTCTGGAAGCAGGAAAACGAGGTGCACTCCACCTACGATGTTTTTGAAACTGCAGCCCACTTAGCCACCATAGGCATCTGCGCCAGATGAATGGCTTGACTCGTGGCCTCGGACCTCCGGCCAGAGGTCCAGGATAGGCTCGCCAATCTCCCCTGAACAGGCGAGAACCTGTTCCAGGGACAAAGGTCCGGGATGCGATGGCACAGCTGAAGGACCATCATGACACCCCTTCAGCAGCTATCAGCTAATCCCTCAGAAGGGCCATCCTCAGCCAGGAAATCCTCCAGGCAAGTCTCTCATATGCCCTTCTCCCGGCAGAGGAAGTATTATCCTCCGGCCGCTCGGGCTCACACACCCCGGACCAGTTCTAGGGGTCGCCCCCGCCAACAGCAGGCCCTCAGACCCCAACCGGCACCCAGCAAATGCCAGCCATGGGCTTTTGACTGGCGGCGAGGGAGCACAAGTCAGCTGGCATTTCCCCTGGCACCCGATCCCCCAGTCGGTGGCAGGCTCCTCAGCTTTGCCCGGCACTGGGAAGGGATCACATCGGACCATTGGGTCCTTTCCATTGTACACCAGGGATACCATCTGCACTTCAGCCAGCTTCCGGAGACCTCTACCCCCTGTCCATCGTTGGGGTTCATCCACCCATTTGGTCGTTCAACAAGAACTCTCTGCCCTTATTACAGTGGGCGCAGTGGAACCGGTCTCTCACAGACAGCAGGGCCATGGGTTGTACTCGACGTATTTCGTCATCCCAAAAAGGAATTGCGGCTTGCGCCTCATCCTCGACCTCAGAGCGCTGAACAAGTTTCTCATAAGAGAAAAATTCAAGATGGTCTCCCTGGGCCTGCTGATCCCTCAATCTGAAGGAGGCATATGCACACATTGCGATTGTCCCCAACCACAGGAACTACCTCCACTTTGTGGTGGGGAATGCACCTTTTCAATACAGAGTGCTGCCCTTTGGGCTGAAATCAGCCCCTCGCGTCTTCACCAAATACTTGGCGGTGGTGGCTGCCTACCTCAGGCGTTGCTCGGTCCATGTGTTCCCATACCTGGACGACTGGCTGGTCAGGAGCGACTCCTGCTCCGGAGCCTTGTAAGCTCTGGCCCTGACGGTGCAGAACCTGCAGACTGTGGGGTTCGTTATCAACTTCTCCAAGTCGCACCTCTGTCTGTCCCTGCAGCTGGACTTCATAGGCACCAGGTTGGACACGCCACAAGCAAAAGCTTTCTTGCCCAAGGATCGGGCGTTTGTCCTCTCCTCGCTGGCCACCCTCATCCGCAACAGCGGGAGGGTGTCAGCCCTTCTCCTATTAAATCCTGCTTGGCCACATGGCAGCCTCTGTCCATGTGACGCCCTTAGCCCGCCTCCACATGCAGACCCCTCAGTGGGCCTTGCGGTCTCAGTGGCAGCAAGCATTCCAGGATCTAGAGGCTCTGATCATGGTCACGGACCCTCTCAAGCTATCCTTGGCCAGGTGAGAAGCCCTCCCCAATCTAGAATGCAGACTTCCCTTCCAACCCACACTGCCGCCCCAGGTGACTCTCACCGATGCTTCTCCTCAGGGGTGGGGAGCCCACACAAACGGCCTGCACACTCAAGGCCTTTGGACCGCTGCCAAAGCATGGTGCCAGATAAACTTTCTGGAGCTTTGGGTGATACAGTATGCCCTGTGGGCATTTCAGGATCAATTATCGTCCAAGGTAGTTATGATCAGGTCAGACATCCAGGTCGCGATGAGGTACATCAACAAACAGGGCGGCACAGGCTCGTTCCTCCTCTGCCAGCAAACAGTGCAAGTTTGGAACTGGGCCGTCTCCCAAGTTATGTATCTGCGGGCGACTTACCTGTCAGGTCACCTCAACATGCTGGCAGTCCGCATAGCTGGTCCTTCCAGCCACACGAGTGGTCCCTCGACCTTGTGGTGGCAGCCGAATTATTCCGCCTCTAGGGTATGCTGGATGTGGCCCTGTTAGTCTCCTCTCTCAATCACAAGGTGAGCAAGTTCTGCTCCCTAGTAGTGGGGAATGGCCATCCGGCCTGTGATACCTTCTCCCTTCACTGGGAGCAGGGCTTTTCTGTATGCGTACCCACCTCTCCCGCTCCTCTCGAAGACTGTCGAAGCCTCAGGAGGACGGGGGGACCATGATTCTCATGGCACCCTCCTGGCCTCGGCAGGTTTGGTTTCCACTCCTACAGGACCTGTCGGTATGTACGCCCATCCCGTTGGGGGACGGCGCCCAACATCATAACGCAGAAGAAGGACACCCTGCGCTACCCGAACCTCCGGGTCCTAGCCCTCACGGCTTGGATGTTGAGTGCATGATCCTCCAGCCATTACAGCTTTCAGACTGGTTTTCCCGGATCCTGATGGAATCCCAGAAACCTTCGACTAGGAAGTCCTACACCTCCAAGTGGAAACGCTTTTCCATCTGATGTGGAGGGCATGGGTTGGACCACCTTCTCATGTCCTCGCCCCCAGCTGCTGGACCACCTGCGGCACCTGTCTGAGTCTGGGCTACAGACCGGTTCCGTCAGAGTACACCTCAGCATTGTCAGTGCGTACCACCAAGGTGGCGCTGGCACACCCATTTTGGTCCAGCCCTTAACTGGCCACTTCATGTGGCATCTCCTCCAATTGAAACCCTCTCTTCGGCCTCTGGCAGGGTTCTGGGACCTCAACGTGGTCTTCGCAAGACTGATGCAGCCTCCCTTTGAGTCCCTGCAGTCCTGTGGTCTGAAGTTCTTCACCTGGAAAGTCATATTCCTAATGGCGATCACTTCCACTCACAGGGTCAGAGAGCTTCAGACCCTGGTTACGTACGCACCATACATGAAGTTCTTCCACGACCATGTGGTCCTGCGTATGCATCCTAAATTCTTGCCCAAGGTGGTGATTGATTTCCACATCAATCAGTAAATAGTTCTACCCACCTCCTTTCCAAAGCCACATTCCCACCCAGGGGAACGTGCTGTCCATACCCTGGATTGTAAGCAGGCGCTGGCCTTTTACCTAGACTGCATAGCAAACTACAGTCCACTCAGCTCTGTCTTTTGACCCCAACAGGCTGGGGACAGTGGTGGGTAAGCAAACCCTATCGAACTGACTGGCGGATTGCATTGCCTTCTGCTATGCACAGGTAGGCCTCCAGCTGGCCGGCAGAGTGAAGGCTCACTCTCTGCGGGCCATGGCGACGTCGATGGCCCATATATGTTCGGTCCCCGTCGCTGAAATTTGCTGGGCTGCAACATGGAATTCTCTCCACACGTTCGCAGCTCACTACTGCCTTGACAGGGATAGCCGTTAGGACAGTGCCTTTGGTCAGTCCGTCCTGCGCAACCTGTTCCACACTTGAACCCAACACTCTTCACTTGTGCTCCTTGTGGGACCAGACTGCCTCCTGGTTTTCCCACAGCGCCGCATTTGTGTTGTGCCCATTGGCACCTTGTTCAGTCGCTACTGTTCTCTCTGGTTGAAAGGAGCGGTCTGGAGCTCTGTACTCACCCACATGTGAGGACTACCATCCTGCTTGCCTAGGAGCAAGTGCAGTTTCTTACCTGTAACAGGTGTTCTCCAAGGACAGCAGGATGCTAGCCCTCAGGAATCCCGCCTGCCTCCCCACGATGTTGGGTCCACCTTTTTTGGTTTGTTTTATTTTTTCGCTTGTTTCTTTGCTATGTTACGAGACTGAAGGGGGACCTCGCATGGTCGCACGGATAGTAGCAGGCTGGGCATGTTCAGTCTGCTGGCCAAAGTTTCTAGAAACTTTGACAAAAGTTTTCCATGCAGGGCTCCATTGGATGATGTCACCCACATGTGAGGACTAACATCCTGCTATCCTAGGAACTCATGTTACAGGGAAGCAACTGCACTGTCCACAGCTTGTTATACGAATACTGACAAGCTGGTGACAGCATAGAGGTATATAGGGAGTGATATCAGTGAGCCTATTTCTGTCTCCAGCCGCTGGTTGTCATTCGTAGCTCATTGGTCTGGCCTAGTCTGACTGTATTAAAGGAAAGGAAATTATCAGGTAAGTAGTAATTTTACCATATTGCAGTGTTAAGTGGTATGAGACTTCGCAGCATCGCTCTCCCTTATGTGTGTGTCTCTTTTCAATTCTGCACCCCTTACGTGTTTTTCTCTGCCTGTATCTGTTTCACATTCTTTCTTCTCCCTGCTCCCTCACAGTTATGAGATCTCTGTGGGCACCCTGGAGGACGAGGATGGAGGAGGTGGTGAGGACATTGTGCTGCCCATCTACCTACGTGAGAGGACACAAAGCCGGGATTACAGTGACACCTACTACGGCGTCACACTGTTTGGTCACCCACTGCTTGTATCTGTACCTCGGGAGAAGATCTCTTGGGATTCCCTCTACCAGATGCTCCTGCACCGGCTCTCGTGAGTGTTGTGGGTGGGGATTATCATCACAGGGACTTATTTAGGATTTAAGGAGCCGCCTACCAGCATTGCATAAGGGTTAGATTTTAAATCAACAGTTTAGCAGTAAAATGTTTTGTTTGTAAAAGGAATGTTAGAACTGGCTGTGTGGACATATGACTTTATAGGGCAGAATAGGGATTTATTATATTTCCAGAAAATACCCTACCGTGTCTCAAAACTGATGAAAGTGATCTGCACAAGCAGATGCTTCCTTTCCTTCACTAGAAAACGGAGTGAATTTCTTTCTTTATTCCACAACACCCCAACATTGTTGTCTCTCCTATTAGGCGATATGTCTCACAGCCGGACTCTGATGAGGAAGAGGAGAGCGAAGAGGAAGACCTGAGTGATAAGAGAACCAATGGTTTCAGCGAAGGTAACTGCAATAGCAGGCAGATATTCTGGATTCCAGCCACGAGTCTTCAACTGGCTGTGTATGTGAGACCTTGAGCAAGTGACTATATCTCTTGTTTTTATCACTGAAACATGCCTGGCAGAGATTGTGGATGCCTCATCTATGATTGCATTGCTAGTAGTCTGTAGGACAGAGCTTTCCAAACTGTGTGTCGGGACACGTTAGTGTGTCGCCTGCAGTGTGCAGGTGTGTCGCGCAAGCCCGGTCAACTTTGATGCGAGTTTGGGCTTTTTTTTTTCTAGAGATTCACTTTTTTTTTTCAGTTTATGGGTTGCTTATTATTGGGTGATTTTTGCTGTCAATCGCGTTTTTTTGGGGGGCTTGGTGGGTGGAACGAGCCCAGCCATCCTTGCATTGGCTGCTGCTGCCGATGAGGCCTGGCCATGAGGAGTACTGACTGCAAGCAGCAGTGTCTGGTGATCATGGAAGGGAGTGAAGCACTTAACTGGCAACAATCAAAAAGACGAGGTACATGAGTGTGGGGGCCAGACATGTGCTGGGGGGAGAGAGATGAGTGAGTGGGGGGCAAACATGCTGGGGGGACAGACATGTGCTTGAGGGGGAGAGATATGAGTGTGTGGGGGCCAGACATGTGCTGGGGGGAGGAGAGAGATGAGTGTGTGGGGGACAGACAATTTGTTTTATTATTGTTTCTCATAAATTATAACAATAACATGAATCTTGGAATATATATTTTTCATATAAATTTAAGGTTTTCATGAGATAGGTTGTGTCGTGAAACATTTTATTTATGTATATATTTATGGAAACATACATAAATTGTCGAAATATGTTTCGTTCGTTTAACCTTTAACCTCTGGTTTACTAGTAGACTGAATTACCGTGTCGTGAAATTATGTTTGTCTAAAAAGTGTGTCACCAACATGAAAAGTTTGGAAAGCTCTGCTGTAGGACATGAAAGATCCTCAACTGTGATTGTACTGGGAGGTGGTGCAGGAAGTATGGGGCCTGCATCTGACTGTAATACTAGGGGATGCTGCAGGTGGTGTGTGTGACGGTCACTAAAGTTGCTTCTGGTTTCTTTTTACCTGCACCTCAGGTGAGGATGATGAGGAGAGCTCTCACAGAGCCAAATCCACCAGTCAGGAGCATGAAGCAGACTCTGAGGCAGATGACAACCAGTCAGAAGCATCAGAGCACGACGTGATGTCGGAGCCCTCCAATGGAGAGGGAGTTGGTGAGACCAAGAGGGTGTCCTGCAGTGGGGCCTCCGCTTGCTTACCCCGCACCAAGGGAGGACCCCAGTGTAGTAGCCCCCCAAGTCCCACCATAGACAGTCAACCCAAGCGGAAGTGTCGTGCTCGTCGGCAGAGGAGGAAGCCTCTCTTCACGCTGCAGACAGTGAACTCCAACGGCACCAGCGATAGGAGTGCCTACCAGGATGATGGAAACTCTGTCACCTTCAACTGTAAGCTTCCAGTGGCATATAGAACTACAAAATGGTGTTAGAGAACCTTTAAAATATGTGATAGTGCTGCTTCACACAGTACGATAGAAACAGCAAAGCCTTAGAAATATGCATTGTTCCATCACAAATTGCTTGGAACTTCAGGAGATGTTATAAATCCCTATTCCCTGTACATAACCCGGATCAGACAGTGGGTTGAGCCTCTTGTCCAGCAGAGGAAGACAGAGAAAAACTGAAAAGGGTATCCTATATCAGGACAGTGCTCATCCTGCGTCCCTTCAGTATTTCTCTGTGTCCCAGCAGAGGCAGGCAGTTGAACCTGCAGTTCCCTAGCTTTCTCTGTTTTCCACACTGTGTTGATTTATTTCTTTCTCCTGATTGTTTCCAGGATCAAGCAAGTATTGATTAATTTCTATATGTAAAAAAAAAAAAGAATTTGAAGGAAATCAAACTTCTTGTCTGTGAGACAGCTCTGTCTCACAGCACTTACAGGGGCCCAGGGGGAATTTTCCCCCTTGAGTACTCAGCCTGGGACCCCTCTTCCCGGTGACCACTTGCCTGGCTTAAAGGAGTGAAACTGTTGGTCCAGTCACTCCCCCTTTTCGCGCCTGCGTCAGGTCTTTTAGCAGAAAGGCTCCCATTCCTCTGCTCGTTTCTTTAAAAAAAAAAAAAAAAAGACCATCGGAGGCACAGCTTACCCGTGCTTTTCATTGCAGGCTCCAGCAAGGTAAGCAGCCGGGAAAGTGATTACTGGTGGTCTAGTCCCTCCCTTCACATGTGTGTGTCTAAGCACTGTAAAAAAAAAAAAAAAAAAAAAGTTTTTCTTTTTTGGTCAGCTGCAATCCAGGAACCCTGCCCACCTGAATCGCCGCATTTTTGGCCAATTTCATGTTTTGTGAGCCATTTTTTTTCCCCCACCATGCCACGGCCATCCTGGTGTATAGCATGTGAGGAATCAGCCGCGTGGTTTTCTAGGACTGGGATTTGCTCGAGGTGCCTTCCAGGGGGGGTAGGCAGCTCTTTTTTTCAGGGTCTGCAGCAACAGCCAAGCCTCGTGGGGCTCAAAAATGTCAGGCTCCACAGGAGCTCAGAGCTGATCCTTTCTCCCTCGGTGCAGGGACGGCAGCCTTCTTAAGCACATGTGCTGCAGGTCAGGCAAGGGCTGTGGGGGAGGGGGAGCTTCCTCCAACATTGTATCCAGTCCCTGCAACTCCTGATGAGAATGCAGATCAGGATCAGGTTTTTTTTACACGAGGACCCTGCTTTTCCAGGAGATCAGGATGTTGATTCTGATTCCTTTTCTTTAGATTTTGTCCTTATGCATAAAGCCTTTTTGGCTTCCAGGTCTCTGCAAGGTGTGGTGCCTTGCCAGTCAGATCTACGCAGGGACTGCCCACCAAGGTAGGCAAGCGTGCCAATGTTCCCGCATCTTTAAGGGTCGCGAAGTTAAAAGGCGCGGTGGTTTCAGGAGGGTCTGCGGCTCCGGACGTGTTGAGCAGTGTGGCTGCAGGTGCAGGTGCAGGAGCCTTTCCTCCCCCTCCCACGGTGGGGGGGGGGGGCATGGATGAGGAGCAAGGGAAACAGGCTTCTTTGGAGGGTGATGACCCTCAGGTGGTACGTCTGTTCCAGATGGAGGAGTTGGAACTCCTCATTCCTGCAGTCCTGGTGGAGCTCAGGGTTCGATCTCCACAGTCTGTAGCAGTCTCATGCAGTAGGCAAGCCTCAGGTGGGTTCAACAATTCCTCAGCACCCAGGACCTCCCGTTTGCAGAGGTTTATCAGGCAGAAAGGCTGGAAGGCTCGATTGCGTATGGGGCTGATGCTCTCTATGATCTCCTCAGGGTGCAAGCCAGAGCTATGGTCTCAGTGGTGTCAGCCAGGCGATTGGGCTGCAGACTCCTCTTCTAAATCGCAGTTCGGCACTCTACCCTTCAAGAGTAAGTTACGTTTTGGTGAAGACCTAGACCAGCTTATCAAATCCTTGGGAGACAACAAGGTTCATAAGCTACCGGAGGACCGCCCTAAGCAGTCCAGATCCTTTTTTTCCATCGTGCTCTCGTTTCCAGGGGCAGCACAGGTACAACAAGCCGCGTGGAGCTTTTCAACGAAACACCTCCACTAGATCTCCAGCATGGTCTCACTCTTTTCAGGGCAGACAGCCCTTCCAAGACTGTACCCATCAAGGCACCGCCGCAAAGTCCTCACAATGAGATACGGCCGACCCATTCCTCCGTTTCAGACTTAGGTGGTCAGCTGTCCCTATTCCTTGAGGAATGAGCCAAAATTACTTCGGATCAGTGGGTCTTCGAAGTAATCGAAAGAGGCTACGCGTTGCAGTTTGCTCGGAATCTACCGGACCTCTACTTTGATCTCTTCCTGTGGATCTCTGAAGCACTCAGCAGTGTGCCAGACTCTTGACAAGCTTCAAGCGCTCTGTGCCATAGTCCCGGTCCCCCTCCAGGAACAGGGATCCGGCCAGTATTCCATTTACTTAGTCGTCCCCAAAAAGGACGGCTCCTTTCGACCGATCCTGGACCTAGAGAGTCAACAAGGCCCTCAAGGTTCCCCATTTTCGGATGGAAACCCTGAGGGCGGTCATAGCGATGGTTCGTACAGGAGAGTTCTCTCGATCTGACGGAGGCCTACCTTCACATCCCGGTCCGCCAGGAACACCAGATATTTCTTCGTCTCAACATCCTGGGATGACATTTTTAGTTTCAAGCACTCCCATTCAGTCGCGCCATGCATATTTACCAAGATCATGGTGGTAGTGGCGGCCTTCCTCCAGTGGGAGGGAGTCCTAGTCCACCCTACCTGGACGACTGGCTCATTCGGGCAAAATCAGAGGACCTGTGCATGATAGCGCTCAACCGGGTCTTGTCGGTTCTCACCTCCCTTGGATGGATAGTCCATTTCTCAAAGAGCAACCTCAAGCCCTCTCAGGTCCTCAAATTCTTAGGAGCACACTTCGACACTCGTGTGGGCAAATTTCTGTTACCCAAGGCCCGTGCACTCAAGCTCATGGGTCAAGTCCAATATCTATTATCTCTCACGGTCTCCACGGCCTGGGATTATCTCCATGTTCTGGGCACTATGGCTTCAACTATAGATTTGGTTCCCTGGGCCTTTGCGCATATGCATCCTTTGCAGAAAGCTTTGCTATCCCGCTGGAAGCTGGTCTCTGAGGAGTTTCAGACACCCTTACCACTTCCGATGTTACCATCGACAGCATGCAGTGGTGGCTCTCTCTCGCCCACCTGTTGAAGGGGTGCCCTTGCAGACACCTCAGTAGATTGTTGTCACAACGGATGCCAGCCTCTCCGGCTGGGGAGCGGTGTGTCAGAATCAGTCTACCCAGGGACGATCGACCCCAATCCAGTCTCAGTGGCACATCAATCGTCTGGAGACCAGAGCGGTCCATCTGGCTCTCAAGACTTTTCTGCCCTTGATCCATCGCAAAGCTGTGCGAGTCCTCTCCGACAATTCCACCACGGTAGCTTACATCAATCACCAGGGGGGCACCAGGAGTTGTCCGGTTGCCCTGGAAGCTAGCAAGCTGCTAGCTTGGGCAGAGCGCCATCTGGAACGGCTAGCAGCCTCCCACATTCCGGGGAAGGAGAACACTCAAGCCGACTTCCTGAGTCATCAGCATCTAGACCCTGGAGAGTGGGAGTGGTCTGGAGAGGCGATAAATTTGATCGTGCACAAGTAGGGGGTCCTTCACTTAGACCTGATGACTACTCTGAGCAATGCAAAGGCCCCCAGATTCTTCAGCCGCAGAAGGGAGCACTGCTCAGAAGGAGTGGATGCCCTGGTCCTACCCTGGCCTCTTGACCTCCTTTTCGTGTTCCCACCTTGGCCTCTGGTGGGAAAGGTACTCAGAAGAATAGAACTCCACGGGGGGGCGGTCGTCCTCGTGGTGCCGGAGTGGCCTCTGAGACCGTGGTTCGCAGATCTGGTGAACTTCGCTACGGATGGTCTTCTCCGCTTCTGCCATCTGCCAAACCTGCTCCGACAGGGTCCAGTATTTTTTGATCAGGCGGATCGCTTTTGTCTAGCGGCCTGACTTTTGAGCAGCGGCAACTAAGGAAGAAGGGTTATAAGGAGGAGGTTATCTCCACTCTGTTGCGGGCCCGTAAGACTTCTACCTCTCTGGCTTATATTCGGGTATGAAGAGTGTTTGAGACTATGTGCGTTGAGTCCGGAGTTCCGGCGCGTAAGGCTTCGGTGTCCCAGATTCTCTCCTTCCTGCAGAACGGTCTCTCCAATGGTCTTTCAATTCCTTGCGGGTACAGGTTTCGGTGCTCTGTTCCCTCCTTGGGTGGGTCGATGGTTACGCGTTGGCGACCCATCCGGATGTCATTCGGTTCCTCAGGGGGACTAAGCACTTGAACCCGCCTGTCCGGGCTACTTGTCCGTCGTGGAACCTTAACTTGGTTCTCCGCGTTCTTTGCGAAGTGCCCTTTGAACCCCTTTGGCGAGACACACTTGAGGATCTGACCCTTAAGACTGTCTTTCTGGTCTCTATTTCCTCAACCAGGAGAGTGTCTTGTAGGAAGCCTTTCCTTCGCTTTTCTGATTCAGGTGCTTCCCTCCAAACAGTCCCATCCTCCCTGCCAAAGGTTATGTCCTCCTTTCATGTAAATCAGTCAGTGGAGCTCTCTGCTTTTTCTCCAGAGGACATTGCGAACGCGCAGATCTACGGCACCTTGATGTGAAGAAGATCCGATTGCAATATTTGCAGGTGACGAATGATTTTCGAGTTTCTGATTATCTCTTTGTCTTATGGAGCGGGCCAAGTAAGGGGAATAAAGCTTCTAAAACTACTATCACTCGCTGGCTAAAAGAGGCGATTGCGTCGGCGTATATTTGTCGGTTCCGGAGGGCTTAAAAGCTCACTCTTTACGTTCTCAGGCTACTTCTCGGGCGGAGAGTCTGTCGGTCTCGCCGCAAGAAATCTGCAGAGCAGCACTTGGAAATCCCTACATACGTTTGCGCTTCATTATCGCCTCGATGTTCAGGCGCCAGTCTTTGGCTCTTTCGGCAGACAGGTACTTCGAGCAGGACTCTCTCGGTCCCACCCTGTTTAGGGAAGCTTTAGTACATCCCACTGACTGGACTGATCCGGGTACGTACAGGGAAAGGAAAATTGGTTCTTACCTGCTAATTTTCATTCTTGTAGTACCACGGATCAGTCCAGACTCCCGCCCTGACTACATCTACATTGCTACGTCCGCTCGGAGTTTTTCTTTCACAGGTTCTTTTTGGGATTCTCTACTTCCTATTTGAGCTTTAAGACACTGGAAGTTCATCTGAATTGTAAGGCACCGAAGGTATCTGCTATATGTATATTGATAGCTGTATAAGAGCATTTTTTATACATGTTTGAATTTCTTGTTTCATTTTGATAGTTACAGCTGTTTACTTCATCTTATCCTGGTTCTCTATGCTATTTTGGCTGCTTTGATATCTATTATACTGAAGGGACGCAGGGTGAGCACTGTCCTGATTTAGGATACCTTTTCAGTTTTTCTCTGTCTCCCTCTGCTGGACAGGACCTCAACCCACTGTCTGGACTGATCCGTGGTACTACAGGAACGAAAATTAGCGGGTAAGAACCAATTTTCCTTTATTCAGTATTAGGGAGACTTGAAATAGCCTTAAAAATATTTTGTAAAGCTTTATGCAGTCCTCAGTATGTCTGTAACTTTTCTGCATTTCTCACTATGGTAAGACTCTCTTGTCATGTAAATGGTTGAGCTATTGCACTGTGACTGACTATGTACTGTTTGTGCACTTTCCCCAGCTCAGCCGTACATTGCTCTGGACTGGGACCCAGAGATGAAAAAACTGTACTATGATGAAGTGGAGGCAGAGGTGAGTGCTGCAGTGGATCTCCTGTGCTATCTGATGTTTTGTACAGTGGTGGATCTGCCACTCATTGGGTGTTAGTGGTGTGAATTTATTGTGGGAGACCATAAATGGTGATAGTGTAAAGGACCAAAGATGATGTGTTGGATTGCTAATATTTTAAGGGACCGAAAGAGTGTTGAATGTTGATAGTACTGATATTGAGAGATATCCACAGATGTAGCTGGTGATGATATTGTGAAAGACTCATAAGTTTGAAACATAGAAGTGATGGTAGAAAAGGACCAAGTGGTCCATCTAGTCTGCCCAGCAAGCTTAGGATAGCATCTGCCATGCAATAAAGGTCACCCCCATACTTCTCAGTTTCCCAGACCGTCAAAGTCAGAACACTTGTTGGTTGCTGTCTGATTCAATTCCCTGAAGATTATATTGAGAAACATGTGAGTGTTTGGTGGTGATAATGTGAGTCACCCCTAAGTGTTCAATGTTGATGAGAATGATATGAAGCAAGACCAATGAATGTTAGATGGCTAGTGATACTGTAAGAGATCTGTGGGTACCAATAGAGATATTTCAGTATATTGTCACTCATCTTGCAGAGATATGTAAAAAACGATAGCATGAGTTATATGTTGAAGAAGAACCCTGTGAAACTAGAGAAGTGTATCGACCTTTTTACCACTGTGGAAACTTTAGAGGAGGAGAACCCTTGGTGAGTACTCTGCATGTCCCCAGCCTTTTGTAAGTTGGCTGCATGGCCATATCTTGCAATTGATCTAGAAGTTGTACAGTTTGCTTCTTTAGTTGTCATTGTACGTTGGTTTGTGTACACTGATAGCCCATTATAAATATTGAATGATAGTAGGTAGGGTGGTAGACCTGGATAGTTATGCCAGGGTTGTTATCCCCTGGTTGGTTTTGTTTTTACTTTTATTTATTTTACAATTGTACAGTTGTAAAAAGGCTTATTCAGCTTTCCAAACTGTACACCTCATTATTCTGTATAGTTGAAATTCCTTATCCTGACATGCCAGTCCAGAAAAGTGGGTTATGACTCCCTGCCAGCATGTGGTGATAGAGAACATTTTCCATATCACATCACTCGCAGTACATGATCTGGTGCAGTAGTAAATCTTGTCCGTATTGCTGTTTCCAGCAGGTGCAGACATATCTGGATTGGTGCAGTGTTTGGAGGGCTTCTGGTTGACTATCCTTTGGGAGGTCCTGATAGAGCCCAGGGTTAAGGAGGTAGCCCTGTTGAGGTCATTTGTTTCATAGCACCCTCATATCATGCATCATAGATGCTAAATGGCACCAATGCGTGGGGTGTGATCACACACTTTTAATCGCTTTTTCACAGGTGCAGCCATCAGCCAGGCTATGGCATGGGCTATACCCACAGGCACTGCATTTTGGAGTGCATTCGTGCCTCCGTTGGAAGGACAGGGTACCATTACACAAGTGTAAGGCATCACACTTATAGAGCGGGGATTTGGCGCTGGGATACTACTGTTCTAGTTTCCCTCTAGTGCGTGTTTCAGGTTAGTCAGCATAACATGTTCTGCACTTTAATCACCAGTTTGGTGGCATGTTTTGTCTAAGACCGCATTCCTGGTCTTTCCGCCATTGGGGTGGATTCCAGGGCAAATAGTGTCAGGAGTCTTCCCCTCCACGTGGGAGGGGGGGTAGGCCATTTAAGTCCCTCCCATATTAGCTTATGTTCGAAAACCCCCTTCAGGGAGGAAGCTTCCAGGGTGCAGTCGGGATCTTGGATTGATGATCCCATTAGATGGGTAGCCCTTTCATTCCTTGGCACTCCTGGTTCCAAGCCATCTGACCTAGAAGGTCAGAATTTCTTCTTGTATCGGCAGGTGGGGTCTGCCACAGATCCTGCTGTTTTTTTCGGCTATTCTTCCAAGCATTTGCTTGGTATTCTAAGCCCGATGAGGCTATTGGCCAATTTTGGTGTTAGGATCAAATAAGAACATAAGAACATAAGAAATTGCCATGCTGGGTCAGACCAAGGGTCCATCAAGCCCAGCATCCTGTTTCCAACAGAGGCCAAACCAGGCCACAAGAACCTGGCAATTACCCAAACACCTAGAAGATCCCATGCTACTGATGCAATTAATAGCAGTGACTATTCCCTAAGTAAACTTGATTAATAGCAGTTAATGGACTTCTCTTCCAAGAACTTATCCAAACCTTTTTTGAACCCAGCTACACTAACTGCACTAACCACATCCTCTGGCAACAAATTCCAGAGATTTATTGTGCGTTGAGTGAAAAAGAATTTTCTCCGATTAGTCTTAAATGTGCTACTTGCTAACTTCATGGAATGCCCCCTAGTCCTTCTATTATTCGAAAGTGTAAATAACCGAGTCACATCTACTCGTTCAAGACCTCTCATGATCTTAAAGACCTCTATGATATCCCCCCTCAGCCTTCTCTTCTCCAAGCTGAACAGCCCTAACCTCTTCAGCCTTTCCTCATAGGGGAGCTGTTCCATCCCCTTTATCATTTTGGTTGCCCTTCTCTGTACCTTCTCCATTGCAACTATATCTTTTTTGAGATACGGCGACCAGAATTGTACACAGTATTCAAGGTGTGGTCTCACCATGGAGCGATATAGAGGCATTATGACATTTTCCGTTTTATTAACCATTCCCTTCCTAATAATTCCTAACATTTTATTTGCTTTTTTGACTGCTGCAGCACACTGAGCTGACGATTTCAATGTATTATCTACTATGACGCCTAGATCTCTTTCTTGGGTGGTAGCTCCTAATATGGAACCTAACATCGTGTAACTACAGCTAGGGTTATTTTTCCCTATATGCAACACCTTGCACTTGTCCACATTAAATTTCATCTGCCATTTGGATGCCCAATCTTCCAGTCTTGCAAGGTCCTCCTGTAATGTATCACAGTCTGCTTGTGATTTAACTACTCTGAATAATTTTGTATCATCTGCAAATTTGATAACGTCACTCATCGTATTCCTTTCCAGATCATTGATATATATATTGAAAAGCACCGGTCCAAGTACAGATCCCTGAGGCACTCCACTGTTTACCCTTTTCCACTGAGAAAATTGACCATTTAGTCCTACTCTCTGTTTCCTGTCTTTTAACCAGTTTGTAATCCACGAAAGGACATCGCCTCCTATCCCATGACTTTTTAGTTTTCGTAGAAGCCTCTCATGAGGGACTTTGTCAAACGCCTTCTGAAAATCCAAATAGACTACATCTACCGGTTCACCTTTATCCACATGTTTATTAACCCCTTCAAAAAAATGAAGCAGGTTTGTTAGGCAAGACTTCCCTTGGGTAAATCCATGTTGACTGTGTCCCATTAAATCATGTCTTTCTATATGCTCTACAATTTTGATCTTGAGGATAGTTTCCACTATTTTTCCCGGCACTGAAGTTAGGCTCACTGGTCTATATTTACCCGGATCACCCCTGGAGCCTTTTTTAAATATTGGGGTTACATTGGCCACCCTCCAGTCTTCAGGTACAATGGATGATTTTAATGATAGGTTACAAATTTTAACTAATAGGTCAGAAATTTCATTTTTGAGTTCCTTTAGTACCCTGGGATGCATACCATCCGGTCCAGGTGACTTGCTACTCTTTAGTTTGTCAATCTGGCCTACTACATCTTCCAGGTTGACAGTGATTTCGTTCAGTTCGTCTGACTCATCACCCCTGAAAACCTCTTCTGAATACCTAGTGCACTGCAGTTTTTCCTTTCTGGAGGGCTTTCTAAGTCCAGATTGCATTTTGGTTTCTTGGACCACCGAAGTAAACTATGTAGCCTTCATCTAAGAGTTCTTCTCAAGGTTGGGTTTTTGTGCCCCTTCCTGTACTCGGAGGGATTTAGGCACACTGGTCATTGTCAGGATCCACTATTGGGAAACCCTGCTTATATTTTCTGAGAGGCAAGTGTGCTTTTTAATTTGAGTTCACATTACTACCCTGCCTTAGGCTACAATGCTGTACATCGAGTATTGTTGCTCAGTCTGTCTTATGGGTCTCTTTTGTGTAGAACCCAAATCTTTTTCCCTTCTAGACCCCTTTTTGGGTCGGCTGCCTCACAAAAGGAAGAAAGGTGGTGCCTTCAGCCTGTAGCTAGGGATTCACCCATGTACGAGGACTACTGTCCTGCTTGTCCAGAGTTGCTTACCTGTAACAGGTATTCTCCAAGAATAGCAGGATGTCAGGCCTCACAAAACCTGCCCATCTTCCCTATAAGTTGGCTCTCCAAGTATTAGTTATACCATGGTTTGAGGGGCTCTGCCTAGGGGGGCAGGGAAATAACTACAGCTGCACATGCTCAGTAGAGCATGCCGAATGCTCTAGATTCTTTGAGATCAAAGGGTTCAATCGGGTGATGTCACCCAGGTGTGAGGACTGATATACTGCTGTCCTTAGAGAAAACCTATTACAGGTATGCAACTGCTTTGGTCCTGTAAGAAGTAAATTGTTAGAAAGGAAAAACTGAAAATATTAGGCCAAAATATGCCTGCAACTGGTCATTCACTGATTTCATCATTCTCAGTCCTATCGAGGAAACCAAGAAGAGGATCGGCAAAACTGCCACTGAAGCAGAAAGCAAACTCCAGCTTGTATTTCCAAACGAGGGCTTTCATTAATATATTGCAGAAAAAGGCACCATACATATTCATCACCAAATTACTGCTCTTTACACTTAAATGGTAATTCCTTTGTTTCTAAGGCATGCCAGAAATAATTCAATCAGGATTTAGTTGTTGGTCTGGTCAGGCTTCTTTAGTACTTAGCTACTGTTCTTCTAGATGCAGTCGTCAAATGTGAAATAAGCAAGATTCTCCTGCCCATAGCATATCCATCTGGCACAGGCACTCCTAATAGGCAAACAGTAGATCCATAGGAAAATGCACTGTTTTGTCACACATTAAGACTTCACTCCTGTTTTGGTTTGGGTTTTTTTTTAAATAACTGGACAAATCCACAAAACATGTAAAAGTGTTCTCCACACTTCCTCCAGCACCTATTTTACTGGATTTCATTTTAATACAGCTCGATTAGCACAAGGTACCATCTGTGTAATAATTTGTATCCCATTTCTTGTATTCATGCACTAATGCAAAGTCCTTTGGATTTCTCTAGATAATTTTAAGGTTTTCTCTGCCTACATCCTTCTCCCAGTGATTCAAATTTTAATTTGTTTGGGCCATACCTCTCTTCAGGCAAACCCATACTTACTATATAGTGAAACATGTATAAAAAAAATACAGTATTGTCTTGGGAAAACCCCCCCTCCCCCAGCTTGACCTACTTACAGAACCAGATACACACTATGTGCATCAATGAGAAATATATGGAAACTCTGGATTAGCAGAAACTGTGCAGAACCTTTTTGTTGACATGGGATAACTATTTGCAGTCCTTTCCACCAAGGACAAAAAGTCAGATACTGAATGATTATTGTATACCCAAGCGGGAGATGCTTTTGTTTTCTACCACTTCTGGTAAACGCAGGGGAGGAGTGATGTTCGGGGGGTTCTTAATTGTTACGGTGTACTATTCTATTTTATCTGTTACTGTATGGTTGACTCTGTGCAAAAAACACCAGTGTCAGCCACTTTGTTATTATGGTTGAAAAAGAAAACTCAAAAAGTTTGAAACAAAAATACAGTATATAGTAAATTATACATCATAATTCAATACATAAAATATATCAAAATACCTTAAATATAAAAACTAACCGTTTAGCACTGTAGCACACAATCACCTCACTTCACTTGTAACAGGTAACTCAGTGTGATCAAGCTCTTTGGCCTCACCTTTACCATACAGATTATTTCAAAATACTGAAAAGCTCTCTTTTCTCTATACCGTTAACTTGCAATATTTAGAGAGTAATTTTCAAAAGCCTTTTACCCATGTCATTGGCTACTTTCATGGATAAAGGGGCTATTTGAAAATATTGGCAAAAGTATGCATTCCGCAACATGCATTCTTTTACCTGCATATGGCAGAGCCATTCCCTGTACGTACCGGATCAGTCCAGACTCCTGGGTTCATACATCCCTGCCAGCAGGTGGAGACAGAGAAAGTAAAACTGCCTCTGCTTTAACTATGCTGATGCCCCCTGCAGTTTCTCAGTATTTCTCTGTCTCCCAGCAGGGCAGGACTGATGCTTGAACCCTGCAGTTTTGTTTTAGGATTTTTTGGTTGTTTTTTCTTTTAAATTTTGAACCTTCCTCCCAGGGAGTCGGGGTTGCTGGTAAGGAACCCCTACCCTATCTGGTTGAGGTGGGGGGCTGGGGGTCAGTGACCCTTTTGTACGCCCCCATCCCGTAACCGTGAGGCGCACATCCGGTGGTCCGGATCCCTCCCTGGCAAGTGTTGGCTCACAAATTCGTTTTCTCACTTTTTTCTCTTCGTTAAATTGCTGAATTGAGCTGGACAGCTCTCTTCAGCGCAGGAGAGGAATTTTACAGTGAGACTGCTGTTAGAGCAGTAAAGTTTAAAAAAAAAAAAAAGTTAAGGATCCGGTAAGCAGGAACAGCTGTGTCGAGTCTCTCCTCCAAGCCCCCCCCCCCCCCCCCCCCCCCCCGGCACGGTTTCGTCGGTTTTTCTTAGTTTATTTTTGTTTTTCTGCTGGTTTTGATTCAAATCATCGGCGCCGCAATGGTAAAGGGGGGTGGCTTGTCGCGCTTGCGGGTCCACCCCGGCGCGCCTAAGTCGCCGCGGCCTTTGCGCGGCCTGCGTTTCCAGGGGAGAGGGTCCCTCTGAACTCCCCAGGCCGGCTAAACGTCGGAGGTGCCTGTCTCAGCCTTTTCCAATTGCGTCGGGTCCGGCAGCGACCGCGAGGCATCCCACTGGGGAAACTGCGGGAACGGTGGCCATTTTGAGTCCCTCGGGGCTCGAATCTCCGGCAACTCAGACACTGGGGGATTCCCCCCCAGTATTTTTACCAGTGCTCCCAGGTCCTGTAGAGGGACATGGAGTCCCAGTAGGGCCCGGGGAAGGGGCCCTTTTGCCTGTGCCCGACAATGGGCGGACTTTTAATGCACAAAGCTTTTTTGGCGCAATATGAGGGGGGTGGGTCTGGCTTAGGAGATCAGCTACACCCCCCCCCCCCACCTTTACTCTTGGAGCCTGGTTTATCCCAGGGAGGATCCCTTCGGCCCCAGGTCAGGGCATGCAGGGGTCCTCGCAGGCAGGAGCTACGCCCGCTCGAGGGCTGCGTATTCCCACAGAGGCGCCACAGGACAACCCCGATGGTTCGGGCAGGGCAGACACTGACTTTGGGGATAACGACCTGGATTCCGGACCGCTGGCAGAGGGGGATGACCCCAAGATTCTCCGGCTATTCCGTAAAGATGAGTTGGCGCCACTTCTTCCTCAGGTTCTGGAGGAACTGGGTCTCCAGTCTCCAATTGCGGAAGCGCGTAAGGATGCTGCAGATCCGGTTTTACAAAGCACCAGGCGTCCTTCCTCGGGTTTTCCGTACCATGATTCCGTTCAGACGTTAGTCGAACAGGAATGGAATTTGCCGGGCGTGGAGCTGCTTACATGGATAAAAGGGCTATTTGAAAATATTGGTAAAAGTATGTGTTCTGCAACATGCATTCTTTTACCTGCATATGGCAGAGCCATTCCTAGGGTGGGGTTTGCAACAATGCATGCAGTTTTGTATTTTCAAAACTAAGTGTGTGTGTGTGTGTGCTGGTAAAATACCCACTGAAAAAGCAGATGCAAATGTTTGTAGATACTCTTTCTTGGGCAGTTTTCAAAAGGAAAGTTCATGTATACTTTCCCTTTGAGAACCGATACAAAATCTGCAAGTAAACCCTCGGCTTTGCATCAAAACACATAGTTTTGAAAATTGCCCCCTTAAGGACTGGACCTGGCACTGTTGCTGCACTTCTCGTCCTTATAGTCAACTATTTCAAAAGGCACCATTACGAAATTACCTGTCCCAGTCTCTCAACCCCTGTGCCTGATCTCATTTCCTTTACCACTGTGCCATTATTGAGGTGAGTCAGAACTGATTAGGATGTCCTCCTCCCAAACTCATCATATGCTGAACAGGATTTTTTTTTATTTTATTTATTCACTTTTTATATACTGACATTTGTGTTGACTTCATGTGTAACTCAACCTATGGACCTTTGCCACAGCCAGATTTTCCCCCTCTGCTCTCACCCACACTGGACTCTTCTGATTGAGTCCCAAATTTCTCAGCTTTGGCCTAGAACTAATCAACCATCCCTTTATAGCTGGCATGTGTGGTAATATAACTTAAAATCAGACAAGAGTAACCATTTTTCCTCTCCCATCTTTTTTTCTTAGCTAGAATTCTTTAAGCCACCCTGTGTTTCTTACTTGACCTTCTCAATGACTTTCTCAATAGCCCTAGTGAGGTTTTTAAATACCTTATCAAAGCTGACTTCTAAAACATCAAACAAAAAATTGATTACATAATACATTTATTTGTGTATTTATTTAAAATATTTCTATCCAGCACAATCAATAATATTAGGTGGATTACAATAAAAACAAAATATACTCTGTACATAAAACATTCATTTTTAATTGCAGCAATTCTTCCTAATCAAGAAATATGGCTGCCAGGATGTAATCTAATCTCATACTTTTCTACAAAAAAATGTACTCAAAGCAAAGTACAAGGAAAAGTTCACAGGTTTTGCTTTTTCTTTGGAGGAGGGTAAGACTTATCAAAAAGCTGCACTAAATTCTTTGGATAATTGGTCCCATTTGAGAGGCCAGAGTGGTGGTGTTGGGTCCCTTACCTCCTGCACTTTCATGAATTATCAGCACATCTGTCTTGTCGAAGTCCATCTCTCCCAGCATCCTATCAATCTATAATATGCAGAAGTGGCTTCACTGATATGAAGGTCATTAGGGGGATCTGGGTGGTGGTGGGGGAGGGGTCAATGTGCAAAGATAGAAACTATGCACAAATAATGTGATTTTTGTGTCCTGTCCTCCCCATTGCTCCCCTTATTTATTTATTTATTATTTTTATATACCGACATTCGATCTGAGATATCACACCGGTTTACATTCAGGTACTGTAGGTATTTCTCTATCCCCAGAGGGCTTACAATCTAAGTTTTGTACCTGAGGCAAAGGAGGGTAAAGTGACTTGCCCAAGGTCACAAGGAAGTGTGGTCCTAGCCTGCTTCCAGTAGTCTCTGTCACTGGTGATTGCAGCACATGAGGACTGGTAAAATGCTATATGAGAAGAGTGGCCTACATTTGTCCATGGCATAAAAGAGGTTCCTAAGCAAAAAATTCAGGTCCTACTATATCAGGCATTATACTAGAGGACAGGGGGTGGTGGGGGGGGGTGGCAGGAGGTGGCCAGTGAAATTGACATGTTGCTCCCACTAGGCTATTCCTCCTCCCTAATTAGACATCACCCTATTTCAGGGTGATGTCTAATTTGCTTAGTTACAGCAAGCCAAATAGAAGAGGGAATGGAGTACCTCTCCTCAGACTAAAAACAAGCGCTAAAAGGCCATTCACTTTAACCACTGCAGAGGGATTTCTGTAAATCTATCTAGTTCAAGAAAATAAGGCTAAATCCAGCTAGACTCAAGAGTAACATAAGGAAATATTTCTTCATAGAAAGGATGGTGGATCCATGGAATAGCCTTCCAGTTGAGATGGAGGTAAAAATAGTATTGGAATTCAAGAAAGCCTGGAAATAAGCACAGAGGATCTTCAGCAGTGGGAAAGCAAGTGTATTACAGGTGATGAAGTAGAGTCTGCAGTATTGCAGTTGGAAGGCAAAAATGGGCAGACTAAATGAGCCTTGAGGTGTTTAATTTGCCATGATGTTGCACATTTATGTTCTGAACACTCGTCACCTTTATCTGTTCAGGTACTGTCCCACCTGTAAGAAGCACCAGCGGGCAACCAAAAAGCTGGATTTGTGGTCATTGCCTGAAGTCCTCATCATCCACCTCAAACGCTTCTCATACACCAAGTTCTCTCGTGAGAAACTAGATACTCTTGTGGAGTTTCCAACTAGGTAAGATTGATGCGTAACAAAAACTAGCCCATTTCTCAGAGTTTCCTTTAGGGTTGTGACTGATCAGAAGTCTCTTGTGAGAGTTGTAGTTTCCTCTTCCAAATGAAAATCATTCTCTCCCTCCAAATGAATATTTCCTTAGAATTTGAAACTAAACCCCCCCCCCCCCCAAATCTGGCTCCCCAGCAATGTTCAGAAAACAGCAGAAGAAATAAGATTACTCAGAATTGTAGGATGAGTTGATCCAGACTGATTTGGGGAATTAATATAACAAGAATTGATAGGTAAACCAAAATTCCCATTCTGTAACATTCTCCCCATTAATATGTAGGTGAGGGATATACTGCAGCTCAGGGCTGAGGAACCTCCAGCCCACAGCAAAACCTCTTCCGCTTCCCCCCCCCCCGCCTCCCCCCACCCCCAAGCAGCTGAGAACTGAGTTTTTGTTCTGCTCATGCTCGTTCCTGCTTTGGAATTTTCTGCCTGGCTGCATCGTCAGCAGGTCCACACAACATCAGAGGACAACCATGCTATTCTCCCCTCAGGATGCAGTTTGGACCCTGCAATCGATTGGTCCTGTGTAATGCAGCTCTTCAACTAATTAAAGGTTTGCACCCCTACTATAGCTGTACCGTAATGGGAAGACAGCATTGTGGCCTGTACCACCAGTCTTCTGAAGGCTGTGTCTGTGGAAGCTCACTTGTTAGTCTGGTAGTGCTTTAAAATCATTTACAGTGAACCAAGTTTATACCTTGTAGATCTGGAGAAAGTGCAGAGAAGGGTGACCAAAATAAGGGGCATGGAACAGCTGCCCTATGAGGAAAGGCTAAAGAAGTTAGGGTTGTTCAGTTTGGAGAAGAGACGGCTGAGGGGGGATTTGATAGAAGTCTACAAAATCATGAAAGGAATGTAAATCAGTTATTTATTTTCTCACATAATAGAAGGTCCAGGGGGCACTCCATGAAGTTAGCAAGTAGCTCATTTAAAACAAATCAAAGAAAATTATTTTCCATTCAACGCATAGTTAAGCTCTGGAATTCATTACAATAGGATGTGGTTACAGCAGTTAGTGTAACTGGGTTTTAAAAAGGTTTGGATAAGTTCCTAGAGGAAAAATCCATAAACTGCTAGTATGGTAATTAATAAGCAATAGTAGTTTGTGATTTATCTAATGTTTGAGTACTTGCCAGGTAACGGGGGCCGAAACGGAAGCTAGGGGTCCAAAGGTGTCCGGCCTGGCCGCCGCCTAGGGGCATCCAACACCTCCCGAGAGACGAGCAACCTTCGCTGAAGGGGGCTCTCCAGCCTGCAACTCTGCCTCAGCTTCCAAAAATGCTTTATGCATTAAAAGAACAAATTTCGATGAAAAAGAATGCTGGCCCTTTAAGGGCCCCCCCCCTCCTGGACTCTGGAGGAGGTGGGCACCTGAATCTGAGGCCTAACAGGACTCAGGCTTGGTGGGAAAAGCGGAGGAGGAGCCTCCCCTCCCCCTGCATCCAACAGCACAGGAGATTGTGGTGCAGGCAAAATGGCCGCCATTCCCGCACTCGACGGTGACGGGGCTGCTCGAGCCCAGCATGGCCGCAATTTTCGGCCTGCACCATGAAAGTGCTCTACAATTGTCCTGGAGCTACTCCCCAACGGTCCTTCACCACCGGGGGAGGCAACACGGACAAAGATCGTCGCGGGAGAACCGGTGCAGGTTCTGTCACCCTCATCTGCTGGAGTCAGAGAAATACTGAAGGATCACAGGTGGCACTCCAAGTTACGAGGGGGTGCCTTTCACTTTTTTTCTCTGACTCCATCTGCTGGAAGGGAGACATAAATAACCCAGTGGTCTGGATTGATCCTGGTACGTACAGGGAATGGCCATTAAAGATTTGAAGGACAAAGATGGTCTCTCTTTTAAAGGTTGCTCAGCCCCCTTATGGGGGAACATGTGGCTTGGCTACTATTGTGCTGGTTGAAATAATTCCATTGAGTCCAGAGCTGATCTACTTGGAGTTATGGATGCAACATATGACTTTCCTGAAGTTATTCTCATTCACTGCAGTCAGCATTTACACCATGAAGGCTGTTCGGACTGAGTACCTAGGCAACAGATTCAGTGTTTAGGACTAGCTCAATGAGTTGCTTATAAAAGAATATTATTGTTGGGGAGAATCTTGGAAAGTTAGTCATTGATCTGTTGGGAGCCAAGCCAATATATTCTGGAGATAGGATCTGATTGACTTCCCAGGTTCTAGGAGATGTGATCACTTCTGCAAGGCCAGAATATTAAGGCCAGGTTGCAGTGTTCTTCACAGGGAATAGGCTTTTGAGTTAGAAAACTAGCTTTTAGTGTGATGCCAGGAAGATGAAGAATGACAATACTGGATTTTCTCCATGGTGGTCTTCCTTACATTTATCTGTCAGTTTAGATGTATAAGCCAAGGAGTTGCAGCTATTGGGACAGGCTTTCTCAGAGCAGCCTTGTCTCCTCACCCATGTTGAATGTGTGCTTGGGTATTTCCCATGCATCTGGACTGGTCTAGTAGGATAAGGAAGGAGAAATTTAGTCTTACCTGTTAATTTCCTTTCCTTAAATCCCTGATAGATAAGTCCAGGACCTTCCTGGGAAGTCAGAGACTGCATTTTCACGTATTCTTGTATAAGAGCTCCTTGGATGTCACTTTATGACTTTCTTTTCTATTCATTTTTGGAATTTGTAGAGGGGGGTTACAGTTGCAGGGTCTCCTCCTGTTTTCAGACTTTAATAGTTTTTTGTTTGGTTTTTTTTAACTTTTTCATAGTTTGGTCAGAAGAGGGTTCTCCACCCCATTGATTTGACATAGTTACTGGCAAGTTCCCAAGCTGCACCTTTATAGTTGATACTGAAAAAGTTTGGTTCTCCATCTGCTGGCAGAAAAACATAAACACAGATTTCTGGACTAGTCTAGAAGGAATCAAGGAAAGGAAATTAACAGATAAGACTAAATTTCACTTTGTCTGCCAGTTCTTTGACTATGTTCTATAGACTTTGACCAAAGAAGGAGCCTCCTTCAAATGGAAAATCCAGGCAGTATCTGTTTGAGTGAAAGTTCATCAACCATTATTTATTCCATATATTTATTTATTCCTTAGTATTATTTACCTTTCCCTTCTCCATTCATCTTTTCGCTGTCCACTACTTTTTCCTAATTTTACAGCATTTAACACCTCGTCCTCTAACGTTCCTCTCCTTGTGCCCCTCCTTCCTCTGATGAACCTTTGTTCTCGCGCTCCTCTTGCACAGAATTGTGTTTATTGTACTTTCAGTGAGCTCCACCCTTGATCCTCTCCTCTTGATCCTTATTTAACCAACTTTTCAGCTCAGACGTTTTTCTTACCTCCTTGTAATTGATCCACTAGTGTCGCTCTGGAATGACCAAGAATTGCTGTACCTCTTGTATTATAGTTCACTTTATCTAGCACTTTAGTTCTTTTGCTTGATATGTAACACATAGTTCGTCAAACTTAACTTATAGTTATTTTACTGTTCCTTGCCTCATATAGTTGTTACTGTTCCATGTAAGGGCTCTGCCTAAATGTTCCCAGTTATATGTAAACCGATATGATGTGCAAACTGCTATCGGTATAGAAGAAATTCTAAATAAATAATAAATAAATATTTCTTGTGACAATTACTCCCATAGCTATAGCTGTTGCTACGAGGTAGATTGCATTGTACATAAAGTCTTAGTATCCTTGCAAACATGTTCAGGAGGGAAATTTTAGCTCATTTATCCACCCTTCCTGAGGTTGTGTTAACCACTGAAAACCAGAGAGTATAATAGACCACCAGCCACAGGTTATGCTTTTACATTACTTTCTGTTTAGGAGTGTTGTCCTCAGGGTGGTTGCTGAACAAAACACTCAGGACAAGGGCTGCTTTTGGTGCCCCCTTCCTTGTTAGGCTCTTGTGCTTGCAGATTCACAGTCTGACTCAAAAAGGTAGTATGGCTTCCCAGTAGTCACCCTGGTTATCCTGCTTCCTGCAGTCTTTTCCCAGTCATCTGCTGATCTTTGGGACAAGGCTGCAGCTAGCCGCTCTGGCAATGTTTGTTGCTGTAAGGGCAATAAAGTTTTGATTTTACAAGAAAAAAAACAGCCCTTTTCCCTGCACCGAGTCTTCCGCAGCAGCAGAGCCAGCTTAATGGCAAACAAAGGTATAAATGCACAAGAAACATTTTTCAGAAGGGAATTCTGAAACACGAGGTCATAGTATAAGGCTGAAAAGGACGAGGTAGGGAGTAATTAAAGGAAATATTTCTTCACAAGGTGATGGATGCATGGTATAGCCTCCCGGGGCAACTGGTGAAAGCACAAATAGTATTGGCGTTTAAGATAGCATAAGATAGGCACCCAGGATTCTTAATTGCACAAAAGTGAAGCTAAAGCCCTTGATCAAGCAGTCTGGTATTACAGTAGGAAAGGAAAATAGGCAAACTAGATGAGACTTGTGGTCTTTATCTGCTGGCATTCTATTACCCTTCTAAAAACAGGAGGGTGAGATTATGATCTTGATTCAGCGGAGAAAAACAACTCTTATGTGTTCTAGTTGGTCTTGGTCCCAAAAGGAGCAATATATGTCCAGATTGGTGAGGAGAACATAATATAATTGCCCCTTTCTCAGAGGCAGCCTGAATAAAGTTCGGCAGCCCCTTAAGGTTTGTTGGTGTACACTGTAATAATCCTGTTATGTCCTAGCATTACTTTTTCTATTTGGTCTTTTCTCTCCCTCTCACAGGGACCTAGATTTCTCCAAGTATATCATCAAGCCCCGGAAAGAGATGGATCCCACACCATATAAATATGACCTCATTGCAGTGTCCAATCACTATGGAGGCCTCCGTGACGGGCACTGTATGTATTACACGACCCCGAGGTCTCTGATTTTTTTTGACTGAATGACCAAAGAATTAGATTAGTGGAGTGCATTGGATATGGTATACCATAAATCTTAATAAGGATTTGATACTGGTTCAGGTGTGTCATTAACAAGCTGGGACAACTGGGGCTGGGTCTTAAGGGTAAACTGGGTAAAAAAAAAAAAAATGGCTGAAAGTTTATAGTCTGTTGGTCAACAGAGGTCACACTGAGTAGAGGAAACAGAGGTCACACTGAGTAGAGGAAACAGAGGTCACACTGAGTAGAGGAAACAGAGGTCACACTGAGTAGAGGAAACAGAGGTCACACTGAGTAGAGGAAACAGAGGTCACACTGAGTAGAGGAAACAGAGGTCACACTGAGTAGAGGAAACAGAGGTCACACTGAGTAGAGGAGGGTGACTAGCCTGTTGCCACAGGAATCAATCCTAGGGCAAGTTCAGCTGAATATTTTCAGAAATTATATTGTAGAGAGTTTTATAGAAAAGTTTGGTGGGGTTTTTTGTAGATACTAAGATTTACAAGAGTGGACATGCCAGGAGAAGAAATGGGGAGTGATCTAAGAAAACTTGGGGTATAATCAAAAGTTTGGCCACTAAGATTACTGATTAAAGTACAATCATACATTTGGAGGTGAAGAAACCCAAAGAAACAGTATATGATTTGGGGGAGGGGGCAGGAAGGCTGCTGTGAAGCAGTGATGAACACAGAACAGGAAAATAATCTGAGGCAGATCATATTTGATGACCTCATAGTTGTAAAATGGTGCAGCAAGACAGTGATGAGAGCCAGAGAAATACTAGAGTGCACAGGGACAGTGCAGGTGATATCACCACTGTACAAATCATTATTGAAATTTCATCTGGAGCATTGTATCCAATTTTGAAGGCCATATTTCCAAAGTAATATAATCTATGCACACACTAAATATAGTCTTGAGGAGTGTCTCCATAATGGTGCAATCTGTACCAAAAGCCCTATGAGGTTAGATTTAAAGATCTAAATATGTATATTCTAGATGAGGAAAAGAGGGAGGAGACAGGATGTGGCAGTCGATATTCAAAAGCCATTTAGACAGATAACTGAAAAGTTATGTCTAAATGGCTTACCCTCTATATTCAGCCTTTATCTGGCTAAATTCTAGCCAGCTAATAAGTTAGGCAGCTAGGATTTAGCCAGATAAGTTGGGGATGTTCCAGGCCATACCTGGGAGGAGTTGAGTAAGCCAGCTAAGTTACCCGGCTAACTCTGATATTCAGTTAGCTGGTTAACTTAACCAGCTAAGTCTAATCAGGTCAAAGAGCTGTCCTAAGCTTAGTCGGCTAACTACTTAATATAGCTGGCAGTATTCAGTTGTGCAGCTGAACTACTGAATATGCCTCCAGAGTTAGCTGAATAAGTTTATCTGGCTAACTTTGCTATCTGGTATGTCTGAATATAGACCTCCAAATGTATAAACTATAGTATAACAAGCAAGCTTTTTTCAGTGCAAGAGACGTTCTAGAACAGGGCTAGGCAACTCTGGTCCTCAAGTGCCGTAAACAGGTCTGGTTTTCAGGATATCCACAATGAATAGGTATGAGACATGTTTGCATAAATGGAGGCAGTGCATGCAAATGTGTCTCATATTTATTGTAGATATTCTGAAAACCAGACCTGTTTACGGCACCAGGGTGGCCTACCACAGTTGTAGCACAAGGGGTCATGATATGAAGTTGGGGGGGGGGGGGGCAGGTAGACAAAAATAACATAAGAAAACCTTTCTTCAGAGAGAAGGTGGTGATGCACGGGACAGCCTCATAGCAAAAAGGTGGTGATAACAAAAATGATGAACTTCATGGGGAGAAGCACACAGGATGATCAGCAATGGGGAAAGCAAGGAGTAAACTGGATAATCAAGTAAGGGTTTTGCTGTATTACAGCAGATAGAAAGAAAGGAGGAGCAGAGACTGGGGGAGCTGGGGGTCTTTACTAGCTATAGGAAAATTGGTTCTTACCTGTAATACCACAGATCAGTCCAGACCAGCGGGTTGTGCATTCCTACCAGCAGATGGAGTCAGAGAACAAAATCTTTGGGCACTGCTACATAACCGAGAGTGCCACCTGCAGTCCCACAGTATTGGCCTGTACCCAAGCCCAAACAACTAACCTTACTAACGGGCGAAGGGGGTTGGAACCCAAATACACAACAGCCAACCCCTCACCCGTAACAGAGAAAACAAAAAACCACTAGACCACCTCGGAACCTGCTCCTTCAAGAGCATCTGCAATAGAACACATTTCTTTCTTCATGAAAATATCACTTCTCAAGGCAGTCTTTTGGAATCTGAAATGGGGATGGGCCTCTGGACTGATCTGTGGTATTACAGGAACGAAAATTAGCAGGTAAGAACCAGTTTCCCTTTCCTGAACATACCCAGATCAGTCCAGACCAGTGGGATGTACCCAAGCCACCCTACACTGGGCAGGAACCCGAAAGACCCATGCGCAGAATACTCTCACCGAAAGACGATTCATCTTGCGCCCTAATATCCAAACGATAATGCTTGGTGAAAGTGTGAAGGGGGGACCAAACCGCCGCTCTGCGGATTTCCTGAGGCAACAGAAGCTGACACTCAGCCCAGGAGGAGGCCTGGCCCTAGTGGAATGAGCTCTCAGACCCAAGGGGACCTGACGCCCTCGAGCAACGTAGGCCGTGCAGATAGTGTCCTTAATCCAGCGTGAAATCATCGCCTTAGAAGCCTTGTCACCTTTCTTAGGTCCACCGAACAAGACAAACAGATGGTCTGACCGCCAGAAGTCATTGGTAACCTCCAAATAGCGCAAATGAGTGCAACGCACATCCAAAAGATGAAGCTCCTTCTCCTGAAGGGAATCCCGGGACCAGTGCAGCAATCCTGGCAGATCCACTGCCTGATTGACATGAAAGGCAGAGACACCACCTTGGGAACGAAAGAAGGAACCATGCGCAGCGAAACTCTATCATCGTATATCCTAAGGAAAGGATCCCAACATGACAAAGCCTGCAACTCTGAAATCCGTCGCGCAGATCAAATGGCTACCAGGAAAACGGTCTTCAAGGTCAAATCCTTAATCAGAGCCCTGCGTAAAGGCTCAAAGGGGGCTCCGCAAAGCACACGAAGCACCAGGTTCAAGCTCCAATCCGGACATAACGGGCGGACAGCAGGGTGTAAATATTTGACTCCTGTGAGGAACCATGAAATATCTGGGTGAACCACCAACGACCGACCATGAAACCTGCCCCTTAAGGCACCTAAGGCCTCTACCTGGACCCGAAGGGAATTGAAAGCCAAACCCTTAACCAACCCCTGTTGAAGGAAATCCCAACTCCTGGAGAAACTCCGTTGACAATGGATCCAAGGAGCGCTGGAGGCACCATGCCTCAAACAGCTTCCAGACCCTAACATAGGCCATAGAAGTAGCCGGTCGATGTGCCTGAAGAAGAGTGGAAATGACCTGCTCTGAATATCCCCTCAATCGCAATCAACTCCTCTCAAAAGCCAAGCCGCGAGAGAGAAATGATCCTCCCGATCTGAAAATATGGGCCCCTGATGGAGCAGGTGCAGATGATGAGCCAGCTGCAGGGGACCTTCCAGCGTTATTCGAACCAGATCCTTGAACCAGGGATGACAGGGCCATACCGGAGCACCAGCACTATGCTGCCTGGATATATGTCTATGCGTCGGAGAAGCCGACCGATGAGAGGCCAGGGTGGGGAAGGCATAGAGAAGAATTCCTGTGAGCCAAGGACACACTAGGGCGTCTAATCCTACCGAGCCCACCTCTCAACGACAACCGAAAAAGCACTCTGTCTTCGCATTGGCCCCAGTTGCCATCAGCTCCAACTGAGGCATGCCCCACCTGGCGTAAATGAGGTTCCAAGCTTTGGGAGCTAGCTCCCATTCCCCCGGATCGAGCTGTTGCCTGCTGAGGAAGTCTGCCTGAACATTTTCCACCCCCGCAACATGCAACGTGGCGATTCCTTTGAGATGGCATTCCGCCCAAGCGAACAAAAACCTTGTTTGTTTATTTATTTATTTAAAGGTATTTATATACCGTTTTTTAAAATAAAATTTTATCAAAACGGTTTACAACATGTTAAAAATAAAATAAAAAATAAAATATAACTAAAATAAACTTAAATACATAAATTTGACTAAATAGCTAGATGATAACTAGCTAAAAACAAATTATTAATTAAAATTAGAATAAAATAAAGGTAGCGTGCCTTGAGCAAGGAGGGCAGGGAGGGTAAAAGGGGAACGAGAAGGGACGAATTGTAATATCCTTAAAGAACACTGATGGGAAGTTAGGGGAAGGGAGAAGTTAAAGTGACATGTAACTGATGAGAGAAATTTGGGAGATGAAGCTTCATTTATGATCAGGGGGTTGCTTAGTGGAAGTATTAAATGCTTGTTGAAAGAGAAATGTTTTTAGAGCTTTTTTGAAATGATGAGGATTTGATATTAAGCGAAGAGGGTTGGGTAGTGAGTTCCAGAGTGATGGTCCTGCTACTGAAAAAGCTCTTTTCCTGGTGATGTCTAATCTGGCCTGTCGTGGTGATGGAATGTCTAAGAGATTTTGAGTAAGTGATCTTAAGTGTCGGGTGGGTCTGTAAATACGGAGTAAGGTGCAAAGCCAGGTGGATGAGGAATTATTAATTAGACTGTGAATGATTGAGATTACTTTATATTTTATCCTGTACTTTATGGGTAGCCAATGAAGAGACTGTAGGATGGGTGTAATATGATTGCGAATGGAGGTACCGGATAATAAGCGAGCAGCACTATTTTGAACTAGTTGTAGCGGATGAATTGATGAATCAGATAGACCTAGATAGAGAGCATTACAATAGTCTAGACCAGAGAAAATGAGAGATTGAAGGACAGTCCTGAAATCACGATAGAAAAGAAGAGGACGAAGACGTTTCAGAAGCTGTAATTTATAGAATGATTTCTTTGTTAGGGAGGAAATTTGTTGTTTCATGGATAAATCTGTATTTATGGTTACTCCTAGATTTATGGCGTGACAATTAATTGGGATGGTTGAACCATTGAATGTGAAATGGGATGGCGGACCTATAGAGGAATCTGTAATGTTTCCAGTGCCACCACGAGACTCCTTGTCCCACCTTACCGGTTGATGTAAGCTACCATCATTGCATTGTCTGAGAACACTCTAACCATTCTGTTCTCGACTAGGGGCAGAAATGCTCGCAGGGCCAATCGGTCAGTCCTCATCTCGAGACAGTTGGACCAGGATCTTTCCGTTGGGGACCAAAGACCTTGAGCGGATTTGTTTAGGCAAACTACTCCCCAGCCTGACAGACTGTGGAGATAACCGCCCAATTCGGCGGATCCAAATCCACTCCCTGTTCCAGGTTGCTGTGTAAAAGCCACCACGACAGACTGACTCTGGAAGCAGAGGCAATGGTATATGGAACTGTTCTGACCGGGCTCCACCACAACAACAGCACTTTGCAATGGCTGAAATGAGCGAAAGCCCACAGGACTAAATCCAAGGTGGAGGCTATGGATCCCAGGATTTGTAAGTGATGCCAAACCATCTGATCCTTCCTCTGAAGGAGAGCCTTGACCTGATCTTGCAACTTCGTCACATGGTCCAATGCTAGAAAAACCTTGCCTTGGGAGGTATCGAAAAGCGCTCCCAAGTAAACCAGTGACTGAGTGGGCTCCAAGCGACTCTTCTGGATATTTATGACCCAGCCGAGCGACTGCAAGGTGAGCATCACCCTCTGGACCAGTCTCTCGCAGTCCTCCCGTGACTTTGCTCGAATCAACCAGTCGTATAGATACGGGTGAACTAGAGACTCCCTCCTTGTGCAGGAACGCCGCCACAACCACCATGACCTTGGTGAAGGTACATGGAGCCGTCGCCAGGCCGAAAGGAAGAGCTTGAAACTGGAAATGTTGACCCAGAACCTTGAATCGGAGATACCGCTGGTGATCCTGGCGGATCAGGATGTGGAGATACGCCTCAGTGAAGTCTAAGGAAGCAAGAAACTCCCCTTTGCGCACAGTGGCCACCACTGTCCTCATGGTCTCCATGCAAAAACGGGGGACTTGAAGACACGGGTTCACCTTCTGCAAATCCAGAATGGGACGAAAGGTGCCCTCTTGGGAACCACAAAGTACACCGAATACCGTCCCTTGCCCCGTTCCTCTAGGGGAACTGGAACAATGGCCCTGAGGTCGAGAAGCCGTTGTATGGTCCCCTGCACTGCCTTGTGTTTGGCGCGCGAAGCTACGTGAGACTCCACAAAAGCCTCCCGCACCGGGCGCAAAAACTCGAGTGTAACCGTCCCAGACCACTTCCAAGACCCAGCTGTCCGAGATAATCCTTGCCCACTCCACGTAAAAGCTCAACAATCTGCCTCCGACAACTTTTACGACGGAATGGGTGCTCCTGGCTTCATTGGGAGGGTTTTCCATGTCCAGCACCCTGGCCCGTGGACTCTCTGCCTGGGCGACGACCTCCACAAAAGGACTGCTGATGCCCCGGGGCCGGCCTGGACCCCGAAGGAGTTGAAGACCTACCAGTGTGAAATCTGTGAGAGTCCCGAAAACAAGCTCGAGGGGAAAAACCTTCCCTGAAGGTTTCCTATCCTCCGGAAGCCGGTTGCCCTTGGACTCCCCAAGTAATTTTACCAATTGATCCAGGTCCTCCCCGAAGAGAAGCTTGCCCTTAAAAGGGGAGGTTACAGAGTTGAGACTTGGAAGACAAATCTGCTGACCAATTCTGCAACCAGAGGAATCTGAGTCATGACAGCAGATACCATACTATGTGCCGAGGTCCGAACCAAGTCAAAGTGTCTGCGACATAGACAACACCTGCCTCCAATCGCGCGGCCTGCAAGGCCCCACCACCCTCAGCACTCAGAGCCGCAGACGCCTCCTGGACCCAACAAAGGCAGGCTGTCTGCATGAGGCTGGCACAAATAGCCGCCCGGAGACTCAGCGCAGAGACCTCAGACTCGTTTCAGCTGAATCTCCAGCTTGCGGTCCTGTATGTCCTTCAGCGCAGCAGCCCCAGCCACAGGAATGGTGGTCGTCTTAGTCACGGCAAACACCGCCACATCCACCTTCGGTACCTTCAGAAGATACAAAACATCTTGCGATAGGGGGTAAAGGTTCGCCATCGCTCTACCCACTTTCAAACCTGCAACTGGTGAGTCCCACTCCCGGCTCACCAGCTTGCAGACCTTCTTTGGCAACGGGAAGGAAGTCGTCTGTCCCCGAATCCCATCCAGGACCGGGTTAACTCCTTCGCTGTTGGACTCTTCCTGCGACACCTTGATCCCCAGGACTTCCAAGATCTGGGGGATGAGAGGCCAGAGCTCCTCACCCTTAAACAAGCGCACCACGCTGGGATCATCACCCTCTGAGAGTGGCAGATCATCCAGGTCTGGGTCGACCTGGTTCCCATCGCCCATATCATGGGTGAGTCCCAGATCCTGATCTACTCCGGAGACCGTGGTATGTCCAAGTGGAGACAGCAGTCTATCCTCCACTCGGGCCCCCTGCCCGAGTGGAGGATAGACTGCTGAAAGTAGCTGAAGTAGCTGAAGGTCCGGGGGCCCCGTGGATACCTGCTTGGGTGGAGGCTCCGACAGAACTCCCCCGAGTCGTCACTCCCCTCAGCTGGGGGGTCCAGTAGCACAGAGTCATCCCCAAAGAAGCAAACCTGCTCTACAGGGGATAGAATGGGAGGGGCGTCCTCCTCCCATTGACCTCTGCCGTGAGCCCTCCTCCTCTGCTGATGGAGGCATCGGCCCTGAGGAACGAAGCCCTTGCCTGCCAGGCTTCTTCCCAGACTACGTTCCCTCCTGCCCCGAAGTACAGGCCGCACAAAGGGAAAAAGAATCCAGGACCTGTGTTGCCATGCCACATGCACAGCATGTCGGCATTTTTACTCGAGGCACCATGAGCTGGCCTGTGCAGTCACGAGGTCATTGGCAAAGGGGGAAATTCTGGTGGAGGAGCCTCCATGCGGCAGCCGGAGCCAAAAATAAACTCTTTGCAGGCGCAAAAATGCCCTCATAACGGCTCGCCAGCAGAACCGAGAGCAGAAACATGCGGCCTACCTCGCGTGCGAAGGCCTCCCCCTCCCAGCTACCTGGAGCCCCAGGACGTTGACAAGATCAGAAGGGGGTCCAACTCCCTCCTCTCCAAATGGAGTGCCGGAAAAAAAAAAACGGCCCGGTCCGTCCCCAAATCAGACTCCTCTTACTTTGAGAAGATCTTGCATTATATAGTTTTGTTTTTTTTTCCAAACCTTTTTTTTTTTTTTTTTAAACTTTACTCAGCTATCCAAGGAGTCTGAGGAGGACCAGAGGACAGGGAGCCTCTTCAGTGGTCGAGAGAACCAGGAACCCCTGGATTTCAAATCTACTGGACCGTTGCAGGCGAAGCTCAGACAGGAGAGTCCAACCCCCTGGACGCCCAGCTTCTACTGAGGGTTGGCCCACCAAGGTGCCTAACACCTCGGGAAGCAAATTCACTACTCTCTTTTTTTTTTTTTTTTTTTTAACTGACTGCAGAAGTGCGCACACTGTTATGTAGCAGTGCCCAAAGTTTTTGTTCTCTGACTCCATCTATTGGTAGGAATGCACAATCCACTGGTCTGGACTGATCTGGGTATGTTCAGGAACTTATTCTATTTCTGTTAAATATCAATGTTTTGTGATTGAACATCATAAGCAAGGATATTGATATCATGTGTATCCTGTTTTCTGCCTCTCTAGATACAACGTTTGCAAGGAATAAAGACACTGGTCAGTGGTGGTACTTCGATGACAGCAGTGTGTCTGCTGTCTCTGAGAGACAGATTGAGGTGAGTTTTCTGATCTTTCTGGGGCCCTAAGTTTATATGTGCTACAGATGCTGGTTAATGGGACACCTCTACATGGGGTTTGGAAAATGCCATGCAGACAATGTGTAAAATATTCCAGTGTAACTTGTTGTAATGCTTCCTATGCCCAAGTGCAGATATTCGGAATTTTGCAAAGCTTAATCATATCTGAAATCCCAGGAGAAAGATGGTTTGTGGCATCACCCTTAAAGCAGCACACATTTGTGTGATTAAATCTGTGAAGAATGCCTCTTGCTTTCCTGCACAGGTTTCTCACAATTAGTAGAAATACTTGATTGACATTTTTTATGTTAGTCTATGGTCAGCAAGCTTTGTTCTCAGATTTTTTTATTATTCAACATACAATACTAGTGCCTGAAAAACAAAAAGGAGGGAGATGTGGGAAAGAAAGAGAAAAAATAATTGCAACCCCAAGACTTCTGCAAGCCTTTGCAGCATAGGAACAATGGAGTATTTCAGCCATTCTAGATTTGATAGCTGCTTTCCTGTTCTTCAAAATTCTGTACAAACCCTACTCATGCTCTTTCATCTCCCCTCTCACAGTCCAAAGCTGCCTATGTGCTCTTCTACCAACGGCAGGACAAAATCTGCCAGCCCACGCTGTCCCTTCAGCAACCCTGCTGCCACAGCACTGTAACTTCAGCAGATCAGGACACAGATGACGTCACATCCTGTAGCAGCATCTCAGATGACATGACTACCTGCAACTCCCATGACTGTAAAGTAAACACCTGCCAAAGCAGTGAGGCTATGGATGTCGACTGACCACCTCCCCCCTCCTTCTCCGCTGATTGGGGAGGGGGCTGGGGTGCGCCAGAGTAGTCTATATCTTTGTATTTCGAAGACTTGAATTGCTGGTCGTTTTCAACAAGCAGGGAGACGATTGGCTGTGATTCTCAGGCCTGTATTTAGAAATAATTCCTATTGGGTAGTGTAGCAGATCCCCCTCCTCACCAAAATGTCTTTATCAACATCTGAGGAAAGAGAGCTGATACCATTTTAGGGTTGAGAAGAGGGGATTTCAGCACAAGAACACAAATATGTAAATACAGATACGTCTATATAGATACATATGTGTATATAGCTATACATATATTGATATGTATAGCTATGCATGTATGTGTCTGTATATGTATATATAGCTATGTGTGCATATATGGATATATATAACCCTGTGAGCATGGATGTATATATCGATATATAGCACCAAAAATATATAGCCTCTTGCTATTTTGGAAGAACCACTTTTTAATTATTTGACTACTATCCTAAAAACGTTCTCCCAACATATTGCAGCAAAGGGCATCTATTTATTAGGGGTGCTCTGTGGGTTAGTTAATGCTCCCTCTTCTTTCTAATGGTTGATGGAGAGCTTTATGTGGCTTATGGCAGAATTCACCAGCAAAAGAGACAGGGGCAGTCTTCCACTCTGTGTCCACCAGCATTACTCCTCAGTCCTTCAAGGATTCATATGGAATCAGTAACCCCAAGTAGACCATCGCTGTGGGTTTAAAAAGGGAATTGAGCAAGGGAACCAACAGTTTGGCTTGCAGACTCATCTTGTGTATAAGGCAGAAATATTTCTCCAGAAACCACTACTGTGATGTGTGCAAAAACTTTAACTCTGTATATGAGCACTGAGCATCTTGTATGAAGCTTTTCACAGGCTTCAGAAGTTGTCTCCTCCCCACCTGTTTCACAGGCATAGGAAGAAGTTTGCACATCATCGTTCAGCCTAATAGTGTCTGTTCCACTTTCTTCTCTACCTCACCCAGCTCAAGCCTTTCCCCATTATTTTTAGAATTCCTAAATTTAAAGTTTAATTTAGACAGGCTTGGCATGAGGTGACAAAAATGTACAAAATCTACTTGAAAAGTAAAAAAATTTAAGAAGCAATACAGTTTTACAGTTCTGTATAACACAAATGCAGCTGTACACAGACAGGAGGAGTGCAGTTAGGTAGAAAGTGATAGTGCCAGGATTCCTAGCTGGTGGTGTTTTTCTTTATATCCTTCAAAAAACATTTTTTTTAAAGTACATCTAGTCTCAGATCCATACTTGGTCCTTTTTAGCTATAATCAGAAGTCCTAGCTTGCCAGTTCCAGGAGGCTGTCTACTCTTCTGTTTAGTTCCCTTAACTGTTCCTTCAGCTAGAGCAGAAATAATTGCTGAGAAAACAGAAAGCTAAGCTTGGGGGGTGCAACACCTAGAGATCCAGGAACTTCTGAGAGAAGAGCAAGCAGGGAATAAACATATCTTGTACTGGACCAACATACAAATTATCTGAAGACAGTGATGGGCATAGCTTTTTATCTCATGTATTTCATGTCCGCCAAGGCTGTGGCCTGGGGTGTTCTGACACCATCTTGCACTTGTAGGCCTAACTCCAAGAGGTTTACATTTATTTTTCCCCATCTTTGGATTTTTCTTTTGAGGCAGTATTTAAGTTTGAGCTGCCCCATCCCTAATCCTAGTATGAACAGTTGTAATGATTTTATTCACAACCTTCTTCCTCTTATCACTCCAAAAAAAAAAACCCAACTTAAAATACATACCTAATTAAAAAAAAAAATTAAAAAAAAAATGGAGAGCCAGGAGTTAAGACCAATAGAGAGAAAAGCTAGAGCTGAGACAGGCACACAATAAGGGGGTTTATACTGCTGCTTAAGGCTGGGGTGTGGTTTTATGTTAATTCAAAGCACATATTGTATTTTCCTACTAAAAACAAAACAAAAAAAAAAAGCACCACAAAAAGATGCTGGGTTTTTTTTCCTTTGCTGTTGTTGGAAGTTTGTAGAAAATATTTTTGGCATGCTCTAAAAATAAAAAAGACAAACTTGTATATAAAGAAAAATGCATTTTAAAACTTGACTGTGTGAGTATTAATTCAGTGGCTATATCACACTTGCATGACCTCAAATGAGTCACTTTAGTTTTAATCTCAGCTCTATCAATGAATTTGTATGTGTCCTTGGGTGAGTTGCTATCTCCCTGTGGCTTGGATCTGTCACATACTGTGTTTCAAGGGGGTCTATCTCTTTCTCTCAGTTCTAAACCAGTCCCTGAAAGTGATAGTAGAAGTGTGTTTCCTTACTGGATGGGAAAGAAGGGTTAACCCTGAGCTTTTTGATCAATTGCTTCTGCATAGTAACACTGAAAGCATAATTAAATTGAATAGTTGTAGGCAGGGTATCGCCCACAAGCATCACCAAAAAGGAACATTCTTACACAGGGCTTTATCACCAAAGTTTATTTAACAAAATCCCTAAACTTTTAAGCTGCCAGTGCAAGCAAAATCAACCTCCACCTAACTCTGCAATGTAGTGAACATTTTAGCAGCAGCTTTGCCACTAATGCATTAAAGAAAACACGCTGGTTTGGTTTTTGGCAAAATACTCCCTTGACAAAGATTCTGCTTAAGTGTGTGTAAAAATTGATATTTTCTCCTTATCCTCTACACACAGTTACATGTTAGAACTATGGTTTAGCATTCTGTATACCAGTTTTAGTGCTGATGTTTGGAAAACGTGTAATTCTTCTTGCGGGTTGTACCAGAAGCACGTCAAAATAATCCAGACAGCTACCACACAGCCCACAAGACACAACCAAATCCACTACTCATGCTTTAACCTAGGTAAACTACTTTGATGTGATGGGAGGGAGGCAGGGGCAAAGAAGAGAGTGGTGAAAATACATACCTAACAGTTCTAGTGGGCACAAGTAATCAAAATAACTATGAAATATTCTAGGTCATTATAAGTGACATCTGCTACAACTATTGATTACCTAGAAAAAGTCTTATCCTCTCTTTTTCAACTCTAAGAGCCGAGATCATGTTTTAAAGAGGTAAAGTTGTACTGACTGGTGTTCTGTAATACATTATCCTTTAATAATTCTGTAGTGAGGGGAGAAATAGAGACAAGGATCTCTACTCAACGATTGACCCCAGCAATTGCTAAACTGACGTTTGCAGGGATCCACTCAAGGCACTCCTTTGAGAATCACAGATTTGGAATAGCTAACAGTCTTACACTGAGGCCCCAAAACAAAGGAGTTGTCCATCCCCAGCTTGCTGCTCCTGTTACATGGAGGAAAACTCCTATAGGGCTAGGGCTGTGCAACAGAGCTCTGCTACCATCCCTTGGTCTGACAGGGTTGGGCAATCTGGCATAGGAAGTGGCAGGTTCAGAAAGCAGTGCATGCCAGTGGTTCCTGGCTGAAGAACCCCTCAAAATTCAAATCCCTGGCCATCAGTTCCTCTTCAACATCTTCCAGTGCCCACTGATGCTCCACAATTTCCAATGCTTCCCACTCAGCCTATGCAAAAAGGGGCGGGGGAGGGGGGGGAAGGATGGTAGAAAGACAGACAGGTGAGCATAAAGTACAGCCTCTTTCCTTTTACCAATTAATAGCCAATAAATAGTATATTGAATCTTGAGTTAGAACCTCTTGCCTTCATATCTATTCTTAAGAGCCAGGAGCCAGAGAGGAGCAAAAGAAAAAAAAACAAAAACTATTCTATGAACTTTGTCTTGACCTGTGCTAGCCACCCAGAGATATAGCACTAGCATCGCCTCCTTCCCTTTCACTTGCTCCCACCAGCATGCTAGCTTCTTGGCAAAAGGGGGCTTATCTCACCTTGAAAGCTTTGTTGGGGTCTGGAGGCATTATCACACCTGCACCTGTCATCTGATCCTGCATAATCCGGCTCTGATCTGCCGCTGCAGGGGGAGAGTAAGTACACCACATACTAATGGCAGCCCAGCACCAATTACTGCCCACCCTACGTAACAGTCGGTGTGAGGGTCAGCACTTATACAGCACGTACATAGCCACATCTGGAAGACAACATGCCCCTCCCCCAGTCCTGCTGAGGAATAGGAGCTAAAGTGGCTCATCTAAAGTCTCTCACTCACACAGATCCCGAGATGGAAGGTGGATGAGTAGATAGGGAGACCCGGCTCACCATTGTCCTGTCCAAGCAGCAGTGTGTACATGCTTCGCAGCCCAAACACATTCAGGAAATACCAGGAGGCAGAGCTCACCCTACAACCCAAAAGGGGAGAAGTAGGGTACAGCACATGTCAGAGGGAGAAACCAACAAGGCAAGACAGAGGCAGCTTCTCCCGCCAGCAAGGTTCCACAACTCTTACCAGGAGGCATCAAGGGAGAGCAGCTCAATCCCACGCTGTAACATGGGCTTGAAGCGGAGCGTCAGCGGGAATGGGACCTTAGCTGGGGGGAGAAAATGAAAAAAAAAAAACATGCGGTTACATGCCCATCCCACCAATCATAGGCCCTGCCCTGTTCTATTAATCACATCCCACCTTCCTGCTCCCAAACCCACAAAAAGTGAGGGTGAAGGTCACTCAGTTCAGTAAGCAAGCCCATCAAAAAGCACTCTAAATCCTTGTATATGCATGGATTTCCTCCCTAAGTAAACTTTGATGCTTCACTTGTGGTATATCAGGGCCTGCACTGCAGTAGAAACTTGGATATATGTAGGGGGTTGGACTGAATACTTTGGTGGCTCAGGAAAATATCTCCCTCTGGAAGAAGTGTTTTAAGTGCCACACAGGACTTGTGTCCCTCATAAGATGGACCTTGCCAAAATAGGTATCCTTGAGTTTTTCCCTCCCTGCCACTGACATTTAATAGAGAAAAGGCCAGCCTTCTTTCCCCTGCATTTGTGGCACCTACTTGTCACAAAGCCAGAGAAAGCCCAGTTGATCCAACCTCCGATGAGAATCATGGGAAGGACATTGGTCAAGTTCCCCTTCATCATATCCATGACCATGGAGGGATCTAAAACCATAAGGGAGAGGATGAGTCAGTGTGAGGAAAGCACAACAGAAGATAAAATCTTCAGCATATGCATACTAGAATAACCTCGTTGCTCATATAAAGTGAACCTATTACCCCCCAGTCTTGTCCATATATCCCAACCCTCCTAGTCTCTTCACTTCCTCACTCACCTGTCATTGGATTCTTGGGGGTTACCTTTCTCTTTGTCTTTTTAAAGAACCCAGTCTCTGTGTCATTGAAATAATGTTTCCTCATGGCGAAAGACTACAGCAGAAAGGGAGACAAAGGAGAGGATTGAGAGGGGGGAAAGGAAAAGAAAAACCATACAAACAAGATTTGCCAAGCGGGATCAAACCATACATCCTGACTCCCAACAGTGACCAATCTAGGTCATTCAGAGGTACCCAGCAGATCCCAAAGAGTAGATCTATACTTTGTTGCTTATGCCCAGGGATAAGTAGTGGTTTTCCACAACTCTAACTGGCTAATATTTATGGATTTTGTTCTCTAGGAACTTTTCCAAACCTCCTTTAAATCCAGCTAGGCAAGATAGCTTGACCACAAATTCTACGGGAGAAGTATGACAGAAGACATGTAACAATCCAAAGACGCCAGCACTCTGAAAAGAAGTTTAATGCTCCTTTTTTGGCCAAGGTCTAAATCTATTTAAGCCTTGTCCTTAGTAAGGTCAGATGGCAGGGTGTTATCCCCACCCCATTTTAATTAGACATGTTCTCAATCTTGGTGAAAAGGAACCAGCCTCAGACCATACACTTCACCTGAGCCAAAAAGAGAGCAGTATGAACCCCACTTCTTAAGCTGACCATTAAAACCTCTCATTAAGAAGAATTTTGGTTGCCAGCTTTATTTCACTCCTAGTAAGGTGCTCAAGCTGCAACACTTGACATCTACAAGACATACTGAGAAATTGTGAGTATTGGAAGTGAAACCTCTGTGCAAACTGCTCCTACACAGTAACACTAACTGTTGGCAGATGAGGACTTCACTGGTGAAAAGAAGGGGAAGGGTGATGTAGTAATATTCAATTTCCTAGCGTGTAGCCAGATGGACTCAGGACCAGTTGGTTATGTGCTCTTCTGCTAGCAGATGGGAGACTGAGTCAGATTTCAAAGCTGATGTCATCCTAGCTATACCCCTGCAGTGACCTCAGCTCCTCAGTATCTCTCAGTCTCCCTAGCAAATGAGGACACTATTCTCTCGCTAGCGGGATAAAAAAAAAATAATTTACCTTTAAAGAATTGGCCCCACTCTCCTGCGTTGATACCTAAGGGTCCCTCCCCCAGTCGAGAATTCCTGAGGTGATTCTGACCCTTCAGAGGTGCCTTGATCAAGTAGCTGGTTCCTGGTGTGGACTTAGCCGTTGAAGCAGCTGAAAGGCAGCGGGTGCAAGTCAAGCAAGGTGGTGAAGGCCAAAGCCCTCTCCCCCTGCAGCTGGAGACAGTTTCTGCACTTGGCCGGTAAGCACTGAGACCAGGTAAGTTTTTAAATTCTTAAAGCCAGAGAACAAGAGGGACTCCGGTGAGTCTTCTCTGGTCTACTTCTCGACGAGCCATACCTATCCCGGCGAGGTAACAAGGGAAGGCTCCAACCAGGTTGAGCAGCCCCCGATGGGCTAGGCCCCGTTTTCAGCTTAAGTGAGACAGCCACGTGGTGACACCTGGCAACGCCATTTTTCTCTCTGTGGTCTCTGACACCATCTTCCCCCCTTTGGCCATCGGTACACGCAGGGCAGGCCAGACGGTCAGTGCACCCAACTTGCGTGTTGGTAACATAGCCACATGCACAGATACACACACGAATAACACTGCACATAATTCCTGTGTGATTATACACAGAGGCAATGGCACTGGTGGCAAAGAAGCTCAGAAGGCACTCCCTTTGCACAGCCTGAACTGGAGTCCTGTCTGTGTCAGCACTGCGAGGAAGCCCAGGGAGGACCATCCAAGCCTGGTCCTTACAGTCAGAAGATGGGTCAGGAATTTCCTCATCTGACAGCACCCCAGCTCTAAGCAATTCCGAAATGGCGTCCTCTCCACGAGAGGGCAGCTCAGTGGCGCTTACTCAGACTCCTCTTGGAGCTAATATAGATCCAGGGGCTGTAAGCCTTCATTCAGGCACAGGTAGCCCCAACCATGACCTGGATGGAATCCCAGCCGGGAGCACCTGACCCTCCCGGCCCTGCTCAGGTACCTGGTGACCAGCCCCGCCTTACCAAGAATGTCCCTGACAGGGATTCAGACACCACAGATGATGATGGTGGCTCACTTCCACCAAGATGAATTGCCAGCTCTTGTCTCCCAGACTCTGGCAGAAACAAAAAAGAACCCCCATCTCGTTGTCCCTTCGTAAAGCCTCATGCTATTTCCCAGTGCTGGAAGCTATCCAGGAACTGACTGACCTGGAATGGGATGCCCCGGAGGCGAACGTTAAAGGAGGTCGGGCCTTGGAAGCCTTGTACGCACTGGAACCAGCGACCAAGGAACACCTGCGTTTTCGGAATGTGGATGCAGTGGTCTGCGCCGTCTCAAAGCGAACAACCATTCCCGTTGAGGGAGGGGCAGCATTGAAGAATACTCAAGATAGACTATTAGAATCCATCCTTAAGTAAGCCTTCGACACAACAGCTAAGACACTGCAGATTGCTTATGCTTGCTTCTCTCTCTCGAGAGAGGTAGATAATTCCGGAACATATGCCGGAGAAGTGATTGAACCTGCCACAGCCTTCCTGACGGACGCAAGCTCAGACTTGGTGCGTACCTCAGCCAGAGGAGTAGCCGCAGTAGTGGCAGCCAGAAGGCAGTTATGGTTGCAGAACTGGTCTGCAGACACGACTTCTAAGGCGAATCTCACAAGAATGCCCTTTAAAGGATCTCTCTTATTCGGAAGCAAATTAGAGAAGTTAGCCTGCAAGTGGGGTGAATCTCCAGTGCCTCAGCTATTGGAAGACAGGGGGGAAAGATCCCAGGGGAAAAAGACCTAGGAGCAGAGGTTCCCAATGTTTCTGACCCTATAGAACTTTGTCGTTCCAGGCACCATTACCATCAGGGAGGTCTCGGTCCTTTCGGAACAGACAACCCAAGAGAGGAACAGGTCCAGGGTCAGGATCAACCCAAGCTTCCCAATGAGGATGGGCCGACCCATCCACAGGAAGAAGAAATGGGGGGTTGACTCTCCTACCAAGGATGGGTTGAGATCACGTCAGATAAATGGGTACTAAACATAATACGAGAAGGCTACTCTCTGGAATTTCACAGCATCCCTCGGGACAAATTTATGATGTCATCCTGCCACTCCCACCTCAAGACAGTGGAATCCACACGGAAAAAAACTACTCAGTCTGAAGGATGTAACTCTGGTGCCTACACCCCAGCAAAAAACAGGGCGCTATTCTATCTATTTTATTGTGCCCAAGAAAAAGGGGTCATTCCGACCCATCCTGGACCTCAAGAATGTCAACCATCATCTGCGGATCCTACACTTCCGCATGGAAACTATCCACTCAATGGCAGTGCAACAGGGAGAGTTCCTAACCTCCCTGGATCTCTCCAAGGCCTACCTTCATATCCCAGTCCATCAAGACCACCAAAGTTTTCTACGTTTTGCAGTACTGGGCCACCAATACCAGTTCCGAGAGCTACCGTTTGGCCTGGCAACTGCCCCAGAACATTCTCAAATTATGATGGTCATGGCGGCAACACTGAGGAAAGAAGAGAATCTTGGTCCACCCTTACTTAGACGACTGGCTGATCTGGGCGAAGTCTTCAGAAGAGAGCCTTCAGGTGACCAACAGAGACAAGAACCTCCTGCAGGAACTCAGTTGGGTCGTGAACACGGTCAAGAGCAGTCTCCAGCCCTCTCAGTCCTTAGAGTACCCAGGGGCCCATATCGACACCAAACAGAACAAGGTCTTCCTCCCTTCCCCAAGAAGGAGAAAACTGATGGAACAAGTATACCGATTGCTGACCACTATGCGCCCCAAAGTATGGGACTATCTTCAGGTTCTCAGGGTCATGGCATCAACTCTGGAAGTAGTACCGTGGGCAAGGGCTCACATGCAGCCACTCCCAACACTCCTTACTATCACGCTGGAACTCACTGTCCTAAGACTACTCTATTCGCCTCCATCTACCAGCAGAGGTATGTTTTTAGCTTCAGTGGTGGCTACAAGAAAGACATCTAAGCAGAGGCGTAAGCCTATTCCCACCGAACTGCGCTCATCACAGTCACAAGCCTTCAGGGGTGGGGAGCCCACTGTCAGGAACTGATGGCCCAGGGACAATGGAACAAGGAAGAGGCGGAATAGAAGATAAACCACCTGGAAGCTCGAGCAATCAGACTAGCATGCCTGCAGTTCAGCCACAGGCTCCCAGGGCAAGCAATTTGAGTGATGTCGGACAACGCAACAATGGTTGCCTACATCAACCACCAGGGAGGAACCAGGAGCCAGCAAGTGTCTCTCGAGATAGACCCCCCTCATAGCATGGGTGGCGGTAAACCTACAAGGGATCTCGGCCTCCCACAGCGCAGGGAAAGACAATGTCTCAGCAGACTTCCTCAGCTGAGAAAGCCTCAACCTGGGGAATGGACGGTGTCAACCACAGCCTTCCAACTGATAGTAAATCACTGGGGCCTCCCAACCATGGACCTACTGGCCACCTCTCTCGGCATTGAGAGAGGTGGCCAGTAGGTCCATGGTTGGGAGGCCCCAGTGATTTACTATCAGTTGGAAGGCTGTGGTTGATACCAGGTTCTTCAGCCGCAGACGAGAACTGCACTCCCAAGGGATCAATGCCCTTGTCAAGACCTGGCCAGAGGAGGACTTACTGTACGCCTTCCCCCCATGGCCACTACTGGGCAAGATCATCCGCAAGGTAGAACCTACTAGTGGCCATGGATTGGCCAAGACGCCCATAAGAACATAAATTGCAATGCTAGGTCAGACCAAGGATCCATCAAGCCCAGCATCCTGTTTCCAGCAGAGGCCAAACACCAAGAAGATCCCATGCTACCAATGCAATTAATAGAAATGGCTATTCCCTAAGTAAACTTGATTAATAGCAGTTAATGGACTTATCCAAACCTTTTTTTGAACCCAGTTACACTAATTGCCTTAACCACATCCTCTGGCAACAAATTCCACAGCTTGTGTATTGAGTGAAAAAGAATTTTCTCCAATTAGTAAGTAGCACATTTAAAACTAACTTCATGGAATGCCCCCTAGTCCTATTATCCAAAAGTGTAAATAACCGATTCACATCTACTCATTAAAGACCTCTCATGATCTTAAAGACCATGGTATGCAGACATGCAAAGGCTCATTGCAGGGAGCCCTCTGTGCCTACGTCTATACAGGGACCTCCTCAGGTAAGTAATTTCTTCAATATTTGACAGGCTTCAAATAAAGCACTGAAAGGTGAAGTTTCCATACAAAAAGAAATTTGAAGGACAAGGATTCATGAAACAGCTTGGAGGATGGTTCAGAAAAAAATATGAGATACTTCTTCCCCTAAGAGACTGGTGGATGCCTAGAAAAACCTACTAGTAAACATGGCAGAAGTACTGAGGAAGAATTTAAGCACATTTGGGAGAAAGAAGGTAGTGGAGGAAAAGGGGTGAATGGATCATCAAGACTGTATGGTTTATCGCAAATAAGATATGAGAGTCACATGGAGACCCAAGTTTTGAATTTCAGAAATGTGGACTGTTGAAATGGGGATGTTCATGGAGGAAGAACTAAAAGACTGGGAAACAATGGGTGAGGTGGAACATCAATGGGCCAAATTAAAAAAAAGCTATTACAAAGGCAACACATCTGTTAGAAAAGTAAGAAGAGAAAGAAACAGATACAGATCTCAAAGGCAGTGTCTGAAAAAAGGCAAAAAAATGCATTTATAAAGGATCCCAAAAAGAGCACAGGAAAGAATATCTGGAGAAACTGAGGGAGATGAAGAAAGAAAGAAAACCAGGAAAAGAAAAGGACAAGACAGCTTTACCAGAGAAGTAAAGCACCAAAACATTTTTCAGATATCAAAGAAGGGAGACCTGTAGTGGTATAGTGAAATTGAAAGGTGATGAATGTGTGGAGTATGACTAAGAAATGGCATAAATTATTTCTGCTCGGTGTTCACTAAAGTCGACCCTGGAGAAGGGCAGTTGCAGTTTGACAAGACCATGGATGGGAATGGAGTAGATGCAACCCTATTTACAGAAGAGAATGTATGGAAAGAGCTAGCAAACCTGCAAGTAGACAAGGCCATGAAGCTAGATAAAGTACATCCCAGAATACTGAGGCAACTTGAAGATTTGCTGGCGGGTCCACTGAAAGAGTGTTGAATAGATCCCTGAAAACGGGAGTGGTGCCATGTGATTGGAGAAGAGTGGTAACAGATGAGGAAGGAACCTATAGGCCAGTTAGCCTCATCTTGTTAGTGGGGAAAATTAATGGAGACTCTTCTGAAGGAAAGGATAGTGAACTATTTACAGTTGGGTGGTTGATGGCCCCAGGGCAGTATGGATTCACCAGGGAAAAGGTCCTGCCTGATAAATCTGATTGACTTTTTGGTCTTGGCGACAAGAGAACTGGATCAAGGAAGAACTCTCAAAGTGATTACTTGGATTTCAGCAAAGCTTTAGCTACGCGCCTACATTGGAGGCTCATGCATAAAACGAAGCTTGGGTGTATGTATCAAGGTGACTACCAGGAAACAATGTGTAATGGTAAATGGAACCTACTCTGAGGAGAGAACTGTGCTAAGTGGAGTACCTGAAGGATTCGTTTTGGGATCAGTTCTGCTCAATATCTTCGTGAGCGATGTTGTGGCGGGGATAGAAGGAAAAGTTTGCCTTTTCTGTGGTTGATACTAAGATCTACAACCGCGTGGAAATGTCTGAAGGGAGTAGAGAGAATGAAAGTGCTTTAAGAAAATTTGAAGAGTGGTCGAAGGTTTGGCAACTGTGATTCAAGGCCAAGAAGTGCACATGGGGTACAGAACTGAGTTATGTGGTAGGAGGTACACGGAGCAGGAAAGGGGTGATTCTGTCTGGTGCTGTGAAAGTGGTAAAGCAATGTGACAAGGGGATAGCTAAAGTCAGAAAGATATGGGGCTGCAGCAAGAGGTAAAACTAGCAGGACAAGGGATGTGATAATGCCCTTGGTACAAATCCTTAGTGAGGCTTCACGTGGAATACTATGTTCAGTTCTGGAGATCATATCTCAAAAAGGATCGAGACAGAATGGAAACGGGCTAGAGGAGGGCAACCACAATGGTGTGGTTTCTCTATCAGAAGACCTATAAGGAAGAATCTAAATCTGTATACTTTGGAGGAAAGGAGGTACAGGGGCGATATCTGACAGATGTCAACAATGTACAAACTTCAAACCTCTTCTACTGGAAAAAGTAGAACTAGGGCTCAAGATCTGAAACTCCAGGGGCGATGACTAAGAACCAGTATCAGGAACTTTCTCTTCATAGAGAATATGGTGGATGTGGGGCATGCCCTCCTACAACATGTAGTGAAGACAAGCACATTTAATGAATGCAAAAGAGCATGAGACAAACCCTAAGCATCTTTAAAGAAAAGGATAGTATAACATTTTTTTCATGGGGGGGGAGGGACTTGCATAGAGCAGTAGTTACTACCATAAGCAAAGTGCTGGGCAGACAAAATGGACCATTTGGTCTTTTTTGTGCTGTCATTACTATGGTGCTCTGTAATGTCTCTCACTAGTTACAATATTCAGGAACGAGACCTCCCCTTCTTTATCACCCCTCTCATAACAAGCCCACAAGTGCCTATAGCATCCAACCAGTGGCCTAAAATGCACAGGGGCTCATGGGCTGGCATGACAATAAGGAAAGGCTAAAGCGGTTAGGACTCTTCTGGTTGGAGAAAAGATGTCTGAGGGGAGATATGATAAAGATCTATAAAATAATGAGTGCAACAAGCACACAACTGGTTCTTACTCTTTCAAAGAGCAAAAAGGCTAGGGAACATGCAATGAAGTTACTAGATGATATTAGTTTTAAATGTAAGAGAATGTTTTTTACTCAATGCATTATTAAGCTCTGGCATTCATTGCCAAAGGCTGTGGTGAAAGCTATTAATGGAGCTGCATTTAACTTTAAAAAAAAAAAAAAAGTTTGGACATATTCCTAGAGAAAAGTCCATAAAAATTATTAAGGTGGACTTGGGGAAATCCACTACTTATCCCTGGGATAAGCAGCAGGGAATCTAGCTACCTAATCTGGGTTTCTGCCACGTACTTATGAGCTGGATTGGCCACTGTTGAAAACAGGATACTGGGGCTTGATGGACCTTTGATCTGACCTAATATGGCAAATCTTATGTCCCCTCCCCTCCCCCCTCCATTTTGTCACCAGCCATACATATGCCCCAATTTTCTGCATCTGTCCTAAGTATGCTTGAATTCTAGCACCAGCCTGGCTGCCACCATGTTAGATTTGTGAATACCTGGATTCACAACTAACAATCAGACAAGTATTTCTGACATATTCTCAGGGTTTCAGAGAACTGGAAACACCTTGGCTCTGGGGTGTAATGTGCTGGTGAGTAGATTGCTGCTCTGCAATATGCTACCCAGCACCTTTTTTTTTAATGTATTTGTTTAAAAAGGATTTATTTCCTACACTTAACTACAGTTCAAGGTGAGTCATAAGCATAATCGCAAAATTCACTAAGATTCAAACACAAATATACACAAAACAACCTACATCACCAGTTCCTGCAATAATCATTCTGCAATGGAGAGCAGCCTTAGTACTACAGCAATGGTTTAGGTCCCAAGCTCATGGCCTTGCAACAAAAGCCTTTAATGTTAGTACCCAAGTCACAATGCAGAGCTATCCAGTAATGTTTCGGGAGATAAACCCTGCCACTGACAAGGCTCTCCCAGGTTTCTGAAAGGTAGTTCAATCATGGCAGGGTACATCACACAGTCCTCAGTGCATGAGACTGCAAAGCACAAGACAGCACAGATGCAGGGTGAGGCATTACTTGTGAATGAGCATAGCAACTTTGGAGGGGATGCACTACTGTGTGCAAGCCGCTGTGTACGGCTTAATATGCAATTCAACATGCATTCAAAAGCCCTGTTCCAACATGGGGATTAGCGTATCCAAATCACCATGTAGCTAATAGTGCTCATCACATGTAAATTCATGTAGATAAGGTTATTGCCTAATCCCTGGGATCCAATACATTTTCCACACGGTCAATGTGCTCTTGCAACGTGGCAAATTTTACGCCAGCCCAGAGCTGGTATAAAAGTATGCCACACGCAAGGGCGATTTGAAAAAAAGAAAAATTCTTTGTGATTCCTAATAGTATCATTGTGATACTAAGCAGGAGGAACCAAACCAAGTAGTATTTAGTTTAATGATTTAAAAAAAAAAAAAAGAAAAAAGTCTGGAAGCCCAATACACACAAAATATATGGTCCAGGCCATGTATATGCCAGTAGTAGGGAAAACAAACAGTCATAAATTAAGCATCCATTTCCCAAACCGCTTAACAGCCCCCTCTCCTGAGCGCCTGATGCCAAGGAGGCACTAGGGACGCATATTTGTCCCTAGCGCTTCCTTTTTAACACGACCCCTCATTTAAATATTGATGGCGCACATTAGGAAAATGGGCGCTCAACATTGAGCGCCTATTTTCTGCATACAATTATTGCATCAGCTCCTTTGTATTTAACTTTCCAATACACTGGCAGTAGGGGGAGGGGGATGTATGATATATCCTGAGACCAATGTTGGTCAGGACCTGAAAGGTACCAGTAATGCACACCAGGCAAACCTTTTTCAATAGCGAGTAAGTTCTGGAACTAGGGGATATGATATGCCAAGGGACCAAAGTCAAAACGGTTTTTTTTCCACAGAAGCATAATGGATGACTGGAAAGCCTCAGTGGAATTGGTGGAGAAAAACATCGTATCAGAAGGCATAGCATAAACACAAATGATCCCTAGCTGGGTAATGAAGTACTGAGTTAATATATACAAGTAGTTACAAACCTAAACACAAAGGATGGAGCAACTTACATAGAGTAACACAATCCCTGAAAATTCTTACTAAGTGGACTTAACCATTTATCTCTTTCTGCCATCATTTACTATGTTACCTGCCGTGGGATGTACTTGCCGCTCTCCCTCAACACCCGGCTCCGAAGTAAGACCTGGCTACAAAAGAGAGAGAGAAAGGCTTGCACATCAATCTGCTAACCATCAAATCCAAGCAGATGCAAAACATTACCTGCAAGGGTTAGGGAGTAAGGGCTACGTAGCAGATACCTTCTCCCATTGTAGTCTTGTCTTGCTGTACCTAATATTAAGCAGCTCGGATACCAGCTGTAGCTGGAATCAGAGGTCGAGGGCAACTTGTTGGCCATCTGTCATTGCCCTAGCCCCGGGAAGAGAGGTGTATATACCTATCTGACACCTGCTCCCGTTCCGGCCTCTTGTCGCTGTGCAGCAGTTGCGTCACGTAGTGCCGGAGCAGTCCCACGTGGAAAGTGATGAAAACGATGGGCAGCACCACCCAAAGCCGGATATTAGAGTCCAGCAGCAGCTCCGGTCCCGCCATCTCGTCGCCGCCGCACCCGACACTCGCCTTCCTGCGACGTCTCCGTCAGAGTTTTGCTCTCTCTCTCTCTCGCTTCTCTGTGCTATTGTAGCGTGACCGCGAAATGTTAATTAGATAACTGGAGAAACTGCTCCGAGAGAGCAAGTACCGGATACAGCATCGCCAATCCAGAACGGATGTGACGCAACAGATCGGCTAGAAGGAGAAGAAAGCCGCTGAATTTGACAGGTGACCGGAAGCTGTCTGCAGCTCCGGAAGAGGCGGGACGTATGATGTATTGTGGGAATTGTATTTCTGCTGGGAGGAGGAGGATTGTGAGAGTGGAGAGTGTTCTGAGTTCTGTTTCGCCTCTCTAAGCACTTATTTTTTTCAGGTATGTTCACTTGCTAGTAGTGTCTATATTTTATGAAGTTTGGTTATTCAATACGTTTATTAATGTATTCAGTTTGTGAGTTTATTTCTTTTTCACGTTAAGTACCCTTTTGTAGTGGAGGTTTTCTCAGTGAGGCACTAAAAGCATCACGATACCAACCCCCTCCAGTATGTATTGGGATGAAATCAGAACTGGTTCAACTGGATCCTGGTGACCCGGAGCTGTTTTCGTGTTTTATGCATATAAAAGTGCCTTTGCCACTAAGAATTATTTTTAAGGCTGGAGATGCATAATCCTGGCCGCAAACTGCTTCTGTTTTCAGGATAACCAACATAAAAGATTTGTTTGGTTTAAGCACCAAGTTACTTTCAGCTTAGTACTGAAAACCAAATTCATTTTGTAGTTTTCAAGGACGGAAGCTGTGCACTCCTGCTTTAAAGCAATACAACCCCTAGATTCCTCAAAATGCTATAAAAACGCATGGATAATGTCCACGCTAAGAAAAAGAGAGAGAGAGAGAGAGACTATCTATAAGGCTGTCATAGTAGTCAAGTATTTATATCTCTATAGGAGGACCATCTAATAGCTGGAGGTGAGGTGTTGGTGGTGGATTAGGGGCCAGTTTTTCATGCAGAGTGAGACGTAGGAACAGAACAGTGAAGATTTGACTTCATTTGGATTGAGGAAAGTCTCACAAAGATAACATTTCTACTATGTTCTCTCACCCTAGCTTGAGGACTCTATATAACAGGGTACTATCAAGCTAGGGCGAGATAACTTAGTCTCACAAAGATGAAATTTTGTACTTTCCTCACTCCAAATGATGTCAAATCTTAACCAAGGTGTACTGTGCTGTTCGTACGTCTCACTCTGAATGAAAAACTGGCCTCTAAACCCTAAACCACCACCTCACCTTGAGCTATTAGATGGCCTTCCTATAGGCATATAAATTGTTGCACACTGTGAGGGCCTCTCCAGAGGCTGACTGGCGCTCTCTCTCTCTCTCAGAAATGTCTGAAATGCAATTTGAAAAATTTATTGTGAATTGAGTTAAGGCAGTTTTAGTCATATCGCACAGCTTAACACCAGGAAAAAATGGTGTAGTATTTTTCAGGTAAAACTGTGTGATAGCATGCGTTATGCTATTGTACGGTGCGATATTGCCCCTGATTTTCATAAATCCTGCCCTTTCCCAAATTTTGCATTCGCACCATGCGCTAGCGTTATCACATTTTGATGAATGACCCTGCAAGTTAGTTTGGTTCGCGGTATTATTTTCCCTTGTTTAAAACATTATAGAAAACTTGCAAGACCTGGAAGCTAATTTTGAAAAGGAAATATCCCAGAGAGTTTTTCTTTGAAAATTTGGGACCAGAAAAGGCCATGGTAAATTTTGTACCACTGTCACTGAATTCCTGCACATACTTTACCATCCCTGCACCCGGCCCCCCCCCCCCCCCCCCCCACCCCTTTTTGAAGTGGAGAAAAGAATATTTGTGGCATTTCATGCTGTGCATACTTCTGGCTACTGGGGAGACAGCATTTTTGGCCTGAGGAATTGGCCTGGCTGTCAGCTGCACATGCAGATTTCTTGGAAAACTCCTTGATTCAATGTAAAACCCTTTGTTTTCAGTTATTTTATTTTTACTGGGAATTTCACCATTCATTACAGGAACAAAAACTACATTAACTCCAAAACAATCATTTTTTTCAGGTTTTTTTTTTGTTCTTGTTGTAATAAACACTGATAAATTACTGTGAAAAATAAAATAAAAACTGAAATTGAAGGTCCCTAACTCTGTCATCAGGGACCAGCTGAGTTAGTAATGGTTTTGACAGAAAAATAAAAATACAACTGCATAGATACAATAGGGACAACCCCAGTTTATGCAGTCTTCAGCTTCTTGTGAGAAGTTCTCCTCTTTATTACTGATTTATTTTTCTTTCATGCATTCCCCAGTGCTACCCAAAGAGACAATAGCAGAATCAGGGCAGAAGACCACAAGCCAGATATAGGAGACGTGAAACGTTTCCCTGCAGAAACACCAAAAGGAGAGGGGGAGGAAGCAATGGAGGCTGCTCTGCTGCAGAAGAAGGTGCTGGAATATGAGAAGTTCATCAGTGAAGTGCTGCAGAGAGACTTGAGGTAAGGAGAATGATCCTCCTAATATTGTATTTTGTAGATTATAGAGCCTGTCACCTCTAGGTCACTGGTTTCAGGGGAATGGATGGGCTCAGAAAATTAAAACAGAGATACAGATTTGAAGAGACTGGATGGGTTCAGGGGATTGCCACAGGGATACAGAACCTGTCACTTCTAGGTCTTTGGTTTGAAGAGACTGGATGGGTTCAGGGGATTGCCACAGGGATACAGAACCTGTCACTTCTAGGTCTTTGGTTTGAAGAGACTGGATGGGTTCAGGGGATTGCCACAGGGATACAGAACCTGTCACTTCTAGGTCCTTGGTTTGAAGAGACTGGATGGGTTCAGGGGATTGCCACAGGGATACAGAACCTGTCACTTCTAGGTCTTTGGTTTGAAGAGACTGGATGGGTTCAGGGGATTGCCACAGGGATACAGAACCTGTCACTTCTAGGTCTTTGGTTTGAAGAGACTGGATGGGTTCAGGGGATTGCCACAGGGATATAGAACCTGTCACTTCTAGGTCTTTGGTTTGAAGAGACTGGATGGGTTCAGGGGATTGCCACAGGGATACAGAACCTGTCACGCCTAGGTATTTGGTTTGAAGAGACTGGATGGGTTCAGGGGATTGCCACAGGGATACAGAACCTGTCACTCCTAGGTCTTTGGTTTGAAGAGACTGGATGGGTTCAGGGGATTGCCACAGGGATACAGAACCTGTCACTTCTAGGTCCTTGGTTTGAAGAGACTGGATGGGTTCAGGGGATTGCCACAGGGATACAGAACCTGTTACTTCTAGGTCTTTGGTTTGAAGAGACTGGATGGGTTCAGGGGATTGCCACAGGGATACAGAATCTGTCACTTATAGGTCTTTGGTTTGAAGAGACTGGATGGGTTCAGGGGATTGCCACAGGGATACAGAACCTGTCACTCCTAGGTTTTTGGTTTGAAGAGACTGGATGGGTTCAGGGGATTGCCACAGGGATACAGAACCTGTCACTTATAGGTCTTTGGTTTGAAGAGACAGGATGGGTTCAGGGGATTGCCACAGGGATACAGAACCTGTCACTTCTAGGTCCTTGGTTTGAAGAGACTGGATGGGTTCAGGGGATTGCCACAGGGATACAGAATCTGTCACTTATAGGTCTTTGGTTTGAAGAGACTGGATGGGTTCAGGGGATTGCCACAGGGATACAGAACCTGTCACTTATAGGTCTTTGGTTTGAAGAGACTGGATGGGTTCAGGGGATTGCCACAGGGATACAGAACCTGTCACTTATAGGTCTTTGGTTTGAAGAGACTGGATGGGTTCAGGGGATTGCCACAGGGATACAGAACCTGTCACCTTGAGATCACTATTTTCAGGGGACTGGATGACTCGGGGGATTGGCATAGGGATACAGAACCTTCCTCCCAGTTTTGCTGCTGCAGTTTCAATTTTACCTTCTTTGTCTTCTTGTTTTATTTCCCTAGTAAAGTTCTGGAACAGAGGGATGAAATTTATAAGACAATAGCTCAGTACCTGCAGTTAAAGAATACCATTGAACGCTTACAGGTAAGCATCATAAGAACATAAGAAATGCCATACTAGGTCATACCAAGGGTCCATCAAGCCCAGTATCCTGTTTCTGACAGTGGCCAATCCAAGTCACAAGTACCTGGCAAGTACCCAAACATTAGATAGATCACAAGCTACTATTGCTTATTAATTACCGTAATTACTGCCTATAGGAAGAAAATTCCATACAGCAAATCTTTGATGTTCTCATTCCTGGCCTCCCAAAACTCTCAAACTCCTATGTGAACCAAACAATGTTTCTGAAGTATGCAGCTGCATTCTTGGGGGGAAAAGGGCACTGTCAAAGGTTCACTTCCACAGGGGAGCATCATGCTGAATCTGGGTGCTGCAACTCTGGAAAGAAAAAAATGACCCTTCAAATGAGCAGTGGTGCTCTCTATATATTTTTTAACCACCATGCTGAGTGCTGAGGCTGTTTGGAATAGTTGGCCTTTATTGGTTCCCTGTACGTACCGGGATCAGTCCAGACTGTGGGTTATGCCTTCCTTCCAGCAGATGGAGACAGAGAAAAACTTGAAGGACACCCCCTCTTAACCTGGTATGCCATCTTCATCTCTTCAGTATTTCTCTGTCTTCAACAGATGGAGGTGGTGCAAACCCTTCAGTCTTGCCCTGATCTTGGGGTTGAGACAGTCTCTTACCAAAAAAATAAAAATAAATAGTAATTTCAGAATCAAGCAGGACAAACCATAACCTCACAGGGGTAGGCAGGTCCTGGTGAGACCATCCCCACTGGTAGCAGGTTTGAGAAGCTGGGGTTGATGACTCTACAAGGCGCCTTGGGGGGATTACCAGTGGTCTGGTCCCTCCCCCCTTCTTTCTTACCCCACCCCCTGGTCCAGATTAAAAAAAAAAACAAAAAAAAAACTAAAGGAGCAGCCTGTCGGCCTTCTCTGCAGTTTTTTGTTTTTTTTTTTTGCTGGCTGCTGCAGCGGCTGCGTACCTTTTTAAGGGCCTGGGTTGTTTTCGGCCAGTTTGTTTTTTTTTTTCATCTGCCACTCGAGTCCCTTCGCAGTCGCATCTTCTCCGGTGCCTCCCTGTTCTCCCCGATGCCGCATCAATCCAGATGCATTGCCTGCGGAAAGACAGCTTCGCGCCTCTGCTGTGCAGGCCTCTGCACCCGGTGCCTCTCCAGGGGCGATGGTAGCTCGATTAGGGGAGCGGGGTGATCCACTATCGTTTTCATTCTGCAGAAAATTCTCAAGTGGACAGCATTCACGTTGCATATGGAAGTACTCCCTCCATGTACATAAGTTCCAGAAGTTATGCAGTTTTTTCATTAGGTGGTTTATATAGCCATTGGTTCTTATGTTGAGGGTTTATGATATGTTTCATTCTGCTATGGTATGGATTATACTGAAGGATCGCAGGTGGCACCCCAGTGTAAGAGGGGGTGCCTTTCAGCTTTTTTTCTCTTGACTCCATCTGTTGGAAGGGAGATGCAACCCAGCGGTCTCGACTGATCCTTGGTACTACAGAAACGAAAATTAGCAGGTAAGACCCAATTTTCCTTTGTTCTCCATCTTCAGTGTGGAATGAGCAAGAAGAGAAGGGCTTAAATTGCAACTGGAAGATTTTGGTTAGATGATAGGATGGACTTTGTAATTGAGAGTAGTCTAGCACTGGAACAAGTTTTCCAGAAAAGGGGTGGAATCTCGATCACTGGAAATTTTTAAAAACCAAGTTAAGACGTATAGCTACCTAACATGGCGTAGATACAGTGAATCCTATTGGAAGCAGGAGAATGGAATAGATGATCTCTTGAGATTCCTTCCAGCCTCATATTTCTGTGATTCAGAATGATCTCTCTGTCTCCTTCCCTGCTCCCCCCATCCTCCAGCCCTCCAAACAAGAAACTTATCTGAGTATGCTTTTCTGTTACTTTCTTGGCAGGAGTTGGATGACAAAGCTCTGAAGACAGAAGTGGACCTGGGCTGTAACTTCTTTGTCTGTGCAGAAGTGTACGTATCCACTTCCCAGACCAGTGACCTACTTATCTCAATGTGTTCCATTGATTGCCCCTTGGAGCCAAAATCCATACACCAATCCCTTTTGAGCGTACAGCCCCACCACATAGTTGCACATGCTCTAGATTCTTTGAAGATTGCAATACTTTTTTATTTTATTTTATTTTTATCATTTTCATACATATATAAGTAATAAACTCTTCCTTTCAGTAAAAATCAAGGAGCAAAAGTAAACATCAATAAACCAATAAATATTTCAATACATTGCTTATTTCAACAATGACATATCCAAACAAAAAGCTCAATAGAAATTTCATATAACTCTAGAAGAACCCCTAATAACATACTTATTTCAAATACTTCTTACTCCCTTGTATAAAGCTAATAGTGCTGAGGAGGGATGAAACTATCGTGAGAACTATGAAGAATATATATAATCATGTAACAGGCTTAACGTACCATCTGCCTCATTTTTTACATTATCTTCACAGACTTAGATGTTTATTAGGGATTGGGAAGTTATATTCCTGGCATAAATAAATGACTTTAACTGTTCTGGGAGGAAAAATATAAAGGAATCATTTTGTGAACGGACTAAGCATTTCATGAGTATCTTAATGAAAAGGAATACCCAAGAGAGATTATCTGAGGCTTAAGATTGAGAAATTCTCGCCTTCTCTCCTGAGTAACTTGGGTGAAATCTGGGTAAATTCGAATCTCTTGAGAGAGAAAGCTGGTAGAAATATATTTAAAATAACTCTGCATTATTTTTGACTTACATCATGCTCATTATGAAGAGTTACCAACAAAGTGGCACGTTCATATTCTTCCTCAGCTGAGCTTTCTAGGAATTGAGTCAAATTCTCCAAATTAGAATATTAGCCGGGGTTGCCAAGAAAACCATTTTGCTAACAGTTGGTAACTTTGAATATTCAAACTTCAAAATTTCTTTCAAGTATTTTTTAAAAGTTTTATATCTGAATCTTCCCTCAGAACTTTGGGAAAATTTAATAGGCGTAGATTCAAACGCCTATTATAATTTTCAAGATGTTCCAGCCTCCTATTGGCATTACTAAAGTCCTTAATTAACCTTGCGTTACATTCAAAATTCTTTATATTTGTCGATTCAATTTTTTCAACTTGAGCTTTGAACTCTGCTGCTTGCTTCTCCACCTTCTCCTCCAAGGAAACAATTTTAGTCTTTAAACGCCTCATTTGTGTCCCTTGGTCCCTAAATGAGTGGCCTAGCCCAGCCACCAAGTCCCACAATGCATCAAGTGTTACAACTGCAGGCTTCACAGTTATCTGGAAGGACTCGCCCTCTGCTTCCAAGAGGGCAGAGTCCTCCTCCTCCACGGCTGTTCTGGGCACACACACCGCTCCTTCTCGCGGTTTAGGAGCTCAGCTCGACGTCGAGGAGAGAAGAAAAGCTCCCACATCCGCTTCGACGGACTTCACTGCTCGCTGAGAAGAGGGGTATAGACCGGACAAACCCTCACTCTGGCCCCCACCATCCGAAGCCACTCGAGCAACGTCATCACTCAGTGCCGCGGGGAAGAGGGAGGGACCAGCCGATCTCGGGGCCTGCGGCGATTGAAGATCTAGGGGGCTTAGATTCACTTCCCCTGGTAGAACTGCCGCTCCCTTGGCAGACTCCACAGCAGGGAATTCACCTCCCTGGACCGAGGCAGTGGCTGGTCCGAAGGAAGTTATTAATCGCTGTCCAGAGGGTAACTCAGCTTCGGTAGGGTAAGAGTGCACCTTACCCTTCCTTTCGCTGGCATCTTTTAGGAAACTTTTTTTTATCAATAAAGAGAGTGTTCCTCTGACCTGCCTTATGCCGCCATCTTGTCCCCCTTGAAATACATTTTTATTGGATCAAAATAATTATCCCCAAAATAATGAAGGGCATGAGCGTTCAAGGATCACATGGATCTCATCTCCTACTATGAGAGCAAAGTTGAAGGAAGTAAGTGTGTGTGTGTGTGTGTATGTGTATATATATATCTCCCCAAAGCAGTACAATAGAGAGGAAATGAACACTTCCTTTCTACCACAACTTGTTAAAGGAAGATTGTCATCCTCCCTTTGTTTTTTGTCATATCTGTAGAAGAGACCAATATAAGCTTTTGATAATTTTTATATCGATAGGTTAAAAAAATGTTACAGGCTACAGAGCATTCATTTTTGCTGTAATCAAAGGAATGCTGAGATTTTGTGTCCTTAATAACTAAGGTCCTACTTAAATTCTAATTTTACAGAATTTGCAGATCCCACAATGTTAGACCTCTACTGTAATTTAAATAGGGCCTTACAGAAAACACTTGTATTGACTTTTTGGAAAAATTCTAGAGCCTGTTCCATTGCTATTATTGAATCGGTGGTGCACAGTTGTTCATAGCTAAACTCAGCACAGCAGCTGTGCAGGCATCTGACAGAGTAGGGTCATAGTACCTGGGTGCTATTGTGAGCATAGTGGATGGAAGAGGAGGTGCCAGTGGTATCTTTGCCCAAAGAGCTGGATGAGTATCGGCTGCAGCGGAGAGTGAGACATGGTATCTAGGGCTGCAGTTATTAGCATGGAATGTGAGCTGTGGGGTGACTATGTAGATTGGTTCTAGGCTGGCCACCTGCATCTTGCTGGTAGTGCTGCCACTGTAGCCCCTGCCCGCTGGAGGACAATATAGCATCTGCTGCCTCAAAGCTGAGGCGGGCCACCGAAAAGACCCTCAAGCCAAACTGAGTCAGAGTAGTTGTGGAGCTGTGTGGTCAGCTAGGGTAGGTCATGCCACTGGGATAAGTGTAGAGTAGCTGGATTTTGGGTGCTGTGGAGGAAAATGTGTACTGCCCCCTTATCAGGAGTGTGGTTTTTGGTTTGGACCCTCTTTTCCCTCCCTCATAATACATTTGATGTCTGCGGCCAGTTACTTGCATGGAACATGTCTGGTCCTGCAGCAGTGCAGGCTGAGTTTAAAATGAATTGAGTTAAAATGTATTGATATTTAGTTAGTGTGCTTAGCATGACTGCCACACCTTTTTAGTGGTTAGAGCAGCAGGATGAGAACCAGGGAAACCGGGATTCAAATCCCACTGATTCCCCTTGTGACCTTGAGCAAGTCAATTTACCCTCTATTGCCTCAGGTGCAAACTTAGATTGTGAGCTCAACAGAACAGGGAACTACCTACTGTACTTAATGCAACTTTCCTTATGCTCAGGTTTGGAAAAGGTGAGTAATTAAATCAGTTTGGATAAGTAAAAACAGCCTGCTTTTACTGAGCATGTATATTTAATTAATATGGGAAGCAACTTTCACCACCATAAATTCAGGAACAATATTTAAAGCCAGCCAAGTAAGGTTTAATATAAATAGTTATGTGGTTGTAATAAATATGATTTTCAATATTTAGTTAATAACAGAAGCAATTAGCCTTCAGTGTACTAAGTATCCACTGTTTCTCTCCGAGAGCACGCGGGATGGCAGTCTTCACAGATGGTGCTTGGCATAGAAATCTGATTTCAAAGTTTCTAGAAACTTTGAGGATGCCTTACAGGGTAACTGTAGCTTGCTATATTGCCAGCAATCAATGTGGGGGCCTCTTCAGTCTCCTCTTTTTTTTGTGGTGCCCACAGGTTGCGGTTCTTTGTCTCTCCTGCTGTTAGGGAATTTTCTGCTTCCTGAGAATGCAAGAATCATCTTTTACAGGGCTCTGCAGTCTTGTTCTTTTTTCTGTGGTCACCTAGGTAAATGTTTTGGTCTTTTAATAAGCTTCTTTCTTTCTTTTTCGGCGGCCACATAGTGCACCAGCATCAGTGCATCAAGGCGCTATCAGTTGGACTTTAGTCAAGTGATTTGATTTCACTGCCCTTACAAGAGAAGGCCAGCGCCTTCAACAAATGTCCCCTATGCAAAAAGTTCATATCTATTGCAGATCCCCCATGATAGATGTGTCTTGCCTGGGGGCTGACTGTAATGGCTGGGAGTATCCCCTGTTTGCAACTGTGACCCCCTCGAGGGCATCAGTTTTGGCTTGAGCTCATGGAAAAGCAATTCAAGATGCATAAATCCGGCCAAAAGACATAGAAGAACCTGGCAGCTGCATCAAACACTGGCAGTGCATTGACCATCGGGAGGGCATCAGGCCCCCCTCAACATCAAGCACCAGAAAGGACCATAGGGACAGACCATTGTCTGTTTTCTCACAGTTGCAGAAAGTGAAGGGTTTGGCCTTTTCAGTTCCAGCATCACAAATCTCTGGCATGCATTTGATAAAGGCCAAGAAGCATCCTCATTGGTCTCTGTTGATTGTATGATACTGGGTGCAGGCACATTCTGGTGGCAGCCTTGAATCCCCCATAGCATATCTGTGGTGAGGAGAATTTATCCATGGTGCAATCCTTGGAATAACATCAGTCTCCAAGAGTCCAGGTGTCAGCTACTAATGTACCTCAAGTAGATGTGGCCTCCTCTTCTGCTTTCTGGGCTGTGTTGGCATTGGCAATCTTTGTGAAGGAGCTGGATAGGAAAATCTAGGAGGCTTTGGACTGGAAGATGCAGAGCATTGGTGCCCTAGTATCAATGGCATTGGTGCCCGTGGAACTGGACATCTAGCTGATACCGGAATCACTGCTAACACCTGGTGGAATAGCACAGATACTAGTTACCGCTGCTCCAATGTGATTTTTGGACCATAGGGTGAACAAACGTCAAGATGCAAGAGTTTCTTTGTCTAGGGCCCAACAAACAAGCACTTCCATCTCTGAAACCTTGTCTGATGGCCAAGAGAGATCCATGTCCCTGACCTACCACTTGGGCTCAGTCTTGGAATATTCATGTGGATATGGCTATGGATCTGAAGGCTTCTCTGATCAAAAAGGGTCAACAGATCTTCCCTCTGACCCTTCCTCTCCACAGGAAGGAGAAAGTCTCCTTCCAAGGACCTCACCTTTGCTGGATTTATCTAGAGAATGATGGATGCCATTCTGTTTACATTGCAAGAGGAAGAATCCATAACAAAGATGCTGGACATTCTCCAATTTGTGGAGCCACTTAAAGTATATCATTGCAGCCCCAGTCCATGAAATCCTTCAGGAGGTACAGATGAGGATGTGGAATAGTTTCCTCCCTGTAACTCTAGTGAACAAGAAGTCAGACACAATATTTTATGTCCAAAAAGATCCAAGATTTGAGAAGCAGCAGCTGACTTACCAATTGGTGGTTGAATCCACTCTTAAGAAAGCCAAGACTACCAGAACCCATTTCTCGATGCCTCCAGTGAAGTATTCTCATACCCTGAACTTACTTGGGAGAGAGGTTTTTCAGGAAGCTATGCTCTGTGCCCACATACGGTAGTATTCTATCAGCTCTTCATGGACCAGTATATACGGGACTTTCTGAACAAAGTGAATGAAGTGGCAGTGCAGCTTTCTCAAAAGCATCATGACGACTTTAAAGCACAGGGGACAAGAGCATGGTGTGTGGGAAAACACATGGTCCGGTCAATCATTGATGTTTTCAAGAGAGCGTTGAGTCTCTACAATGGGTAGTGACCCCTGCAGACTCACCTGGCTGTGGGCTTCAGACCTTTGGCCAGATGTCCAAGAAAGACCTATAATGTTAACCTCAAAAAATGAGACCTTGCAGATCCCCCCTGCATATACTAAAAAAAAAAACAAAAACCAATCGGAAAGTTATGTTAGTGTAATGTGTACTGGTGTCCGGTAGCACTCGTGAATGTAATAACCATATTTCAGTTATAATAGTGTTTACCATTTTTAATTTAAAAGTGCAAAGTGGGATGCCTCTCAAAGAAAATTAATAAAATAGAAACTTTTTTTTTTTATGTCTTTAGTCTTTGACTTGTATATTGCTCTTGAAAATTATGTCAATACGCTCCCTCGATGTTACTCTCCTTAATGATCAACCCAACTCACTTATGTTGATATTTATAAAAGTGTCTGTACTTATCTTAATTCAATGCAGTTTTAAACTGTCTCTGGTTGTATATGATGACATTAAACGTACGTTGGGGCTGTCTGCCCAACATCGGCCATGTTTCGACAAAAACTGTCTGTTTCTGGGACTTAGGAGAGTTGTATAAAATGTAAGCCAAAGATTTAACGATCCACATACCCCAGAATCACATTACCTTATGCTTATGTATTTACTCAAGTAGAGTCAAAATTCTCTCTCATCGCCATTGATGTTATCTGACGGCATCTATGTCATCTTTAGAGTTTAAAAACCTCTATGGAACCAGTCACCCTAATGTATTCAAAGTGAGGCTGTGACGTAATTAAAGGCCTTTTGTTTGAAAGCGGACCTGACGCTTACTTGGAGTTTCCTAACACGTCCGCTCTGAAGTTTTTCTACTTCCTATCACGTCCGTTGTTCTTCTCAAGATGTGGAAAATGCAATGTTTGTCAATTCATGCACCAAGGACAATCTCTGGATATTCCAGGATGCCGTCCATTTTATTTTCGTCAACATCTCACATGTGTTTCTGAAAATGTAATATATGCACTTTGGTGCCCATGTAACTTAGTGTACATTGGGAAAACAACACGCAAGTTTAAGATTCGTGTACAAGAACACCTTAGCCGCATTAAAACACATCGGGCGGATTTTAAATGCCCTGCGCGTGTAAATGTGGCTGGATTTACGCCCGCAGGGCCCTCGCGTGCCAGCGCACCTATTTTGCATAGGCCGCCAGCACGCGCAGAGCCCTGGGACGCGCGTAAGTCTCGGGGCTTTCTAAAAGGGGCGTGTTGGGGGCGCGTCTAAAATGACATGGCGTTTCGGGGGCGTGATGCAGCGTTGCGGGGGCGGGCCTGTGGGCGTGGCGCCAGCCTCCGGAGCAGCCCCCGGGTCGGGTGATCGCGCGCCAGCAGCCCGCTGGCGTGTGTAGATTTACGTCTGCTTTTAGCAGGCGTAAATCATGAAACAAAGGTAAGGGGGTGGTTTAGATAGGGCCGGGGGTGGGTAAGGGAGGGGAAGGTGGGGAGAGGGCGAAGGAAAGTTCCCTCCGAGGCCGCTCCGAAATCGGAGCGGCCTCGGAGGGAACAGGCAGCGCACGCTGGGCTCGGCGCACGCAGGTTGCACAAATGTGCACCCCCTTGCGCGCGCCGACCCCGGATTTTATAAGATAGGCGCGGCTACGCGCCTATCTTATAAAATCCAGCGTACTTTTGTTCGCGCAAATTTAGAAAATCTACCCCAAAGGGAAGAAGTGCCTCTCGTTGAACACTGGCAGACGGCTACACATCAAATACAAGATCTTACTGCAGCAGCACTTTTCCAACTTTCTTGCCCTCCATGCGGAGGCGACTGTAGTTTGAAATTAATTCAGATGGAACAGAGATTCATTTTTTTCTTGGAATACCGTGTTTCCAAATGGTTTGAATCACAAAATAGATTGGTCTGTATTTTATTAATTCGGTAAGCCAAATTAGGAGGACTATGGACATGAGATCAAAACTTTGTCATTTTTATTCTACATCAGACAAATATATCGATGTGGAGATTATAGACTATATATAGTCAGATGTAGATACATATTAACATTGTTTGTGCTAAAAAGAAAAAAAAATTTCAGATTATTCCTTCAGACACTTTCAAGAATTTACATACAGACGTTTCAGAAAACACGTGTGAACATTTTGAGTAGAAGAACGGACGTGATAGGAAATAGAAAAACTTCAGAGCTGATGTGTTAGGAAACTCCAAGTAAGCATCGGGTCCGCTTTCAAACAAAAGGCCTTTAATTACTTCGCAGCCTCACTTTGAATGCATTAGGGTGATTGGTTCTTTAGAGTTTAAAAACCTCTATGGATAATATAGATGCCGCCCGATAACAGCAATGGCGATGAGAGAGAATTTTGACTCTACTTGAGTAAGTACATAAGCATAAGGTAATGTGATTCTGCGATAGGTGGATCGTTAAATCTTTGGCTTGCATTTGATACAGCTCTCCTAAGTCCCAGAAACAGACAGTTTTTGTCAAAACACGGCTGATGTCGGGCTTATGTAGAATTTCATCATATATAATGAGAGACAGTTTTAAATTGCATTACATTAAAATAAGTACAGAGACTTTTTTATAAATATTAACATAAGTGAGTTGGGTTGATCATTAAGGAGCGTAACATCGAGGGAGAGTATTGACATAATTTTCAAGAGTTAACGTACAAGTCAAAGACTAAAGACAGTAATAAAATAGAAAAAAAATGTTTTTATTTTCTTTGAGACATCACACTTTGCACATATAATAGTGTGTACCATTTTAAATTTAAAACTGTTATAACCGAAATACGGTGTTTACATTCACGAGTGCTACCGGACACCAGTACACATTACACTAACATAATTCCCCGATAGGTCTTTCTTGAAAAGCAGCCAATAGACATGCCCTGCAATGAGGAGTTTCTCCGAGGTCCATATTCAGCACCACTTAGCCAGATAAGTCTGACCTTTATCTGGCTAAGTAGCACCATTTTAATATTCAGCCATGTTCAGCGGCTACCACTTAGCTGACTAAGTAGGGGATGTGGATGGGGGCGTTCCAGGCAGAATTATTTATTTATTCAGCTAATTTTTCTGGTTAAGTGCCAATATTCATCTTATCTGGCTAAATTAGCTGGATAAGTTAGACCTATTATTGAACAGTTCTAAAGTTAGCCGGATAAACTTATCCGGCTCTTAGATAGTCAGGTATATTCAGCAGTCCGGTCATGCCACTGAATATCCAGGCCAAGTTAGCTGGATATGTTCATCTGGCTAACTTGTTCAGCCATATAGAGGCTGAATTTGGATTGTTTTAGAGATAAGGTCAAGGAAGCAGTGGCTCAGATTAAAGACCACTGTGTGACACCTCAGACCCTCTCTACTGCCCATCTAGACTCACTCTCCTCAATCAGAAGGTTCTTGAGAAGAGGCAGAGGAGATGTTTTACTCCACCCCCATGATCCCATCAGCAGCAGGGTCCTTGTGCTCGCCTTCAGCAACAGAGGACCTAAAACCACAATCTGCACCCCAGCCAAACCCTGAGATGGGGTTTTGACTGGATCATAGAGAGCATAGCCAAGATCCCAGTACCCATTCCAGAAGACCGTCCTGTCAAAGGCAGGCTAAGTTTTTATGTAAAACGATGGCACAAAATAGATTTGGACATTTGGGTCCTTAGTATAACAAGAAAAGAGTACAGACCACAATTATTGGACACCCCTTCAAGTTGTCTATCGAAACCTGCTTAATTGGTATCTCACCATCAGGAACTGCTGCATATGGGAGCTCTCCTCCTCTTAGAGGCCAATCCAGTTGAGCCTGTACCACCATGGGGGAGAGAGGATGGGGATTTTACTATTATTTCCCGATCCCAAACAAATTGGGGAGGGTGGATGGTCTGACCCATCGTAGATCTAAAATGTTGAACAAGTTAAATAGGGAATAGTTCAAGATGTTTTACTTAGGCATCTTGATTTCTTTCTAGAAAAGGACACTGGCTATGCTTTCTAGATCTAAAGGATACTTACACCCACAAAGAGATTTCCATGTCACATAAAATATCTCAGATTTGTAGTAGGGGATCACCGCATCCAATATTGCATACTGCCCTTCAGCATCAGCACCATGCTTTTTCACAAAATGTCAGGGTAGTGGCACATCTCTGCATATTGTGGGTCGTATGTGTTGCCCTGCCTGAAAAATTGGCTGGTCAATAGTACGTCTCAAGGTGGTGCCACAGAATCCTTAAGCAAAACCATCCAAGTATTTGAGTTACTAGGTTTTGTCATTAATTACCCTGTCCCACTTGATCCCATCATCTCAACTGGAATTTATAGGAGCTTTGTTAGACATGACTCGGGCTAGAGTCTTCCTTCCACAGGTGCGGATTATCACATGGATATCTGCAGTGGAGAAGATATGAACAAGTCAGCAGGCATCAATACGGGACATGCTGAAAATGTTGGGCCTCATGACATCAAAAGTCTATTACTCTCTTGCCATGACTTCACATGAGAAAAGCCCAGTGGAACCTTGGATCTCAGCAGGATCAGGCCACTCAGGATCTTCGGGACACCATCTGAATTACCCAGCTTCTGAAAGACTCCCTTGGTGGCTGATTCATTACAATCTGGCTAGTGGTGTACCCTTTCAAATACCTCTAGTCCAAATTATCCTCATCACAGATGTATCCAACTTGGGGTGGGGAATCCATGTAGAGGGGTGCTGCACCTAGGTTCTTTGGTCAGCTCATGAAAAAGCTTTCATCAAAAACACTTCCTAGAGCTAAGAACAACTCTATATGCACTGAAGGCTTTCAGATTTCGGTTGGGCAACAGTTATCCTTGTCCAGACAGACAATCAAATGATGATGATCTAAATCAGCAAGCATGGAGGAACAGGATCATTCCTCCTATGTTAGGAGACTGTCCAGATATAGGACTAGGCCATCTCTCAGAGAATGGTCCTCAGAGCCATGTATTTGGCAGACAGGCTGAATCTGATCCTGGAACCTCAAAAATGGTTCAGCAAATCATATATTTCATGAGTGGGGCACACTCATGGTAAATCTTTGTATCCCCTCTGAACAGAAAGGTCTTGCTCTTCTGCTTCAGAAAGAGAACTCAAGGCAAACTAGCCTTGAATGCCTTTGCCCTAGATTGGTCTAGGATCCACTGTACAAGTATCCTCCAATTTATTTTTGTTGCAAAGACCTTGTTGAAACTCAGAAGAGACCATGAACTATTTTTCTCATTGCACCCTGTTGGCTGAGACAGATTTGGTTTCTTCCCCTGTGGCAAACGTACATCAAAAATCCAGTCAGGCTAAGGTTCTCACAGCCTGCATGTTGAAATGATAACTCTACAACCCAAGTTTTTCTGAGGATGTGTCTCCCATTCTTCTGACTTCTATGAAGGACTCCATGAGGAAATCGTATAGGTTGAAGTGGAGGAGGTTTGCCTTTTGGTGTTAAGGAAAGGTCCTAAATCCTTTTTTCCTGCTACACACAAAAACTACTTGATTACCTTCTACATCTTTCAGAGTCAGGTCTTAAGACTAATTCAGTTAGGATTCACCTTAGTGTACTTGGCACTTCTACTACCATATAGAAGGTAGACCAACCTCTGTACAGCCATTACTTGTCAGATTCATGCATGGCTTGCTTCACTTGAAGCTTCCCATCAAGCCTTCCGCTCTGTCATGGGACCTCAACATGATATTGAATCAGCTGATGAAAGCTCCCTTTGAGCCTATAGATTATTGTGAATTGAAATGCCTGACCTGGAAGGGCACATTCTTGGTGGCGATCACTTTGGCCTGCAAAATCAGTGAGCTCCAGGCTCTAGTGACATATCTACCTTTATACCAAGGTTTTCACAATAGGGTGGTTCTGCACACTCATCCTAAGTTCTTACCTAAGGCAGTGTCTTGACTTCCATCTTAAACAGTCTTTTATCCTTTCAATTTTTTCCCAGGCCTCGTCCATAAAGATGAATAAGCACCACATGGTTTGAATTGCAAGAGAGCTCTGGCCCTCTGTTTGGAGCAGACTAAAGCCCATAGAAAGTGCATACTGCTTTTTGTTTCTTTTAACACCAACAAACTCGGGATTGCCATTGCCAAACATACTCTATCAAATTGACTAATGGATTGCTTCTCCTTCTGTTATACCCAGTTGGGCCTGAATTTGGTGGGCTATGTCAAGACTCAGTGTCAAACCCATGGCTGTGTCAGTAGCCCACCTAAGATCAGCATCCTTGGAAGAGATATGAAAAGCTGCAACATGGAGTTCTCTCCATAGATTCACATCACACTATTGCTTGGACAGGGACTCCCAACCCAACAGTAGATTTGGCTAGTCAGTCCTGATGAGTCTCTTTGAGGTTTAGAACCCAACGCCATTCCTCCTAGAGCCCCTGTTGTTTTGCTTCCAAGCTGCCCCTATAAAATGACACAATATGGTCTGTTGCTACTAAAAACAGTTTTTGCCTGTTCAAGTTTTTCTCCTTTTTCATTCAGGGCAGTCTGTGCTAGGGGTTCCCTATGAATGAGGATTGTCATTCTGCTTGTCCTTGGAGAAAGTAGAGTTACTATCCTTAAATAGAGATGTCAATCCTTAAAAAAACCAGCCCGCCTTTCCTTAGAGTTAGTTTCTTTAAGCCTGAGCTAAATGATAGACTGACGGGGCCCTGCATGGATGTGTGGTAGTATAGCATGCTGCACAAGCCCAGTAGGGCATGCTTAAAGTTTCTAAAAGCTCTGAAATCAAATTTCTGTGTCAGGCTCCATCTGGTGAATTCGCCCATGTGTGAGGACTGACATCTGCTGTCCTTGGAGAACACCTGTTTACAGGTAAGCAACTCTGCTTTACTGCAATAAAATAGATTATAATTTTACACCACAGGGATGCAGGGGCCCTGATTATAATAGGGTTTTTTTACTGTCTTTCTTCTCGGCAGGCCAGACTCATCCAGAATTTTCATGGCTCTGGGATATGGGTTCTTTGCAGAGCTGACACTGGAGGAAGCCCTAAGGTTCATTGAGAAAAAGAACAAACTACTGACTGAGTGAGTGTGATCAATATGGAGTTAGTCCTTGTGTTGTTGCTAAACCATGCTACCACAGACAGGTCTCTCCTGTCCAAAATGTCAGTCTATATAAAATGTAATAATCATCCTGCCTCTCACAGCAGCTGGGGGGCTGAGATGATGATAGCAAGAGTGGACACAGTTTATGCTCCTCTAGTGCTTATTGCTCTTCAGTGGCACCATTTTTTTTTTCTTTTATCTTTCTTTCAAGTCACACTGTATGGGGGAAAAGAAAAGGGAAATCGAATTCCTATCCTGCTGAGATGGTTGCTCTGGCTTCCCGAGGACCTGTGGATTCCTTCGTGATAATGCTGGTGGCTGCATCTCCAATAGTGTTGAGAGAGCCTGCAGTTGTGGGGTGGGCCATGGAGATGCCTGACACAGGTTTCTCTTTCACCAGAAGAATGTCTGCCACCATGCATGCATCCATGGGCAATTGGAGGAAACTGTGACCAGGAGAGGTCCTACCTCTAGGCTTCCCTGGATTGTTGCCAGCTCTGAAGAAGCCTGAGGTGAGAGACCCTGGGAGAGGTCAGCTTATGCTGTTTATTAGGAGAGCCTAATAGCAGTGACTCAGACTGATACTTTGGGAAGAGATCGTCTGTGTCTGAGAGGAGCAACTGGATTCCTTTTATGTATAGATTTTCAGAAAATTTCACAAAGCCACAGCAACCTGACTACACCAAAGAGATATCCTTTCATGAAATTTGGTCAACGATTCTGAAATTAAAAACTGAGGTTATCATCCCATGTAGAAATGTTGAATTCTGTTAAAACTTTGGAGATATTTGTTTTCTGACCAAGGAATAGTTGGATCTTATCAGCATGAGCAGGATCAAGACCTGGAATGTTAAAATTCCTTCATTTTCATAATAACATAGTAGGTGATGGTAGAAAAAGACCAATCAGTCCAGCAGTTAAATAATTTTTAAGACTACTGTTATTCTCCAGAGTAGAACTGAAAATATTTGAAAAATCTATCAAGTTCCATAACTTGCATTATATTAATTTTCTTGTTCTTGGAGGAGTTTCACTGTTAGACTTGTTTTGCAAATTCCTAATAAAGCTTTAACACCTTTTTTCAAATGTCTATTATTTAGCCTTGTCTGGTTTTAAAGGGGCTAAAGGTCTAGACAGTTGAGGAACAGACAACCTGGATCTTGTGCCTAACTTAACTCAGGAGTTGGAAGAAGCTGGATATTATTGAAAAAGCGACACTGCTAGCTATGTTTGTTTTGGAACCAGACAGGAATTGGCTCTTTTTAAAGTTTTATTACTACAAAAAATCATGACCTTCTCTTTCTTGATCATAAGATTAGAATCTGCTCCTCACTCGCAGTACCCAGAGTAGGAGACAGATGTTCTTAGAATTGAGACAGGATGTTTTGAAGTTAGGGGGCTTGCTTTGTATGGAAATTTCCATGTAACTGATTAAAATTGAAGGTTGAATTTTTTTTAAATCAGAGCAATTGACTTCTTTTGTTAAAAGTAAGCTGGAGAAAGTGATTCAAGTACATCCTGTTTGTCTGAGATTTGAGACCATCGATTGCCTAGTATATACTTGTTTGCCTTATTATATTGCTGGTTTTTTTTTACTGTCCTCAATTCTGCTTTGTTTTCTTTTGTGAGCCCCCACCCCAAATCGTGAGACGCTGGGGTACATTTTAAAACACAGTACACCGGATTTTATAAGATACGCGCGTAGCCGCGCGCATGTTATAAAATCCGGGGTTGGCGCGCGCAAGACGGTGCACATTTGTGCAACTTGCGCGCGCTGCCCGTTCCCTCCGAGGCCGCTCCGAAATTGGAGCAGCCTGGGAGGGAACTTTCCTTCCGCCTCCTGCCACCTTCCCCTCCCTTCGCCTACCTAACCGCCCCCCCTGGCCCTATCTAAACCCCCCCCCCCCCACCTCTGTCGCACAAGTTACGCCTGCTCGAGGCAGGCGTGACTTTGCGCGCGCCGGGCCGGCTGCCGCGCACCATGTTCTGGTCCGGAGGCCGTGGCACCGCCCCCGGATGAAGCGCCGACCGCGTCACGCCCCCCCCCCCGACATGCCTGCCCCAAGAAAGCCCCGGGACTTACGCGCGTCCCGGGGCTTTGCACGCGCCAGAAACCTATGCAATATAGGCTTGGCGCGCGCAGGGGCCTTTTAAAAGGGTTATGCGCGTACCTTATGCGCGTAACCCTTTTAAAAGCCGGCCCTAAGTATCAGTCATTTGTGTTACAATTTTATTGTTTTCATTGTGATTAATGGTTTAATATCCTGCTTAGTCTTTGTCATTTCAGGGTCAGTATATGGAAATAGATATTCTGTTTTCTTTAATAAATTTAAACTTCAACTCCATCAGATTCACTGGGGCAAAAACCAGGACTGGTTCAGGTTGGCCCTGATGACTCAGGACCATATTGTGACTGTTTTCACACTGTCTTCTCTTCTCTTAAACCCCGCTCCCCAGTCCCATTAGGTAGAAATATAAAATTCACAGGAATTTTTTAAGTGATGGGAAAAATGGTGTTGGCCAGGGCATGGGGGGAAGGTTCCTTTTTTTAAAACAAAAAATGGAAATTTGGGGAAAAAATATAAATATACACAATGCTTGCTTTTTTTTTTTTTATATAAATATTTAAACTTTATTTTATTCTCTTCAAGATACAAAATAAATGAACGATATACTGCTCAGTACATATGAGCTTTCTTTTTTTAATTTAAAACTAAGGCATTTGTACTCTTAAATTTCATAATACCAAAGAGAGAGTACAGATATATCTAGTGCAAGATGTCAACTGATAAGCTAGTCAGAAATGTAGTGAGTTAGTTAGTCCAATATAAAGATATCACTCATGTGTACATATTCAACTCAGCAACCACAATACTGTGATATGGAATGTAATTATCTAATATTTTTTAAATTCTTACTTCATATGACAAACTTATTAACAAGCATTTTGCTAGAGTAATGGCCAGATAGTGATATTTTATTACTGTATTGAAAGTGTTTCATGCATAATTCTAAGAGTATTTAAAAAAACTTTTTTTCAATTTTTCCAAAATTTCCCATTTTTCTATGTCAAACTTTGGGGTGGGGAGGGAAACAAAAAAATATTTTCTTTTTTTCAGATTTCCAACTCTTTTCTGGACCTTGTCATCTCTATCCCCACCTTTTTCTTGTGGCTGTTGGGTATTAAATTTATTATTCACTGAGCTTCTCCTCTCATTCTCATGTATTTCAGGCTGAGTGAAAATCTCTCTAAAGATGCAGCCAAAATCAAGGCCAATATACGACTGGTGCTGGAGGTAAATGTGACCCGACTCGCCATTTTAGTAGAGCATCCTGTAATGATGGGGTTTTATAAGAGGACATGCCTGAACATGGGTGCTGGGGCAGCAGCCTTATATTATATCAGCCTGCACCATTTTGAATTATGGCAGCACAGGAACAACTGAAGATTGCTCCTACCCGATTATGAACCGTAGAATCATTTTGGTATAGAGTAAGGGTGTGGGGACTGGAGGCCAGCATGTTGGAGGTGGGCACAGGAGTCATTTGGTCCATAACGGGTGGGGAAAATGACATACTGAGGTGCCAGGAGAGGGGATCTGAAGGTGAATTGTACTTTTCATGAGGCTCTGGGGCTAATCGGCAAGAAAATGGGGGGGGGGGGGGGGGAAACAACTCTCTCTTGGGGCTTTCTGTCCCTATAACATCAGGGCCTGGGTGCACCAGTTAACATGTATTTTGCCAGCTGTGGCAGCCCATGATCCTGGTGCATGAGATTTACTAATTATAAAAAAGACCCCAAAACTTAAATGAGGGCAAAATTTAAATGTCGGAGTAAAAAATAATTATAAAGTAATGAATATATGTATATCATACACAAAGGCGGTAGTATCAAACACTTGATTATACTTCATCCCTTAGGGGTAGATTTTCAAAGGGGTATGCGCGTGCACCCCTGAAAACCTACCCCAAACCCCCCCCTGCGCGCGCCAAGCCTATTTTGCATAGGCTCAGCGGCGCGCGCAAGCCGGGCTTGCATGAAGGGGCGTGTCGGGGGGCGTGCCGGGAGTGACGCAGCGTTTCGGGGGCGTGTCGCGAGTGACACGGTGTTTTGGGGGTGGCGCCGCGGGCGTGGTTTCGGCCCGGGGGCATTCCAGGGGCGTGGCCGCGGCCTCCGGACCGCCCCCGGACCGGAACATGGAGCGCGGCAGCTGGCCCGGGGCGCGCAAAGTTACGCCTGCTTCCAGCAGGCGTAACTTTGCCAACAAAGGTAAGGGGGGTTTAGGTAAGGGAAGGGAAGGTGCGGGGGGGTGAAAGGAAAGTTCCCTCCGAGGCCGCTCTGATTTCGGAGCGGCCTCGGAGGGAACGGAGGCAGGCTGAGCGGCTCGGCGCGCGCAGTCTGCTGATTTTTGGGCAGCCTTGCACGTGCCGACCCCGGATTTTAATGGATACACGCGGCTACGCGCGTATCTATTGAAATTCCGCGTATCTATTGAAATTTCGCGCCTGGTGCGCGAACAAAAGTACGCGTGTGCGCAGATTTATAAAATCTGCCCCTTATTGTGATTGTTCACCAGATATAATCATAGTCCATGTGCTATGAAACAAATGTGTATAAACAAAATTCACTTTTCAAAATTTTCAGTGAAATGCAATAAATCAGTATTTTCCTTCTCAAAAATTATTTCCCACATATTTGATACTACCGCCTTTCTATATGATTGTTCTTCACCACTTTATGATTGTTTGTTTATTTTTTGCTCTTTTTTGCCTATATTAATGTTTTTTTACAATTCTTTGTGATAGGCGAATATTCCAAGTTTTTGTGTTTTTATGAGATTTACTAAATAGGAAACAACTCAGCTTAGTTTTACCATATAAGGTGCTTTTTCCATTGAATTAGCCATGATCTGTGGATGACATCATCTGGTGGCACTGAATAGGCTCGTCTCTCCATTCTAGTAGAGCTTTGAGTTCTGGTGAGCATGTGCAGGAGTTTCCATTTGTGCATTGCCCCTAAGCCACCTCAGTCTTTTTTTTTTTTTTTTGTCTGAGCTAGAACATGGCCAGTTTCTCAGTTTCTCCTTAACTTTTTTCTTCACAATTTTCAACCTTTTTTTCATCGTTGCATTACTGCCTCAGCAGAAAAACACAACAGCACTTTTAAGTGCTAATTAAAAGAAGCATTGTCACATTCCTATTAACTGTTGTATGCAAAACCTGTTGCTATTTATTGTTTTCTTACTGTATAACTTGTTACTTGTAAAGCATTGTGCTATGTTATTGTTTTCTGTAAACCGAGGTGATGTAGACCTTTACGTACCGCGGTATATAAAAATCTCCAAATAAATAAATAAATAAATAAGCAAGAAAGAACTTCATAGGAGCAATGTGGAATTTTCTAGAATGGGATGTCCATGAAGAAAAAATCAACAGTGTGTATTTAAAAGCTGTAGCTGTGGTCAGGTAATGGCCATCACAGACGGTCATAACTTCTGTCGTTGGCTAGGACCAACCCATAACCAGCCCAATTGCTCAGATTGACTGAATATCCCTGCGGTCTCAAAGGACTAGGGCAGCAAAGACAAAGGAACTGTGCTGGTCTCACAGGGACCACAGCAAGTCCTCCCAGAGGGTAGCTTCATCTGCCTCCCCAGGTAGTGTCCATAGTGATCATGCCTCTAAAACACTTCTTTCAAATTAACCAGCCACCTTGGAGCAAGAAAATCAACATATATTGGAGACGAAGTGAAAGCGTCCGATGGAACAGCTCCCTGCATCAAAGAAACATTGGGAGGCATCAAAACAAAAATCTGCACCACAGCTGAAAAAAATACTCAAAGCAAACTGAAGCACAGTGCCTCGAAGCATAATCCATCAAATTGCATCAATACATCAAACCACTCGGCATACAGCGCATTGGAGCACATGGAACATAGGAGTGCATGAAACCTGGCCGCACAGTGCATTGAAGCATTAGGTGCATGAAGTATTGAGGCATTTTCGAGATGCATCTGCATCATCATTGACACTCTCAGTCAAAAAATGGCTCCACATGCCCCATACATAATGCAACCATCAATATATTAGAGCATTTGTCGATGAAACAAGAGTTTCAATGGCCCTCTTCAGCTCATTCCTCTTCATCTTCCTATCACAGCTTGAAAAAGGCAGAAGCATCTTTCAGTAGTATTCCTATAGAATTTCAGGATGCCCTGGAACATCCTCAACTGGGGAGTCTCCCATATTAGGGACAGCATTATCTATGTACTTCTATACTTGAAGACAGTTTCATCTGGAAGTAACTCTTCACCTTCCACCACCCATCATGAGCACTGCCAGTCTCCCAGCTTCTAGCCCAGAGACTCTGTCTTGAAACTTCTGTTCCAGTCTGCTCCATCGTTCCCTTGCTTCCAATAGACTGCCTGCGGAGTAACACAAACCCATACTCACACTGGAGGAAGATGTTCCCCCTCTAACACCAACTGAGAAGATTCTGAATTATCTTCAGCAAATCACCAACATAGTACAGGGTTTCTTTGCAACTTTCTCAATGCGACAGCCCCACATCCACTCCTATCTCTATTTTCAACTTTACGGTCACAAAACTTGATGACACAATCGCCAATGGTTGTGCAGTCAGGAGCCTCTCATAAGAACGTAAGAAATTGCCATGCTGGGTCAGACCAAGGGTCCATCAAGCCCAGCATCCTGTTTCCAACAGAGGCCAAACCAGGCCACAAGAACCTGGCAAGTACCCAAACACTAAGAAGAACCCATGCCACTGATGCAATTAATAGCAGTGGCTATTCCCTAAGTAAATTTGATTAATAGCCGTTAATGGACTTCTCCTCCTCCAAGAACTTATCCAAACCTTTTTTGAACCCAGCTACACTAACTGCACTAACCACATCCTCTGGCAACAAATTCCAGAGCTTTACTGTGCGTTGAGTGAAAAAGAATTTTCTCTGATTAGTCTTAAATGTGCTACTTGCTAACTTCATGGAATGCCCCCTAGTCCTTCTATTATTCGAAAGTGTAAATAACAGATTCACATCTACTCGTTCAAGACCTCTCATGATCTTAAAGACCTCTATCATATCCCCCCTCAGCCGTCTCTTCTCCAAGCTGAACAACCCTAACTTCTTCAGCCTTTCCTCATAGGGGAGCTGTTCCATCCCCTTTATCATTATGGTTGCCCTTCTCTTTACCTTCTCCATCGCAACTATATCCTTTTTGAGATGCGGCAACCAGAATTGTATGCAGTATTCCAGGTGCGGTCTCACCATATAGAGGCATTATGACATTTTCGGTTTTATTAACCATTCCCTTCCTAATAATTCCTAACATTCTGTTTGCTTTTTTGACTGCTGCAGCACACTGAGCCGACGATTTTAAAGTATTATCCACTATGATGCCTAGATCTTTTTCCTGGATGGTAGCTCCTAATATGGAACCTAACTTCGTAAAACTACAGCAAGGGTTATTTTTCCCTATATGCAACACCTTGCACTTGTCCACATTAAATTTCATCTGCCATCTGAATGCCCAATCTTCCAGTCTTGCAAGGTCCTCCTGTAATGTATCACAATCCGCTTGTGATTTAATTACTCTGAATAATTTTGTGTTATCCACAAATTTGATAACCTCACTCATCATATTCCTTTCCAGATCATTTATATATATATTGAAAAGCACCGGCCCAAGTACAGATCCCTGAGGCACTCCACTGTTTACCTTTTTCCACTGAGAAAATTGACCATTTAATCCTACTCTCTGTTTCCTGTCTTTTAACCAGTTTGTAATCCATGAAAGGACATCGCCTCCTATCCCATGACTTTTTAGTTTTCTTAGAAGCCTCTCATGAGGGACTTTGTCAAACGCCTTCTGAAAATCCAAATACACTACATCTACCAGTTCACCTTTATCCACATATTTATTAACCCCTTCAAAAAAATGAAGCAGATTTGTTAGGCAACACTTCCCTTGGGTAAATCCATGTTGACTGTGTTCCATTAAACTATGTCTTTCTATATGCTCTACGAGTTTGATCTTGAGAATAGTTTCCACTATTTTTCCCGGCACTGAAGTCAGGTTCACTGGTCTATAGTTACCCGGATCGCCCCTGGAGCCTTTTTTAAATATTTGGGTTACATTGACCACCCTCCAGTCTTCAGGTACAATGGATGATTTAAATGACAGGTTACAAATTTTAACTAATGGATCAGAAATTTCATTTTTGAGTTCCTTCAGTACCCTAGGATGCATACCATCCGGTCCAGGTGTTTTGCTACTCTTTAGTTTGTCAGTGTGGCCTACTACATCTTCCAGGTTCACAGTGATTTCGTTCAGTTCATCTGACTCATCACCCCTGAAAACCATCTCCGGAACTGGTATCTCCCCAACATCCTCATTAGTAAACACGGAAGCAAAGAATTCATTTAGACTTTCTGCAATGGCCTTTCCTTCCCTAAGAGCCCCTTTAACCCCTCGGTCATCTAATGGTCCAACCGACTCTCTCACAGGTTTCTTGCTTCGAATATATTTAAAAAGGTTTTTATTATGAGTTTTTGCCTCTATGCTAACTTCAATTCAAATTCTCTCTTCGCCTGTCTTATCAATGTTTTACACTTAATTTGACAATGCTTATGTTTTATCCTATTTTCTTCAGATGGATCCTTCTTCCAATTTTTGAAGGATTTTTTTGACTAAAATAGCCTCTTTCACCTCTCCTTTTAACCATGACGGTAATCATTTTGCCTTCCTTCCACCTTTCTTAGTGTGTGGAATACATATGGACTGTGCCTCTAGGATTGTATTTTTAAACAATGTCCATGCCTGTTGAACACTTTTAACCTTTGCAGCTGCACCTTTCAGTTTTTTTCTATTTTCCTCATTTTATCAAAGTTTCCCTTTTGAAAGTTTAGTGTTAGAGCTGCAGATTTACTTATCGTCCCCCTTCTCCTACCTTCTTCCTGCAACTCTTTGCAGGCGGCTGATTCTTCTCATTTGACAGACAGATCTTGATATCAGTCTTCACCGCTTCAGCCTATCAGCCCTTTTTGCCTCAGTCACCTTCACCTTCTTCTTTAGAACAGCAGTCCCCAGGAAGTCCCTAGATAGTTTCATTGGTATCCTGTTTGATCTGCCACCAGTGCTCTCAGATCATAGTCTCCATAAGACCTCACTCGAAATTCATCAGAAAGATGGGGAAGGCTCTAAATATCGATTTGCAAAAGGATCCAGACCCATGCTCGGAGGTTATGGAGTGCCTGCGAATTTTGGAAATACCTTCTGAACCAATTGCTCTGCCAACCAACACTATTCTTGATAGTCTCCAGATTCTACTGGAAATTCCCTCTCCAAAACTTGCCAGATTACACTTCACAAGAAAACGTGCTTTCTCCATTGCAGGTCCTTTTTCTTTAGAACTCCATACCGAACTCACTCCTTCAAATTTCCAACAGACAGCAATTAAAAAAATCCTTGAAAACATTCTATTTCAGATGGCATATAAAATTCCAATAACTGAATAATACCTAAAAATATTCAAATGTTTCCAAATTTCAACATAGTTATTAGGCACTGGCATTCTTTCCTTTGCTTTTGTAAAATAAAAACCAAGAATAATCTTATTCTCTTTATTTGTTTTATATTAACTAAGTTTTTGTAATTTTTCTTCATTTGTTTTTCTTCTTTTTATTTTTTATATTTTATTTTACTTTTATTGTAAACAGCTTTGATCAATTTACTTGTAAAGGTGGTATATAAACATTTTAAAATAAATAAGATGTGGGAAACTATCTCTGATATCACAGCTACCAGGAAATTGGATTTAAAATTCAGAATGCAAAAGTCTCCTGGATATAGGGTAGTCTGGCGCCCTCATTGATCTCTAGTAGTAAAGACTGCATTAAAGAAGGCTAAGAAGACCAGATTATACTCTTAAGTCTCCACCTGGTAAGGACCATCGCCACTTGAATAATTTTGGGAAAAAAGTGTTTCAAAGCACCATGTTAGTGCCACAGACAGTGCACTATCAATTCTACATGATCTAATACATACATAATTGTATACAAGACCTCAAACCTTTTGTTCGCTCTAATTCTAGAGAGGTTTTTGCCACTTAGCCTCTTGTGGACTTAGAAGAGGCGGTTGGACAACAGTATACAAGTCCTTCAACACATTAACAAGAACATCAGCTTCCTTCATTGGAGCAAGACACATAGCTTGCATACCGGCAAGCACCATTTGTGAAGACATCCATGAAAAACTGGCAGATCTGCCTTGCCAGGGGCACAATCTCTCCAGAGAAAAGCTCTGCAAAATGGTGTCCCAGATTAAAGACCAAAACATAGTAGTTCAGTCCCTTTCAAACACAGTGGATCCTCAACCCTGCCACAGTAGACCCTTCTGTTCCTACAAAAGGTCATACCACTCTAGGCATACTTACTGCCCTATGTAGCACTACTGCTTCCTATCTCTCCCGGCTCAAAAACAGCAAATCCAGCAGATGCTGTTAGATCCCACCAAAGAGAGTGAAGCCAACCAAAGTTGACTCTGCCAATTCAAGCAAAGTCTGCTCCCAATTTTTTATATCACCTGTTCTGGAGGACTTCTAGCCAGTGGGAGGCAGGATTCAATCCTTTCATGTATTAAAATTTTATATTCTGCACATTACTTTGTTAGTTCATGGCAGAGTACAAATGTATCCAAAAAAAAACAGAGGGATAGCACTAATAGACGTCAGGGTCCTTAATAATACAGGGGTTCAAAATCCATCATTTAAAAGCAGTAAAGATTCACCTTTGATGTAAATCCATATTTTATTATAAATCCATTTTCAGTGTTGAGCAATATGTCAAAAGGCAGACTGTTTCCGGTCCCCTAACACAGATCGTATTTCACCACTTCAGCTGCATAGGGAGGGACAGGCTCACAACAACTGTAAAAAAAAGATAGTAAGAGCAGAATAAAAACAAGGACCCAAAAGTAAGCAATAAATGGCTACAAGGTGCAGATGGGATTACATACCGAAAAACACATTGTAGAAAGTAAAAAGAGAGCTAAATAGCTCGGCACTTCCAAAGACTGAAAAGGTAAATTAAAGTACTTCATTGAACACAGTGACACAGAAAAGAAAGTCATAAAAACTTGGCTTCAGCAATATATGTGCCACAGGGAATTTGGCAATGAGAATGAAAGATTCAAACAATTATGTCAAAAAAAGCCACCAGGAATCAATCTCTAGGTGATGTATATAAACTGTCAAGAAGAGGAGATTCCAAAAATGGCACCAAGAATCATATGATATGGAGCAACCAATAATCATAAGGGCTAGCAAAAGTAGAAAAAAATAGAAAAGATTTTGACTGGTGGAAACAAAAGATAAAGGATCAAAAGAACACCGACCACTCAATATCACAATATTCACCAGATGGGAATAATGAATTTAAAGTAAAAACCCACCAATGTTCTCTACAAATTAACCATTCTATGAAATTGCCATCATGAAGATGTTGATGGGGAACTTCAATAGCCATGAAACGGAGATTTTCAATAGAATGTCTGAATTCAAGCTGAGAGACCAGGGTTTCTTCTCGAGAGTTATGGATACAGCTAAGATGTTCAAAGATACAAGTTTTTAACATGCATGAGGTCTTTCCTACGTAGAGACGTGGGCAAGGGCATGTAAGAATGTAGTTTACTCCACTGATACAACAGATCAAAGAATGGTGTAATGCAAAGAACCACCCAGTAGTAGGATGTGTGAATTCACATAAACAATATGAGAAGGGATAGGTGCAACAAGAGCTACAGGGAGCATGGCTGGAGAGACAGGGCATGGCAGTTGTGGCCTCATACATTTCAAATGAGACCAGCTGACCTCTTAGATTACATCCCCGAGTGAAAGCAGAATGAGGAGGTTTGTGAAAAACTGGATGAGGTGAGAGCACGTTCCAAAATTGATGAATGATAAGAGCATACCAATTCATAGTACTCTGTTTGGCCTTTGCTGTCCTCAGAGTTTTCACCAAGTGCCTTGCAGTGGTATGGTCCACCTCAAACAAAGGGGCTATGGAACACCATGCCTCTCGAAATAAGGCTGCAGAGAAATCTGAAAATATTCAAAACCTGGCTATTTAAACAAACTTTTTACAAAGATAAAGATAAGGAAAAAAACAGTTGAATGATAAGGACGCACCAAACTAGAAGTTAGTACTTGTAACCTACAAATGCATTTTAATATTAAATCAAATCCGCCTAATATGTTCCTAACAAACAAGCTTAACATACAACACATAGTGTTTTTTTATATTAATTTGTTACCGCTCCACGATGGCACATGGCTAATTTGTAATCTATACCACTCACATTTTTTCCATTATCGTGCCTTTTTGTAAACCGTTGTGATGATTATCTAACTCAATGACGGTATAGAAGAGTTTTAAAATAAAATAATAAAATCTTAGTCTTTCCATATCTAGACCACTGGCTTTTAATGGCACCTACCCACACCAAAGTAATGCATTCCCTACATCAAATGGTCAAGATTCTCCAGTACCTTGTTTTTTTCATCAACTTCAAGAAATCCAATGTTCCCTTCAATTTATTGGAGCATTGATACACTCTGTCCCTCAGATCAAGCATGCCTCCTGCATTTTCATGTTAACAACCTCTATCGATTATAAACACCATGGCATGACAAGTGCTAGTTGCCCTTGGACTCATGGCAGTAGCAATACAAGTCGTTCCATTAACACGCTTTTACACATCCACTGCCTCCAGTGGGGCCAGCAAAATCGGTGGAATCAGCTACTTCAGCCATTGTATACAATGGTCAACATTGCAGTGGAAAAGAAAGAGGAGCTCAAGTGATGGATGCAACCCCATCTGCTCACTGATGGAGCTCACCTCCATCTTCTTCCCAATCAGATAACTCTGGCAACTGTCACCTCAACGGTAGACTGGAGCACTCGCACTCAGTTCTGTCAGATCCAGGGTACCTGGTCCCCACAGAAACATCTACTACAAATCAGTCTTCTCAAACTCGGAGCCATTAAGAATGTGTACATTACATTCTCACACCTGCTCAGAGGGAAAATAATTCTGATTCAAACAAACAATCAAGTACCATGTTTTATGTAAACAAATAGGGCAGAATGAACTCCTGAATATTGTGTCAAACACTCCAAATACAGCAATGGGAAATTGACCATCAGGCAGTGCTTCAAACCACATGTTTTCCCAGACTATCCAACATGCTGGCTGACCACTCAGCAGGGTGTTTTGTCTGTACAAGTGATCTCGCAATCAATCCATAGCAAACAGGCTTTTCAGATTATGGGGGTCAGCCAACAGTCTTTCTCTTTGCATCAGAATACAATCAAAAATTAAATTTTTCTTCATTCTTCCAAGTCCTCTCAGAATTGCTCAAGACGCTTTTCTTCTAGAATTAGAAGTCCAAGTTCATGTATACTTTTCTACCTCTATCACTTATTGCAAAGATGGTACAAAAGCTTATTCAAGACTATGCTCAAATGATTCTTATAGACCCAGCATGGCCCAGACAAGTCTGGTACATGTATCTAGTACAGCTATTGTTGCAGCCTCCTGTTCCTCTAGGGTCACACTCCTTCCTGCTCATGGAAAAAGGTAGTTGGCTTTTCCATTCAACTCTGCCAGCCCTCAGTCTGACATGGATGTTGAGCGCAAAGTGATTGCAGACTTATTACTACTGAAAGAAGTAGAAGACATTGTTCTCTCAGCGAGAGTTCTCCTTCTAGATGTAATTATGCCTTTAAATGCCAGAGATAGTCTCGGTGGTTCTCACAGAATGCGTTGAATCCATTCTCATGCGAGCCTCGACATGTCTTATCTTACCTCCATCACCTACTGGCCTAGCTACGTCTTCCGTTAGCGTACACTTTAAATCCACTTGCCGTCTATCATACTTTAGTGGGCATCAGGCCTGTCTCAACTCATCCTTTGGTATTGAAATTTCTGAAGGGTTTTTTTGAAAATGAAACCAGCAGTATGTTGGAATCTTAATATAGTTCTCACTCATCTGATGAGATCACCCTTCGAACCACTGAACAAGGCTTTTCTTAAACACCTAACCTGGAAAGTAATCTTTTTGGTCACTATCACCTCTGCTCACAGAATTAGAGAGCTAAAATTACTCGTACACTACCCTCCTTATCTGCAATTTTTTTTACAATAAAGTGGTTCTTCACACACATCCTAAATTCCTTCCAAAGATTGTCTGTGCATTTCATGTCGATCAGGCAATTGTACTTCCAAAATTGTTTCCCCATCCACATGCTTATGAGGGGAAAAAATCTCTTCACGCTCTGGCTTGCAAGAGGGCACTCGCCTACTTATAAAGCACAGGACTTGACCTCACCGCCAAACATTCCAACTGTTTGTTTCTCATGATCCAAATAGACTTGGCAATGCAGTGGTAAAATTAACTTTAACTGGATATCGGACTGCAATCAACACTGTTACTCTACTTCAGGATTGGATCTAAATAATCCTATTAAAGCTCAAGTATGAGCTATGAACTCCTCGATTGTCCACATTTGAGAAGTATCATTCATTCATTCGTTCGTTCATTCATTTGTTTATTTATTTATTTATTTAAGGCATTTTTAGCTCGTCCTTCCCACATTCAGGGCAGGTTACAGTATAACATTCACAATTTTTAAAACAGAACATTGGGATTTCACATACAATACTTATAAAACTGACACGTAATCAAAAATATGACATAAAATGAATCACTATTTATTTAGTGATATATTTAGAGATATGCAAAGCTGCCACGTGGTCATCTGTGCATACTTTCACTTCTCACTGCTGCCAAAACAGTCTTGCATTTTCTGACAGTGCAGTGAGAAAGGCAGTACTGCACCATTTACTTTCACACAGATCGATACAGTAAAGTGCGGCCGCGGTTACCCTGCTCCTAACTCGCCTTCTACTCACTTTCCGGCCGCTTTAGCCCTTCCCGCGATACACTATCCCCTTTAACTCATCCCTACCGCCTCTTAAAATCCCCGGGTAACCCCTTCCGCACGCGGCATGTATATTAAATGTAAACGAGCGAATTAGCTATTCCCTCCCATACAGTAACGCGCGCCCCGACTATCGCTTTTTTACACTGCCGTTTTGCCGCGCACTTACCCTGCTAACTTACCGCCTACCCTTACCCCTGCGTTAGAGGCAGGGGTAAGGGTAGGCGGCAAACTTTCCCCCAGCCCCCGCTCACCTGCCCTGGCGCGTCCGGTCTCCGGTGCAGCCCCAGTCCTGTCCCCTCCTCCCGAAGGAAAAAAAAAAAACCCGAAAAAAAAGTAGCAAGAGAGCGAGGGGAGAGATGGGCAATCCTACGCTCGGGCATGCCAGTCCCTTGTCCTCTCCTCCCGAAGCAGGGCGCGAAAAGCAGCCTTGCTCCGGGAGGAGGGGGCAGTTTAAAGCGACAAAGCGACTTACTTTTGCAGCCCCCCTCCGGACATCAGCGACGATGACCGGGCAATCCTAGGCTCGGGCCTGCTAGTCTCTTCTCCTCTCCTCCCAAAGCAGGGCATGAAAAGCAGCCTTGCTCCGGGAGGAGGGGGGGGCAGTTTAAAGCGACGAAGTGACTTACTTTTGCAGCCCCCCCCTCCGGACATCGGCGACGACCGCGGCTCCTGCCTCCAGCTGTCAGACAGACGCATCGCACGTGGGAAAGCGGCCCCTATGCGTGCAATTGGCTGCTCAAGACGTGACGTCACATGCCGTGACGCCAAACGTCGTGACGTCACGTCTTGAGCAGCCAATTGCACGCATAGGGGCCGCTTTCCCACGTGCGATGCGTCTGTCTGACAGCTGGAGGCTGGAGCCGCGGTCGTCGCCGATGTCCGGAGAGGGGGGCTGCAAAAGTAAGTCGCTTCGTTGCTTTAAACTGCCCCCTCCTCCCGGAGCAAGGCTGCTTTTCGCGCCCTACTTCGGGAGGAGAGGACAAGGGACTGGCAGGCCCAAGCGTAGGATTGCCCATCTCTCCCCTCGCTCTCTTGCTACTTTTTCGGTTTTTTTTTTTTTTTTTTGCTTCAGAAGGAGGGGATAGGACTGGATAGGACCGGAGACCGGACGCGGCCAGGGCAGGTGAGCGGGGGCTGGGGGAAAGTTTGCCGAGCATCGGAGAACATAACTGTCCACTTCCTGGTACCTGTCATTTCAAATGTCATTTGAAATGACATTTGAAATGACAGATACCAGCGTGGCCGTGAAGCGTTAGGCCCGCGCACCCAGGATACTGTATAGGCGCTCTATACAGTAAAATGGGTTACGCGGGCCTAACCTTCGCCTAACGCTTCGCAGACATGGCATGCATTTGCATGCAATTTGAAGAGAGTATCGAGCGGTAGGTGAAGAGAACTGTGCGTGCGGGGAACGAGGGTGCGCCTGGCACTGCCGCACTCTTTCTAACGCGGCATAACTGTATCGACCTGTTAGTAATCTATTTTCCAGGGTGGAGTCCTGATTGCTTATTAAGTAAATGCTCCACTGCCACCCTCAGTGGGACTCCCCACAGATCATGGTTAATTCAGCCTGCTTATCAATGGAAAAAGCAAGTTTATTTACCATAATCAGTGTTTTCCATAGATATTGTAGCAGGATCAATTAGCAATGAGAAGCCTGCCCTCCTCCCTGGAGAGTCGACCATACTGGAGAAATTACATACCTGATAATGTTGTTTTCCTTAGTGTTGACAGATGGTCTCAGGACCAGTGGATTTATGCTCCCCTGCCAGCAGATGGAGACAGAGCAAGCTGACATCACAATATATATAACCCTGCAGTGACCCCAGCCTGCTAGTATTCTCTTCAAAAGCAACTATGGACAGACTAGCAAAAAGCTTGATTAAAAACAGAACTATACTCAACCAGCCATAAACACTGAACTCACAGATTCTAGGTACCCCAAGCTAGGGACTGGGTGAATACTTACCAGTAATCCCTTGGGACCCAGAGCACCACAGGAGAACAATTGACACACTCATGCGGCAGCCGAGGGCAGGAAGCTGAGTCCATCTGTCTACACTAAGGAAAACTAAATTATCAGGTAAATAATTTCTCCATTTCCTAAAATGTAAACAGATGGATGTACCAAAGTTACTCCCCAACAGGGTTGGAGGCTGGCCACGGTCCAGTCAACACCACACTGCATCCGCCCTGGCCTCTGCACATCCAGACAATAAAACCTGGAAAAAGTGTGTAAGGAGGACCATGTCGCAGCTGAGTAGATATCAACAGAAGATAACAGATTGACTTCCACCCTAGTGGAATGAGCCCTAACCTGAGTAGGGAACAGCTTTCCAGCAACCACATAAGCGGCCATGTCCACCTCCTTAATCCAACGAGCTACAGTAGCCCGTGAAGCCAGAACGCCCTGCTTACTCCTGCCATTGAGAACAAACAGGCGATCCATCTTTCGAAAAGACTCTGAGACCTCTAAATACCGCCCGACAAGATGCTTAAAATCCAAGGAGCGCAAAAGGCGAAACTCCTCTGCATCCCTGACCTTATTCATGGATGGCAAGGAGATGGACTGATTCAAATGAAAGTCCGAGACTACCTTGGGAAGAAGGATGGAACAGTATGCAGCTGTAACGCCCCTGAAGTCACCCAAAGGAACGGCTCCCGGCAAGGCAAGGCCTGCAACTCAGAAATCCGATGCGCCAAACACACAGCCACCAGGAACACAGTCTTCAAAGTCAACAATTGTAACGAAAGGCTATGCAGTGGTCTGAACATAGGGCCCGCCAAAATGTCCAACACCAAATCAAGATTCCACAATGGAACCGGTAACTGCAAGGGAGGCCTAAGGTGCTTCACTCCCTTCAAAAAAACGAGACAACAAGGAAACATCATTCACGAGGTCTCTGAAACAGGCAAGAGCCACAACCTGCACCTTCAAAGAATTAAGGGCCAAGCCTTTATTTAATCCATCCTGCAAAAAATCCAGAATGAGAGTGATCTTAACTGAATGAGGAAGAACACACTGATCCTCACACCAGGCCTCAAAAACTCTCCAAACCCACACATAAGCCAAGGAAGTGGAGAACTTGTGAGTGCGGAGTAAAGTGGTAATCGCCACAGAGGAATAACCACTCTTTAACAGCTGAGCCTTCTCAAAAGCCAAACCGTAAGACAGAATCGAGTTGGATCCTCGTGAAGAACTGGTCCCTGCTGAAGCAGATCCATGTGTGGCGGAAGTCAAAGGGGGACCTCCACCAGGAGTCATCGTAAATCCACATACCACGGATGCCTGGGCCAGTCTGGTGCCACCAGGAGTACTAGCCCCCTGTGGCCTTCAATGTTGCAAATTATCCTGCCCAGCAAGGGCCACGGAGGAAAGGCATAAAGCAATTTGTCTTCTGGCCAGACTTGTATGAGAGCATCTATTCCCAGGGACCATGGATCTCTCCTGCGACTGTAGAAGCGAGGAATCTTCGCAATTCAAGAAGTCGTCACTTCTTTGAATGGAAGGCCCCAGTGATCAGCTGAAATGCCTCTGCTGCCAACACCCACTCTCCTGGGTCCAGACTCTTCCTGTTGAGAAAGTTCACTTTTACGTTGTCTTTTCTTACAATGTGAGAAGCCGAAATCTGCAGACGACCTTCCACCCATTCCATCAGCTGATCTATTTCCTGCAACACTTACTGGCTCTTGGTTCCTCCCTGGCAATTGATATAGGCCACCGTCGCATTGTCTGTTATCATGCAAATTGCTTGATTCCGCAGCCTGTGCCTGAACTACAAGCATGCCAGCTGTACCACCCAGGCCTCCAGGGGATTGATGTTCCTGCAGGACTCTTCAGCATTTCAGCACCCCTGGGCTGTTAACTCCAGCCAGTGAGCCCCCCAATGGTGAAGACTCGCATCTGTTGTGAGTACCAACCAGGCTGGAGAGGACAAGGGAACTCCTTTTCTCAGATGATCCTCTTGCAGCCACTACTGAAGTCGAACCACATAATCCTGAGACTGTGGGTTCCAATAAGATAGCAGAGAGCACTGAAGAAGACAAATGCGCCCTTGCCCCTGGCATCACTTCCAGGGTAACTGCCATCAAACAGAGTACCTGTAGGGAGGACCATACTAACACGTTTATGGTGTTCATCAACTGATGCTCTTGAGATATCAATTTCTGGATCTGAACTTCCAGTAGGAAAACTCTGTCCTGTCCTGTGTCAACCAGATCCCAGATACTCCAAAGACTGTGAAGGTTGAAGATTGCTCTTGGTCAGGTTCACCACCCAACCGAGTTCCTGCACTAAGGAAATCACCTTGTGTGTTACCAGGTGCCTCTCTTCCTGAGACTTGGCTCGAATCAGCCAGTCATCCAAATACAGGTATGCCAGGATTCCTTCTTTTCGGAAGGCCGCCCCTACCACCACCATAATCTTGGAAAATGTTCTGAGAGTGGTGGCTAGACCAAAAGGCAGCACCCAAAACTGATAATGGTGCCCCACCACTGCAAAGCGTAGAAAGTGTTTGTGTTCTATTCAGATGGGAATATGAAGGTAAGCTTCTGACAGATCCAAGGAGGTCAGAAATTCCCCCAACTGCACGTCGTCATTGCCGAGCATAAGGTTTCCATTCGAAAATGAGTCACCTTCAAGTGACGGTTGACCCTCTTGAGACCCAAGATGGGACAAAAGGAGCCCTCCTGCTTGGGCACAATAAAATAAATGGAATATCGCCCCATACTTTCTTGAGACATAGGCACCGGAACCATGGCCCTCAGTCGGAAGAGCCTTGGAAGCGTGAACTCCACTGCCTGCTTCTTCGGTGGGGAGTGGCAAAGGGAAACTATGAACACGTCTCGAGAAATTCTAGTGCATTCCCTTCGTGTATCTCTTCTAGAACCCACTGGTCTGATGTGATCTCGACCCACCTCCGATAAAAGAAAGAGCGAGACATCCCCCTATTTCCTGTTCCAGAAGGTGGGTTGGAAAACTTTCATTGGGAAACTCAGGAAATTCCACCACCCGAGCCTGCTCCTCTCTTGGGCGTCTGGGGACGAAAGGACTGAGCCCAACCAAAAGGCCAAGACTGATAAAAGGTCGTCCCTCTGAGGACGAAAACGCTTGGAACCCTGGAAACGACCCCTCATACCAAAGGGGTGCTGTAACTGTTTCTTATACTCCGGCAACCAAGGTTCTGGAGATTTGCCCCACTTACTGGCCAGTTTCTCCAACTTGCTCCCAAACAAGAGAGAGCCTTTAAAGGGCATCTTGGTAAGACTGGCTTTGGAAGCTGTCAGCTGACCAATTTTGCAACCAGAGGTAATGCCTGGCTGTTATCACCGAAGCCACTCCACTGCCCGAGGTCCAGACCAAATCACAGCCTGCGTCTGCTAAAAAGGTGGCAGCAGGCTCCATAACCGCTCTGGAATTCCCTCCAGACTCATCAACCTCCTGCGAGAGAAGCAGACAAGATCTCGCCACTGTGATGTCAGCTTGCTCTGTCTCCATCTGCTGGTAAGGGAGCATAAACCCACTGGGCCAGAGTCCATCTCTCTACACATGAGGAAGACATAGTTAGCTCTGAAATAGATTGAGGCGGCTCAGGGGTAACGCCCACATTGGAACTCTTGCACATGTGCAGTAGAGCTAAAAGCTATACTAGCTTGGAGAGCAGGTCTGTTCCATGCAACCAGATGACATTGCCCACAGATCATGGCTTATTCATCCTGCTATCTATGGAAAGCACAGTTTATAGTAAACAAACTTGCTTTTTCTACTAAGCCCTTTTCCCATTAAGACAAATTGGGAGAAAACCTTTAGTACATAGTCCTCAGGGTGTTACAACAAATAGAGCTTTATAAAGAGGGTGATTACAATGCAAAGGAATAGTTAGGAACCTTGTGAGGGATGCAGCAGTCTTTTATCAGGAAGGGTGAAATAAAGTAGCTGGATGAATATTTTTCAATAATATAAAGTTGAAGTGAATTCACAGTGTTTCTGTATAGTAATTTTATCTTCTCTTCCTCTCTCGCTGACCCTGTAACTTATCTTTTTACCCTCTGCTCATTTACTTTGGCTATTTTTCTTTTGCTTTAATATTTTCTCTCCCTCCCACCTCCTTCTCCCCCTGCCTCCAGGGTCTGCGGGAACTACAGAGCCTGAGTGATCTCCCAGAGGAAACGCACCAAAACATTTTCTGATCTGCCAAATGAGAGAAATTGTCCTTCTGGCATAGTGGCAATCTTTGGACAGGGTACCCCTGTGCAGCTGGAGCTAGAGATGAGCGTTCCTGCCCCTACCGCCACAATTGGGTCAAGGATGATATCGGTCTTCATTATGGGTACAGCGATGGAGTAGGATTGATCAAGGAGCTACTGCCCTTCTCCATAGACTTCCTGAGTGAAATGCTGATAAAGTGCTAAACCAATGCTTCAAATTTTCTGCTTCAGTCTGGGATAAAAAGCTGATGTGACTTTCCTGGCAATAGATAAAAACTATAACCTATACGTGTTATCTCTTTCTTTTCCTTCTCTTTTCTCCAGCTTTTTTGACTCATTTTTTTCTCTCCTCTTCCTCCATTTCTGTCTTTCTGTCTCCTGTTTCTCTAATTTTCATAGTATCCACCTTTTTCTTCTGCATGGCTCTTGCTTTTTTTTTTTTTTCTTTCATATTTCTCTCTCTTCCTGTATCTGCATGCCTAGTTACTGGGATGGAGATATTCAGCTTCTCATTGCCTTGGTAACGCTTTCCTGCCAGAGGTCAGGTTACCATGGCGACACCAGCTACCAGCCGCTCCTCCATTGAGAGAGCTTGGTTCCTACTTCCCAAAGAGGCAAGAAGAAATGAAAAGAAAAGCCCAAACCAGTCTCAATTCCCCCTGTCCCGTCCCCCCCCACCTTTTGAGGCTCACAAGGCAAGGACTATTCTCAGATTCCCTATGTGTTCCCAGCTCAGAGGCACAGGCCTGCAGTGCCTTAATGTGACCCAGAGAGCAGGCTGCAGCTCTCTCAGAGCTGCTGCTTGCATAGCTACAAGGTGTCGTCGCATGACGGCATCACTCAACTCTCTCCCATCCTCCCCAAGGCCTTTGACCTTTGACTTGTGCATCAACCCAAAACCCTTTGACTGTGGCTGCATATATGGGTTAGAGAAAGAATGAAGCCCATGGTATGGACTACAGTTAATAAGAGAGCCTTTGTGTATTTTGTAGCAGACAGTGTAGCCATTTTGTGTGCACAAGTGGGCCACTTCATACTGTGGAATTATGTTTTGACAGCTGTCCTTCTGAAGGTTGGCAGAGGGAAATGTTGAAATAGAAAGAGCTCATATGCTTCAAAATCAGACAATTAGCTGCTGCATTCTGTATTTTGCTGGAATCTCCAGCAGAATGCAAGGGCTGAAAACGTCAAAGTTCCTTTGCCATTTTCAGTATCTGCATTTTTCTGGATACTCCTGTGACATTTTCAGCCCCCTCGACTTTCTATGGTTTTCTGGACTCTCTTTTGTCATTTTTAGCATCTGAGGGTCTACCTGATGCATCTAAATCTCCAGCAAAATTCCCAAAACCCTTAAGCAGAGTTAGAATGGTGCAGCACCTGGTTAGAAAGAGCAAAGTGTCTTGTATACGAGATGGCAGTGATACCTCTCAGATTCTGAAAGCTTTATTAGCATGACAATGATATTTGTTGTAGTGTCTTTGTTTCTCTCCTGCTTTGATGTCCCACCTCCAATACAAGTGCTCATTATTGGGAGTGGACAGGTATCGTGCAGTCCTTCGAGGTCATCCTTGTGCTGTGACCTGGGGCTTTTCTCTGTCTCGCAGGCTTCCTGCGGTCTCTCTGTGAACGATTGGTGCTAGTGTGGGAAGAAAGGACAGCAAGAGAGAAAGGGAGACCTTGTATAGGGAGCTTCAAAGAGGAGCTTAGACTTGAAAGCTATATGTGAATGTTTCTCACTATTCATCTTTGCTTCTTACAAACACACACACACACTCCCCATCCCTCTCCCTCACTGTTCACTCCTGGCTCTGTCTCTGGATCCTTCTCTATAAATGAGTGACTTGAAAAAAAAAATGAATCCCTCTTTGTTTTCTTTGCCGTTCCTCAAGTTGTGCCATAAATCCCACTTACTGACTTGGACCTTTGCTACATTTCCAGGCCAGGAAAACATCTCCTTAAGGCCCACACAAAGTGCAAGCAGCCCTTTTCACACAAGACAGGAATAGTCAGACACCTGTGCATGCATAGTGCTGAAAATTAAATTCCCCAAACAGCTGACTCTTTCACTGTTCACAATACTGCATCTGAATACAAGTGTGAATAAAGTTTTAAAAATATTTGAAATTTAAAAATTTTTTTGAACTGTAAAGAAAAAGAGGGTATGAGTGTGCGTGTATGTGCGCGTGCAGAAAAAAAAGCCCCACATTTTATTTTTGTTTCCAAATGTTTATTTTTGGTTCAGCTGTGGGTGGTGAAGAAAAGCAACACCCATGAAACAAACACAGCACAGCTTGGGGACTGCAAATGGGACCATCACTTGTTCACTGCACCGTGAGCTATAGGTCACTCTGTAAGGATTATTCAGTGGGCAATAGGTTATTCACGGAGGACTACAGAGTGGGCTGTATGTAAGGGAGGTCAAAACTAAATGCCTCAGATAGTGAGCTGCAATGCATCCACACATGCTGATACCAGATTTATGGATTTTCTGGCAGAAAACAGCATTCCATTTCCTTTTAAGCAGGAGCAGTGTCTTGAAATATTGTGTATTTTTGTATGTTTGAGTAGCTTAATTAATTTATTGAGTCAAAAGATCACACTGTTTTTCAAAGCTCAGTTTTTGGTCTTCAGCAGTGTTCGTTTTATTAATTGTGTATTGGTGGAATCTCCTTGGGCCTATATGTGAACCCTAAATATTAAAATAGTGCCAGACATGCAGCATAAATCTTACACAGAGAGATTTAAACTCAAAATATTCTCCCTATAAAACAAGTGAAAAGGGAGATATGATAGAACATTCAAATATCAGGCGGACTTCCACTATTTATTTATTTAGATTTAGTTCATGCTTTTTCATTAGTAAATCAAGAAAAGTTACATTTAGGTACCGTGGGCCGGATTTTTAAAGGGTTACGCGCGCCGGGCCTATTTTAAAAAGGCCCGGCGACGCGCGTAGCCCCAGGACGCGTGTAAGTCCCAGGGCTTGCAAAAAGGGGAGGGGAGGGGGCGGGGCAGGCTCCCGGCACAGCGGCCATATTTGCTGCTGTGCCAGGGATCGCGCGCCCCAGGGCTGAAATAAGTTTTGTGATAAAAAAAAAAAATCATCAAAATAGGGGGGAAAGGGTGGGGTGGGGGGTAGGGAAGTTCCCTCCAAGGCCCGGGGGGAAGGCAGCGTGGCTCGGAGCGGGCTCGGTGTGCACAATGGTGCACCCGCCGACCCCTGCCCTGCTAAAGTAATGATTAGAGGTCTTGAGGCCTCATGCCTCTTCATTGGTAGCTCAGGTGCATTCCATTCAGGTATTGCCCTTCCACGGAGGGCTTACAATCCAAGAGCCTCATTTACTAAGCATTTTTCCCATAGACACAGAATGGGAAAAAAAGCTTATTTACTAAGGCTTTTCCCCCATTTTATGTCTTATGGGAAAAATGCTTAGTTAAATATTGCCCTAAGTTTGTACCTCGGTACAAGAATACAGCATTTTCTAGAAACAAAGTATGGCTTTTTTTCCAAGATCAAATGTAATGCCTGAGCCAAAAGCTGAGGATGATCCCTCCTTGGCTTTTTGATTGAAATTGAGAATCTGTACAATAAGAGTGAGGGGACCGGGTTAACACCCTGCCTTCCAAACCCAGTAGGCACACAAAACCATTTGGACACTGGTTAAAAGTGGGAAAATTAAGCCTGAAGAAAGTCAAGGACAAGGAGTCATCATAGGGAAGGAGGAGATGGGGGAAGTTTGAGAAAATATTTCTTTACTGGGAAGGGTGGTGGATGCCTGGAATGGCTTGGCAGCAAAGGTGATCTCGGCCTGCATTCCACGTTGCTGTGCCTGGACAACCTCGTTGCCACCACAGAGCTGCTCCCTGACATCTGCCTGAACTCCTGCCTTAGGCTCCACTCTACCGGACCATAATTCCACCCCCTCTTTTGAGATCATCAGGGGGTGATGTGCATGAATGCGGCCCAAGATGCCACAGGAGAAAGACCTGCGCCGGTTCCACCTTGCTGTTCCTCCTGTGCCTGGACTGAGCCTTGTCACCAGAGCACTTCCCGCTCTCCCCCCACCCCCATGTCTGCCTGAACCCACCACTCCTGCTTTGGACTCCACTCTACCAGGCCATGCCTCCGCCCCCTTCTGACAGGGGGTGTTGTGTATAAATTACAGCGAAGGCACTCCATGCTAAAGCGGCATACTACCTTGTCACATGCACAAAGGAGCTTGCCCTTCTTGTGCGCCAAGTGTCGCCGGTAATTATTCTGAACCCTGCTGGAAGCCTGGACTCAGCCCATAACATCAGAAGATGGCTACTGCATCCCAGAAACAGAACAGTATACATATTATCATGGGTCAAGGTAGATACATTATGTATAGTATTACAAATTGTAAGATCTATCATCGTTTAAGATCAGCTCTTGTTCATGTCGCTATCAAACTAGTTAATTTGCTCACACTGTCAACAGCATTTGCTCTTATTCTCATCAATGTGCAATCTATTTCTAAGAAGACAGCAGTTATTTATGAAATTATGTTAATCCAAAAGTCTGATTCTTTCCTTATTATAGAAACTTGGCTTACAGATCAGGATACAATCCTGTTAAAGCACTGCTGCCCTCCTGGGTACTCCTCCATCTGCAAACTGAGATCTGGATGCAGAGGGGGTGGGCTGTTAGCCATATAAAAGGAATCTATCAAATGTACCCAAATCACTGTTTCTGTACCCACTGGAGAGAAAGATACACAACTGTTGTAGAATGAAAGCTAATCTGTATAAGAAATCTATATTATTAGAGAAAAGGAAAATTTAAAATTACATTAAGTCCACAGAATGTCCAGCAAAAAAGGTTTTTAAAATAGTGAATTCCTTACTAAAGAAAGAGAAGTTATGTGATGGGGTAGGTGTGCTGGACAGTATGTCCTTTTCAAAAATGTTTATGAAAAAAAACAATTTATTAGGTAACCAACCAGAAATGAAGGTTGGAAAACAGATTCATTTAAATTAGTAAATGGAGTGGAGATGCAGTGTATTGGCTGAGATGCAGCCATCAGGGAATTTATTTGGACTCCTTTCACCTTATTTAATTAAGGGTTTATGTTAAGACAATATGGGTTGGATATCTGATATACGGCCGATTCAGTATGGTGCGTTCGGCTGAGTGCACCTTTAGCCCCGGTTTGGCCGCATGTTTTCTATGCGCTATTTTTACCCCTTATACAGTAAGGGGTAATAGCGCGTCAAAAACGCGCGGCCAACCCCCTGAAACTAATAGCGCCCGCAACATGCAAATGCATGTTGATGAGCCTATTAGTTATTCCTGCACGATACAGAAAGTAAAATGTGCAGCCAAGCCACACATTTTACTTTCAGAAATTAACGCCTGCCCAAAGGCAGAAGTTAATTTCGACTGGCAAAGGGAAAGTATACAGAAAAGCAGAAAAAACAGCTTTTCTGTACACCCTCCGACTTAATATCATAGCGATATTAAGTCGGAGGCCCCAAAAATAAAAAAAAATTAAAAATCTGCCTGCGGCCCGCGGGTTGGAAGACGGACGCTCAATTTTGCTGGCGTCCGTTTTCCGAACCCGTGGCTGTCAGCGGGTTCGAGAACTGACGCCGGTAAAATTGAGAGTCGGCTGTCAAACCCATTGACAGCCGCCACTTCTGTCAAAAAGGAGGCGCTAGGGATGCGCTAGTGTCCCTAGCGCCTCCTTTTACCGCAGGCCCTAATTTGCAAATCTTTACTGAATCGTGCGCCCAGGAGAGTGGCCTGGGCGCGCGTCAGGTGAGCGGGCGCTCGCCGGCTCTCCCCGCGCGTCTTACTGTATCGGCCCGATAGTAAACAGGTTTTTGCAGATAGGGAAGTTTCCGATTGGATTGAAGACCTCGATTGTAAAGCTTATTGTGAAGAAGCCACAATTTGATGTTACATTATGTGAAAATTATAGGCCTATCTTAAATTTGCCTCTTTTGGGCAAGTTAATTGAAAAAATTGTTTTGAATCAATTAACACCTTTTTTTTAAAGAAGTAGATGTTTTTTCTGACATACAGTCATGGTTTAGACCTGGATATAATACTGAAGGCACGTTGCTATCTTCGAATGACAACCTTCTTTTGTGGTTAGATTGAGACAGTATTCTCTTGGTCCTTTTAGATTTGTCGAATGCATTTGACTTGGTAGATCATGAATTGCTGATACAGATATGCAGATTATTGGGATTGAATGGGTTAGTATTAGATTGGTTTGCCTCCTTTATTGTGGGATGTTCACAGATGGTGCAGGTAAGGGCAAGAGTGCTACCAATCTGTATAATTGCTAACTGGAGTACCACAAGGATCATATCTTTTCCTGCTACGTTTTCACGTTTATTTACGACCTTTGGCTGACCTATTTACTCAGTTAGCGGTAGTAGCATATATTTACGAGGGCGATATCCAGTTTTGGATTCCTATTGATCAGACTGTGAAAGATGCAACTGTGTTCTTGCAGATATGTTTGAAGGAAATAATGCATTGGATGGTAGCTAGTAAACTGGTGTTGAATAAGGAAAAAAACTGAGGTATTGTGAGTAGGAAGGGTATTTGAAGAGTGTAGGGATGGTGAATTTCAAGTAGAATTAGATGGTTGTTCTCTTGCAGTTGCTAAGAAAGTAAAGTGTTTCGGGGTTGAGTTAGAACCCAGTTTATTAGCTTGAACATATGGACATCAGGTTTTAAGACATGCTTTTTTGCAGCTAAGAACATTGCGTCAAGTGAAGCCAATTTTGGATTTTTCCATTTTACGGATGATAGCTTCATCTATGTTTATTAGTTCATTGGATTATTGCAATATTTTGTTGCTTGAAGCACCTAAAGTGGTAATTCAGAAGTTGCAGGTGGTACAAAATAATGTGGCAAGGGTGCTTTTTGGAAAGAATCGTTTTGAGAGAGCTAAGCCTTTCTTAATTGAATTGCACTGGCTACCAGTAGTTTAACATGTAACATTTAAGCTATTGGCGACAGTGTTTAAATGTATGTGGGATAAGGGACCAGAGTATTTGTGAATGGTACGTACCAGGGAAAGAATTGCGATTCTTCCAGGGTCATCAATTAGAAACTGTGAGTATGGTTATAAGTCAATGAATTGCAAAAAAACATTTACTGTTATGGCGCCAGGACTCTGGAATAATTTAACAGTTTTTATAAGAGCAGAGCTGAGTTTTTATTTCCTGATTTGGATGGTTAGGTAAGAAATGTAGTTAAGGGATAAAGTTATAATTTAAAAATTTTTAATTGGCAGGTCTGGAAAATTGCAGTGGAAGAAAATGTGGCATATGATGGGTGGTTGTTATTTACTCTGTCTTACATGTAAAGTGTATGTGTACATTTGTTTTTAATTTTTGTTTGATATTTTATTATGTGTATATTATTGGAAACCATCTTGGTGGCTTTGGCTGATTTGTACAGTATTAAAACATTTAAATAAATACCTGCTTCCTTTGAAGCCCTATTCCTAGTGTCCCACAGAATAAATTTATGCCATGGATACTTTCCCCCTGGTTTACTGGCTTACACGATCTCACCTTTATTTTAAATGTTTGCCGATATGAATGTGGATTTAAGGAAAACTGTGGTCTTAGGTGACTTTAATGTACATGTCAACCAATCCCCACTCTCTCATTCTTGTGAGTCCTTTCTTGATGCAATGACAACTCTAGACTGGGAGTAGATTGTCACCCACACACTCTGGATTTTTTTCCTTTTCAAACCCTTCAGGGTTTTTTTTTTTTATGTAATCAGGGCAGTCTACAAATAACAAGAGTTCAATGGTTTGACCACTTTTTGATTAGTCTGACTTGGTATGCTAGCTACACCTTTAGCCACACCCACTGAGCAGACACCATGTGTTAGCAGAGAGCATATTGATAGCAATAAATTGTAAAACAAAATCACATCCCTATTTTTGCAGACCACAGATACTAAGTTCTCTAGTGAACTTTTGAAATGACTCTTAAATTGGGGGTAGATGAGCTAGCCCCTTTTAAGACAAATAGTTAAAAGGAGAATGAGGAATGCACTATGGTTTAATCATGACTTGCAGGTTCATAAACATACATTTTGCAATTTGAATCACGATGGAGGAAGAGTACTACATACAGAACACAACTTGATCATTGTAGAACTGCTATTTATGCAGCTAAAATGGCTTATAAGTACATGTTAATTTTACTCTATTTCAGCTGTTTTCGATACGGTGAACCATATTTTGCTTTCTCGTCTTGCCCTTTCTGGAATAGAAGTGGTCTTAACCTGGTTTAAGTCATACCTCTGGGATATATTTCAACAAATCACAATATGCTCTGAAATTTCAGCTTGTATGCAATGTCTACTTGGGGTATTGCTGGGTTCCGCCCTATCAGCAGCCCTGTTTAATATCTATATAGCATCCTTTTGCAGATTACTAGCTACACTGAGTGTATCCTACAAATTCTATGTGAATGATGTGCAATTTTTTTCCCCACTTAAATCATCTTGGCAGGCCACATTTTACTTTGTTACCACTTGCTTATCAGCCATTAGAAGTTGGTTACATTATCATCAATTATCTCTCAATATTGATAAAACAGAGATCCTGGTTTTAAGTAGATTTCCCACAACTGATACTCCTTCAATTTATTCTTTTGATCATCATGATATACCCATCATTCAAACTTGTGAAATTTGGGGGTTTGTTAGATTCATTGCTTTCTATGAGGTCCCACGTGAAGTCTGTTGTTAGATCTTTTGCTAAACCATGGATAGTCAGCTCAAACTAATGTTAGAGCGTGCCATCTTTTGCACGGTCTTCCAAACAATGATTATTACTACTGACTACTGTAACTCTTTATTGGACCTCCTAAAACAAACCATGCTCCTTGCAAACTATACAGAATACAGTAGCACACATTCTAAGTAACAGTGAACTTCGTGAGCATATGACTGATACTTCAGGCACTACATTGGCTACCAATACACTGGCGTATCCACTACAAAATAGCAGTTCTTGTTCATAATTTACTCACAAGTTACAAAATATCTTGGATTAATGCCACTCTTAGGGGTAGATTTTCAAAGGGTTACGCTTGTAACCCCCGAAAACCTACCCCTGCGCACTGAGTCTATTTTGCATAGCTCGGCGGCGCGCGCAAGCCCTGGGATGCCCATACGTCCTGGGGCTTTCAAAAATGGGCGGTCCGGGGGTGGGGCAGTGGTCCGGGGCGGTCCCGAGTCCTCCTGCACAGCGGCTGTGCCAGAGGTTCGCGCGCTGCAAGTTACACCTGCCAGAGTCAGGCGTAACTCGGCGAAATAAGGTAGGGGGATTTAGGTAGGACTGGGGGGTGGGTTAGATAGGGGAAGGGAGGGAAAGGTGGGGGGGGAGCTAAAAAAAAGTTCCCTCCAAGGCTGCACCAGTGTGCACCCCCGTGCGCGGGCCGACCCTGGATTTTATAACATGCGCACGGCAGCGCGCGCATGTTATAAAATCAGGTGTACATTTGTGCACGCCGGGTAGCGCGCACAAATGTACCCCGCGCGCATAGGATTTAAAGTCAGCCCCTTAGAATTTATGCAGCTGCATGGGCCCTTCGATCCGCCAATCACCATTAGTTGACGTCCCAACCTTGCGTGGGGCACATTTGATAAAGACAAGAGAAAGAGCCTTCTCCATCATAGCTCCTATAATATTGTAAAGACCTCCCTTGGGGTCTCCACTAGATGTCCCTAGTCCCAGCCCTTGGGTAGTCAGCTGCAAAGGGACAAACCATTCATTACACCATCTCCCCCAGAGTTTGAGTGGAATTGGATGTCCCTTAGGCACAAGAGGTGAATAGATTAGGTAAGAGCAGGGCAGATGTCGTTTGCTTTTGAAAGGGAAGGTTGTATTGTATGTGTGCTCTTTTTGTAAGACCTCCCAGTCTGTAATAGGGCTGGAAGGAAGAAGGATATTAAGAAAGTTTTACAGTTTCTCCAGGTTCTCTGCAGTTTTGAGCCACTCCATCCCTGGCAGGCTGAATCCCCTGCACAGGGTGATCAGGCGGGACTGTACACCTTTTCAACCACCATAAAAGAAGGTTTCAGCACCCAGTTGTGAGAAGAGATCCTAATTCCAGTTTTTGCAAGTTGTAGTTTCCCATCTTTGGGGAAAGGAGAGAATTTTTCTGCCTCCTCCTTTTCCCCTGAACGGGAAACTTTTAGTAACTGATTCCAGTATAGGCCGTTCCTCCTGAGAGGCCAGTTGCTGCCTTTAGAGGAGAAATCATCAAGGGAGAAATATCAGGAGTCCTCAATCCAGGATGCAAGAGACTGCTAGGCGAAGTTTCAGATTCAACATGGACCTCAAATACTGTGGGAGGGATCCAGTCACCGGTAGGATTCCCCAGCCACCTTGGGATAATCATCTTTCTTTACCACGGAGGATACCCATATTCCAAGCCCCTGCCTAGAAGGATATTTCCATAGAATTAGAGAGCATGTAAATCTGGAACACTGAAAGTAAGTGGACACTTTGTATTTTGTTTCTAATTATTCTTTCACAAGGAATTAAACTTTAATTTAAACACCCATCCAGTGAGTCCTGCCTGGTTTATAAGAGCCTGCCCCAAAGAGTTATAACACATACACATGGGAGAACCCTACTGCCTGGGCCAAGGTTGGCCTTCACCCCAACAGAAAGAACCCACACCTGGGGGACTCAGGAAAGGAGAACAAGAAGTGTGAGGCAGCCCTAGTTATAAATTATTTTATGGCCCTTCAGAATATGTGCCATCCTGTCAAGAAAGGGTTGCAATATGAAACGCTCTGCCAGCTCAGCTAAGTGAAACTAAGACTTTAAAGAAGGCACTAAAACACATCTTTTAAAGGAAGCATTTAACACCTGAAATGGCCAGAACAGGAAGCCACATGTTTCGCAATTCAAACTTTTGTTAGCTTTATTTTTTGTAAAGGCGCTGATTTTATTTCATGGTATATGTTACATTGCTTTGTGTCTTTCTGTCGCCTTATCTCTCTGTTTATCTGGATGTATGTTATATTGTAACCCACGGGCAAGAAATACTCAAATAAATAAAGAAAGAAAGAAAGAAAGAAAGAAAGAAAGAAAGAAAGAAAGAAAGTCAATGCAAGCATATTTGATCAGGTACAGAGTGAGATGGTGGCGAAAGAGAGAGATGATCGAGATGGGGATAGGGTCAACTCTTGATACATGAACCAGGAGGCGGCTAGGCAGACTGGATGGGCCGAGAGGTCCTTATCTGCTGCTAATTGCTATGGAACTGGAAGCCACTTCCCCCCCCCCCCCCGTCCTAATCCAGCCACGAGGGCATCGATTTGCCGACTCCTCGTCACCATGGCAACCTGGGCGTTTAGAGACGTTGCTCCATCGACAAAAGGCTAATTATCTGCGGGGGTGCTGACTTGTTATTTTGTTCTGAATTCTATTAAAAGGGAAACTAAAATAATGTAAAAGGAAGCAAAGTGTACACAAGTGTTTCCTTGCCACAGTAAAACAATTCCTTCCGCCCCCCCCCCCACCGGGGAATGGTGGGGGCTGTGCAAATAGAAGAAGGATCTGTTCAAATCTTAAGATGGGGGGGAGGGGGGGGGGGGGGAAGCAGCGCAAAGAAGTCGGGGGCATCCGGCGCCAGTGTTCCCGCCAGTGCCCCCTGCTGGCAGCAGCTGTGACTGCACGGCTGCGGGCTGACCAGTCAATCCCTCCTGCACCTGTTTGTTTATTTATTATTTAAAAATGTATTACCCGCTTATCGACGTGCCGAGGCAGTTTAGGCCAGCGCCACCTGCTGGAAGAAGACAGAACCGGATAAGGCGCTGTGTGTGTGTTACCCTCCGGTCCCGAGAGCGGGAGAAGGGGGTGATCTCCTCAGTTCTGCGAAGGGGGCCGGGGGGGGAGGGACGATTTTCTGAGCTAACCCGGCCCGTCCGAGTATTTCCCTCTCTCTCTCTCTCTCTGTGCTGCACGGTGCGAGTACTCGTAGCCGACTTTAGAGGAGGCTTTCTTGGTGGCGGGTTTAGGGCTGGGTGGAGGGGAGGAAGGAGGTGGCTGGGAATGACTGGAATGCGCAGATTGCATTTGAAAAATATTCGCGTATTTTTTTTTTCTTCCATTGGTAAAAGTACCCGGGCGCAAAAAAAAAGCGTGCGCAAATAAAGTTTCACAGCGGAATCACATGCGTTTAACTTTTGCCTTGAAAGATGGTGCAAAGTCCGTGGGGGTAAAGTGTGGCCCCGTGGACGGTGATCCAGTGTGGACCGTTTGAAGAATTGCACCACCAGCACACGCTCCCCTCCCCCCCCCCCCAAAAAAAATAAATAGGTGAAAGTGGAGGGATTGTCGTGAATACGATGAGGATCACCGAAACTGTGTGCTACTGCGTGTGGGAGAGCGAAGAAGGGCGGATTATTCTGGGGAGAATGAGGATAATCGACGCAGTGTACTCCTCAGGGTTGCAGTATAGCGGGAGGGAGGAGTGGGGAGGGATTATTGCGGCAAGGAGAAGCAGAGAGGCTGTTAATTCACATTAATTCACCTTGTCGCTGTCGTCATGACAACCCAACAATTGTTTAATGATTTGCTGAGCCCTCCTCTGCATCCCTTTCTGTGAGGCCTGCTTCCGTTGCCATGGTGACCAGAACAGACTAGCTATTTCAGGCTATAAAAGCAGACCGGGCCTCGCTAGTCCCTCTGCATGGGAATGTGCGGTGGGAATCTATACACTTCTTTCCTTACCATTTTTTTCAATTAAATAAAAAAAAAAAAAAAAAAAAAATATATATATATATATATATATATATATATTGACAGCAAAGGGTGAAGCATACAACTTCAGATCTTCAGTTTCTTCAGAATAAGGGTTCCTCGTGCTCAGGAACTGGATCTGGGACTTGCTAGCAGTCCTGACTGGGGTCAGGGTTTTTGTGTGCCCAGGGCTGGGATCAGTGCCTCCTTTTGCAAAGTACTGGATTCAAGGTCTGCCGGTCTTTCAGGCCCAGGATCACTGTCTGTCTGTACTCTTGACTCGGGTCAAGTCCTTTCTCTGGAATCAGTTTCTTTTCTTGTTATTTATTTATTTTTTATTTAGGCATTTTATATACTGTCGTTCCAAAAGGTCACAATGTTTCACAAAAGCAACATTCATATTCTAGGTCAACACAACAAGTACATGTTAACTAGGGGGTTATGACAATAGTTTGTAATCCATAAATTCCATTTCAATATCCTTATTAATCAGTAGATTGTCATAATACACTTTACATCACTCATTACCTATTGCTCATTCTAACATCTATGAATTTTTGAAAGTCATTACTGGCATCAGTAGCATGGGATCTTCTTAGTGTTTGGGTACTTGCCAGGTTCTTGTGGCCTGGTTTGGCCTCTGTTGGAAACAGGATGCTGGGCTTGATTGATCCTTGGTCTGACCCAGCATGGCAATTTCTTAAGTTAAATCATATGATAAAAATCCGAAATAAATAAATAAATAAATAAATATGAATTTCTGAAGAGCCATGTTTTCAGTTCACTTTTGAAACTTTTCTGTCTGTTATCAGACGTAATGTCTCTGGTAGAGAATTCCACAACTTGAGGCCCGCTATGGAAAACATTTGGTCTCTTATTTGTTTTAGATGTTCTTTGTTTTGCGATCTTAGGTCTAACTGCGTTGTGTATGGTTGACGTGTCACTCCTATTAAGCAGGGGTTTATATTGCTGATGATATTAAAAATTAGTGTTAATACTTCATAATTAATTCTGGATTGTACTAGTAGCCAGTGCAGTGCTATCAGCGAGGAGGTGATGTGGTCAAATTTCCTTGTCCTTAGTAGTAGTCTTGCTGAGGCATTTTGTAATAACTGTAGTGGTTTTATTAGTCTTGAAGGTAGTCCTATTAATAGGGAGTTGCAGTAATCTATGTTTGAAAAAATTAGTGTTTGTAAAACAGTGCAGAAGTCCTGTAAAGTTAGTAATGGTTTTAGCCGATATAATGTTCTCAGCTTGGACCATCCTGCTTTAATTAATTTGCTTATGTGCTTTTTCATTGTAAAGTTCTCATCAATCTGTATTCCTAGGTCCCACACTTGATCTGCGGGTGTAATATAAAAAATACTCAGGTCTAGGGGTAGCGGTTTGACTATCGAGGAGTTTCAGGTTTTTTTTGTATTTAGTGTTAGTTTCAACTGAGATAGTTCTTGTTGTATTGCCTTCATGTATGTTGACAGAGTCGATGCATTTTTTTCAAATGATTTGTCGAATGGGATGTAGAATTGTATGTCATCTGTATATAAGAAGAAGTTGATTCCTAATTCCACTAGTAATGTACACAGAGGCAGCATATAAATGTTGAATAGTGTTGCTAAGATTGGGAAGGTGTCAGATATGTGTTTGTCAAGTTTGACTTTGAATGTCCTATCTGCTAGGAAGAGAACCATTTGATGATATTTCCGTGTATTCCAATGTTTCTCAACTGATGGCAGAGCAGGGTATAGTCCACAGTGTCGAAGTCTGCTGTTAAATCAATTAGTACCAGGATTTATGATTCATCGTTGTCAAACCCCTGTAGTACAGAGTCCATTAAAGAAATGAGTAAAGTTTCTGTCGAACGATATTTTCTGAATCCAAATTGCTTTGGATACAGAATATTATTGTCTTCTAGGTGGTTTTCTAATTGGGATAACACTGCTTTTTCTAGGACTTTAGCACTAAAATGTATGTTGTATATTAGCCAATAATTGTCCCAATCGTCAATTCTGCCAGTTTTATTTTTTAGGATTGGTTTAATCACTGCTTACTTTGTCTTTCTGATAGCAAGCAGTTGATTATGGTTGCGTTGAAGAAGTGATTACCCTGTGTACTATTTTCAGGGAATTTGCGGGGATTGGATCCAGTGGGTGGATAGCAGGCTTAATTTTTGTAATGATTTGGTTAATTTTGAGTTTAGATACTATGTTGAATGTGTTCCATTTTGCTTGCCCATGTTTTTATTTAGGTTCTTTTGTTGGCGAGCAGATGGAGAATTGTGTTTTTAACCTATTGATTTTATCTAACAAAGAAGTGGTATATTCATTGCAGGCATTCCTTGAAAAGTAGTAGTTATTCAAGATGGAGGAAGATGGGTTCTTGATTAAGTTTTTAACCATTTTGAAGAGTAATTTGGAATTATATATTACACCATGAATCTGTTTTGCGTAGTAGTCTTTTTTTTTTTTTTTTGCTTTATTGATTTTTTCACAGTATTTTGTTAGTAGCGATTTGTATTTTTCTAGGGATTCTGTAGATTGGAATTTTTGCCATTGTTTTTCAGATTTTCTTAGTATCTGTTTAGTGTTTCTTACCATGGTTTCTTTTGTTTAGAGGAGTTACATTCCTTTTGGAACATTTTTGTCTGGACTGGGCTTAGGTTATCGGCTATTTCATTGACGATTTTATCCCAGAAGTCAAAAGCTGAGGAGACATTATCTTGATTAATATCAATTATCTTATTTTTAATTGTTTCTTCAAGTATTTTTGGTTCTATCCTTTTTCTGTAGGTGAAAGATTGATTATTATATGAATTTGCTTTCTTTGTGTTTGTTGTGGTTTCGTAAGAATGTGAACCCTGGGCCAAGATGAGAGATGTCTCCGCCCACAGGGAGGAGCCCTGTGAGCCTCACCATCAGTGGGCGTGGTCTCAGCGATGTAGGACACAGCTGTGAGAGAGACTTTATTAAGGAGAAAGATAAGCATAACCCGCGGAGTGGGGAATGCAAATAAACACAGTTCTTGAGCAATAGGATATACTCAGGGTGATACCACTGATGACAAGATCTGGTAGTGGCCTGCAGAGCGGGGTACACCAGGAGATTCCTGCAGGCTGGTGGAGATACCTCAGAAGTGCAGATCCGGTAGTGGCCCGCAGCGTGGGATACACCAAGGATGACTGTACTGTAGATGAAGATGTAGATAGGCTTTGAGGTGCAGGAACCCGGATGTGGATCTTGTAGCAGAAGCGGAAATACCCTGCAGTTCAGCAATAAGTGCTGAAGAACGGAAGTGGCCCGAGGCATGGGGTACACCGTGGAGGCTTCAGCAATGTTGGTATCGTAGGAAACTGAAGAAGGTACTCACACGAGGAAGTTCCAGGAAAGAGTCCCGAGAAGCACGTCAGGAGTAGTCCAAGGCAGGAAAGCTCTCCGAGGAGCGGATAGCTAGGAACGCGGAAGGGCCCCCGTGGAGCGGTTACCCAGAGTGTCCGAATGCCATGAGGAGATCCAAGAGTGGAGCGGATTCAGCAACGAGAGAACTCCTTACTAACTCGTATTAGCAATGGGCCGGTCAGCTTAAGTACAGCAGTGAGTTGACGTAATCCGGAGGGCACGCTCCCGAGATTCCCGCCATGACGTGTACAAAAGGAGGCCCTTGCGCACCTAGGTAATTCCGGAAGTAAGATGGCGGTCGGCAGCATCCACGCCGTCCCGGGGACGCCAGGGAGGTTGGCGTTGGTTGGCGGAGGCCGCCATTCTTCCCATGATTGACGGTGCAGGGGAAAAAAAGGTGAGCATGAGAGGTCGCAGCCATCTGCGATCGACAGATGCAACAGTTAAGCAGAGGTTAAGCAGAGGTTTAGCTTTTTTGTCTCTGCGGCTGCGCGTGTGTTCCCGCGCAGGAAAGTAACAGATTCTCCTCAGTCTGTTCTTTCCGTGTGCGGGATCGCACGCGGAGCTACTTTTTCCTCAGATGTCGAAATCGGGGTTTAAGAGATGTCGCTGTGGCAAGGTAATGTCGGTCATGGATGGCTATGACCGATGTTACCGTTGCCTAGGCACCAACCACAACGCGGGGGAATGCGAGTTTTGTGCTCGTATGTCCCCTCGGGCCCAGAGACAGCGGGCCTACCGAATGAAGGAGCTCCTCAGCCTCTCTGAGCCATCGGAGGCTCACTCTTCGCCGGGACCGGTGAAGAAATCCGCTCATCCTCAAAAAAGAGCAGATTCATGGGATCCTCTCCCCTCCAGGCCTGGAGGGAAGGAGGTACCGAGGCAAGTGGGGCCGTTGGATCAGGGAGCTGATCAAGCCGATCGGGACTGATCAGCCTCGACAGAACGGCCGGCGTCACATGTCCGTTCCACGCCATCTCGGGACGGAGCGGTGCAGGCCCAGAAAATGGCGCCAAAAAAGAAGTCAGCGCAGAGCGCAGCGCCAAAGACGAGTGTGGCGCCGACAGTGCCGGAGATTGCGGCACTGGGAACATTGGCGCACATTACGGCGCCGAGGACAACGACGCACATTACGGTGCCGGGGACATCGACACAGATTACGGCGCCGGGGACATTGGTGCAGATTACGGCGCCGGGGACATCGGCACAGATTATGGCACCGGGGATTTCAAAACCTACTGTGGTGCCAAGACATGGACCCCAAAGTCCATCATGGAACAAACAACCTTCTCAACCGGTATACAAACAAAGAAGTACACACGGGCACCGAAGTGGTCAGAAGCGGAGACATCAATCTCCACAATTATCTCACTCCACCTCTCCTGAATCTACGCCATGACGTTCTGAGACTTCATCAAAAAGGTCTTGACCTAAGCGCAAAAGATCTTCACCTTCAAGGGAAGGAACTCACATGCCATCAGGGCATACACATAAGCACAAACATCATTCCCATCATAGAGCAGTGCCAAAAAAGACATCAGAATCGGAAGCCAGTCCTTCCACCTCCAAGTCATCCAGGAGTCAAAAGCCTAGGGCACATTCACATCGGTCGCCCATATGCCTCACTTCTTCTCATGCTTCCATTTCCTCAAGCACTTCGTCTAAAGGAGCAGGAGATGCAAATCGACCACCGGCAAATTGTTACCACAACATACTGGTAAAGCAGTTATGCCCCCTAAAGCAAGGGAAGCTTTCTGGCAGTTATCACAATCTCTAGCAGGATTCTATGAAACTTTAGAATCATCTTACAAAATGACAAATCAGCCACCGAAGGCCTCCGATGACCCTCAGGCAGAACTTTCAAGAGAACCATCGCCAGAACCTTCACTATCGCTGGTTCCAGAACGATCTCCAACTCCAAGTACAAAGCATGGCACACAAGGAGATTCTACATCCCCACCTATATCTCCATCATCCTCGACAGGGTTCCCTTCGGATCCGCAAGAACAACCACAGGAACCATATTCCCCGCCCAAAGACCTCTCATACCCACGATTCTTAGAGAAAATGGGTACCATATTGCATTTAGATGTATAAAAGGGAATCAGATCCTCGATCAGAGACCTTAGGTCTTCTAAAAAATTTTAATGTTCCACGAGAACCCACCTCACTACCACCACAGGATTTGTTACACAGTGTTCTCCAAAAATCCTGGGAAACACCTCAATCTTTATCAGTGGTCTCAAGGAAGACCGACATAAAATTTCGGATGAGAAAAGATCCACCGTATGCGCTGCCACAACTACTGCATGTGTCCATAGTGGTAGAATCGGCGATGCAACGCTTCAAAAAATCAGAAACTTACTCTACATACCCACCGACCAAAGACAATAGATATTTGGATGAATTCAGATGGAAAGTGTACCAAAACGCAATGCTCAACACTAGAATTATGTATCACCAATTTTATATGATACAATATTTATATGAATGCATACAGGCGACGAAGGGTATGCTCTCCTCTACGGTGGATCAAACACCTCAAACACTACATGATATGGAAGAGTGCTCCAGACACCTACTAAGGTCAGTCTATGAAGGTCTGGAAACATCGTCTAGAGCATCATCTACAGCCATAGCAGCCCGTCGAACGGCATGGTTACGCTCCAGTTCTATAAGAGAGGATTTGCACGACAAACTAGCAAATCTGCCGGGTATAGGAGATAACCTATTTGCTAACAGGTTTCAAGAAACGGTAGGAAAGCTAAAAGATGAAGCCATAGCAGAACAATCTTTACAGTCGCAACCGGCTTATTCGGCTTCCAGATGTTACTACCCATTTAATCGTAGATCTTCTTATGGTCGCAGACCTTATAGATCTTATCATTCTTTCCGTCCACAAACATACTCGTCTTATCAACGGCCACAACAACAACAACAAGCCCCTCTTCCACGTAGGGGTAAACCTCGCAATCAAAGACAGCAGACTCAACCACCGGCAACTGCGCTTAAAACAACTCAGTCTTTTTAGACATACAGCCACCACCACAGAAATTGACACCACCAGGAAGAATCCAGGCATGTCTGCCAATGTGGGAGCAGATTACTTCAGACCAACGGGTTCTGGAGATAATACGTCAAGGTTATCAACTTCAATTTACAACAAAACCAACATTACCCTACCTCTCCACACTAAACATTCAAAAATCTCAGCCTCAACTAGCGGAGGAGATGTCAAGCCTACACAATCAACAGGCCATCAAACTAATATCCCGGAAACATCAAAACTCAGGATTTTACTCCCCATACTTCCTGATACCCAAGAAATCAGGGGGCCTCCGCCCCATCCAGGATCTTCGGGAACTCAACAAATTCCTAACCAAAGAAAAATTCAAAATGGTATCCTTAAAGTCAATTCTCCCTCTAATTCAACCCAACGACTGGATGTGCTCCATAGACCTGAAGGATGCATACACACACATTCCAATCCATCCATCCTCTTGGCATTACCTATGCTTTCGGTACAAACATAAGCACTACCAGTACAAAGTTCTCCCCTTTGATTTATCGGCTGCTCCCAGGGTGTTCACCAAATGCATGGTAGTGGTGGTGGCTCATCTCAGACAACAGGATATAACAATCTTTCCATATCTGGACAACTGGCTAATCATAGCCTCGACTCGGGATATATTGATCGATCATCTCCAAAGAATAATACAATGCTTACAAGCATTAGGACTAGTGATCAATTTTCAGAAATCACATCCGCAACCAACACAAAAGCTGCAGTTTATAGGAGCATGCCTGGATACCACTCAGAGCAGAGCATACCTCCCATCGGAACAAATATTACAACTACGTCAGCTTCTTTATCTCTTGAACAACACTCAAAGACCCTCAGCAAGACAGGTTCTTGTAGTCTTAGGTCACATGGTGGCAGCCAATTTTACAGTTCCCAATACCAGACTACACATGAGACATATGCAGTGGGGACTAAAACGACAGTGGAAACAACTCACACAACCGTTAACACAAAGAATAGTGCTAACAACCGAGATGAAAAAGGACTTAACATGGTGGCTGTTACACTCCACCCTCTCCAAGGGAGCACTATTCAGTCCTCCCCCTCACAACGCAGTCTTAACCACAGATGCATCTCGCAAGGGGTAGGGAGCGCATCTCGAGATATACGAAACGCAAGGGTTCTGGACAATAGCAGAGCAAACCCTGCAGATAAATTTGTTGGAACTCAGAGCGATCCGGAAAGCCTTACAAGTTTTCCAAGACTACCTAAGGGGCCACAGAGTCATGATCTACACAGACAATCAAGTAGCGATGTTTTACATCAACAAACAAGGAGGGTCTGGTTCATGGTCCCTGTGCAAAGAGACATTGATCATCTTCCAACATGCTCATCAGCATTGCATACATCTGCAACCCACTTACCTTCCGGGAGTAGCGAACACAAGAGCAGACAGGTTAAGCCGAATCTTTCATCCTCACGAATGAGCACTCAATACAGAAATAGCCCAAAACATCTTCATGCAATGGGGAACACCATCAATAGATCTCTTTGCAACAGAGATCAATGCTCAGGTTCCCAAATTCTGCTCGATAAGACCAAGCTGATTCAGGATAGCTCAAGATGCTTTTCTCATCCCTTGGTCAACAGGTCTCCTGTACACCTTTCTTCTCATACCACTGATAACAAGAACAATTCAGAAGTGCATAGCAGACAAAGCTCAACTAATACTCATTGCCCCGGCCTGGCCAAGGCAACCATGGTACAGCTTCCTTCTCCGACTATCTCTGGAAGATCCAATACGTCTACCGATCTGTCCAGATCTGCTGCTACAGGATCAAGGACGCTTCTACATCTGTTGCACGCATCTCTCCATTTGACAGCTTGGAGGTTGAACGGTTCCTTTTAACAGAACAAGGAGTTTCTACTTCTACACAATTCATTTTAGTAGAATCCAGGAAACTTTCAACAAGAAAGAACTACAGTTACAAATGGAAACGATACTCTACCTGGTGCATATCCAATAACGTATCACCAATGGACTGTCCACCAGAAAAAATCATGGATTACCTTCATACACTATACGAAACTGGACTAGCTACATCTTCCATCAGAGTTCATCTCAGTGCTATAGGCGCATATCATAGACCATTAAATGATACACCAATATCCAATCATCCTTTACTATCTCGTTTCATCAGAGGTCTAACTCATCTTCGACCTCCAGTTTCAAAACCTCCAGTTCCATGGAATATCAACGTAGTCCTGGAACAACTCATGCTTTTTCCCTTCGAACCTATGGAATCAACACATATAAAATACCTTACTTGGAAAGTAGTGTTTCTAATAGCAGTAACCTCTGCAAGAAGAGTCAGTGAATCACAAGCACTAGTCCATTATTCTCCATACTTGCAGTTTTTTCATCAAAAAGTGGTTCTCAGAATTCACCCTTCCTTCTTGCCAAAAGTAGTTTCACAGTTCCATCTCAATCAAAGCATAGAACTACCAATCTTTTTTCCTAAACCTCATTCCAATGATAGGGAAAAGTTACTCCATACGCTGGATTGTAAAAGAGTGTTAGCTTACTACAAAGACAGAACAAAATCTGACTCCCGAGCTTCTCAACTATTTGTATCATTCGATCCAAAAGCACCTGGACTTCCAGTAACCAAACGTACCATCTCTAGTTGGATAGTACAATGCATAAAATTTTGCTACAACAAGCAGAAATTACATCTATCTTCTATTCCCAAAGCTCACCAAGTCAGAGCAATGGCGACTTCATGGGCACGCCTTCGAAATGTACAACCCATAGACATTTGTAAGGCAGCTACATGGTCATCACCCCATACCTTCACATCACACTACTGCCTTGAACAACAAGCAACCATGGATGTGAAGATAGGGCAATTTATGGACACATTCGTTATAACTTTTTTGTGAAAATAAATGAATAAAATTGTATGCTTTCCTCTTATGATTGTGTGATGTAGGCTATATAGAGGAAATTGTTCCTATTACCCAGTGTATGTACCTTGTGAGGTTTTTGTCACCCATGTCCCTGAAGTCCATGTCCCTGAAGTCGACTTTAGACCACTGATAAATGTCTTTTTCCTTTTTATGGCTACTAAGCGGGCCAAAAGCTTACTGGATTTATTTCCACAGCGAAAAAAATAATGACTGGAAGACTGCAAGGCCCTTTGTGCCCGAAGATGTAAATGGGTGTTTAATTTGTTTAAGCGGGTCTGATATATGGTTTTGTTAGATATTGAGGGATCTGCCGCCAGTTTAAGCTTTGCCTGCTGCAGAAGGGCTTCTAGCGACAAAATAGTTCTGGCTAACTGTTTATTTTTCTTAATGGAGTAGGCTATTATGTCGCCTCTTAAAACTGCTTTACTTGTTTCCCGAAATAGTACGGGGTTTTCGCTCTGTTGGCCATTATTTAATGCAAATTCATCCCATTTTTGCCGTAGAAAAAGATGAAATTTAGGGTCATCGTTTAAATGGCTGGGGAATCTCCATTTTTTTTGTTGTAGTTCTATCAGAAGAAAACCATATATCTGCCCACACTGGTGCGTGGTCCGCTATGGCAATAGTTCCAATATCTGCTGCCTTCACTCTACTAAACACGCTTTCTTGTAACAAGATATAATCTATTCTCGACATGGTACCGTGGGCCCTGGAAACATGAGTGTACTCTCTCACCTCGGGGTGTAATACTCTCCAGAGATCAAGCAGCCGTAAACTTTTGTTAAGAATCCTTACTCCATTATTTGTGCGTATTTTATAACCTGGAGGGAGCTGAGATTTATCTACTTTAGCATCATGGACACAGTTTAAATCACCAGCTACCAAAAGTTCCCCTTCTGCATGGGCCACTAAAAGGTTAATTATGTGGGAGTAAAAGGTAGGATCATGGGTATTGGGAGCATAAATGTTACATAGTGTGATCTGACGTCCAGCCAGAGTTCCCAGGATAATGATATAACGGCCCTCCGGGTCTTTGATTTCTTTTGTGACTGTTAATGGTATATTCTTATTAATGAGGATAGCAACTCCTCTCTTCTTCCCCATTGCAGGAGAAAAATGGTATTCCGCTACCCACTCTCTGCATAATTTTGCGCTTTCAAGGGCAGATAAATGCGTTTCTTGCAAGCATACAATACCAGCCTTAAGACGTTTTAACTGTTGAAACATTTTCTTTCGCTTTATGGGTGATCCCAGTCCGTCAGTAATCCAAGATAGAAGCCGGTATTTACTCCCCATAGTAAAAAGAGTCCTTTCCCAAGTACCACAACCAATTAAGGGGAACATGAGGGTCAGGCTCCCAGCCTAGCCTTCCCTCCAGCTGATCCTCAAGCAACTGTTCACACATGGAACAATATTATTGCAAAAAACATAGATAATACAAGCACACTGAATAAGAAAAAAACAGAGATGCAGGTATCCCCCATTAACTACCAGCCCACCCTCCCCCTTCCCCAATTCCTTTATGCTACCCCATGGAATATCGTAGTCCAGTACAGAGATCATTCAGATGTGTTTGAGCCATACAACCCTCGCCCACCGCCTAACATTCGTTAATTACATAAAACTTATAAAGCAAGAACATATCAAAAGTCATTTTTTGATGGTATTGAAAAAGAGAGTAGCCTCCTCCAGTGTTTCATAAGTGGTCCAGCGTCCGTCATAATTTACCTGCAACTTAGCTGGAAATTGCAGAGCAAAACGTATGTGCTGCGCAATAAGTTGACTGCAAAATGGAACAAAAGTTCTTCTCAGTGCAGCAACTTTGGCTGAATAATCCGGTGCCAATCGAACTGGGGAGCCCTGTATCTGTAAATTTTGCTGTTTGCGAGCGGCCTGCATGATTACCTGTTTATGGTAGTTATTCAGGATTTTTATGATGACGATCCACGGTCTATTTTGCCCCTCCGCTCGAGCCCCCAATCTGTGCGCCCGTTCGATTTCTAGTGAATCTTTTAAGTCCGGGAGACCCAGCGCAGACGGCAGCCATGTTAAGAGTTCATGACGCAGTGAAGAATCGTCCATTGTTTCAGGGATGCCTAGAATTCTGATGTTGGAGCACCATGCTCTATTTTCGAGGTCATCGAGTTTATCGGCCTGTGCCTGAAGAGTTTTTTCCAGTGTGCTTAATTGGGCAGTAAATGCCGTGACTTCATCTTCAACGGCAGCTGAAGATGAAGTCTACCTGATCTAGTCTCGGCGCATAATCTGCTATAGCAGCTTGTAATGAAGTTATTTGCTCTGAAATACCAGATAGCTTACCCTCTAAAGCCTTAGTAACTGCTTGTACCTGATCTAGTCTTCCCTTCTACCTGATCTAGTCTTCCCTTCTACCTGATCTAGTTTCGGCGCATAATCTGCTATAGCAGCTTGTAATGAAGTTATTTGCTCTGAAATACCAGATAGCTTACCCTCTAAAGCCTTAGTAACTGCTTCTGTTATTTCTGCTGTAGTCGGATGCAGCAGGGGGATCTTAACAGGGCTGTCATTGCTTGAAACCTCTTTCACAGGCGGTGCCATCTTACTTTCTGTCACCCGGGGTTTTTCTTTGTCTCTTTTTGCAATGATTTTCACCGGCATCACCGTTGGAGACTTTTGCATAAAAGATCGACATAGGCTGTGCTGCCAGTGTGAAAGGAGGATAATTGCTCTATTTAGTGAATTTAATGGCAGTGAGGAGGGCCATGAGGCTCAGAGCTTTCTCGGACGCGTCCTGCTCCGCTCACCACATCACGGGATCTCTAGACTCACTATTTAAAGCGAGGCCCTGTCCTCAGGACCTCGCCTTTGCTATTGGGTTGTTTCCTGCCAAGGACTCGGGTCACTACTGCCCTGAAGTGCTTGCCCCGGACCTCGCCTTCAACTGACCGGCCCCGGAGTACCGTTCTGCCCGTTGGCTCCTTCCGGCAGGATCACCACCGAGCACGACATCGGGTCGACACTGTTGGTGCTCTAGTTTGCCTCCTGTTCCGGTGTCTCCTGTTCCAGCGTCTCCTGCCCCAGCGTCTCCTGTTCCAGTGCCTCCTGTTCCGTGTCTCCATGTGTTCCTGAAGCCTTCTCAGGTAGTACCTCTTCAGACTGACCTCTGGTACTGACCTCTGCCTGCCTGACCATTCTTCCATCTGCCGCCTGGAACTGACCATTGCCTACCTGACCATTCTTCTGCCTGCCGTCTGGAACTGACTGGTTTTAACCCTTGATTTGGCTGACTATTCCTGGACTGATACTCTGGCTTTGACTCTTGCGCTTCACTCAGACACTCTCTTCTGGCCTACTGTGACTACCAGACCAACCTGCTTGGAAACCAACCGCGGCTTCATAAGAACATAAGAACATGCCATACTGGGTCTGACCAAGGGTCCATCAAGCTCAGCATCCTGTTTCCAACAGTGGCCAATCCAGGCCATAAGAACCTGACTAGATCCGCAGGCGCTGCCTGTCTCGCCCGGAGAGCCTCCCCGAACTGCTACCTTCCTGTAGGGTTCCCATATGATAGTGGTGGTGGACATGAACGGTCATTTAACAGCGTTGGATTAAGTAAGTTATATGTGAAAGATGTTGTGGGGGCAATATTAAAATATGGTTGGTTTTGATGTGTTCTAATGCTGTTTTCTCTTGTTTATTGAAGTATCTGTGCAAGTTGGAGAAGTCAGTTCAGAGACGAGTTTGTTGTGTTAATTATCCCCTGAGGAAGCTTAAATGTGAAACAAGAGACCTTGTAGGGTGATTTATCTGCATATATGAAGAGCTGAGGGGGAACTCATCTGAAGGAGTGAAGTTTGGAGTGGTGAATGTGGGAAAGAAAAAAATATAAGGATAGAAAATAGAATTGACTCTCCTGAAGAAAATTTTGAAGAAAACTAGTGGGAACAATTAGGATGATTTTATGCGGGGGATGAGTGAATGTGATGGATGAATGGGGATGCTTTAATATATTGTATTTGGGTAACACTGGCATGTCCAACTGGTGAATATTTGGTGAAAATTGGATAGGATGTGATGTTAATGACATATATTAAAATGTATATTTTTATAATGATGTACTTTAAATAATAAAGTTAAATGAAATATAATGTGATGTGTCTTTGAGAGACTATAAGATGTTGAATTAAAAAAAAAATTGTGTTGTACAAGATAATAATGGTTATGTAAGGGTCCCTGTTGTGTAAAAAATTGTTGATAAAGGGGGACTTGACACCTTTGTGTATTTAATGAACATTAAAAAAAGATGTCATCTACTTGCAGCCTGCTGGAAGACCTTGTCATCCTAGAAAGTGTCTTCTATATAAAGCTCATAGAGGCTACTGTGTGACAACTGCGGATGAGTCACAGAGGTATGGAGGATAGAGATTCCCCACAGCCAAGAACAGACAGTGATCAGGCTGCTGTTGCTTGAGACCAGACTTCAAAAGATTGGCTCCCACCCCTGCACTGCTTTGGGTTGTTGATCTGTACATACTTCTTAGCTAAGGCTGATCTCACACAGGGAATCTGGCTGTAACATGTCGAGTCCGTGATTGATGCTTGTAGCTGTCAACTTGTGCCTTTAAGCAGCTGAACTACTTGTGATTTCTGTCACTTATAGAGCACTTGGCTCCATGTTCTAGGCCCTGCTGGAGTTCCATCATACCTATGCGACTAGGACAGTGTCAAAGGAGTAGCCGAGGAAGCAAGAAAGTGCAAGCTATGGCAAGCTATACGCACTGTGTTGGCAGTCCTACATGAACACTATAGTGAGAGGTAACTCTTTTGGACTGACAGTCGCTATGAGTACATTAGGCTAGCCTCATCTCTTTGGTGTTAAGTTTATTTTGTGTCTACTTTGTCTTTTACTGTCTATTGTAACTACTGCTCCATTATCACAATGTTGCCTAACTAGGCCTAGTGGTTTCTCTTACACACTGTCCCAGACAGAGGTCCTGTGAGTAAAGAAAAAGAAGAGACAATCTAGAATCACTCTGCTGGGCTCTTTTCCATGGAAGGGGAAGGAATAGATGATGGCTAACAGGCAAAGTAGCATTGTATGATGCTTTGGCAAAGCTGGCTGCCAGTCCATATGGCCTCTTCTGTTTCTGCAGAGGGGTATGGCGGATTCTCGGGTAGATCTGGAACAATGTCTACTGGGATAGCATAGTGTAGAGACAGATTATGAAATACAGGGCAGAGCAGCACTAACTCAGCAACTCTGGGTGGGGCGTACTCATTATAAAATGGTGTATTCTATGACACAACGGGTAGAATATAAGGCCTTGGTGTACCTCGTCTCCACTGGCATGTTGGGAATAGCAACAGGCATGAGAAGCCAGGTCCTGCAACCATATCCCGAATCTCCTACGGCAAAGAGAGAACGGCTGCATCACTCACACCACTGTGACTTTGTGATATCACTGCCAACCCACAGCATGCTATTACAAACTAGAAGCTAAACTATAGCTTGACATGAGCCTTAAAAGGCTATTTCCAAGCCTGAAGTCCATGCTGCCTTTTACTATGACACTATATGTACGCTATAGCACTTGCTTATGCTGTGTCAGATATTCCTGAATGGAAAACTGCATCTGGAGTTTCTACACAATGTGTCCATGTCACTCACAAACAAGCTATCGCAACCCATTTCTAGCACTCCTCTAACACTGAAGCTGTACATCACAGCTGCCACACATGTCATTGCAGAAAGATATCAACCTTGTTGTGTAATTGTGCATGTCACTGGCTGATCTTCAGTATGTCTTCCAGAGATACACATTTGTCTGACATGACACAGTGACTATGATTGTGCCAAAATGCATAGCCTTCAGATTCAACTGAACTCATGTACCCCTGTGATTGTCAAGACAAATTATGGCAGACATCCTGGTTGACAGAGTACCAACCTGAACTGAGAGTCCTTGTACTGTGGACACAAAAAGATTTTGGTTGACAAATGACATTTCAACAGCTCCAAGAGGGAGAATTTGAACAGCCACGTGCTTAAAGTTAACAAGTTGAAAGTCTGTAGTTCTCGGTCACACACAGAGCTTTGTGGCAAGTGTATTGTTTGAGCACGCAATATTAGCAGGTTTCTATAGCTTGGAGAGAGAAACCTGGGCCCTGCCACTATGGCTTGTAGGCCTAACTGTGCAAGCCACTTGTCATGTAACTGATGCTGTCACATCCCTGACAGCCTCCAATGTCAGTGGCATTTGCTGTAAATACATAGCCGGAGACGGACTATAGAAAGAAGTAACGCTCTTACCTACAAGCCAACCATCACTGTAGAGACCATCTTCAAATTTTTCAAACAGGCCAAATTGTCTAAGTATAAAGGAATCATGCGCAGCTTCCAGGTACCTCACAACCATGCGGATGCACAGTCGAGCAACACAGACCACTTGCACATTGAAGGAGTGGAAAAGCTTTCTATTGCGGTAGATCTCCTCGCTGCCATGGGCTGGGATGATGGTTACATGAGTGCAGTCAATAGCTCCCAGAACATTTGGAAAGTTGGTAATAGCATAAAAACTTCTCTTCAAGTCAGCTTTTCACAAGGGAATCATGTAACAATTAATGCAGCTACATACAGCTGTTATGACCTGGCCCAGACAGCGGGAAAAAGACGTTTGGAACATTTCCCGACAACCCAGACTATTGTTTGGAAAGAGCCAAATGCCAAAAGTGCAGGGCACACAATAGTTTGGTGAGATCTGGTATAGTGTGGGACCTTTCCGTGACAGGATTCAGATCCCCTCTGAGTTCTTGATATAATTCCATGATAGCTTGAAAGCTGAGGCAATACCTCATAACCATGTGTTCCCCTGGCATCCCCAGCAATGTGGTTTGAGGATGAAAGATGCACTTCTTGTACCACCTGCATGCCTTTCTGTGTGGCAAGCCCTGCTGTGGGCCAGGGCGCTCCACCGGCGGGGCTTGCAGCTCTGGCTCCAGTGTGGATATTTCCCTAGGAGTCTGAACCCCCCTTGCCTGTTGTTGTTGTTTTTGTTGAGCAGCCCGAAGCAGCCAATATCCCACTACTACTACACTTCCCCCTAATATTTTAGCTTTAGGCATACTGGGTGACCTTAGAAAATCCAGGCCTAAGTTAGCTGGAGAACTTTGCTTCACTCTGGAACACCCCCGGCCTGCTCCTGCCTTATCTGGCTAAGTGTTTAGCCAGCTAACAACTTGAGAGAATAAATCATTGGTATTCAGATTTGCAAGAAATGCCTGGGGTTTATCCGGCTAAGTCCCAACTTTGCCAGGCAAACCCCTTTGAACATGGACCCCATGGAGTTTAAGTTTGGTGCATTTGTGTATGAGCTACTTCCAAGCATCCCATCGCCACAAACTCCATTGGAAAGGGCCCTACTGAGATTTACAGAGTTTGACAAATCTTCAAGGCTACAGATAAATTACTACTGAATCTGAAGCCTTGGATATATGGGGACAGTGTAAGGTCTCTTGGAAAGGATAGTATCCTTTAAAATGGGCATCTGGCTTTCAATCTTGCAATAATTTAAAAGGGGGGTGCATTAGGAATGGAAATGAGTGGAGATACAAGATATCCATATGTAACTGTTTGTAGCTGTGTGAGTGACAAGCACATTCACACAGTTATTTATTCAGCATAAATATCTATGGATAAGGTTTAATTCTGGGGGGGGGGGGGGGGAGATGAGGGTGAGTTGGGAGTTTAAATTTGGAAACAAAAGGAAAATGTATTCATTAAGCTCCAAATTGTACATAATGTTATATTACAGTTGATGTTTGCTATGTACTCTTTCTTTTGCTTGTTAATACAAAACATTTAAATATAAAATGGGCACCTGACCATTTTAAACACTTGGGTGTCCAAATATGTAAAGATGTATCTCCAGAATTTATAATATAAAACCTTTATTGCAGATATTGGGGGAAAGATTAGAGATTTGGAAGAGTCTGATATTCTTGATAACTGAGACTATGCAATTATTTAAGATGACAGATTTTCAAAGACGCTGTATCTGATGCAAATGCTACCAGTATTTATTAACAAAAGAGACAACAAAAAATGTACTAAAGTATTTAACAGCTTTTCTGGAATGATAAAAGACCTAGGATGACACTCATTTCTTAACAAAAAAATATGAGGGAGGGAGACGGGCTCCCAGATTTGAGACTTTATAGTTTGACCTGTCATCTTAAAATACATAGGTGATAATTTATATAAAACAGATTATTTACACACTGAAACTGGTTTATCAGTGGTTTTGGCCCCAGAACCCCAGCCATATTATACATACGAAGGGTTGAGTTCTGCCTACTTTTTGTAAATCTAGTATAGCAGCGACAGCTATTAGATAAACCTAGAAAATGTTCTGTATCAGACTGAAATGCTTTTGGGACAGCTCACCATTTCTACCCATAGGTGGTAATTTAGACTTTACTCCGGGACTCCAAACTGAGACATTTGTGGATTGGGGGAAAAAAGGAATTACAGAAATATTCCATTTAAAATCCGATTTTGGGATGATTATAGACTCTTTACAGAATATAAAGCAGAAATGTTCTTTGTCACATAAGGAGTTCTATGCTTACCTACAAATTAGATAACTATACTGTATATAGAAGCTTAGAAGACACAGTGCAGATTTTTTTTAATATTAATGTGTAGATGAGATCTTTATATGTAAATCGGACAGACACAGATTGTGCTCCACTTGTATGCATGCATTTAAGAAAATACCAGATTTTCAGTATAATATTCTCTTTATTTGCCAAATGGCAGTGAGACACTGAGGTTAAAGTGACAGCCAAAATACTTGAAAACAATTTTAAACATTAAAACAGTGACAGAGAATATTACACTCAGGAAGTCCAATTTCATTTTTTGTTATGGATTTATATGCAACAAAGATGGGCTTTTAAATCTAAATTGACAGAATCTGATACATGTATTAAATATCAAGTGAAGAGTGGATCCTTTAATAACAGTTCCTGGTCTTGCCCTATTATACAACAACTAGCAACTGTACCCGTTCTATGCCCGGGTGGCGAGCCTTTTTATTGGCACATCTGCTCTTGTTTTGAGCAGAATTTCCCTAGAAATTCACTGTAAGAGTGTCCCTTCCACATACACACACCCTCATACAGACTTCCTCACTCTCTAGCATACACACACATCCCCTCATATAGGCTCCCTCTCTGAAACCCACACTCAAGCATCCCACGCACTCCCCCTCTTACCAACCAAGCTGTCTCTCGCACTCCCCCACACCCCCTCTCCTCTCTCACACACACATTGTCTCTCACCGGCATCCCCCTCCCCTCATATAGGCTCCCTCTCTCTGAAACCCACATTCAAGCATCCCCTCACCCACCCTCTTTTACCTCCCATGCTCTCTCTCACACCCCTCCCCACCCCCCTCTCACCAACCATGCTCTCTGTCACCCTCCCTCTCTCACACACACATTCTCTCTCACCGGCATCCCCCCCCCCCCCCCCATGCTCTCTCTCACACCCTCCTGCTGTCTCTCACCCTTCCCTCCCCGACACACATTCTCTCTCACCGGCATGCCCTGCGACATTCGCGGCGAAGATGAAGGCCTGGTGCGCCGTTCGCAGCAGTTGAAGGCCCAGCGCACCGTTTGTGGCACACGGGGGCCTTCCATTTTTGCCTTGAACAGAAAATAGCAGCGAAGACCCCGGCATGCTGCGAATGGAGCACGGCGAAGATGAAGGCCAGGGTGCGTCAATCGCGGCACACTGGGGCCTTTCCTTTTTGCCACGAATGGTGCGCCGGGCCTTCATCCTCGCCGTGAATGGAGCGTGTGCCGCGGGACGCACTCCATTCGCAGCATGCCAGGGTCTCCTCTGCTATATTCTGCCTGTCCCGTGATGTCCGCTGTCCTTCGTACCTCTGGCGTGTTTGAGTCTCCAAGGCAGCCACGGAGCTGCCTGCGCCATCTATCGGCAGGCTGGGGAACATGCACGAGCACTGACGGACACACTACCAAGCCCGATATAGTATGGATTTTGGCTGAAAGTATTTGGTTACATGAAAAATCTATTGAAATGTATGTTGGTGTTCTCTGCAGAATTGTTTCTTTTTAATGTCTTTTCCTCTTAAGACCCGTGAATTTAAAGCAAGAATTGTTACTGGGGAAATCCTGTTTATTGTAAAGAAAGGAACACAATCAGGTTGGCTATTAAACACAGGGCCTACCTTACCAAAATGGAGGATTTGTTCATATGATTTAATGGAAATAGAATTGAGAACAGCAAGGTCACCGAACAGCTTTTAAAAAATTCTTGGCTATGTGGAATCCATATTTCCTTTTTGACCTGCAGACCAGCCCAGACAAATGGAAATATACTTGTTCACCGCTAGGTGGAGACAGAGAACTTCTTCCTTCTTTTTCTGATGTTATGCCTGGGATAGTGGGGTGAATAGTCAGTAATTCTCTACCTCCAGCTGTGGTGGTGGCAACACTGGGATAGCAAAAAAAAGAAAAGAAAGGGAAAAAGCTAGTGGCAAAGTATCCACAGGTAAAAAATGTTCTTCCCTCTCAAAGTCCTGTTCCACCTAGGCTTGGCAGGACTTTATTGTTTGCCCACATAGTGCTGGGTAAAAAAAAAAGGAGGCAAGCAACTCAATGAGAGAGAAATACTGCAGGAGAAGCAACTCCACCACCCTTCTCCTCCCCATTTGCGGAGTAATGGCAGAGAGAGGCAGTAAATGCTTCATATGTGGGAACCTCACGCAGAGCTCAATTGTGGGCTCCTACATTCAGTACGATGCATCTGGGGCCTTTGGAGAGATGCAAGTATGAAAGGTAATGGCAGAGGTGGGAGGCAGGAATAACGGGATAGATGTGAAAGGCACATTGGGAATGAGGAGCCAATATGCAAGGTAGGCCCAATTCAGACAGGCAATGAAGTTGAGGATCCGGGCCTAGGAAACAGTGAAGGAGAAATTGATTTTTCCACGGTGTTCATCATCCGGGTGCACAAGGCATATAGAGAGATTAAAGATAAGGCAGCAATTGAAAACAGAGGCCCTTGATTGGCCCCATGTACCCCTAGGGAAAAGAAGACAAGAACTAAAAGCCCCCGCCTGGGGAAAGAAGTAAACTGTTCCCCAGATTTTTCACTAAGCCTCTTCCTCTCGGCCTATAGTCCTCAGAGTCACAGCACAGAAGACTTTAGAAATCTTCAAGGCTCAGGGGAGGATTCAAATGGAGAAATTGACTTGCAAGGCAATGATACGACAGTGAGGTTTTCTAGAAAGGAGTTGCTGGCTACACGTGTAGTAAAAATGGAACAGTCATTATACTTAACCAAGGAAGAGAAGGGTCATGGGGATCTGATTCTCATGGGGATTAAGAAACCAGACAAGGCCTTTCCACTTCATTCAACTATCAGGGCAATGATCATGGTGGAATGGGAGGCTCTGGACACAGCCCTGAGATTTAGGAATATGATGGGGAGATTATATCCACTGCAGCAAAAGAAGGTAGATCAATTATTTAAAGTTCCAAAACTGGATGCTTCAGTCACAACAATAATGAAAAAAATCACGATTTTCGTAGAAGGAAGCGCAGCCCTCAAGGATGCACAGGACCAGAGACAGGATTTCTCCTAAAGAGGTCCTTTGAGTTGGCTGGCTTATCTCTGTAGGCAGCGGTGTGTGGTGAATATTTAGCTAGAGCAATGGTGAAAGGGCATGTAAATAAAATCAGACACTAATGTAGATGTGGAAACTGTGATTGTGGTAGACACTTTCTATAATCTTATTAGGATCTCATCCAAGCAAGTAGCTGCAGTGGTTATGGCAAGGAGGTTCCTGTAACTAAAACAGTGGGCAACTGACTCATCCTCCAAGATTCTTTTAAGCAAGCTAGTCTTTAAAGGCCACTTATTATTTGGAGAAGATCTAGAAAAATTGGTAAAGAACCTAGTTAGTTTATTTTTAAATAGTCAGTAATGTATGGCAGCTAATAAGCAGAAGTTAGTGTGTTTATTTTTAAATAGTCAGTCAGTAAGGCAGCTAAGAAGCAGAAGTTAGTGTGTTTGTATTTTCCCACCCCCCTTCCACCTCTCTCCCACCCACCCCTAGCTCATCCTTTAATTTATAGGCAGGTGCCACTTTCACACTAAAAAACAAAAAATCAGCCTAACTTAATTTCACTAATTCCCCACACCTCATTGAGAGTTTGATCATTCCCCTGTAGGCCACTACCAGACATATAGTGAATACAATAATATATTTAAAGGACGCTAATTAGACACATTCCTACTCCCATAGCAACTTAAAACTTAACTAGGAAGTGAACAAATTTGAGATGAAGGCAGCAGTCCAGCAGCAAGAGGGGGGCCTCCCAGTCTTTTGCATCGAGTGTCACATGTATGATTTTTTTTACCTGCCGGTGAGAAGTTGTATGTGTACATCCAATGCAAAGAGCTCCTGTCTCTCAGAAGACGAGTCCGATCTCTGGAGGCTAGAATGGCAGACCTGGAGGAGCTGAGGCAGACAGAGAAGTATATAGATGAGACCCTCAGGGACATAATAGCCAAGTCCCAACTTCAGACTGGCAGCCTTGGTGCTGCTTGGAGGAAGAAGGTCTCATGATCGGAGAGCATCAACCTGGTGCAGCAGGAAAGGATCCTGTAGCAAGGACCTACTCTACAGGTGGTGCATTGTCCTTTCGCACCAAGGATGTGTCTCCCAGGGCTACTGCCCAGGAGGGAAGGGTTAGGTCGGCCGTCATAGTTGGTGATTCGATTATTAGGAATGTAGATAGCTGGGCGGCTGGTGGACGAGAGGATCATCTGGTAACATGCCTAACTGGTGCGAAGGTGATGGACCTCACGCGTCACCTAGATAGGATTTTAGACAGTGCTGGGGAGGAGCCAGCTGTTGTGGTACATAGGAAAATGTGGGAGGGAGGTTCTGGAAATCAAATTTAGGCTCTTAGGTAGAAAGCTGAAATCCAGAACCTCCAGGGTAGCATTCTTTGAAATGCTCCCTGTTCCACGTGCAGGTCCCCAGAGGCATGCAGAGCTCAAGGGTCTCAATGCGGGGATGAGACGATGGTGCAAGGAAGAGGGATTCAGTTTTTGTAAGGAGCTGGGGAACCTTTTGGGGAAGGTGAAGTCTTTTCCGAAGGGATGGGCTCCACCTTAACCAGGGTGGAACCAGACTGCTGGCACTAACCTTTAAAAAGGAGATAGAGCAGCTTTTAAACTAGAACAAACGGGAAAGCCGACAGTCGCTCAGCAGCGCATGGTTCGGAGAGAGGTATCTTCAAAGGATACTAATGATGCATTAGAATTAGGGCATCCCAACAGTGAGGTTCCAATAATAAGAAAAGTGGTCCAAGTGCCTTTAACTAAAAACTCGCCTAAGCTAAAAAATTCTAATTTATCCCTATCATTAAAAAAGCAGAATGAAAATACAAACAAAAAACACATTTTGAAATGTTTGTATGCTAATGATAGAATTCTAAGAAGTAAGATGGGAGAATTAGAATGTATAGCAATGAATGATGACATAGACTTAATTGGCATCTCAGAGACATGGTAGAAGGAAGATAACCAATGAGACAGTCCTATACCGGGGTACAAATTATATTGCAGTGACAGAGAGGAGAATCCAGGAGGCAGAGTGGTACTTTATGTCCAAGATGGCATGGAGTCCAACAGGATAAACATCCTGCATGAGACTAAATGCTTAATTGAATCTTTATGGGTAGAAATCCCTTGTGTGTTGGGGAAGATTATAGTGATAGGAGTATATTACCGTCCACCTGGCCAAGATGGTGAGACGGACAGTGAAATGGTAAGAGAAATTAGGGAAGCTAACCAAATTGGTAGTGCAGTAATAATGGGAGATTTCAATTACCCCAATAATGAATGGGTAAATGTTTCATTGGGACATGTTAGAGAGATAAAGTTCCTGGATGAAATAAATTAATTTTATGGAGCAATTGGTTCAGGAACCGACAAGAGAGGGAGCAATTTTAGATCTAATTCTCAGTGGAGCACAGGACTTGGTGAGAGAGGTAATGGTGGTAGGGCCCGCTTGGCAACAGTGATCATAATATTATCAAATTTGAATTAATGACTGGAAGGGAGACAGTAAGCAAATCCACGGCTCTAGTGCTGAACTTTCAAAAGGGAAACTTTGATAAAATGAGAAAAATAGTTAGAAAAAAACTGAAAGGAGCAGTTAGAAAGGTAAAAAGTGTGCAAGAGGTGTGGACATTGTTAAAAAATACCATCCTAGAAGCACAGTCCAGATGTATTCCACACATTACGGAAGGCAAAACGATTACCAGCATGGTTAAAAGGTGAGGTGAAAGAGGCGATTTTAGCCAAAAGATCTTCATTCAAAAATTGGAAGAAGGATCCAACAGAAGAAAATAGAATAAAGTATAAGTGTTGGCAAGTAAAATGGCTAAGAGAGAATTTGAAAAGAAGTTGGCCGTAGAGGCAAAAACTCACAGTAAAAACTTTTTAAAATATATCTGACGCAGAAAGCTTGTGAGGGAGTCAGTTTGATCGAGGGGTAAAAGGGACACTTAGAGAAGATAAGGCCATCGTGGAAAGATTAAACGATTCTCCCAGGACAAGCAGGATGGTAGTCCTCACATGTAGGTGACATCACTGGACAGAGCCCTATCACGGAAAACTTTTCTGTCAAAGTTTCTAGAGCTTTTAGCTGGCACACTGAGCATGCCCAGCATTCCATAATCCCTGTAGCCACAGGGGTCTCCCTTCAGTCTCTTTTTTTCCGCACTGCAGTTGCCTCGCGGTTTAGGAGCTCTGTGATATTTTCTCACTCCTTTTTTCCTCATGGAAAAGTTTTGAAGTTTACTTCTTAGAAATTACCTATCAGGGGTCTCCCATCGCGCCCCATATACCTCTGTCGCTCGGTGAGTATTCTCTTGCGTCTCCGGCCGGTTCCCGCCTGCCACTCAGTTCCCACAGGCCACCGACCATTTTCATGCCCTTTCCAACGACATGGCGACCGGGTTTCAAAAATGCCCAGACTGTCCGCAAACAATGTCCATCACGCCCCCCACACTCTGTGTGTGCTATGCCTGGGCTTGTCTCATGACATCCGTAGGTGTCCTGTATGTGCCCAAATGACTCCCAAGGGAAGAAGAGCACAACTAGATAAAATGGAGTTGTTACGACTTGTAAGAGTGTGAACCCTGGGCCGAGGGGAGAGGTGTCTCCGCCCACAGGGAGGAGCCCTGTGAGCCTCACCATCGGTAGGCGAGGTCTCAGTGGTGTCAGACACAGCTGTGGAATAGAGTCTTTATTAAGAGAGGAGAAAGGCACAGCCCGCGGAGCGGGAGGTGCAGTATAAGTAAAGTTCTAAGCAGAGGGGTATACCCAAGGGTGATACCTCAGATGTGAAGATCCAGTACTGGCCCGTAGAGCGGGGTACGCCAGGAAATCTCTCAGTAGTGTACAAATACCTCAGATGTGTAGATCCGGTAGTGGTCCGCAGAGCGGGGTACACCGGAGAGGTGTCTGAGTGGTAATGAGATGGTAGTCTGAGGTGCAGGAACCCTGATAAGGATCCTGTAGCGGTGGTGCAGTAGTGACCTGCAGCGCAGCTTATACCGGAGTGGTTCCTACTGGGATGATGCGGTAGTGGCCCTAGGCATGGGGTACACTGAAGAGGATCCCACAGTGAGGCTTGGTATAGTTGAAGTCTGTAGAAGAAAGGTACTCACAGGAGGTGGTTCCAGGAGAGGTCCCGGGGAGTGGGACAGATAGAAGTCCAAGGCAAGAAGGTCCTCCAAGGAGCGGATAGCCAGAGACGAGGAAGGGCCTCCGAGGAGCGGGTACCCAGAGCGTTTCATGCCAAGTGTAGAGTCTGGAACCGGAAGTCCAATGATAGAGCGGAATTCAGCAACAAACCGAAGGGCCAGCCAGCTTAAGTACAACTGATGGATGACGTCATCCAGAGGGGACACCCCCGAGGTTCCCGCCATGACGTGTACAAAGGTGGCCCATGCGCGCACGTGACTAGGTAATTCCTGAAACAAGATGGCGGTCGGCAGCACCCACGCCGACCGGGGAATGCCAGGCTGGTCGACGGTGGACACCGCCATTCTTCCAAGAGATGACAAGATAGCAAGGAGAGAGGTAAGCATAAGTGGGGCGTAACAGTACCCCCCTTCTTAGGGCTCCTCCCTGGGAGATTTGGTTTCCTAGGATGAGAAATGTGGAATTGTCTGATCAACTCCTAGTCGAGGATGTTGCTTGCAGGCTCCCAACTATTCTCCTCGGGACAAATCCTTCCCATGAGATGAGATACTCCCAGCGCCTTCCGCGTTTTCATACATCCAGTATATCCTCGACCTGATAAATGATGTCCTCTTCTGCTGTAAGAGGTTGAGGTTCAGGTGTTTTCTTTGAGAATTCCAAGAGGATGAGTGGCTTTAAAAGGGAGATGTGGATTCTAAGTGAAGAGGATTCTAAGTGAAGAGGGCAACTGAAGGCTGTAGGTGACTGTACCCAGGCGGCGAAGTACTGAAAAAGGTCCAGTGTATCTGGGCACAAATCGAGCGGAAGGCAGCTTTAAGCGGATGAAGCGGGTGCTGAGCCACACCTTGTCTCTGGGATGCAGCTGCGGAGTTGCTCGGTGGTGAGCGTCATAGAACTTCTTAGTCTTTTGCCCAGCCTTTTAGAGGAGTTGTTTGGTATGCTCCCCCAGGTGCTGCAGTTATTGCGCCGAAGCCTGTGCTGTGGGAGATGACACCGACAAAGGCACTGGAAGAGGAGGCAGAGGTTGACATCCGTAGACGATTTGGAAAGGTGAAGATCCGGTTGAAGCAGATTGGTGTGAATTTAATGCAAATTCGGCCCAGGGAAGCAACTCAGACCAGTCACTCTGTCTGGAGTTAACGTATGCCAGGAGAAACTGTTTTAGCGTAGGTTCGTCCTCTGTCTGTCCATTGGCCTGCGCATGGTAAGCTGATTGTGAGATCCAGGGAGATGTCAAATTTTTTGCATAGGGATCTCCAAAAATTTGCTGTATATTGGACCCCTCGGTCGGAGAGGATGTGTCTTGGCAGGCCATGAAGGCGAAAGATGTGACGGATGAAAAGTTTCACTAATTCTGGAGCTGAAGGTAACCCGGGTAGTGCCACAAAATGAGCCATCTTTGAAAAGCGGTCCACAGTGATCCAGATGGTATTGTTGCCATTGGATACGGGTAAGTCAACAATGAAATCCATGGTTATATGCGTTCACGGTTTGCTAGGTACGGGGAATGGCTGAAGAAGTCCCCAGGGACAATATGCCCATCTGAGGATCTTTTTCCTGAGTGCTTGGGGAACCACCGTCTTCCCGGTCGGAACCGTGTGGGTAGCAGAGAGGAGTACTCTTGTAGGGTCAATGATGCGACGCAGAGTATCAGGTACGTCTTCCGTGGAAAAAGAACGGGAGAGTGCGTCAGCACGGGTGTTCTTGTCCATGGGACGGTATCGCAAGAGGAAGTCAAAGCGATTAAAAAATAGAGACCAGCGGGCCTGCCTGTGATTCAGGCTTTGCGCATGTCGTAAGTATTTGAGGTTTTTGTAGTCGGTGTAAACCGTGATTTGATGTGCACCCTCGAGCCATGGACGCCATCCCTCGAATGCCAATTTAATCGCCAGTAACTCCTTGTCTCCAATCCCATAGTTTCGCTCGGCAGGGGAAACGCATCGAGAAAAAAAGGAGCAGGGATGTAAGGTGTGGTTGTCAGTATGTTGGCTGAGGACGGCACCAACCCAGATGTCAGAAGCATCCACCTCTACAATGAAGGGTCGTCGGGGATCTGGGTGGCATAAGCATGGCTCTTGAAGAAATGCCTCTTTAAGTTCCTGAAAGGCGGTCACGGCTTCTGGGGATCAGTGAGATGGATTGGCTCCCTTTCGAGTCATGGCAGTAAGAGGCGCGGTCAACATAGAATAATGGTGAATGAATGATCTATAGTAGTTAGTGAACCCTGAGAATCTTCGCATAGCCTTAAGACCAGTGGGTTGTGGCCAGTCTCGGACACTCTTGGTTTTTTGCGGATCCATCTGGAACCCTTGGCTGGATACCACATAGCCTAAAAAGGGGACAGACTCCTAGTGAAAGGAGCATTTTTCCAATTTTGGCATATAAGTGGTTGTCTCTTAATCTTTGCAAAACGTTAACGACGTCCAGTTGATGGCTCTGGAGATCTTGAGAGAAGACCAGTATGTTGTCTAGGTATACGCACAGTATGTTGTCTAGGTATACGCACAATTAAACTCTGGAATTTGTTGCCAGAGGATGTGGTTAGTGCAGTTAGTATAGCTGTGTTTAAAAAAGGATTGGATAAGTTCTTGGAGGAGAAGTCCATTACCTGCTATTAATTAAGTTGACTTAGAAAATAACCACTACTATTACTAGCAACGGTAACATGGAATAGACTTAGTTTTTGGGTACTTGCCAGGTTCTTATGGCCTGGATTGGCCACTGTTGGAAACAGGATGCTGGGCTTGATGGACCCTTGGTCTGACCCAGTATGGCATGTTCTTATGTTCTTATACTTCTGTACAGCTGTAAAGCATGTCCCTGAAGATTTCATTCATCATGTTTTGAAAAACGGCCAGGGCATTGCAAATGCCAAAGAGCATGACTAAATATTAAAAATGGCCGTCACGGGTATTAAATGCAGTCTTCCATTCATCACCCTGGCGTATCCGGACCAAGTTGTATGCCCCTCTGAGATCCTGTTTAGTGAATATTTTGGCCCCATGGAGCCTATCAAAGAGTTCAGAGATCAATGGCAATGGGTAGCGGTCCTTCATAGTGATCTCATTTAAGCCGTGGTAGTCTATGCATGGGTGAAGGGATCTGTCCTTCTTTCCCACAAAAAAGAACCCGGCTCTAGCAGGAGACTTAGAAGGCCGAATGAAGCCCTTCGCCAAGTTCTCTTGAATATAATCGGACATTGCCTTGGTCTCCGTCAGAGAAAGTGGGTACACCCTTCCTCTGGGAGATTTGGTGGTGGGTAATAAGTATATGGCGCAGTCAAAAGATCGGTGAGGTGGTAAAGTGTCCGCCGCTTTCTTAGAGAATACGTCTTGATAAGAGGAGTACTGCAGAGGTAGACCCAGAAGAGATGTGGTGGTGGTCAGGCAAGGCATAGGAGTCACAGCCTCTAGGCACTTTCCATGGCAGGAATTGCCCCATTGGGACAGTTGCAGGGTGCTCCAATCGAATTGGGGTGTATGCATTTGTAACCATGGCAGTCCGAGTACTACAAGGTGTATTGCCTTATCTAAGACCAAGAAGGAAATGGTCTCAATGTGCAGAGATCCAGTGCGGAGTCGGATAGGTTGAGTGGAATAGATGACTTCGCCAGGTAATGGCTCGCCATGAATTGATGACAATAGCAGAGGTGTTGGTGTCCGAACGGTGGGGATTCGTAGGTGCTCCACAAGTTGTCTGAGTATAAAGTTCCCACCGGTGCCGGAGTCCACCAGGGCTAAAGTGTGGAATTCAAGGGTATCCAAGTTAATGGAGACTGGAAGTGTCAATGGAGGAGATGGAGAGGTGAGACTTAGGAAGAGTCCCCCGGCAGATCCTAGGTCTGAGAGTTTCCCAGGCAGATAGGACAAGAGGGCACAGCATGCCCTGGCTGACTGCAGTACATACAGAGGCCTAATCTTTGCCGGTAACGTCTCTCTTTAGCAGATAGGTGACTACGGCCTATTTGCATGGGTTCTTCTTCCTCGATACTGGGGGTGGGAGTAGTCTGGGTGACCGGTGTTGGACGAGAGCGCGGGACCCCCGAGGACATCTCCTTGGGCCCCTTAGTTTCCTGGGATCACTCACACAGGCGACAGTCAATGCGACCAGTGAGGTCGATGAGAGAGTCCAGAATCTCGGGGAGCTCACGTGCAGCTAATTCATCTTTGATGCGTGAATTGAGACCTTCCAGGATTATAGCACGTAGGCAACCCAGATCCCAATGTAATTCCGAGGACAGAGTTTTAAACTCAATCACATACTCAGTCAAAGGTCTGGTACCTTGTTGTAGATGCAGGAGTGAAGATCCAGCGAAGGTCTTGCGAGCGGGGTCGTCAAATACAGAATGAAATAAAGCAAGGAAACCTGTCATATCATTGAGAATTGGATCCATTCACTCCAAAAGGGGTGATGCCCAGGCCAGGGCTTTCCCGTCCAAAAGAGACAAGATGTACGTAGTTTTGGACACTACGTCCAGAAAGTAGGTAGGTTGCAGCGAAAAGTGCATGCAGCATTAATTCAGAAAGCCCCTACATAACACGGGATCACCTGTAAAACAAGTAGGTGCTGATAAGGGTACAGAGAGCCATATAGGGAGCGCATGTGAAGTGGCAGTGGGCTTGACAGGCATCAAGGCAGAGTCCAGCCGAGCGCTTAACTGATTGATGGCGTAAGCCAAAGTCTCTAATACCTTTTTTGCTCTGAGATCCATTGGGCCAGGCCAGGGATGGCCTGGATGGCTGAGACCTGAGCCGGGTCCATGGAGTTAGCAATCTGTTATGACGTGTAAGAATGTGAACCCTGGGCCGAGGTGAGAGGTGTCTCCGCCCACAGGGAGGAGCCCTGTGAGCCTCACCGTCGGTAGGAGCGGTCTCAGTGGTGTCAGATACAGCTGTGGAATAGAGTATTAAAAGAGGAGAAAGGCACAGCCTGCGGAGCAGGAGGTGCAGTATAAGTAAAGTTCTGAGCAGGGGGTATACCCAAGGGTGATACCTCCGATGTGAAGATCAGATAGTGGCCCGCAGAGCGGGGTACGCCAGGAAGTCTCTCAGAGGTGTAGAAATACCTCAGACATGTAGATCCGATAGTGGCCCGCGGAGCGGGGTACGCTGGAGAGGTGTCTCAGAATGGTAATGAGATGGTAGTCCAAAGTGCAGGAACCCCAATGAGGATCCTGTAGCGGTGGTGCGGTAGTGATCTGTAGCGCAGGGTATACCGGAGTGGTGATGCGGTAGTGGCCCGAGGCACGGGGTACACCGAAGGGGATCCCACAATAAGGCTTGGTATAGTTGAAGTCCGTAGTAGAAAGGTATTCACAGGAGGAGGTTCCAGGAGAGGTCTCGGGGAGCGGGACAGATAGAAGCCCAAGGCAAGAAGGCCCTCCGAGGAGCGGAGACGGAGCCAGAGACAAGGAAGGGTCCCCAAGGAGCGGAGCCAGAGACGAGGAAGGGCCCCCGAGGAGCGGGTACCCAGAGCGTCTCACGCCAGGTGTAGAGTCTGGAACTGGAAGTCCAAGGATGGAGCGGAATTCAGCAACGAGGGAACTCCTTGCTAACTCGTCAAACTGAAGGGCCAGCCAGTACAGCCGATGGATGACGTCATCCAGAGCAGACGCCCCTGAGGTTCCCGCCATGATGTGTACAAATGTGGCCCGTGCACACGCGCGACTAGGTAATTCCTGAAACAAGATGGCGGTCGGCAGCGCCCACGCCAACCCAGGAACGCCAGGCTGGTCGGCGGAGGCCGCCATTCTTCCAAGAGATGACAAGGCAGCAAAGAAAGAGGTGAGCATAAGTGGTTGCAGCCGTCTGCGACCGATGGGCGTAACAATCCCTTCTTCGGTGAATACTGAAACAAAGTATTTGTTCCCCATTTCCATGTTTTTCTTATCATCCTTCATGCATCCTTTTTTCCCTTCAGTCTTACAATTCCTCTTTTCACTGAAATGCAGTAGAAAGAAACCCAGCATCTCTACTTCTGCAAGACACTCCATGTGCAGATCAGAACTAGGAAATTTCTCCTCTTGACTTACCAAAAAAAAAAAACCCAAAACCAACATATTCAATGACCCAGACTTCTGCTATCAGCCACTTTGTAAAGTAACACAAGTCACTTCACGCTCTATTGCCTCAGGTACAAACTTAGGGCCTAATTTATTAAGCCTTTTTTTTTTCCATTCTGTGTCTATGGGAAAAATGCTTCCTAAATCAGGCCCTTAGATTGTAAGCCCTTTGGGGACAAGAAGATAGTGACAATATCTGAATGTAACTTGCCTTGAACTAAATAAATAAAATAAAACAAAACCCTACAAAAAACATTCTGTGGTTATGTGGCAAACCTGCCATACCATAACATCACTAACTCCCAGGAGTCAAACAGCAACGACTCTACCTGTGAAAAGGCAGCACTGCAAATATTGTATAGGCCCTAGAACACCAATGCAGCTTCTTTTGGGAGGTGCAGTTTGAAAAATATAACAAGCTCAACTGCTATCTATTCCTACATTTATTTATTTATTTTTAACTTTTATATACCGGAATTCCTGTATGCAATACAAATCAATCCGGTTTACAAGTAACGAAAAGGTTGCCCTGGTCTTGGGGTTAGACCGGGGTTTTTTTTACATGGAACACAGAACAATAACTAATCAACCATTGAACATTATTTCAGGGAATATTGAAAGTAACAATAAAATTTAACAAATTTAACAAATGTAAACATAATAACATAATAACAAATAAACTTATTCGTGTATTGAATAGTATGTGTGTGTTCACCTTTTTACAAGGAACTTTAGTAGCGTAAATGGTCTGCAGTAAGCGGTAATATAAAGGTGAATATTGAATGTTAAATAGACATGCGAGTAAGCAAGGACGGGTATGCAATTAAGTGACAAGGTGTTAGAGACACCCTGCAAAGGTTGGATCTGAAAGTCAGGAGGAGGTGCCTAGTTACAATCTGGGAGTTGGAACGCTTGCCTGAAGAGCCAGGTTTTTAATCCTTTTTTGAACTCTGGTAGATTGGGTTCGAGTCGTAGGTCTGGAGGTAGCGCATTCCAATGGTTTGGTCCTGCCGTGGAAAGTGCTCTTTTTCTTAGTGTTGATTTGGCAGGAGCTGCGACTAATGTGCCTTTGTAGGCGCTTCTGATGGGTCTGGCAGATAAGTGTGGACGAAGTTGGGTTTGTAGAGATATAGGTGCGACGTTATGAATTGCTTTATGAATGAAACATATGAATTGCTTTATGAATGAAACATAGAACATATAGCAGAATACCTCACCTCGGTCACACACGCAGAACTCAACAAATTAGAAATACGGTATGCAGACAAAAACTGAACTGGAAACACCAAGAAGCCAAACTCGATATACAATGTAACACTAGAGAAATAGAAACAAAATACACGTTCTTCACTACTGTGCAAAATTCAATGCTATAAGATGCACATCTCCCAAAACTGACAGTAAAGCAAAGATTTCCCACAAAAGAACAAGCAGGAAAAACTCTGTAATAATCCTGAGGGAAACATGAAAAACAGCAGCAAAATTCTTGGTATCCTGCCACCAGGCCAGAAACGTAATCTGACCAGGGACAAAACTGATCTTCACCAGATCCCGGGAATTGTCTGTATTCTTCTCTTCTCTACACTGTAATTTTTTTTTTTTTTTTACGACTTATGTATTACGCTGGCAACACATGTACAATTTTCCTGCCAATAAAGTTTCTTGATATAGAGAATTAGTTGGGGGAAGGACAAAACCAAAGATAAAAAGACTTAATGGGAGATGCAGACAACATAGGGAGAACTTTATGAAAGGCAAAAATTAACAGAAAGTAATTTAGACAAGACACAGGGAGATCCCCACAAGATTCAAGCTCTGCGCACACACACACACACACACACACAGATCAAAATGAGAAACTGAGTGAAAGTTATAAAACAAGCAGGAGAGAGAGAGAGTGATGAACAGAACCCAGGAATTGTCTTTATTATTTCTCTTCTGTACTTTGTAATTCTTTCCTTTTAGCACTCTGTATTATTTTGGAAACATATGTACAGTTTGTCTTGCCAATAAAGTTTCTCGAATTTGAAAGAAAGCCTACAAACATGGAGAGAGAGAAAAGACAGGAGACGTGAAAAAAAGAGAGAAAGGGAGGCAGACTGAAAAGAAAGAACGCGAGGGAGAGAGAGAGGGAACGCGGAGCTGAGGGCAGAAACAGGGAAAAGAGCAAGGCAGGGGAAGCCCACCCACCGCTGCCATGTGACAGCCGCCGTCAGAGGCAGAGGCATCCATCTCCTGGGGAGGCTGTGAGCCAGGGAAAACTGGGAAGGGAGGGAGGGGGCTCGGCGCCTGCCGCAGAACCAGGAAGGGAAGGCAAACACATGCAGAGGAGGGAGGGAGGGCGAGCCAGCGCAGGAGCGGGCCAGTAAGTGAGGGCAAGAATCCCCCCCCACCCCAGCAGCATGGCAGAGCCCTCGGCTGCTGCCGCCTCCTCCCTCTCCTCGCCGATGAAGTGGGAGCCCGAGGAGCGGCAGCGGGGCCCGTGCTCCGGCTGCTAAGAGGAGGAGCCGCTCTGGCACTGGCACCAGGGGTGGGGGAAGGACTGGCGGCGCCCCCCGCTGGCTGCCAGGGCTTGTTGATAACCGTGGGGCGGAGGGCGAGGGCAGGCACTGCCGGCCCCGGACTTGCACCGAGGTCGCTCCTCTGACTCGCCATCCCCCCCCACACCACCACTGCTGCTTCTGCATCCTCCGGGAGCTGGCTCTGTTCCAAGGGACCCTCAAGGAAAGCAGGCGTGAGAAGGAAGGAAGACGGAGCGTGGCTGCTAAACAAGACAGCAGGAGAGATGAGAAACGTGCATCGACCTGGTGGACAGTGATGCACCTGGGGGAGCGACAGACAGACCTGGAGGACAGCCAGTCTGATTTGGAGGAGAGAGAAATACAGTGACCTGGAGGAAAGATCTTGAACTGGGGGGGGGGCCCTCTTCTTTTCCTCTCCCATGGACATGACCACAGGCCTTACTGCTGGTGAGTGCAGCTCGTCAAATACACACATCATTACTACACCAGGGCTTCTCAAACATGTTCTGGTGACCTCATGCCCTTTTGGGTTTTCAGGATATCCATGAAATAAATTTGCATATACAAGTGCTCCAGCATATACATATTTATAGTGGATTGCCTGAAAACCGGATTGGATAGATTTGGGAAGCCTTGTACAACATAGAAAGGCATACACACACACACATAGTATGCATGTGTGCACACACACATTCTCATATAATTGCACACACTTGTTTGCTGAATGGGGTTACGCTTTTAGGAACACATGGGTACCTGCTGCTAGAAAGCACTGGAGCACATGTGTATTGTATATGTTTATGGGAGCTTGGGAGGTGATGAAAGGAGATCATCTGCATGTGGCACTTTGGGGTGGAGGCAAGGCCTGAAGTAAAGGTCTTTGCTTCAGAAGCTGAGGAGTCTACTCCTATTGGAGACAGAAGTCCCTCTCCCTTTCCCCTCTGTCTGTTTTTCATATTCCCTTTATCTCTCTACACTTTTCCTTTGTTAGTCTCTTATTCATTCTGTCCCTAACTCCCTTCTTCTGTCTCTTTCTCTCCTTCCTTTATCCCTCTCACTTTCTCTTCCTCCCCGTATTTGTTTCACCCTTTCTGCTACTCTTATTTATCCCTCTTACTCTCTCCTCTCTCTCCATGGTCTTTGTATCTTACAAACAGCTCAACTTTCATTACTGTCACAACAGTTTCTGTATTTCTTGCCTTTATTTCTGATTTTTACCTTCCATCCATATGCAAAAATCTGGATTCAAGCCCCCTCTGAAAGCTTGGCAAAGGCTAGGGCATCCCAGTTGTTGGTGGGAGACTGCTGAGACCAAGGAAGAGCCAAAGACTTGATCATTTAGAGATACTAGAAAAACTTGAGATGTTCCATTATGGTCCAAAGCAAAATATAAAATCTTGCAGGGATATTTAAGAAGGCCATAAACAGATTTATGTGAGGGGCTGTTCAGGACTGGTAGAAACTTAGTAGTATAACTTCCAGTCAATGGAAGATATGCTCTACTTTAAAAATAATGAGAAATGTTTTTATAGTCTAAGTGGTCAGGCTAAGGAAATGGCTATCACTGGAATCAGCTGAGGCATCCTCTACAATGGCATGTACGTATAACCAAGGCATATTCTTCGAGACTTTCAAATTCTAAAAAGTATAAATAATACACACGAGTCAAACACGTTTCTGTGGATAGGAAGTTCTAGGTCATGATGTGAGGATGGAAGGAAGTAGATTCAGAAAAATAAATATTCACAAAAAATGTAGTGACAAAATGTATATGTTTCTGTTTAATTTATATATATCCTGTTTTCTGATAATTCAACCATTCAAAGTGGTGAACAACAGTAAAAAAAACAACAAACCCCCCCCCCCCACAAAACATTTTGAGAAATCAAAAACCAAAAATGAACAACATATAAAGCCAACTATAGAATAATATATTCATAGTCAACTTAAAAAATAGGTGAGAGAGAATCCCTAGTCTTCTGTAAAATAAATACTCCAATCAATCCCATGTCATTTGCTTACATCAGTCAGATATTTCCTAACCCAGTCCTATCCCAGTAAAAGGCTATACACATGATTACATGCAAAAGTTGGTCAATTAATACCCATTTGGCAATCTCCCCAAGGCAAAGTGTTCAATTTGATCATCACATCCTTGGGATCTTTACCCAGTGGGGCATTCAACTGGATGTCATCAGCATATAAATATGGCAGAAACCCAAAGGAGCGAACAGTCTTCCCCAGAGCACTCCATAAAATTGGAGAAAGAGAGGAACCCTGGAACACTGCACAACAGATGTTGCTAGCTGTGGATGGTGTGCCATTAGTCCATACCTGCTGTTGTTTATCACTTAGAAAGATAAAATCCAACTAGCAATCTTCCCGCACAAACCAAGAGACTCACATCTCTTTAGCAGCATCATATGATCTACAAATCAAAGGTAGTGGACCCTTCCCCTGCCCAATTAGTCTCCCACAACACATCATCCAACATGGAGACCAACAAGGTTTCCATGCTGTGACCCCCTCTGGAACTTGATTGGTAATCATCCAGTCCATGTAATTCTTCTAAAAAGAAGAAAAAAAGGCATTTTTTTCCATCATCAGCTTTTCTATAAGCTTTGCAAGAAAAGAGAAATTAGAAATTGGTTGATTGTTACTACAATGGATGAGGTCCAAAGTGGTTTTTTTTTAAGTTGAGGTAACAATTGATCACTTTAGCCAGGTTGGATATATCCTTTCACTCATGGAAGCATTAACAGTTTCTTTAGACCTCAGGAGAATATCATCTGGGAGTAGCTTCATACCCTTAGCTAGACAAGCATTCAGAGAGCAAAATGTGGGCCTAAGATGACCCAAAAAGGCCTTAAATTCTAATAGAGAAACAGGTTCAAAAGACAGCTTCTCTGCATTTCCCTCCAAAAGGTACCAACCACATATTTCTCATGAGCTTGCTTGTTTCTTAACTCAGCTCACAGGTCTGATCACAAAGGCCTGGCGCAGGCAAAGAAGATAGTGGTGGAGAAGAAAGAGGCTAATGCCTGGGATAGGCATAGGAGATCCTCAGCAGTGGACAATGAGGGATATAAACCCAGAGATAAAGCAAAGTTTGTAGTTCTGCAGCAGGAAGGGAGAATGGGCAGAGACTGGCTGGGCCTGAAGGTTGTTGTCTGCCGTTGTGATCTATATTTCTGCAAACATTAATAAGAACAGGGTCATATGAAAAGAAATATCAGAACTAGGAGGCCAGGACATTGGGAAAAAGACTGAGAACGATGGAAAAATGTTTAAATATAGATTGTTGTTTCTTTTCTTTCTCACTGCTTTCTTTCCCCTTTCCCCTTTTCAGTTTCTCCCTTCCCTCTTTCCTTCTTCATTAGAGGGCTGAGTTAAAAGGCATAGAAGGTCCTAGGCTTTAAGGCTAAATACTGAACCCACTTTTCAAGCAAGACCACCAATTGGCTCCCGAAGGGACAAGCAGTGCCATCTCTGGTTTTGCCCCATTGCATCCACAGTCATACAGTTCAAATTTCCTCTATAAGAAAGCAGAAGCAAGTGGGGTAAATGCAGGACCAGCTCAGCCTCTCCCTGATATTCCAACAATCCCAGCCCTAGCAATGCTATGGAGTTAGTAGCACCGTGAGAACTGCTTGTTATAAGCATGGTCACACTCATAGATTTGGAAGGCAAAAATCTTAAACCAGGACTCTTCTGAGAGCTTGAGAATAGTCATTCTTGTAGATAGGGAGCTTTCCTCTCACATGCTCATCTCGGGGATTGTTATTGGTAAGCAGGAGCAGCATTGTCTATCCTCATGTCCTAACCCTCTCTTCCTCTGCTTACCTTCTCCTGGGTCTGGCCCCCACACCCACGAATAAGCAGTGATGGATCCATCTGTCACACTCTGGCAGTTCCTGCTGCAGCTGCTGGAGGAGCAGAGCAATGAACACCTCATCTCCTGGACCTCCAACGACGGAGAGTTCAAGTTAGTGGACGCCGAAGAGGTGGCGCGGCTTTGGGGGCTGCGCAAGAACAAAACCAACATGAACTATGACAAGCTGAGCCGTGCCTTGCGCTACTATTACGATAAGGTGAGTGGGGCGGGGAGGGTGGAGATCTACGCTCTTCCCTGCAGTGCCATAAATGCCTCCTCCATTAAGCTTATTGCCACACCAAGACATGCACAGAAAACAGGCCTCGATCTCTGTCGCCAGGCTCATTCTCCACACCACCAAGCTCATCATCACCAGGTCTATCCCACAAGCTTCCATCACCTGGCCTGTCACCATCATTGAAAACAAAGCTGTTCATCTTATGAGTTAAAAATATGGGTTGTACCAGTGCTGACAACTTTAGGGAGTAGGCTTGCCCCATAATGGCTAGAGTAGAGGCATCAAGCACCACTATTTCACACAGGATGAGGGAAGCGAGTTGTACCATTACGTGCAGGTAAAGGGACTTATGGTGCATTATTATATATGAATTGATGCACTGTACCATTAGAGATCAGATAAGGGAGATAAGCTATAACATGATGCAAAAGAGAAGGTGAACTGTATTGATGGAGAATAGGAAAGGGATGTAGACCATACCATTATAACTGGGATGAAGGAGGCAGGTCGTATCATTTGGGAACAGGCAAGGGAGGTGGGCTGTAACATTGTAGAAAGGAAAAAAGAGGAGGGCTGTTCTATTACAGGTGGAATAAGGAAGGTGGGCTGTACCAATATTAAAAGTCAGGCTATTTAAGCAGACCGTGCTTTTCTATACTAACAAACCTGCTCCATCTGTCTTACAGAACATCATCAAAAAAGTTAGCGGCCAGAAGTTTGTTTACAAGTTTGTCTCCTACCCAGATCCTGTTGCCATGGAGACATTGAAAGAGGAGGGCAGGCGCCCTGAGGTCTCGACGGACCTCACTCAGGGCCCTAAGCCTGGAGAAGTTGCTACAGGACCCCCCAAGGCCCTCCGGAACAGCCCCAAGAGCAACCGCAATGAGTACATGCGTTCTGGTCTCTACTCCACCTTTACCATTCAATCGCTGCAAGCTCCGCCCCCGGCCAAGGCCAGAGGGCCCGAAACCACACTGCCTCAGGTTAGAGTTCAGAGTGCAGAGCCCCCAGCAGCAGAGGTCACAGGGCAAAGTGTGGAGGTCTTGCCCCTGGAAATCGGCCTACAGAGTCCAGAGGAAGAACTCCCTCTCCAGGTAAAAAAGTCTTTCCTTCCTTCTCTTTCTTACCTACTTTATCTTTCTTCCTTTTTCTTAAACAAAAATAAATCTCCCAACTATACCTGAACTTTATCATGGTTCAAAAATCTAGAGAAAGTGGCTCTTTTTCAGGTTGTCATTCCTCTTAACTGCACCAGTATAAGAATTATCCCAGGGTGGTGCTTCATAGGTGAAGAAGGGAGACACCAAAGAGGACCAGGTCATCAGGGACAGGCCAAGCCAGTCCTGGTTTTTCTCCTTAACCTTGTCCTGATAACCCAGAGCTACCTGGTTTCCCTAAACTAACTCCTAGTACATTTTAGGCAGAGATTGACACATAGCCCTCTAGCCCAGAACCGTCAAGTGACTCTCTTTGTGGATGGAGGTTGATAGTTCACTCCTGGTTTTGTTTGGTTTTACTCTTTTATTCACAAATGAATTTATTGCTTTTGAGCTGTAAGAAATACAAACTAAGAACAGTAACAAAACTAACAGGAGGCTGTCATTTTTACATAATGTTAGCTTCAGTCCTGGTTTTTGAGCTTACACCACAATGTATTGTGGGATTTCTAATCGTTGTTTTGTGTTAGTCCTCCCTGTCCCTAATCTCATATTATGACCCCTTGTTCTATGATTTCCCTGACTGCATTACATCCAAAGAGGCTGTGAAACTGGAGGGATTGTGTGAAGTAATGTTTGAGAAAACAGAAATTTGGTACAAACAGGAAAGGAAACCAAGGAAGGGATACAAACTGTTGAGAAAATGATCATAGATCGGATTTGCTATTTCCAATTGTCTATTCTATTTTCAAAAAAGTGTTCTTTTTTGTTTCCTAGATTATTGTGGCTCCACCTCCACCAAAGGTTAAAATTGAGTACACAGAGGAGGCATCACTAGCCAGCAGTGTGGATGGGGATGAGGAGCTACACACCCAGCAGGTCTTCCTGGCCTCATTGCCTGAGGTCAGAGTTCAGAATTCAGAGGAGGAAAAACAGGAAGTGCTGCACCAGGAAGTGATGTCAGCAGTAAAGGAGGAGGTCCTGGAGATGGTTGCCATGGAGACTCACATCCAGGAAGTGAGGCCGATGCTCCAGCAGGGGGCAGAGGAGGTGAAAGAAGAGGTCCCCACACCCACAGAGGTACCCCCTCAAAAGGGACGCAAGCCCAAGGATCTGGAGCTCCCATCTTCACCCAGTCTCCTGGGCCCAGGCATGAGTCAGGACAAGATTAATGCTACGGTCAACTCCCTGCTGGCACCAGGGAGCGGAGGCAGTGCCCTGACCCCCACCGTTATCACGTCTCACGCATTGGTGAGTGCAGGACATGGAGAGGCGTGTGGTCGTGTACATAGTTCATCCTATCATTCAGGCAGATTGTGAAGCAATCTCTCAGTTAGTCCTAGGGTTTCCATCTCATCCAAATCAACTGAAGATACTGATTTAGTCAGAAATTTCCCCCAATTTTTTGCTGGGAGATGTAATTCTGATTTGCCTAAGAAACATTAGACTACATCTCCATTCATGTAATGGATGGGTTAAGCTGCATAAGGTAGTGAACCTATCCAGTCCCTATCAATCTCTTTCTCAGAATCAATATGTATAAAGTATAATGAACCCTTTAGAAGATTAGGTCTATATAATATGTATCAACGTTTTCCGCATAGTCAGACAGTCAGACTCAGTCTATATAAAAATAACATCCCCTCTAGAAGATTTGGTCTCTCTAATGTTCAGCAACCCCTTTCTCTGTGCTTAGCTGACACCTTCTTTCTGTCCCCCAAATAAATTAACCAGGATATTTTGTCTCTCTTTCAGACTCCTGTGCTATTGACTCCAAACTCCTTGCCCCCTGCCATCCATTTCTGGAGCACCTTAAGCCCAATCGCCCCCCGCAGTCCGGCCAAGCTTTCTTTCCAGGTACGTCCCTTCCAACTGGCTATCGCTAATCTCTCCAGGGCAAGCATTTACAGCCTGAGCCGAAAGATAGTCTTCAGCAGAAGCTGCGACAGTATGTCAGTTTATGTCTGATAATCAACAGGTGTGTGTTTAAAGATTTAGTCCTATAGTTTGGAATCTGTGAGACCCTATAGCTTATGAATCTGGCAACTAAAGGAGAATCTTCTCTGGCTGGAATATTATAGTGATGTTATCAGTTTTCAGCTAGTTGACACCCTTTCCTTCTGGGCTAGAAGAAGACGGAATACTAATGTACCCCTTTGAAAGGTTCACTGAATATTCAGTCCTCACACTCGGGCCGATGCAGTATGGTGCCTCCTTATTAGCGTGGGCCCTGATTTGCATACAGAATCGCGTGCCCAGGAGAGTGGCCTGGGCGCGCGTCGGGAGAGCGGGTCCTCGCCTCGGAGTGCTGGCTCTCCCGTGCACTTTACTGCATCGGCCCGACTGATAGCTGTAAAGCAGGAATATAGCATGGCTGGTTGAAGAGCAGACTGGGGTGCAGGAAAAGATTTAAACATCTGGGGTAGATGTTTGAATGTGATCTAGCTCCCTAATTATGGAGACATTGTATATAAATCTTATCTCCTGCCTATTCATTGTGGATATCCCAAAAATCTGTCTTGAGAAACACTGCTATAGCTAAGCGGCTAACTTTAGGTGAATTTTTAACCACAAACTAGCTAGCTATAAAATGATGGCTCTCTGGTCTCTGAGCAGCTTGCTTAAAATCTACCCCATAGTGTGCATTCTTTATTCAAGAATGGTCATATTAAAAAATGTCTTTTTCCCATTTTGTATTTACTGAAAAAAAAATCTTCATTGAATTAAGCCTGAATAATGGACATATAAGAAACTGGATAAAAAGAAAAAAGACCTAGGAATAAGTGCAGCTGAGGAAGGACTTAGAGCCAAGATACAAGGAGGTTTATATTTGAAAGGATCTAGCTAGATACACATAGCTACAATAAAGAAATGGTTTATCATGTTCTCAAGATAGCATTGCCATCTAGTGGCAATAAATCAGTAAAACATTTTTTTTAAATTAGTATTAGTGCCTTACTTTTTATATAAAAGGTATAAGGGGTTCAGCACTGTAGAAGCTATTACATGTCTAAATAATGGGAAATATCAGGATTGGAGTGCATTGGCAGAACAGTGTGTGTGGGTCTCAAGGGGTGTTGGAGGGCAGGATTGAGGTGCATTGATAGAGCTGTGTGAGGGGATCTTGTTACTAGATAGCAGAGGATGCTTGGCAGGCGTGAGATGCATTAGTTTGGGATTTTAGTATAGGAATAGCCTGGGGTGCTGCAGGGCAGGTGTGAGGAAAAGGGTGGTCTCAGTACTAGAATAGTAGGGAATGCTGCTTAGCAGGAATGAGGTACATTGCAACTGTGTGTTGGAAGCTTCTCAGTGTGGCTTGATTTGCAGGGCAGAATCTCACTCAAAACAACTTTCTGTATTTCCACATGCTTTACTAGATATTATTCAATGTTACCCCTGTTTCTGCTGAACTGATTACGGTATATCATTATCATGTGCGGTTCATGCTAGTTACATCCACCTGCGCCTTAATAGTCAGGAAATATTCTTGTGTGCAGGCACCCAGATGCAAATTCAAGAGGAAAGACCACCCCAGAAAAATGTGCGAGTAGATCAAATCTGTTTTCACTTTTCAGTAGAAAATGGAATGCCAGTGAGGGTGGGTATGGAAGTTCACCCTCCGACCAAGGCCCTGAGCAACTCACTTCCTGGAGAGAGACTTTTGGGCCAGTCCTTCCTTTTGAACTCTTATGCCAGTGCATTGTGGGACTTGCGGTTCTTACTTCTGTAGGAGCTCAGCACTGCAGGTACTTTATAATGTATTAGGATCGGGGTGTGTCAGAAGCCACGACTGGTCCTAAAAGTTTCCTCCAGGAACTGGATCTCCTGGCAGGGCTGCAGAACCAACTGGCATGGACCAAACTGCTTCACAGAAGGAGCCTTAGATTGCATCCTGACCTAGAAATTCTTAGAAAACCTGCTCTGAAAATTAATGTGCCCTTTGTCTAAATTCTTATCATTGTTGTTTTTACTCCCCCTTCCACAGTTTCCTTCAAATGGCAATAACCAGGTGCACATTCCATCACTGAGTGTCGATGGACTCTCTACTCCTGTGGTACTCTCTCCAGGACCCCAGAAGCCATAAGCCATGCCATTATCTGCCTGTCTTTCTCCTCTCCATCTCTTTCAAGCCATGGTGAGATGTTTCCCACAAGGGGGAGCTCCGACAGCGTACTTCCCCCATCTCCCCCTCTGTTGGTGTGATCCCACTCGGAGACTGAGCAAGGGGGTGGAAATAAGGCATTGTTTGATTGTACCCCACACACACGCATATACACCAACAAAATAACAAGGATGATGTTTCCGAAAGATGGTTATCAACGGGGGAAAATGATGGCGGCTTCTCTTCTCTTGGGAGAAGTTTTATAGAAGACCAATACCATCGCAAATAAAATTGGTAACTTCTGTCTGAGCAAACGTTACTAGAAGATTATTATCATGGAGAAAAGAAACAACACGGTGGATTTTTTTTTTTCTTTGAGGAGAATGTTCTGGAAAACCATTACTGTGGGAAAAAAATATAGAGGCTTCTCTTCTCTTGAGGGGAAGCTTCAGGAAGACCATTACCTTGCAAAAGAAATATTGCTGTTTCTCTTCTCTAAGACGAAGTTGCCAGAAGACTATTACTGTGGAGACAAAAGCATTCGATGATAACATCATTTTGTTTTATGGATTTAAAAGGGAAAAAAAAAAACTGGTCAGCGCTTGGAGGGGCCATGTAGACAATGGGGCATCCAGTAGGCTGGCTTATGGGAAGCAAACCAGAAAAATTGTGATACGCAGTGGTCATGTTGACCTTTGTACAAATGCACCCTAGGGTACAGCACAAAAAGGGTTTAGAGAATACTGAATCCTTTACTATTTTGGCACAGACAATACTAAATGTATAGAATCAGTATACCTCATTTATACTGACTTCATTTGAATACATTTTTTTAATTAATTCCATTGTTTAATGGAAACTTAGCCTGTAATGGCTCTATACTATATGTTGATCATATAAAACCATTGACTTTATAGGATAATGGTACTTACATAGAGTCAGTAAGAGAGTACACTAACGTAATCCTAGTGAAATAGGCTATTTTAAATCAAAATGTTAATAACAGGTGCCCATGGAAATGAAGGGGATTGAGCGAGGGCACGGGGAAGTGAATGGAAGGCCTGTCTGTATGTGTATTTGGGTAATTTGGACCTTGTAGTCGGGTCAGTGGATGGAGCGGAGGGCCTTGGTGCGATGTATACTGCCTGTGAAGCCGCCTGTGTGCTCTGATCAACTTGAGACAGGCAGAGAGCTCTGGGCTTGGCTTTCTGCCATAGTAGCAAAGGGATTTTGGCTTCCATGTGGCCTAGCCATCAGACCTACCTAAAAGGTAGAGGAATAGCCTAGTGGCTAGAGCATTAGGCTAAGGACCAAGGAAGCCAGTGTTCAGATCCTGCTTCTCCCACAGATTCTCTTTGCAAGCTTGGGCAAGTCAATTAGCCCACTGTTGCCTCAGGTACAACTTACTCTTGGGCAGGAAAACAACTACAGTACCTGAATTGTAAGTTGCTTTATCTCCAAATTTGGAAAAGGCGAACAATAAAATCCAAATCCAAAGCGGGTTTAGATGCAGCCTAGAGAAATCTTAGCAACTTAACATCCAGCACTTGCCATCACACTTCCCCTCTCCCCCCCCCCCCACACTTTTAATTAAAAGTCATCATCTCTGTTGCTCATGCTCCTGAGCACTTCTAGACACGCTTGCTCTCTGTCTAAGTCTTTTGCTGATTCCTGTTGCTGAAGGATTCAATGACTGGAGCTCCTCCTTTACTCAGGACTACAGTACTCTGGCCTGCCACCATCTTCTGGGCTTCCCTGACTTTGGATTCTCCCTGTCTTTTGTAGGCCTTAGGAGGTGGTATGGCGGAAGCTCTGCCCAGGGACATCCTTTTCTGTCCTTCTGTCTTTCTCTTGTTTAGCTTTATTTGACCATGCTTGTCTTTTGACCCGGGATTATGTGGACACCTGTTTTCCCTGGCTCTCTGTTGCTCCCACATCCATACGCCTAGTTCCATTATGCAGAATATGTACCTTATCATACTTCCATTAAACACATTTCTTATTAATTGACTGCATATTAAAAAAACAGGTTCAAAGGGTGCACGATAAAAGTTGGATCACAAGTATAAAAAATCAGTAGTACTAGTTTTCAATCAGTAATTATTCACGGGGTGTTTACAAAAGGACGCTCTAGTTTTAATTGCTATTTCTTGACATAAGTTCCTTATGGCATTGTTTCTGGTGTCACTGCTGAAATGAGGCACGAGAGTTTGTCTGCATAACGCCGCTTCCCCCAAGTAGTCGCTTCATTAAGCCAGATCAGTAGAGAACAAATAGCAGGCACATCAAAGCAGCATGTTTTTTAGGTAAGGGATTTTATCGAGTTATTAGTGTTGTTCGAGTGCAGCATTTTGTATTTGAAGGGATCACCAAGCAAATCAGCAATAAACAGGTTAGTGAACATGGTTCAGAGAAACTATGCTGTTAACAAGAAGACAGCAAGAACAGCAGAGAACATTACATGTGTGCAGGAAGCTTCATTCATAGTCTTGCAAATCTGTGAAATGGCTGTCTCAGTAACTTGGCATAAAACCAGTGTTGACTTTGGAATGTCAGAAAATTATTGCCTTATAAAATTCAAACAAAAGTTAGCTTGGAGAAGAGATGGTTGAGAGGGGATATGATAGCAGTCTATAAAACCATAAGGGGAATAGAATGGGTAAATGTAAGTTGGTTATTTACTCTTTCAAAAAATGCAAAAACATGACATTCCATGAAGTTAGCAAGAAGCACATTTAAAACAAATTAGAAAAAAATTGTTTTCACTTAACGCACAACTAAGCTCTGGAATAAATTGCCAGAGAATGTGGTTAAGGCAGTTAGTGTAGATGGATTTAAAGAAGGTTTGGACAAGCTCCTGGAGGAGAAGTCCATAAACTTGTTATTATCCAAGTAGACTTACAGGTGAATTTTAAAAGGCCTACGTGCGCCAAAGCTGGGAGATACGTGCACAAGCCTGGCTGGCTCATGCCGCATGGATTTTAAAAAGCACGCGAGTATGCGCGTATCTCCTGGCACGTGCAAAAGACATTTTTTACAGAAAAGGGCCGCGGTGTGGGCGGGGCACGGGCGTTCCAGCTGAGTAACCTGAAGTGTGCCTGTAAGTATTTATGCGCACAAGCACGCGCTGGGGTCCCCTGCTCGGTAACTTCACTTCTGCTATAGATGGCATGTATGTTTTAAAATAAAGAAAAATCAGCGATCATGGGCTTTGAAGGGTCGGGGGCTAATAGGATAAAAGGGGGGGGGTTAGGAAATTGGAAGCCTTTATCTGGGCAAACCGGGAACGGACTGGGGAAACTGGTAATTGCGTCGACACGCAATATCTAATAAAATCCCCCCCAATTACATGGTGGAGCCGGCGTGTGTGTGCACAAACGCACATCCATACAAAATGCGTGCACATGTACGTGCGTACAGCTGATTTTACATCATATGCACTTATGAAAGGGCCGTGTCCATTTACGTGAGCCGCTATACATACGACCTGTACACCTGTGCAGCTGTTTAAAACTTGTCTTAAGGAATAGCCACTACTTGTCACTGCACGGTAGCAGCACGGGATCTGTTTACTGCTTGGGATCTTGCCAAGTAGTTGTGACATGGATTGGCCAATGTTGGAAACAGGATCCTGGGCTGATGAACCCCCCGGGGCTGATGGACCCTTGGTCTGACCCAGTATGGCAAATTCTTATATTCTTAGTGTCATGGACAAGTGACGCAACATTTGTGGTCCATTCCGGTAAATTCTGGTAGACAGTCCATCTGCAGTTACGGAAAACTTTGGTTTACATATGCGAACAGTTTTGGCTGCCAAGAGACCACGTTTTCGAAAATGTTGGTGTGACTTAAATTTCTCAATTCTTTTCTTATTTTGTGACACCAGAAGCAATGTTGTAAGTAACAGGCTTCATAAAATATAAGCAATTAAAACTAGTTCATCTTTTTATGAACACCCTGTGTATAGGCAGCATTATCCTATAAGGTCACTAGCTCTTATTATCAGTATAGATTATATGGTCATTGTACTCTTTAAGTCTGCATTTAACACTAGAATTAATTTTAAAAGGAATTAAAATAAATAACCAATGTAAAGAAATATACTGCTTCTAAATAGGTAGTATTCTGTGTGCCAAAATAGTCCTGAATTAATCATATTTCTGGTATACAGTATCATCCCATTTACTAGTATGTTTCCATACTGTATCTATAGTATGTTTTGAAAAGGCAATTTTTCTCATGTGTGGGATTGGGGTCAGCCAGCTTCCCATTGCCCCACCCTTAGTCTTGTCCCCAGAGCCTTCTGGGAGCTGGACCTCCCTTAATTAAAGTTGGCCTTCCCTTTTTATTAGGGGAAATGGGTCTCTTTATTTTTGTACCTTAAAAAATAACTTTATTGGAAGGGAATGATGTTAATAAAAATCATCTTCCCTCCTTTGCTTGGTGCCTAGCGGGTTAAAACCCTGGCCCTTAGAAAATCCCCCATCTCTCCTGCATCTCCAGAGTCTCTCTCTCCACTTATCCGGAAAGTTCCGGAACTTGCTTTATTTAAGGAGAGATTTTCTTTTGGAAAGGAGATTGGGGAAGGGACTGGACTGAGCAGGGGTCTCTTTTCTGGTCATACTAGCTTTGGAAACTTATCCTGAGAGAAAAAAATGCATGAGGAGGGAGGAAGGGAGGGAGAGGTGACAAGGGTTTCTGGAGGAAGACTTTAAGACATTTCTGGCCTTTATTTTTACTCATGTTACAGTGTTTTTTTGTGGTATTTGTATTCCCTGTCCTTTTAATGAAATAAGGAAGGGGGGAAGTCAGAAAACCAGGACTGGCTTAAATTCTGTCCTCCAGAAACAAGGTCCCAGGGTTGCTCTGTAAAGGCCCACAGTTGATTTCTGAATGCACACACACACATTCGTTCTCTCACATATATGGACATACTCACACGTCCATGCACATGCATACAGAAAAGTGAGGAGCGCAGAGGGGAACTTTTCCAGCAAAGCTCCAGCTTCACAGGAAGCCAAGAATTAGCTAAGGGCTTCCTTCCTACCCACCAGCTATCAAGAATCCATTCTACGGATTGGAAAATGGGTTTGACTTGAATGGGGTACTCAAATAATGAAACCCTTTGTTGTCCTTGTCCCCCACCTCTCAGTATGTCCAGTTTGTCTCTCTTCAGACAGTAGGAAGAGATAGTCCATGGATGGGGTGTGTAAATCCAGCTATTATGGAATTTCTAAGCACTTTTGACCCTTATTGCTTGCTACTGAGGGTCTCTCTATTTTTTGGCCTAATCATGGGCCAAGCCTCTCCTTCTTCTCAAATGCTCCAGGGTTGGTTGATGTTCCAGAGAATATTTTTTTTCACAAGGGGGTCTCTTCTGGGACTATAACAAATGTTCAGCACCATGGATCATCATAAAATGACTTGAGTTCAAAACTGACACAGATCATCATGAAATGATGGATAAAGTGATTTGACAAGTTTCAAAACCAAAATTGGCTTCCATAGACTGTCATAAAATGACTGCCAAAGTTCAAAACAAAATGGTTGCCATAGTTCACAAAGTGACTGACAAGACAACGGCTATTGTGGTGATGATCTGGGAGGGTTTTGTTTTACTTTTTTTGCTTTGGAGTCCCACAAGAGATCATTGAGCAACCTGGATCCAGTCTGGAATGCCACCCTAGGGAAGAAGCTGATAAGGCATCATTTGTATTTTCACTGATGGTGGGCAGTTTGATGGCACGTCCGCTGGTTCTCCAGTTGATTTGTTAATGTAAAAAAAAAAAAGAAAAAAAAAAGTGCCATGAATAAGATCTGGGTTACCACAGCGTGCACCGTCAGCCAAATCTCCTCATTTACTACTATGAAGCCACCATGAGGTCTTAGCTTATGTCTTGCTCAGGCACCACTGAGCTTCTCAAGGAACAGGTCTCAACTTTGAATTTATAGGTATAAAAAGAAGAGAAAATGCCAGAGGCTAGGATGAAAAACCACCTGAGGACAAGCAGATCTATAAACAGATGGGACTTTGAGCTCCTTGGAAAACCCTGCAGTGTTTGCTAGTAAGTCTGCTTGTAAGGGAAGATTTTTTTTTTTTTTTTAGGGTTGTGTATGATGACAGGAAATGCTAAAAACTGGCAGATCCTCATCTCTTTCTCCCTCATTCCTCTTTAGAAGAACTCTAGGAGTCAATTTCAGGGATCAAATACAAAGAGTTGTAGAACATTCCCTATGCTGATCGGTATTTCCACATTTTCCAGTATTACCTGTTACACGGTCCCTCTGTTTCACATCTGATGTCCCTGCTCCCAGATTGTCACCCTGTTGACCAATACATCTATCCCTGTGCTACCTACTCAGCCCTTCTCTTACTGTTGTCCCAGGTTGGCTTTGCTATGTCCTAGTTTTTGAAAGTTGGATTTTCTTAGCCATCAATATCTTTGCTTTAAATATGTAGACATATTCCACCTGGCCTTCTGAAAATTGCTTTTATTGGGATGGAGGAGATCTTGTTCCTGTGCCAAAAAAATGTTGATTATTTTATGCAGCTTACTTCACTGAGCATGCTTGGCCAGTCTATGATGTCATTTCCTGGTTGCCAAGGACTGAGGCCTAACCCTGATGAAGACAATCGTGACTAAACCTCTTTCTTTCTTTTCCAAAGCAACACTCAGGAATTTATTCTTTATCAAATGACGTCTGGATTGAGCGTGGGCCGCAGAGGATCTTGTATTTTTGTGCTGTGGGGAAGGGTTGTCTCTGTTATTGGCAGGGAGAGCTGTTTTTTTTTGAACATGTGATTTCTAAGTTACCTGTTAAGGCCTTCAGTAAGATTAATTATCCACTGCCGCCTCCTGAGCAGATTTTGGAGGCGTTCCAAACTCAAAAGAACTCTACAGGTTCCTGTATGAGCACTGCTTTAGAGCTGTTGCAAACATGTGTGACATGCATGACCTGCTCTATGGTGTATATTGGGCCAGCATTCTAGAAAGAAAAGGGATTAGGTGATGTGAAGATGGGAGGGGGAGGGAGTGATCAACCTCTCCCAATCTCTATAGCAACACCAAATTTCAGGGGTAAGCATAGGGTTCTAGGTCATCAGGTGCTGGCAGTACGACAACTCATACTTTTGTCTTTTTTTTTTTTAATGCATATTGAATTCTATCCAATAGCATTGTGAAATTTGTAATTTGCCAGCCTTGGCTTAACCCAGCTTTCTAAATGAGCCCAGGACTCTCTATTTAAACTCCTGTGAACCTAATGAATTCTGGTATTCGCAGGCTTACATATCTCCATTTAAAAAAACAGGATAAGTCCCAGAATGCACTGGGATGAGACCTGTCAAATCACAAGAGAGTCTCTAAAGCAGCAGACTGCCAGGAATACCCCATTAAACACCAGTGTTCTCATGTTAGTCTTTTGCTGCCACTTATCGCTGCTTCCTGGATTCTGACAGTACAAGGACAGGAACATTCAGTAAGAACTTATATTTTCCTGCTGCCTTTCTATTGCTTTTCAGCACTGCTCCCTAGAGTGCAGGTTCTGACTCTTGCATATTTTTGGTGCCTTGCAAATCGTTGACTTCTATGTGAGAGGAAGTTGAATAGTCTAATACAGGGGTGCTCAAACCGGTCCTATGGTCCCTAGTGAATATGAGAAATATTTGCATACACAGGAGGTGTAGTGCATGCAAATCTCATGCATATTCATTAGGGATATCCTGAAAACCTGATTGGTGGGGGGCATAGGACCAGTTTGAGCACCCCTGGTCTATTAGACTGAAAGCTTTGAGCAGTCAGATAGGACAGCCTATGCCTGAGTACTAGGTGCCAAATAGTAAGTCTGCCACTAGTGGAAACGTTTTACCAGTTATGGCTGTGTTTGGATACTGGTCTGTGACTCTCAGCTCAGATCTACCCACTTTACTGGTTGCCCATCATGTTTTTTTTACATAATTACTGCAGTGCTAATAGATAAAGCTGATGATGTGTTCTAGCTGTAGCTGCTCCAGACAACGTTCATCTGTTGTGGTTATATACATGTTTTTTATGCAGTTACCTCTGTATATTTAGCTCCCTTTATGGCTCTGATTTCTGTTATGATTTTATTGCATTGTAATAGTTTTTGGGGCGGGGAGGAGAGGCTCTGTGCGGTGTCAGCTCTCTTCAGGTCTCCTCCAGCTGTAAATGGGCACTATCACAAACGATGCAGGCAGGATATGAGCAATAAACGCAGGGCAGCAAGCCGTGATCCGATTATAAATGTCTTTTGTGACATCACAGATGACATGGACTAATGGGATCTGCAGGGAGTGGTGCATGAGGCAATCTGATCCTTTTTTGCCAACATGGCTGCTGCCTCATGGGTAAGAGATTACAGCATTTCAAATTGAATACTTTCATAATTTAAATCTTTTTAATTGATAGAGGCATGAGCTTGACAACTTTGACTGGAGTACTTTTGAAGCACCAATTTCATAAGATGTCAAGGCTCCAGATTTCTTTTAGAGGATTCTGAAGTACATCCCAGGTGTATTGTGCGTAAGTTCACCCAAAGACTCCATGTCCTCCAGGACATGGTAATTCAGTCTTGGTTTTGCCCCATTATGGCATTGCATGAGCTTGTACTTCTGCTGTTTCTAAGAACAGGAACTACATCTGCAAGAATGGATCAGTTTATTTTAACCCCAATTGTGAGATGAAAGGGCAGAATGCCTTCAGCACCCAGGAAGTGTGTCAGAACCTTTTGTCTGAGATTTTGAAAGGCACTTATTGCACTGCTAAAGCATTGTTGGACCAAAGAAAAAATACATTTTGTCCCCAGCGTTAAAATGTTAATTTTTAACCAGTTTATTTTCTTTATGGTACTGAATTGAGTTGAAATCCCGGTAAGACCAGTGCACACTGAGATGTCACTAGGCATTGCCAGAGCTTGCCTCCTTCCCTCCACTATTGACTGGTGTCTTGCAATGCGTCTGATTAAGTATTGAAGGTTGCCCATGCCTGGTCATGTGATGCAGTCTGGCCAATTTAATGCTGGGAATTTTTCTCAGCCATTTTATACAAAGAGTTGGGAATCCAATCAAATGCTGCCCTTCCTCAGTGTGGCTCAGAAGTAGTGAAGATCTTTCCAGAGGTGTGTGGGTGGAAAGCTATTATTTTTCCCACTGTTTCATGAAAGCTGCCCTTTATCTGTTGCACTTTACAGGAGAAAATCACAGACCATTGTGCTACCACTCTTGACTAACTCTTGCATTTTATATTTTACAATTCCACACACCTTTTTTTGTAATAAAAGGTGTGAGCCCTTAATTGTGAGAAGATCTGTGTGGCAACTCTCCTGTGAATTGCAGAGCACTGTCACATCACTCCTGTGAATCACAGGCCATGGTGGCATAGGTCCTGAAAATAGCAGGGCCATGGCACCCTTAACGCGTGTGAATTATGGTACTTTGTCATGCTGGGGGCTTCAAGCCCATTCCAGCAGTCACTCAGACCTTACCACATCATAACATTAGTCTCTTATTCTATAAGCATCCTGAGCCACAGCTTGGCCTAATCTCTGGAAACATTTTGGCCCACTGCATTTTTTTTTTCCTCCCAAAATATTTGGGCTGGTTTAGGTATTCAGAGATTTCTGCTTGTTCATAATACTTTGCCCACTGCTGAATCCTGCAGACCAGAGGCTGGAGTGATGAGATGTTTCATGACTGGCTTAGCTGCACTACGATTATTTTTCATGCATGGGTACAGTCTGAGGCAGGGTCAGCCCTGTGCTAATTTCCTTAAGGAACCTCGAGGAGTTTTATAGCCATATTGGAGAAGCAGACTGTATGGAAGTGTCACAGTTGGGGACTACACTCTCCCTGTGTTAAAATGCAGTTGTTCGCATTCCAAAAAAGGTGTTGTGGACGTCAACAGTATTTCCCAGATTTAGTTTGGCGATGGGGGCAGCTTGCTGTGGGAAGATGGGAGTCCCCTCCTCTTTGCCTGCCTGTGAGTTTTAGGAAAACTTTCAGCATCTGCCACCAGCATGCCGACCTGGGGTAGCCTCTTTCACCATGTCTGCCAGTCAACTTTCTTTCTACCCAGCGGCAACATAGTCTAAGCTTCTGAGGCTATTTTCAGCAGTTGGAGGTTTCGATGCACTCTCCGATTTTGGGGATTTTTTTTATTAATGATAAACAGATATCTATATCTCTATATAGATAAATATATTATATATATATATATATATATATTGACTGCTGTGAATTTATACATTGTAAATATATTTTTTAAAAAAGCAAACTTTTTTTGTCTCTTTTGTGAATTTGGTTACTGGTTTTAATGACCAAGCAAGCTTCAGAAAAGAGGGATATGCTTAATTGTTGTCTTCTCCATGATTTAAGTCATGATTCCTAAACTTCAAAGATTGCTGGCAGTAGGATGTCCTTGGAGTGTCAAGAGCTGCAGTCCCAGGGTGACTGTTGAGCAAATGGTAGGACAACCAGGCCTAAAATATCAAAGATAAATAGCCAGTGTACTATTTTTAAAGACTGGTTCTGAGAATGGGGTCGCTGTATATTGTGTTTATAAAAGCTTATAACCCGCTTCTTCCTAGCTGGTGTTCAAGGCAGGGAACAAAAGTAACAAAGGTAACTGCTAAAAAAAGCACACCCCAAAATAAAAATAAAATAATAACTTACAGAGTATGAGAAAGCTAAGCCAGCTTTCAGTTGGGGGAGTGACATATTTATTTAGGTAAAAGCCTTCAAGCCAGCTAAGTTTCCTCCTTAGGCACTGAACATCTCACCAGCTGTGCCGGAAAAGTGGTGAGTTCCAGAGCCCGCACTTCCAGCGCTGTCCAGGAGATGTCAGCAGCGGTCTCCATATCAACTGGATTGAGCTTGTATGTGGTGACTTGCTATTTGTAGGGCTGATCTTCAAACTCCCAACACATTCTTCAAGCAAAAATCATCCAATTGATGTGTGGGCAAAATATTGTGGTTGCAGTGTTTTTGCAGTTGAACATGTAGATAGAAGGGTCAATAAACAAGCTATAGGTGAGACCTTTTTATTGAGTTGGTTCAATAAAAAAAAAAAAGTCTCACCTACCTATTGTTTATCGACCCTTATTTCTACCAGTAGATTCTTAGAACCCTGCCTCGAGCAGGCAAGATAAGCTTCTGGATTCCCAAAATGGGAGAAAACAAACAAAACATACAAATACTTTTCTCATCCTTGAGAGAATATATTTCGGATGAAAGTACACGATATTCCCAGTTTGGAAGAGGCTGATCTCACTCTAGAAACCTGGGAGGCACTTTCCATCCCCAGTACTGTCTGCATGAATGTTTCTCCAAAATAGTAATCCTGTCAAATGTGCAGGACTGTGGGACATGAAAGATCAAAATAATAAGGTGGGAGGGAGTGCGTGGGCACAGATGGGGGTCTCGTCCCAAGCTGCTTCTTATGTTCATGAGCGCAGTATTATAGCCTTCTTTCTCCCTGGCATACTCCTCCCCACAGTAGGAACATTAGAAGGACTGATTATTTTAAATTGGGAATATAAATCTAAATAATCCCTGGCATTACCTAAAGTAGGAAGCTGTGATTTGGGTGAAAACTGGGTCTTCCTTTTTCTTATTTTTCTTTTACATTTTCAAAGTGGCAGTGCAATAGCAGGGAGCACATTTCTGATGTTTACCATTGCTTAGGCAATTTGTCATATTTCTAACAAAAACAGGTTGGGGGGGGGGGGGGGTTGTGTGTGGCCTCCCTTTATTTTTCCGGCAACACTGTGGCCCTGTCCCTTTCCAGGCATCTAAAATTCCTTGGAACTACGAGCCATGGATTGAGTGAGGGCAGAAGAAAGGGTCTGAATAAGTCCCTATCATCTCCACCTCTTCCCATGAGAAAACCAGCCGCGCTAAGGAAAAATGACTATTTTATGATACATATAGGTTGTTCCAAGCAAGAATATCATGAAGATTTCCCCCCCTGGGGATAGGTTTTCTGTTCTCATTTTCTTTCAGGCTGGAGGAGATAATTTAAGCAATAATCCCCGATGTGTTCTCTCTCATCAGCTGAGTTGGTGCAGCGTGGGCATTACAGCAGGGCAATCCTTTCTGCTTCAGCCAATCAGATTGTTGCATACTCTGTTTCGGTCCTATAATAACGTAGCAGTTGTCAGCAGACAAGAAGCTCTTGGCCCATCTAGTCTGCTTAGTTAGCCAGCCCCCCACAAACTCACACAGAACCTGCTCGATCATCATCAGATCCCAATGCAGGTGTCAATACTGCTCAGTGAACTGAAGAATGAACTGGTAGGAAATTTTTTTTTTTTTAAATAAACCTGGGATGCGAACATAAGAAACGGTATATACTTTTTATTCAAAAATAGTGTGAAAATAAAAAAATACAACAAATAAATAGAGCTCATTAGGACAGAAAATAAAGGAGACTAGGGAATAAGATTACAAAAATGGACATGGCTAAGGGAGAGTGACAGGGCCAAAATCAGGCCAGGTAATATTTGTACATACTACCACTTTCAGAGCTTCCATACTGTAGTACGAGCCAGTCCTTGTTTTAGCCTACCCCCATTGCATTTATGGGCATGTAGTTTCTATTTTTTCATAGAGAAATTGGAACTACAGTGGGGCAAAACCAGGACAAGATCAATGCAGCCTTCAAGACTTGGAGCTATCTGGTAGTCTCCCTTCCAAGAGAACAGAGGGACAGAGTTCAACAGCAGAGCAACCAAACTGGCTCTATTTTTGCATGGTATGCTGGTCCAGCCTGGTTTGTGATTTTGCATAGAATGGGAGGCAAAATCAGGGCTGGATCAGCTTGTCCCTGAAAAAATTAAAATACTGTCAGTGAGTCTGTTCAATGTTGACATCAAGCCTGCACGACAAGCTCCTGAATCCTCATTTATTTTTATTTTGAAGATGAACGGTTCTGCCATCTTCTGTCAATACTCTTATGCCAGCACCACCAAAAAATTATATTTATCCAGTCTGATGCTCATTAGCAGCATGTTAAAGCCTCCTCACATCAGTGTCTTCCAAGCAATATTCCCAAGTCCTGGTCAACCATATTTCCGAGAAAATAACTTGGATTTTCCAAGTCCAAAAATATCTGTTCTGTCCCTGTTCTAAAGGCATTCTGTGTTACTGCAGGCAACGACCATCTTCTGCGATCCGACAAAGTACCAAAAGTTCCCAACTAGGCTAGGCAGCTCTGCAATGGTGGTCCAGTAAAAAGATACAAAATTAAATGGCTGCCACTGCTATTCTACAGGAAGTGATGTCACTACAGTCTATAGACCATATAGATTACACACTACAAAACATTTCCTGCAGTTGTTTCAGTTGCAAGGCAGTTCTGTTGAAAAGGTAACCCAAACAGTTCTTTTCTCCTGTACAGCTACAATTACCATACCATGGTCACTGAACTGGAACCATGATCAGAAACCAAAATCACAGGATTGTCATACGATGGTCAGCCAAGTGCAACCACAGTCAGAGTGGGTAGTGCTCTTCAGAAGCGAGGGGGAAGAAGGATAGAGTAGTTCTGACTCAGGAAGATTCCTCAGGGCTGCCAGATGTAGGTTTTGGAGGGTGTCGATCTGAAGGTCGGAAGGCATTGGAAAGGTGGGGGGTGCTGGTGGTTGCTCCAGGGCACAGTCCTTCTCCTTCTCACTCTCATTTTCCCACAGATTGATCAATGGTGGGTAGAGCTCATTGAGGGGGATAGATGATGTGTGCTGAACATATTTCTTTAGTGAGTGGTGGCAGCTCTTCTGCTTCAGCTGATGCCCCACATAGAGGACTAGCAGGACCATGCTGAGGGCAGCGAAGAGAGAGCCCAGCACTGCCACCAGTGCCATGCCTCCTACTTGTGACACCATCTCAACAGCTAAGGAGGCCTCCTTTGTGGTGATGTTCAGGCAGGACCTCTGGGCCACATTTGCCACTGAGGACACAGTAAGACAGATCTCGTATTTAGTAGCTGGCTGCAGGTGGGTGAGATTGTATTCTTTGATGTCCAGAGGCACCTTGGCCGTGTAGCTGATATGAGGATTGTGGATGCGCATTGTGGCTGATGACCATTGTGGGGAAGCAGAGCCAGGAAAGACTTTCCATTCCACCACTACAAAGTGTGACTGCACCTTTTTCGCCAGCACTACCAGAGCCAGGCCCTTCTCTTCTGTACTTCCATTGATATGGACTGTGGTGCTCTTTGTGTCTGAACCATCTGAGTTCCATGCCACACATGTATACAGTCCTGAGTCTTCTGGCCTAGCCTCCACAATCATCAGGGTGCCTCCAGCCAGCAGCTTATGTTTGTTAGACTCCATATCTCTTGTGACCTTCTTCCCCAATGGTGTGATCCAATAGAACTCTGGCTCTGGCTCAGCCATGGCTCGACAGTCCAGTGAGATGATCATGCTGCTTGTTTTGTTAAAGTAGGATGGAAAAGTGTGGATAGATATCATAGGCAGGCAGTCACCAAACAAGCCATTCTCTAGGATCTCCTTAAATGAATGCCCATTTAGCTGGGGTGGAGAGGCACACAGGGTCGATTGGGGTTCACTCAGGCGCACACTCCGATTGCTCAGGATCCCCCAGTTGGCGGAGCAATCGCATCGGATGGGGTTGCCATAAAGACTGAGTTCCTTGAGATTGGGGAGGGACCGAAACACCTCCCTTGGCACAAGGTGGAGATCACTGTTGCTAAGGAGCAAGGTTTTCAAGGAAAGAGTGTCCTGGAAGGCCAAGCGGTCAATGAAGGAGAGTCTGGGATTGTTGCGCATCTCCAACTTGGCCAGCTCAGGCAACCCTTGAAAAGCACTGTGCTCCACACTCACCAGATCATCCATATTGTTGAGACTTAGCTCCTGTAGATGGGGCATGTCCTGGAAGTCACCAGCAAGGATCTTCTCAATGGGGTTCTTGTTCAGATCCAGGAACTTCATCAACGGCAGTTTCCTTAGGCCTTCCTTAGGAACCCGGGACAGCTTGTTATCAAAAAAGGACAGGCTCTCCAGGTAGTCCAGTCCCATAAAGGCATCTTCAGGGATCTCCTGCAGTTCCATCCCAGCCAGAACCAGGCTATGCAGTTTCCCCAGGGGCTGAAAGTTCATGCTCTGGAGGGCCACAATGGGGTTCTCTCCAATCATAAGGATCTCCAGGTTGGGCAGTGCCTGGAACCAGCGGTTATCTATAGACTGGAGCTTGTTGGCATTGAGGTGGAGCCTCAAAAGATTGGTTAAGCCAGAAAAAGCTTCAGGATCAATAGAGCTGATTTGATTATGGTTAATGTAGAGTTCTTCCAAGTTACTGAGGTCCTTCAAGCAGTAGTTGGGCAGGTTTCTAACCTGGTTCTCCTCCAGGTAGAGTGTGATCAGTTGGGAGAGGTTGACCAATCCCACATCTTCAATACTGGCAAAGTGGTTCTGAGACAGGTCCAGTTCAGTCAAATTGTCTAGGCTTTGAAGCTCAGAGGATACCCGAGATATCTTGTTGCTTTGAAGCAGAAGAACCTGAGTGTCTGCAGAGAGATTGGCGGGCACATTGGTCAGAAGAAGGTCATTGCAGTCTACTGTCTTGGCTTCATGGTACACGGACTGAGGTGTGAACCAAGGCCGAGTCTCACACACACACTGTGGTGGGCAGGACCTTGGTACTGCCCCTGAGAAGGGGATGAGAAAGACCATCAGTACAGGCAGCCCTATCAGTGGCAACACTCCAGTCCTGAGAAACAGGCAATTCTGTAAGGTTGCAAAGGGAGCTTCCATCACTGACTTGGAAACAGGGATGACGTCTAAATGAAGGAGCTGCTGTGCAATGAAATGGTGACCTGTGGAACTTGGGGTTGGCAAGAGGCTTGTGTTCTGGATTCAAGCTTTCAAATTCCAGGTAACCAAGAGCAGGATTCACTGGCAGATGAATGTTTCTGCAAGACAGAAGGTCAAAGGGAAGGATTGTTACTAAAAGACCCATCAGTAATAAGGCATCAAAGAGTCAGAACAGTCTCAACTAGGTAAAGATCTTCCACCTCCCTGTAACATCTATAACCTTCTGCTTTTTTTGAGGGGGCCCAGCCTTTCATCCTTCTGAAGGCAAATGAATGAGAATCATTTGAAACTAAGAAACAAATTATTATTCTGTATTTTACCTGTAAAGAGGCCTGAGCCCAAAACATTGGAAGCTACATATAAGAATATTATCTTCACTAATTAATATAACTAATTATATTAATATGATTTGGTGGCTAAAATCCATTTCTCAGTGAACAGGATTTCAATAGAAACTATTACCACTAACTGACCTCGTAATTGGTAGACAGGCAGCGCTAGTATTAGAACGGAGGCACAGAGAGATAAATTGACTCCCCTGAGTCATTAGAACCAAGGCAAATTAAAAGAAAGCAACTCCCCTGAGACCACAAACACAAAGTCAATGACAGAGCCAGGGATTAGAGCTAAGGCACTTTAAACATTAATCACTCCAGGAATGCTCTAAAATTCAGAATAAGAAAGCAGGAATTTTGCTAGTACTGCAGCTCATTTCCCTTCTCTCCTCTTCCCATCACGTCTCTAGCCTCCCCCGCCTCACGCCCTTCGTGTTACCACTTCCCTAGCAGCTGTCTGCTTGTTCCTGCAATCTTGCCCTGACTTGGATCTCACAAACAAAGCCCTCACTTTGTTTTTCTCTTTTAATACTGCGCTCTGTGTTCCATCTCCTGGAGGATAGCACTTGTCCCCGGGTTTTTCACAATCCCTACACACAGAAGGAGTTAATAAACATGTGGATAAAGGTGAACCGGTAGATATAGTATACTTGGATTTTCATAAGGCGTTTGACAAAGTTCCTCATGAGAGGCTTCTAGGAAAAGTAAAAAGTCATGGGATAGGTGGCGATGTCCTTTTGTGGATTACAAACTGGCTAAAAGACAGGAAACAGAGAGTAGGATTAAATGGGCAATTTTCTCAGTGGAAGGGAGTGGACAGTGGAGTGCCTCAGGGATCTGTATTGGGACCCTTACTTTTCAATATATTTATAAATGATCTGGAAAGAAATACGACGAGTGAGATCATCAAATTTGCAGATGACACAAAATTGTTCAGAGTAGTTAAATCACAAGCAGATTGTGATAAATTGCAGGAAGACCTTGTGAGACTGGAAAATTGGGCATTCAAATGGCAGATGAAATTTAATGTGGATAAGTGCAAGGTGATGCATATAGGGAAAAATAACCCATGCTATAATTACACAATGTTGGGTTCCATATTAGGTGCTACCACCCAAGAAAGAGATCTAGGCGTCATAGTGGATAACACATTGAAATCGTCGGTTCAGTGTGCTGCGGCAGACAAAAAAGCAAACGGAATGTTGGGAATTATTAGAAAGGGAATGGTGAATAAAATGGAAAATGTCATAATGCCTCTGTATCGCTCCATGGTGAGACCGCACCTTGAATACTGTGTACAATTCTGGTCGCCGCATCTCAAAAAAGATATAATTGCGATGGAGAAGGTACAGAGAAGGGCTACCAAAATGATAAGGGGAATGGAACAACTCCCCTATGAGGAAAGACTAAAGCGGTTAGGACTTTTCAGCTTGGAGAAGAGACGACTGAGGGGGAATATGATAGAGGTGTTTAAAATCATGAGAGGTCTAGAACGGGTAGATGTGAATCGGTTATTTACTCTTTCGGATAATAGAAGGACTAGGGAGCACTCCATGAAGTTAGCATGGGGCACATTTAAAACTAATCGGAGAAAGTTCTTTTTTACTCAACGCACAATTAAACTCTGGAATTTGTTGCCAGAGGATGTGGTTAGTGCAGTTAGTGTAGCTGTGTTTAAAAAAGGATTGGATAAGTTCTTGGAGGAGAAGTCCATTACCTGCTATTAAGTTCACTTAGAGAATAGCCACTGCCATTAGCAATGGTTACATGGAATAGACTTAGTTTTTGGATACTTGCCTGGCTTGGCCTCTATTGGAAACAGGATGCTGGGCTTGATGGACCCTTGGTCTGACCCAGTATGGCATGTTCTGATGTTCTTAACTCTGTCTGGCTCAGTTCTAACAACTGCAGTCTTTCTGGAATTGGTTTTCGAGGATGGGAATCTTGGAATGAGCGTCACTCCTGCCCTGCAGCACTCCCTGCCGTTCTGGTGGTGTGAGGAAGCAGGGATGCACAGAGGTCACAGGTGTGGCTGCTGCTGAGTGCGTGGAGCTGGAAGAAAGTTTGCTGGAAAATGGTGAAAGCACCTTGAAGTAAACACGTCAAAGACCTGAAATTGTGCCCAGAACTGGAGAGAACATGAAAGGAGAAAGCCAAAGACAAGAAATTGGGCCTGGAACTGGAGCAGGAGAGGAAGCAAAAGTCCTAGCTCCTGTCTGGAGCTATATGAGTCCTTAAAGGAAAGGGTTAAGAGCTAGCTCATTACCCAAGTGCGGGACTCAGAGGGCAATATGCAGAACTCTCCAGAATGTATGGTAAAATGCATAACAGAATACTATCAAAAACTATTCAGAGGACATAATATACCAACCCAGGAGATTCAGGTCTTCCTGGGAACCACCCCCGTACCCCGACTGTCAGCACGGGCCCCAGTCACAGAGCAAGAGGCCATTGATGCCATCTCCAGCATGAACTGTAAGAGGTCTCCAGGTAGCGATGGGCTGATTGCAGAATTCTACAAGACCATGAAAGCCTTGTTAGCTAAAGACCTGGCCAGCATGTACAACCTCTGCTTAAAAGGTGGAGCTCTGCCAGACTCGCTGTAGAAATCACTTCTGATCCTGCTATATAAGAAAGGGAACAGAGAGGACTTGTTAAACTGGAGACCCATAATTGTTACTGAACAACATTTTAGCCAAGGTTCTCTTGAACTATTTGTCTGCAGTGGCTCCATATCTAAATAAATAATCAAGCCTGTGGTATAAAAAAAAGCAGACTGCTAACAATCAGGCCTGTGTACGTGAACTTGTAGCGCTGGGAGAGAGAGCAGGGATTCCCTTTTACTTGCTGAGACTTGATCAGGAAAAGGCCTTTGACCAGGGCTACCTTTTTGAGACTTTGAAACACTATGGTGTCCCTGGAACTGTTGTAAAATGGTTGTCATGCCTGTATCACTCTGCTCATGGTGTCCCTATTGTCAATGGGAGGCTGGGAGAGGGCTTTAAGATCCAGTCAGGAGATAGGCATGGTTGCCCACTCAGTGCCTCACTCTATGTGTTTTCCATAGACCCTTTGCTAAGGGTGATACAGATTAATAAGGCCATCCAGGGGATTCCTATTCACCTGAGAGAGATGACGTTTGCAGGCGCTATTAAGATGACTCCATACACAGAAAAGCTTTGTCCCAGATGCCAGATCTCCTTCCCATCTGGGCCTCTTTGCACCCAGTGCCCTCTGATCCGGGGTGTACATTAATCATCCAGGCTTCCCATCTTGGAACTACGGTTTGTGGGCTGCCCGTTTAGGAAGACAGTGTGGGTAGAGGCCACAATTATATACATCCTCATATACTGGTTATCTAGACAAAATCTATGGAACTGGGCTCCAGCCTGGAAAACCTTGATAGGTTTGCACGCTGTGCCTGATCAACACAGTTATAAAGCACAAAATATGGTTGGCTTGGTATGCCTTAGCACTAGGGAAAATTTACATCTCATTAGTGAGGTAGTGTTTTCAGTCATGAACACGATCTGGGAAATCAGGACCGTGAAAAGAACACTATGAGGTCCACATCCAGCTGACTCTGAATATTGGAGTTAGCAAGTTACCTTCGTCAGCTTAACTTAACTCCTCTCAGTTATGCCCATGGAATGCCCCCACCTACCTGGCTAAATTTTAGCCCCCTAACTTATTAGCCAGCTAAAATTCAGCCAGATATGTGCCCAAATATTCATTTAGCCGGCTAAATTCTGAGTTAGCCGGCTAAATGCTTTTGAATATGGACCTTAGTGGTACTTCAATCTGGACAGCATTCTGGGGCAACCTGACAGCAGTACTTGGATGTTAAAGGAACAAGTGTTACGTAATGATGATTTCAGAATGGTTTGTATAAATAATGTATATTCTGTATATATGTAAATATGTTGTTGTTTAAATAAATTAGAATTATCCTACTTCAGTACTAAGACACACAAACACAGTTCTGCCAAAGCAGCAACACTCTCTGCTATTCCAGTACTGTCCCCGATATCAAGCTCTGCCAGTACCTCTGTCCTGCTCTGTAAAAGTTTCATTTGTAAGGTAAACAATGTACGATTTGATATATCTGTTTAAAATCCGGGGTCGGCGAGCACAAGGGGGTGCACAATTGTGCACCTTGCGCGCGCCGAGCCACGCTGGCTTACTCCGTTCCCTCCCCCTAACCTTTCCCCTTCCCCAGCCCTACTCTAAACCCCCCCCCCCCCCGATCTTTATTTTACCTTTTGCGCCTGTCGATTGCCGGCACACGATCTCTGACACAGTGGCAAATGGCCGCTGTGCCAGGAGCCGCTGACCCCGCCCACGCCCGCCCCTTTTTTCAAGCCCCGGGGCTTTACGCGCACCGCTGGGCCTTTTGAAAATAGGCCCGGCGCACATAACCCCCCTCGCCCGTAGGTCTTTGAAAATCTGTCCCTTTCTGTGCAATTTTCAAAACCCCAGGTAGCTACCATTAAAATTATTTGATAGCTTCATTCAACCAGTTCTTCTATATGGATATGAAAGTGAAGTCTGGAGTGTATACAGGAAGTCTATTTTATGCATGTTTTTATTGTAACTCGCTTCGGTCTATATTTGGAAATAGCAAGGAATAAATTAATAAACTATTTACTGTAAGGGACAGAATATCCATATACTGTAAATCCTGCACTTCCAGTTCTGTAACACACAACACATTCACAGAAATTATCCCAGTGATGGACCTAGGACACTCACTCTTACAACTCACCATGCAAACAAAATATATTCATATTCAGGCGTCACCTCAACACAAATACTTCTGCTTTCTGAAGTAACACAAAATCCTGCAAAAAAACCCCCAAACAACAAATCAGCATCTTATATAGCAAACCTATCATACTGTAACATTACTAACTCCAAGAACTCAAACAGCAACAACCCTACATTTGAAAAGGCAGTACTGTACATATTACACCAGGTGGTAGAACACCAATACTGCGGAAGCAAAACAAGCTGGATTGTTACAGATCCCTATACAGGAGCTACACACTAGCAGAATTCCTCACTTTGGTCATACCTAGTGTAACGTGGCACAGGGTGGACCCTTGGGCCCAATGGCAGGCTGCTAGCAAGTGGCGGAGCGAGAGTGGTTACAGTCTGAGCTGGGATTGTGACAGGCAGCTAGCAAAGACATATTCAGAGTCCCGGCATGGGTTGTAGCAGGTGGCAGGCAAGAGTATCTGGTCCAAGATCAAGGTAGGCAGCAGGCCAGGCATGGTCAAAGTCCAGGCCGAGGTCACCAACTGAAGATTAAAGCCAAGGAGACAAAGACCAGGGAGATAAAAACGAGGCAGGAGGACTGGAACACACTAAGGCAGGAACAAGATAGGAATAGAAAGCAACTAGCACTGCAGGCAGGAGCACAGCAGACCACCTGTTGCTGTGCTGAACTTCCCTATATACTACAGAAGAAATGATATCACCAGTCAGTGCCCCCAGGAAGTGCTGCCTGCTGGGCCTATAAAAGAGCTTCAGGAAGTGCAGGTGAGTCTAACCAGGCCCTAGGATGCAGCATGCTAGGTGAAGCTATGCCAGGAGTGTGGAGGTAAGGGGTGTTACATCCAAAACATGGGCAGATCTTCATCTAATATAGAATAGGGAACTACGCTTTAGAACCAGAAACATGCAGACTAAAACTGAAATGGAAACCCCAAGAAGACAGGCTCTGTGAGCAATGCAATACTGGAGAAAGAGAAACAGAAATGCCTTTCCTCCTGTACTTTGCAAGATACAAAAAAAAAAAGATGCACATTTCGAAATCGGTATAGTAAAAAGAAGTAAATAAATAATCTCTGAAAATGGAAAATAAATCTTCTACCTTTATCTGGGCATATTTTTCTAATTGGGTTAGTCCCAAGCTCTCTTTCCCACTTTCGTGGTCTCAATCCTTTACTAAGTTCTTTTCCAGGATTTCCTATCCATTTTTCATTTCTTCTCCTCCTCCTCCTCATTTTCCTTCTCTGCATCTTTCTCAGACATTGATTTTTCCCTTGCGTCTTTTTCTCTATTTTTTCTTCTCATAAGAACATGAGAAATGCCATGTTGGGTTAGACCAAGTCTAGCATCCTCTCTCTGACAGTGGCTAGTCCGGGTAAAAGTACTCAACAAATCCTAAATAGTTGATTTATTTCACTCTGAATGGCTTTCCCAAGCCTTCCTGGTTAATAACTGTTTATGGACTTTTCCTTCAGGAACTTGTACAATTCCCTTTTGCGCCCCCATTTTCTCAGTTGCCTTGACCATGCTCTCCAGCAACAAATTCCATAGCTTGTTTGTGTGCTAAGTGAAAAAATACTTCCTATGATTTGTTTTAAATCTGCCTGTTAACTAGTCTCATGGACTGTCCCCTAGTCCTAGTGTTGTTTTAAAGGGTAAATAACCATTCCCTATTTACCCATTCCATCCCATTCATGATTTTATAAATCTTAATCATATTCTCTCTTAGTTGTCTCTTCTTCAAGCTAAAAAGCCTTCTCCATAAGGGAGCTTTCCATAATAGAAATGAAACATAGAAATGACGGTGGAAAAGGACCATACGATCCATCCAGACTTCCCAGCAACCTCGTGGTAGCATAAAAAATATCAGGCTTATTGGTCAAGGGCATCTACAGCCGCATCAGCAAGTTACCCCCACTCCTACTTGTTATCCCAGACCCCCAAAATCCAGAGTCCTCGTTGGCTGCTGTCTTGAGTCTGATCCCCCCCCCCCCCACACACACACACACTTTTTTTTTCCTCCTACCGTTAAAGCAAAGAGCAATATTGGAGCTATACCAACAGCATGAAGGCCCACTGGTCAAGGGTAGCAACTGTCACACAGCAAGTTACCCCCATACACTTCCTTCTTCATTTCCATCCTTTAGTCTCTAGGGATCCACAGTGTTTATCCCATGCCCCTTTGAAATCTTTCACTGTTTTTGTCTTCACCACCTCTTCTGGAAGGGTATTCCAGGTATCGACCATCCTCTCTGTGAAGAAATATTTCCTGATGTTGGTTCTGAGTCTACCTCCATAGAGTTTCATTTCGTGACCCCTAGTTCTACTAATTTCTTTCCAACGGAGAAGGCTTCTTGATTGTGCATCATTAAGACCTTTCAGGTATCTGAAGGTTTGTATCATATCTCCCTTGCACCTCCTCTCCTCCAGGGTATACATATTTAGGTGCTTCAACCTTTCCTTATACATCGTTTGCTGGAGACCCCCCACCATTTTTGTCACCCTTCTCTGGACCGCCTCCATCCTGTCTCTGTCCCTGTCCCTTTTGAGATACAGTCTCCAGAACTGAACACAATACTCCAGGTAAGGCCTCACCAAGGTCTTGTACAAGGGGATTATCACCTCCTTTTTCTTACTGGTTATTCCTCTCTCTATGCAGTCCAGCATTCTTCTGGCTTTAGCTATCGCCTTGTCATATTGCTTCACCATCGTCACATCACTAGACACTAACACCCCAAGGTTCCTCTCTTGCTCCGTGCACAAGAGCCCTTCACCCCCCATCACATACTGCTCTTTTGGATTATCACACCCCAGATGCATGATTCTGCACTTCTTGGCATTGAATCCCAATTGCCATGTCTTTGACCACCGTTCAAGCTTCCTTAAATCACGTCTCATTATCTCTGCACCTTGCAGGGTGTCCACTCTGTTGCAGATCTTAGTATCATCCGCAAATAGACAAACTTTACCTTCCACAATGTCGCTCACAAAGATATTGAACAGAACTGGTCCTAACACCAATCATTGTGGCACTCCGCTTAACACCATTCTCTCTTCAGAGTAGGTTCCATTTACCATCACATGCTGCCTTCTATCCGTTAACCAGTTTGTAATCCACTCCAACATCTTTGCGCTTACTCCTAAGCTTCTCAATTTATTAATAAGCCTCCTGTGCAGGACCGTATCAAAAGCTTTGCTGAAATACAAGTAGATCACATCAAGCGCTCTTCCTTAATCCAATTCTTTAGTCACCCAATCAAAAAATCAATCAGATTTGTCCGACAGGACCTTTCCCTGGTGAATCCATGCTGCCTCGGGTCCAGCAATCCTCCCGACTGTAGATAGTTCACTATCCTTTCCTTCAGCAAAGTCTCCATTAATTTTTCCCTCTGCTGAGGTGAGGCTAACCAGCCTGTAGTTTCCAGCCTCCTCTCTTCTCCTGCTCTTGTGAAGCAGGACCACCACTGCTCTTCTCCAATCTTGCGGCACCACTCCTGTTTCCAGGAGTCTTGCAGCTGACCCACTAGCACATCTCTGAGCTCCCTCAGTATCCTGTGATGAAACTCCACAGGCCCCATGGCTTTGTCCACTTTCAGATTTCCCAGCTCTTCCCATACATTTTGTTCTGTTAATGGAGTTTCGTCTACCCCACCCACCTTCAATGTCTTGTTAATTAGCGACGGTCCCTCTCCAGGGTTTTCTTCCTGGAGGGATTGTCATCCCATATTAAGGATGAATTGGCAGCTCGCAAGCTTCCTGACTTGCTGGAGTCTCTTATCGATTTGGCAGGACAGACTGACCGTCGACTCCAGCAGCGAAACCGGGAGTTACAATGCTCTAGGAGATATGCGGAGGCCTCTCTTCCCCACTGGAGGCCTCTCCTTCCTCTGGAACCTTTGCGGAGGAACTGATGCAACTGGGATGCGCTCGGCTAACCTAGAAGAACGCCTCTAATGCTGCCAGGCCAGGTTCTGTCTCTACTATGGTGAGGCAGGTCATTTAATAGCCAGATGCCCGGTAAGGCCAGTAAACTCCTGAGCCCAGGTCTCAGTGGGAGGCTGACCCTAGGCTCTCCTCTCTGGTTTCCCCATTATCGCTTCCAGTGACACTCTCCTTGGGCAGTCAGGACATCACCACCCTAGCCCTAGTGGATTCTGGGGTAGGAGGGAACTTCCTCATGAAGGCCCTTGTGGAACATCTCCAAATTCCCACGCTTCTCTGCCATGTTCCATTGATTTTCTCTCCTCCATCCACTGGGATCCCCTTCCAGGGAGAATTACCCATATTACGGCTCCATTAAAGCTCCAAATAGGCTCCCTTCATGTGGAGCACCTGGCATTCCACATCATTGATAAGGCTATACATCCATTATCCTGGGATTACCCTGGCTCCAGCAGCACTACCCTCAGTTTGACTGGGCATTGCTTCAGCTGTCCCAGTAGGGTTCCGACTACCATGCTACCTGCCTAGAGAGGGTAGCGATCCAGCAATGTCCTTCCGCCTCCGTTGCTCTGGCAGGCCTTCCTCCGCAGTATGCTCAATTTGCCAATGTCTTTTCCAGAAAGAGAGCAGATGCCTTGCCCCCTCACAGAGAATTAGATTGCACCATTGATCTACTACCTGGTACCAAGCCTCCTCGAGGAAGGGTGTATCCCTTGTCCCTACCTGAGACGAAGACCATGTCTGAGTATATACAAGAGAACCTAGACAACACGTTCATCCGCATGTCCACTTCCGCAGCTGGCGCAGGCTTTTACTTCATGGCAAAGGAGGACAGGACCCTCCGTCCCTGTATAGACTATCGAGGCTTGAATGCAATTATCCCGAAGGACCATTATCCCTTGCCTTTAATCTCAGAGTTGTTTGATGGTCTGCAAGGAGCAAATATCTTCTCTAAATTGGACCTCCAGGGGGTGTACAATTTAATTTGGATCCAATATGGTGACGAATGGAAAACAGCCTTGAACACCAGAGACAGCCACTTCGAGTATTTGTTGATCCCGTTTGACCGGTGTAACACCCAAGCCGTGTTTCAAAACATGATGAATAAGATCTTCTGGGACCTCCTATTTCAGTGCATGGTCATATACCTGGACGACATCCTAGTTTTCTCCAAGGATCTTGTTTCCCATCACCGAGATGTCTTCCGAGTACTCCAATGTCTCTGAGACAATCAGTTTTATGCCAAGCTCGAGAAGTGCTTGTTTGAAAGAGAGAGTCTCCCTTTCCTGGGCTACATTGTCTCCAGCCGGGGTTCTAAAATGGCTGGAAACTCAAGTGTATCCAAGATTGGCTTAGGCTAGCGGGTTACGAGCTCTGCAGAGATTCTTAGGCTTCGCTAATTATCATCATTACTTCATAAACAACTGCTCCAAGACAGCTGCTCTGCTCACGGACCGTACCTGTAAGGGGCTAATGCCAAACTGGCCACCAGAGACCATGACAGCCTTTCAAGAATTAAAGGCTGCCTTCCTTTGGAATCCCTGCCTCTGCCACCCGGACCCAATGCTCCCCTTCATTGTCGAAGTAGATGCCTCTTCTGAGCCAGCACTCTTCCATTGGACCCCTGTCCCCCTGTTCCTTTTTCTCTAAGAAATTCTCCCCAGCTGAATGCAAGTATGGGATCGGCAACAGGAGCTACTGGAAATCAAATTAGCGCTGGAAGAATAGAGCCACTTGTTGGAGGGAGCACAACATTGCATCACCATTTACACCGATCATAAAAACTTGGAGCACCTCCACCAAGCCCAGCAACTGATTACCTGACAAGCTCGCTGGTCACTATTTTTTACTCACTTCTACTTCGAACTCAGATACAGGCCTGCAGCCAAGAATGTTCGGGCGGATGCTCTTTTCTGCTTGTTTCTGACTCAGGACACCTTGAAACCACTCTGACACATCATCGACCCGGCCTGGGTCCTCCTCGCATCCACCATGTCCGTTCCTCCAGGGAAGACGGTTGTTCCCTGCAAGCTCCATAAGAAAGTGTTAAGATGGTCCCACAATTCCCACGTTGCAGACCACCCTGGACGAGTCTGAACCCTCATATTACTCCAACAGTTCTACTGGTGGCCCCATATGCAGAAGGACATTCGGGCCTATGTGGACTCTTATCCCACCTGCATGCAGCAGAAACCATTGATGGGATAACCTTGGGGGCTGTTACAGCCATTTCTGGCCCCCAGAAAACCTTGGACTAATTTATCCACCGACTTCATTGTGGATCTCCCCCTCTCTAACAGCAATACGGTCATCCGGGCCATAGTTGACCATTTCTCTAAAATGGCCCATTTCTCGCCACTGCCTGGTCTCCCTGTGGCCCCAGAGCTAGCTAAACTCTTCGTTCACAGGCTCCCCAAACACACTGTCTCAGACTATGGTACCCAGTTTACTGCATGCTACTGGAGGACCCTGTGCAAGAAATTCAACATCACGTTGGACTTCACTACAGCCTACCACCCTCAAACGAATGGTCATTCTGAACGAACCAATCAGACATTGAAGAACTTTCTACGGGCTTGTATCAACGCCCGCCAAGATGATTGAGCATCTCTGCTTCCATGGGCGGAGTCCTCCCACAACTCTCATCCATGTGCACCACGGGTTTCTCACCCTTTCAAACATCTATGGTAAACAGCCGCTACCTCCTCTACCTCTACCTCTTCCCATAACAGTTCCATCTCCAGTGGCTCAACTGTCTGCACAAGAACTTCAAAAGTTCTGATATCATACTCAGCAGATGCTACAGAAAACAGGCCTAAAAGCCAAAAGGTTCACTGATTTTCACCGGAGGCCCGCCCACAGTTTAAACCAAAGGAAAGGGTATGGCTCAATACACACCGTATCAGACTTCGAGTTCCATCCATGCAGCTGTGCTGCGACAGCTTGGGCCAGTAACCTACCAACTTCAGTTACCCGCATCTTTGGGGATTTACAACTCCTTCCACGTCTCACTCCTAAAACCCCTGATACTCTCTTGGCCCTCTCGGAAGAAGCCACAGCCGAAGAGATCACTTCAGAAGATAACACCACATACCACGTAAGAGAGGTCTTGGACGTAAGGAAGCCAGGCAAGAGATGGGAATACCTCCTTTCCTGGGAAGGATATGAGCCGGAGGAGAACCAGACTCCAATATATTGGACAAGAACCTTCTCAGAGAATTACACGCCTCTCATCCCAAGAAGCCTAAACCCTCAGGAGGTGGGTTTAGAGGAAGGGGTGCTGTTGTGCTTGGGCACTTGCGGCCTCCCACAAGCTGCCTCACTCACCTCTGCGTTCCCCGACACCGGGGAAGTCCTCCTGCGGAGCAGATGCACTGAACACAGCCTTCCTCCTGTTGTGCAGCTGCTGCCACGATCTCCCTGGCTCCAATGCGCTGCTCCCCTAGGCACACATGTGCTCGATGTGTCAGAATGGTTCCAAGGTGTCCTGAGTCAGAAGCAAGCAGAAAAGAGCATCCGCCCGAACATTCTTGGCTGCAGGCCTGTATCTGAGTTCGAAGTAGATGTCATCGATGGCTGCCCGGCACCCATCGATGACATCACCATCCCAGGTCTATTTCAGGCCGGCTCCAACTTCAAGTCCTTACCTTGGCAATGGGTCAGCTCCTTAGGGAGTAATAGATTGCTTGCGTTCCTGTCCTCGATTCTTGGATCCTGCTTCTCGTGGTTCCTGAGTTCATGCCTCCTGTCTGTTGTTCCCTTCTCTGGTTGTCTTTGGAGTTCTTCCTCCGGGGGTCAGTTCCTCATTTGTCTTCAGTATCTTTGTGTTCCTGGGGTCCTTGTCCTCCTCCTCTTCATCTCCCTTTTGGATTGATCTTCTGGCTTTGACTCTGGACTGGACTCCAACCTTGCTTCTCGCTGCCTGCCTCGACCACTGCTTGGACTCCGACCTTGAGTTTCACTGTCTGCCTCTGACCATGGCCTGTATACCAACATTGCTCTGTTCTCACTGGTTTAATCACCACTCAACCCCGGGCTGTCCCTCTGCTGACCCTTCAGCCTGCTGGCCCGCAGCTTTCCTGTCTGCCTGGACAACTACCATTGCAGAGGCCCCCACCTAAGACCAGCTGGCCCCAGCACCCGAGGGCTCAACCTAAGGGGAACGTGGGCTGGTATTGGTGAAGCTCCAGTTGGGCCTCTACTTCCACCAGCTCCGCCTGCCGATGGTGTGGATCTGTGGGGTGGAACCCCACAAGTAGTGCCAACTCCCCCTCGGCCCAAAGCTCCACCACCACAACACCTTCCCACACTCCCTCACCCCTTTCGCATACCTGTGTCTTTATACTGCCTCTAAACTCTTTCCCAGCCCCTCTGGAATCGCTACAACTTCTCTCCCTCCTTCCAAACACTTCCCCACCTTCTTCCCCACCCCTCCTTCCTTCCAGGTGCTAGTCCCCCACCTTCTCATCCCCGTCCTTATGCTCTTCCCCACCTTCTCAACCTGTGCTTCCCAGCCTCTTCCCCTTTCTCAACCCCCAAAAGCTATTCCACCTCCCACTCTCAATGCTGGGGCCTGACAATGGCAAGTATGCTTGCCCTCTAGATCTTCCTCACTGTCCTGCCTCATGCAAGCTAGCTGTAGGGTCAGCGTTTGATTAAACATCATCTCTTGCTGCTACGGGGCCAGTCTCGTGGTATGAGCTGTATGAAGGTGCCACACCTTTTGTGAGAGCGGCCCTGCAATGGCAGCAGACGTTCACACAAACACTGCTCTTGCTGCCAGCTTGCACGAAGGGGGAGGGAGCTTGGGCAAGTCATTATACTGCACAACATCGGATCGGGCAAGAGTATGGGTTACCCCAGGAGCAATCCAGTGTCTAAAACTGGGGTATTAAATATCAAAGGGGTGGCAAGCTTCCTTTTTTTGGATCGCACTTGCCACTTTATAGTGATACCTTTGCCTGGGACAAGCTCTGTGTTCTCCCTGCTTGTTCTATCTATTTTCTTTGACACACAGCATCAGATCTGATCACCCTAAGATATCTCTCTTAACTGGGACATAGATTTGGAACAGGGAGGGCAATCCAGATGGAATAGAAAAGTAAAGAAAGGTCAAAAGTTTGGAAAATAAAATGTTATGCAAAATAAGCGTAGTCATGCTCTTGGATTTTTGTACCTCAAATGCATGACTACGCCTATTTTACATAACATTTTATTTTCCAAACTTTTGACCTTTCTTTACTTTTCTATTCCATCTGGATTGCCCTCCCTGTTCCAAATCTCTATATCATCTGCAACACGTCAAACTTTTTCTACCAAGCCTTCTGCAAAATCATTTATGAAAATATCGAACAGACCTGGTAGCTTTGTCTCTGGAAGGAAAAATGTTTGATTAAGGGTGGCTGGGTCCTATATTATAAGATCTCTTTTATGATTGTTTTTAGCATGATTTACTGTATAGATTTATTAATGTATCATGTTTTCATAAGGTGTTCAGCCTGATCTGGGACTATAAATTACTTTTCAATGACACAGTTTTTATTTATTGCCTATACCACCACAGTATTATTAATGTTTCTTTTGCCATCATTGTGTATTGTAATCTGCTTGGAACGGGCCTGCATTCTGAAAAGATGGAATACAACTTTTAAAATCAAATTAGACCTCAGCCAGGTCTAATTCTTTGCTCACCCAGACAAAAAACCTGATCAGATTTGTCCGACACGATGTCCCACTGGTAAAACTGTGCTACATCGGATCCTCCATCCTGCTGGATTCTAGGAATGTGCTGTTCATTTTGTTTTGCGTGCATTATTATTATTATTTTTTTTTTAGCATGCATTAAGATGAAATGACACAATACAAAAAAAAAACCCAAACAGAAAATGATGCAACACAAATGAGAATTTGTCAGCCGCATACCCCTACAGTGGATTCAATATATTTCATTATCCTTTCCTTTAGTAATGATTTCAGTAATTTACTCACCACTAAGTTAAGTGTAACTAGTCTGTAATTTCCAGCCTCTTCTCTGTTGGCAGTTTCATGAAGAACAATGCCATCTGCCTGTGTCTCCACTCCTGTGGAACCACTCCTGTCACTGGAGGGTGATTGAACAGAACCAGCAGCAGAGCTGCCAGGATCTCTCAGAATTCACTGAATATCCTGGCATGTATCTGATCTGGCCCCATTGCCTTGTCCACGTTCAGTTTTGCTAGTTCTGTGCAAACCCCTTCTGTAAATGTTTGTTCAGTATTTCTGCTATTTCATAACACCCTCTTTTTCTCCTCTGTCTTACAATCCCTCCCCTGCCCTTCCTCCTTTCACTGACATATTTTGTCGCCTTGCTTCACTGCCTTAGCTATATTTTGTTGCTATTCTAATTACCTTCCCTACTTCCTTCAGTTTTCCTAAATTCCATTACTGAATACTTGGTCCAGTTTGCCCCCTCCCTCGAGGGCTCTGAGGAGAGGCCCCTAATCGTTAGATGTATAGTTTTGGAGACTCATTGTTTACTGTTTTATGTAAAAAGCCTTTGTTTACTGTTTTATGTAAAAGCCTTGGTCGGGTATGTAAGCCCCGGGCGATCTGTCGTTCCATGTAAACCGGATTGATTTGTATCTCATACAGGAATTTCGGTATATAAAAATTAAAAATAAACAAATAAATAAATAAAAGAGCCCAGGATCTCTCTGCTTCTCTTTCTGCAGCAGGCATGCTCCAGCCAACATCTGACAAATTAAAAATCTCCCACCAGCAAAACCACCCCCCTTGATTGCAGCCTTATGCATGTCTTTAACCAGACCTCTGTCCCCTGGCAACAGAGCCCCTTTGCCCCTGGCATTAGCACTGACCCTGAGACCCCTCCCCCAAGTGCTGGTGCAGATTGAATATCCCCTTCAATGCATAGGAGGAAAATGCTGCCTTGCAGCTCCGAGCTGGCTGCATGTATTGCTTCCAACATATTCTGACTGCAAAGTGCTTTGGCGTCTCATTTGGGGGTCCTAGACTGTTGACCGGAGCTGCCTTCTTCCACTATCTCTTTCCCTCTTAATGCCAAGCAGGGACTTGCCTGTGTCCAGTTGTTGAGGTAAATGCTCAAAACTGTTTTCCAGAATTTAGTGGAATGAGCGAAAGAGCCCACATGGATTTTCTCCCAGGGATCACTGTCTCTCTTGACAAATCCCTCTTCCGAGCTGTAGGATGTTCTCATTCAAGCAGAAGCTAGATTAGACAGAGGAAGGAGCAATCCTACAGAAATCTGGTTTGGCAAACAGAGCACTGCTGAGTGATTGCTCAGCGAGATGAATCTATTAACAAGAAAAAAACAGAGGTGGCAGCAAGGAGTGAAGAGAGCTTAAGTCTGTGCTAATGCCGAAAGAACCGCTACACTGGGTCAGACCAAGGGTCCATCCAGCCCAGCATCCTGTTTCTATCAGTGGCCAATCCAGGCTACAAATACCTGGCAAGTATCCAAACATTAAATAGATCCCATGCTACTAATGCCCAGGGATAAGCAGTGGATTTTCCCAAATCTACCTGGTTAATAACAGTTTACGGACATTTCCTCCAGGAAATTGTCCAAATCTTTTTTAAACCCAGCTGCACTAAGGGGCGGATTTTAAGAGTCCTGCTCGCCGGGAAGCCTATTTTACATAGGCCTACCGGCACGCGCAGAGCCCCGGGACTCGCGTAAGTCCCGGGGTTCTCCGAGGGGGGCGTGTCGGGGGCGGTCCCGGTCGTCGCAGCGTTTTTGGGGCGTGTCGGCAGCGTTTTGGGGGCGGGTACGGGGGCGTGGCTATGGCCCGGGGTGGTCCGGGGGCGTGGCCGCGCCCTCCGTACCCGCCCCCAGGTCGCGGCCCGGCGCGCAGGAGGCCCGCTGGCGCGCGGGGATTTATGCCTCCCTCTGGGAGGCGTAAATCCCCCAACAAAGGTAAGGGGGGGTGTAGACAGGGCCGGGCGGGTGGGTTAGGTAGAGGAAGGGAGGGGAAGGTGAGGGGAGGGCGTTAGAGGATTCCCTCCGAGGCCGCTCCGATTTCGGAGCGGCCTTGGAGGGAACGGGGGTAGGCTGCGCGGCTCGGCGCGCGCCGGCTATACAAAATCCATAGCCTTGCGCGCGCCGATCCAGGTTTTTAGCAGATACGCGCGGCTCCGCGCGTATCTACTAAAATCCAGCGTACTTTTGTTTGCGCCTGGAGCGCAAACAAAAGTAGGCTATTCGCGCTCCTTTTAAAATCCGCCCCTTACTGTCTTAACCACAATCTCCAGCAGTAAATTCCAGAGCTTAATTGTGCATTGAGTGAAAAAATATTTTCTCTGATTTGTTTTAAATAAACTACCTTGTAACTTTGTGGAGTGTCCTTTAGTCTTTTTATTGTTTGAAAGAATAAATAACCAATTCGCATTTACTACCCACTCCACTCATAGGTGACCTGACTTTGCATGTCACTAATATTTTCCCAAATTTTCCATCATGGGCAGTTGGAGGGGATTTTTTGTTTCTGTGAATCCTTCCCTGGTTGGAACTCTACCTCTTTTGGGGAAATCAGCAATCAGAGGAAAGCAAGGATCAGAAGAATTGTGGATTCTTGACCAGAGAACTGAAGAGACCTAGGAATCTGAGAGTTGGATTACAGTCTGAGAAGTTTTTTTGGACCAGTTGAACTTGGTTAGATTTTTAAGCTTGGGAATCTTTTTCCATCTTCTGGCTAGTGCATGCTGGAACTCCTCTCCAGTTATCCAACCCTAGAAGGGGAGAATACCTTTAACATGGATGGTGGTGCAGGCAAAAGGAGACCAGCAAGAAGATCTAGAATGCACAAGTGTGGTCTTCCTCACTTTAATATTTTTGGTGCTGTTCCTAATTTTTTTTTTTTTAATTTTGGCCTGGATACTCATCTTTAAGTTCAAGAAAACTGTTTATTTTGAACACAACCAAGGATTGTTTATTTTTCTGTTTTGCCCTGGTTGAATGGAAAGAGACTGGGTAGACTTATCTTACTCTGGTGCTGGCATTTACTTCCTTGCTCCTTTTGGGGGTCTGTTGCACCTGGTGGGCATCATCCAATTGGAATGTGGATCTTTGAACTTAAGAAATATTGACCATACCAGGGGCCCAGGATGATAACTTCCACCCCCCCAGCACCCCGCACTGGAACCCCTGGATGATATTCACAGCACAAACAGGAAACCGGCTACACATTAATTTATAAACCTCTATCATATCTCCTCTATGTTATCTCTTCTCCAAGCTGAACAGCCCTAACCTTTTTAACCTTTCCTTATAGGGGAATCGCTCCATCTATTTTAGCATTTTGGTTGCCCTTTTCTGTACCTTTTTTAATTATATTATGTCTTTTTTTTTTTTTGAGATGCAGTGACCAGAAATGCACACAGTATTCTAGGTGCAGTCGCACCATGGATTGATGCATTCTCCATTTTATTCTCCATTCCTTTCCTAATAATTCCTAAGCTAGGAAGTCAGGAACTGGTCTGATGTTTGATGGTAAAGAGGGTTGGGATTGATCCTGAGAGATTTATTCCTGGTACCAGTGAGGCACATTTCCTTGGGGATTGGCACAATGAAGGGGGGCTTGTGCTAGAGAGTGTAGAGGGCAGAAGTGTATGTGAGGCACCTGTTTAGGTAAAGCAAGATTGATTTTGTCATTGCTCAGTGTTACCTTTGACGCGCGGGCCGCGGCGAGGCAGCGTGCTGATGGCGGCGTTCCGGCTCCGGGGAGTAGCAGGGCGGTCCCGGCAGCGTCGGTAGCGCGAGCTAGCGGGGATCGGGGCGTTTCTGCTCAGCGGGCAGAGCAGGGTCTCCGCGCAGCAAGGGGAGCCAATCACCGCGGGACTCAAGCGTTGGCTCCGCCCCCTTGACGTCAGACGCCAGCAGAGGCTCCGTTTGCGCGGGAAAATGGTCTATTTAAAGGAAGCAGCTTCCCCAAATCGCTGCTTCGGCCACGATTGTTCTGTGGAGCTTTCGCCTGGGGATTTTGCCTCTACTCCTGATTGTCTTCTGCCTGTCTTGACCCGGACTGAGAATTGGATTTCGTTACCTGCCGCCTGCCTCTGGATTATCTGCTGCTTTGGTTCCTGATTGTCTGCTGCCTGCCCCGACCCGGACTGATTATTGGATTTCGCTACCTGCCGCCTGCCTCTGGATTATCTGCTGCTTTGGTTCCTGATTGTCTGCTGCCTGCCCCGACCCGGACTGATTATTGGATTTCGCTACCTGCCGCCTGCCTCTGGATTATCTGCTGCTTTGGTTCCTGATTGTCTGCTGCCTGCCCCGACCCGGACTGATTATTGGATTTTGCTACCTGCCGCCTGCCTCTGGATTATCTGCTGCTTTGGTTCCTGATTGTCTGCTGCCTGCCCCGACCCGGACTGAGTATTGGACTTCGTTGTCTGCTGCCTGCCCTGACTCAGAGTGCCTTTGAGATTCCCGTCACAAGGTAAGCGGTCTAATCGGTGGTTCCACTACTATCAACCAGGGATCCTAACAGTTGGCCGAAGCCATGGAATCAGTTGATTTGACCGCTCTCCAAGCCATTCCTGGGATGGCTAATAAGATCCAACACCAGCAGGGGGTCTTGGACCAAGTCACGGGAGTTCTGGACCGATTGGTGGCACGAATGGACGCTCTGGCTCTTCTACCTACGGGACCAGCTCCCAGCCCAGTGGTCACTCCTGTCCCAGTCAGGGTGCCGCCTCCGCCTCGCTTTAATGGTAATGCTGCCTTATGTCGGGGATTCATCAACCAGTGTCGAATGCATTTTTCTCTACAACCCGCCGCCTTTCCTAATGATAAGACCAAGACTACCTTCCTATTGTCTTTACTCGAGGGTCCGGCATTGGCCTGGGCATCTCCCTTGTGGGAACGAGATGACCCTATCCTCAATTCTTTGGACCGGTTTCTCAAAGAATTTCGGTTGATATTTGACGAACCAGGACGTTCATCCTCCGCGGCAAATGAATTGCTTCAGATAAGACAAGGGCCACGTACGGTGGGGGAGTATGCCATCCAATTTCGCACCTTAGCAGCTGAACTGGCGTGGGGAGAGGAGAGTCTCACGGCCATCTTCCGACAAGGCCTTGCAGAACACATTAAGGATCAATTGGCTGGCAGAGATCCTCCGGAGACATTAGAGGGCTTGATCCGGTTAGCCATCCGGTTGGACTTACGTGTTCAAGAAAGAATGCGAGAGAGAGCTGTTACCCGCAGAAATTTCCGATTGGCTCCAACGTTTCAACAACCTATGGTTACTCCTACTACGGCTCAGGCTTCTGGAGACTCGGAGGAACCCATGCAAATTGATCGATTTCGCCTAACTCCTGAGGAACGGAATCGCAGACGAGCAAGGAATCTCTGTCTGTACTGCGCCGGAGCAGGGCATTTTCTCAATAAATGCCCCAACAAGTCGGGAAACTCTCGGACCTAGGCCAGGTAGGAGAGGCCTCCCTGGGTCCCACCATTCCCTCTCCCCAATTATTATTACCCACGACCATCTGTCTTAACAACGAATCAGTACACCTTCAAGCCTTCATAGACTCAGGAGCGGCAGGAAACTTCATCCAGGAACATTTGGTGCAGAAATACCGGATACCGATAGAGTCATTACCCACTCCTCTGTCGGTAACCTCAGTTTCGGGGCAATCGGTGGGAATGCATATCGTCTATAGAACCAAACCCGTGTTGCTCCGTACCGGTATTTGTCATCTGGAACACATTCAGCTATTTGTTCTTCCATCATCAGTAAATCAGATCATATTGGGACTACCGTGGCTACGGATTCATCAGCCTCGCTTCGATTGGGCTTCCCTACAACTCGCTGCATGGAGCCCCTTCTGTTTCCAACATTGCCTTAAGAATCTGCCAGCCATCTCCGTACGGTCCACGTCACTATCTTCGGGAATCCCACTTCCTTATCAAGACTTTCAGGACGTGTTTAGTAAGCGACACGCGGAATCCTTACCACCTCACCGCCAATATGACTGTGCCATTGATATCCTCCCCGGACAGACTCCACCCAAGGGACGAATTTACACCCTATCAGAACCTGAATCCACAGCATTACGTCAATATATTGCTGAGAATTTAGATCGGGGATTCATCCGACCTTCTACATCCCTGGCGGGAGCTGGATTTTTTTTTGTTAAGAAAAAGGATGGGTCTTTAAGGCCTTGTATTGACTATCGTGGTCTTAATTCCATCACCAGAAAGAACAAGTATCCTATTCCCCTCATCACGGAGTTATTTGACCGGATTAAGGGGGCGCAGATATTTACCAAATTGGACTTGCGGGGAGCCTACAATTTGATACGGATCCGAGAAGGGGATGAGTGGAAGACCGCATTTAATACCCATGACGGTCATTATGAATATCGGGTAATGCCCTTTGGGCTTTGCAACGCCCCGGCGGTTTTTCAGGACATGATAAATGACATCTTTCGTGATATTCTTTATTCCCACGTCATTGTCTATTTGGACGACATACTGATTTTTTCTCATTCTTTGTCTCAACATGTGCTCCATGTTCGGCAGGTTTTGCAACGCCTCCGGGAGCATAAATTGTTCGCCAAGCTGGAGAAGTGTATTTTTCATCAACAACAGTTACCTTTCCTCGGTTATATTGTTTCCAACAAGGGCTTATCCATGGACCCTGACAAACTCAATGCCATCCTCAATTGGCCTCAGCCTGTTGGATTACGTGCCTTGCAAAGATTTTTGGGTTTCTCGAACTATTATAGGCAGTTTATTCCTCATTTTTCTTCTTTGGTGGCGCCGCTCACCGCCCTCACTAAGAAGGGAGCTTCCACACAGCACTGGCCGGAGGAAGCGGTAGGGGCCTTTCATCGATTAAAGAAGGCATTCACCACTGACTTATGCCTCCGCCGCCCTGATCCTGCCAGGCCGTTTACCCTCGAAGTCGATGCCTCGGCTGTGGGTGTGGGGGCGGTTCTTCTTCAACACTCGACTGAGGAGCACTGGGTGACCTGTGCCTTCTTTTCTAAGAAGTTTACGTCGGCGGAACGCAACTATACCATTGGTGACCGGGAATTGTTGGCCATAAAATTGGCCTTTGAAGAGTGGCGACATCTGTTGGAGGGTGCTCGTCATGTCATTACGGTCTATACCGACCATAAAAATCTCGAATACTTGGCGACTGCTCAGCGACTGAATCCATGGCAGGCCCGATGGGCACTTTTCTTTAGCAGGTTCCAGTTTCTCGTCCGCTTCCGTCCAGCTCAAAAGAATGTTCGAGCTGACGCGCTCTCACGTAGCTTTGACGTACTGGATACTCCGGATCCTCCTCGCTTCCTCATTGATCCAGCCCAAATTCAACTGGCTGCCACCTTCACGGTGCCCATCGGGAAGACCGTTGTCCCAAAACGGTCGCGTCTGAGGGTTCTCCGGTGGTGCCACTCCGATCCGCTGGCGGGCCACCCGGGGGTTGCTCGTACCAAGGAACTTCTCTCTCGTCATTATTGGTGGCCAACCTGGGAGAGGGACGTCAAAGATTTTGTGGATTCTTGCCCGGTCTGTGCGGCTCACAAAACGCCTCGCCGGAGGCCCCTGGGGTTGTTGCATCCGCTTCCTCCTCCCACGTCTCCATGGACTCATATTGCCACCGACTTTATTACCGATCTTCCGTCCTCCGGGGGTCATACTGTCATCTGGGTGGTGGTGGATCGTTTTTCCCGGATGGCTCATTTCATTCCTCTTCCTGGCTTGCCTTCGGCCCCGGAACTGGCTCATCTTTTTCTGCACCACGTGTTTCGCCTCCATGGCCTTCCTCTTAGCATCGTCTCCGATCGGGGTGTACAGTTTACGGCCCGCTTTTGGACTAACCTTTGTAAACTTCTACGAGTGAAGCTTGATTTCTCTTCTGCCTACCACCCTCAGTCCAACGGTCTCACTGAACGCACTAATCAATCTGTCAAGGCATTTCTTCGGGCGTATGTCAATCAACGTCAGGATGATTGGGCTTCTCTACTGGTTTGGGCCGAGATCTCCCATAATAATCATGTTCGTCGGGCCACCGGAGGCTCCCCGTTCTTTTTGGTTTATGGCAGGCATCCGAACTTCCCTCTGCCGATCCGCACCGTCTCCACTTGTCCTGCGGTCAATGCCACGGTCGCCTCTATGACCCGCCTGTGGTCCACCACACATGCCTTATTGGCCAAGAATGCTGCTGCCATGAAGCGTCAGGCGGATAAGACGCGGATTCCGGCTCCTAATCTTCGTTGTGGGGATCTCGTTTGGTTGAGCACCCGTCATCTTCGTTTACGTCTCCCATCTGCCAAGTTTGCGCCTCGTTTTATTGGGCCGTTTCCGGTTCAGCGACGGATCAACCCTGTCACCTATGGACTTTGCCTTCCCTCCTCCCTGCGTATTCACAACGCCTTCCATGTTTCCTTGCTGAAACCTGCTGTCCTGTCTTGGCCCCAGCGCCGGCGGCGGACCACTGTACCCGTTCTTCCGGAGGACGGTCGTTACGAAGTGCGGGAGATTTTAGACTCCAGGCGCGTGCGGGGTCGGCTTCAATACCTGATTTCCTGGAAACACTTTGGCCCGGCGGACAATACCTGGGAACCTTCCTCTAATATTCAGGCTTCCCGTTTGCTGCGGGCCTTTCACCTTCGCTTTCCCTCCAAGCCTGGCCCGCAAGGTGGGAGGAGGGGGCCTTGCGGAGGGGGTACTGTTACCTTTGACGCGCGGGCCGCGGCGAGGCAGCGCGCTGATGGCGGCGTTCCGGCTCCGGGGAGTAGCAGGGCGGTCCCGGCAGCGTCGGTAGCGCGAGCTAGCGGGGATCGGGGCGTTTCTGCTCAGCGGGCAGAGCAGCGTCTCCGCGCAGCAAGGGGAGCCAATCACCGCGGGACTCAAGCGTTGGCTCCGCCCCCTTGACGTCAGACGCCAGCAGAGGCTCCGTTTGCGCGGGAAAATGGTCTATTTAAAGGAAGCAGCTTCCCCAAATCGCTGCTTCGGCCACGATTGTTCTGTGGAGCTTTCGCCTGGGGATTTTGCCTCTACTCCTGATTGTCTTCTGCCTGTCTTGACCCGGACTGAGAATTGGATTTCGTTACCTGCCGCCTGCCTCTGGATTATCTGCTGCTTTGGTTCCTGATTGTCTGCTGCCTGCCCCGACCCGGACTGATTATTGGATTTCGCTACCTGCCGCCTGCCTCTGGATTATCTGCTGCTTTGGTTCCTGATTGTCTGCTGCCTGCCCCGACCCGGACTGATTATTGGATTTCGCTACCTGCCGCCTGCCTCTGGATTATCTGCTGCTTTGGTTCCTGATTGTCTGCTGCCTGCCCCGACCCGGACTGATTATTGGATTTTGCTACCTGCCGCCTGCCTCTGGATTATCTGCTGCTTTGGTTCCTGATTGTCTGCTGCCTGCCCCGACCCGGACTGAGTATTGGACTTCGTTGTCTGCTGCCTGCCCTGACTCAGAGTGCCTTTGAGATTCCCGTCACAAGGTAAGCGGTCTAATCGGTGGTTCCACTACTATCAACCAGGGATCCTAACACTCAGACTTAGGCTTCCATGGTAAATTGAGAGTCTAGTATGAAGTCAAGACTGCAGATTTGGGCAATGAAAAAAATGTCTGTCCCTTCTAGGGTCACTTTTGAGTAATGTTATTGGGCTCCTTTTTTTTCCAGCCCACAGTTCCTCTTGTTTTTTGTTGGTACAGTTTTAGTTTTGGTGAAGCCAAGTTGATAATTCCTCTTGGCAGATATTAAGGTTGGAGATCGCTTCATCTGGATTTGGGCCGTGGAAGATCAGCAGTTGTATATTGTCTGTATGGGAGTGGAAAGTAATATGATAATCTCTGATGAGTTTGCCAAGGGGGACCAAGTAAATACTGAAAAGCTCTGGTGATAGGTCCTCCACAGCGAAGGGGGTGGAGATGTGATAGCGCCACTCCAAGTGAGATAGTTTGGGTGCAATTTTGCAGAAAGGATGAGAACAGGGTTGCAGTTGCAATTCTCCTTCTAATGCTAAATCCTTTATTCTAGTGACTAGGACTCCATGGATGATGGTACTGAATGCTGCGGAAAGATCAAGGAGTATTAGTAGTGCTAACTATCCATGATCTAGACAGAGCTACAGTTCACAAGCTTTTGCTAGTAGTACTGTTCCTGTGCTGTGATAGGGCCTGAAACTGGATTGAAATGGGTCTAGGCTGTTTTTGTGATCAGGAATTCTGTTAGCTGTAGTAGCGTCACTTTTTCAATGATCTTGCCTATGTAAGGAAGGTTTGATATTGGGCAGTATTTAGATTGCTTGGTTCTAAGTTGGGTTTCTTTAGGTCTATGTTGGGTTTCTTTAGTGTCAAGTGGTATGTATATTTCCAAATGAGAGAGTAGTCAGGGTGGTACAAGTACAAAGTTGAATTTGGTTGTTGATTATTTGAGATAAACCTAAGGCTTCTAAAGAAGTTAGGAAATCATATGTGGAGTCTTGGTGTGATTCACATATGTGGGTGTGTACATTTCCAGGGATTAGTGTTCTAGGATGCTCCAGAGTTATCTCAAAATATTACTGCTAGGAGGTCCTTTTCAGTTTTAGCTGAGCCTGATGGTGAGCAATACACCAGGAAAATTCCCCATTTTGGGTGGGTGATAGCTTACAGGTAGATGGATTTGATGTTTTCGAGCTCCTGAATTGGTGAGTGGGTCAAATTTAGTGTCTCTTTGAAGATCACTGCCACTTTTCCACTTTGTTTGTTCCTAAGAGGAGTATGTGAGAAGGTGAAGCCTGGAGGCAGATCTGGAGGAGCTATGGGGGGAAGGAGGTCATCAGCTTCCTGAGCCCAACTTTCCTTTAAGCATATGATGAACATAAGAACATAAGAACATGCCACACTGGGACAGACCAAGGGTCCATCAAGCCCAGCATCCTGTTTCCAACAGAGGCCAATCCAGGCTATAAGTATCTGGCAAGTACCCAAAAACTAAGTCTATTCCATGTTACTGATGCTAGTAAGAGCAGTGGTTATTTTCTAAGTCAACTTAATTAATAGCAGGTAATGGACTTCTCCTCCAAGAACTTATCCAAACCTTTTTTAAACACAGTTACACTAAGGGGCAGATTTTAAAACCTGCGCGCAGGCGCAGATTTGTTCGCGCAACCTGGCGCGAACAAATCTACGCCTGATTTTATAACACGTGCGCACAACCGCAAGCATGTTATAAAATCCAGGGTCGGCGCATGCAAGGGGGTGCACAATTGTGCAACTTGCGCGTGCCGAGCCGCGCAGCCTGCCTCCGTTCCTTCCGCCCCCCCCCCCGCACCTTCCCCTTCCTTACCCGCCCCCCAGCCCTACCTAGAACCCCCCCTTACCTTTGTTGAAGAAGTTACGCGCGCCAGCCAATGGCCGGCCCACAATCCCGGGCACAGTGGCAAATGGCCGCTGTGCCTGGAGGCTCAGGCCACGCCCTGCCCCTTTTTGTAAGCCCCAGGACATGTGCGAATCTTACGCGCATAACCCTTTGAAAATCTGCCCCTAACTGCACTAACCACTTGCCCTAACCACTTCCCCTGGCAACAAATTCCAGAGTTTAATTGTGCGTTGAGTGAAAAAGAAGTTTCTCCGATAGTTTTAAATGTGCCCCATGCTAACTTCATGGAGTGCCCCCTAGTCTTTCTATTATCCAAAAGAGTAAATAACCGATTCACATCTACCCGTTCTAGACCTCTCATGATTTTAAACATCTCTATCGTATCCCCCCTCAGCCGTCTTTTCTCCAAGCTGAACAGCCCTAACCTCTTTAGTCTTTCCTCATAGGGGAGCTGTTCCATTCCCCTTATTATTTTGGTCGCCCTTCTCTGTACCTTCTCCATTGCAACTATATCTTTTCTGAGATGTGGCAACCAGAATTGTACACAGTATTCAAGGTGTGGTCTCACCATGGAGCGATACAGAGGCATTATGACATTTTCCGTTTTATTCACCATTCCCTTCTTAATAATTCCTAACATTCTGTTTGCTTTTTTGACTGCCGCAGCACACTGAACCGACGATTTCAATGTATTATCCACTATGACGCCCAGATCTCTTTCCTGGGTGGTAGCTCCTAATATGGAACCTAACATTGTGTAACTATAGCATGGGTTATTTTTCCCTATACAACTGCTCCCAACTGCTCCCAAGCTATGAATGTATTCCGTTCCTAAGCTATGTTTCCGATATGGAAGCCACCAATTTTCCTTAGCACATGTGTAATAATTAGTTCCTTGTTAAATGCTCTAAATTATACTGTAAAATGTTAACTGTTCTAAGTTATACTGTAAAAATAAGCAGCCCATGCCTTGTGTTGCGTTCGTGCCTGCTTTCGCCCTCGCTCCACCCTCTCTACCTGTGTGGCGACTCCCTCCGTGCCTGATGGACAGCTTGATGCCACGGCATCTCCATGCCGCTTCTCCCCGGTGTCTCCGGGCCGGCTCGACGCTACGGATCCGCCATGTTCCTGATGATGTAGGACGCACGCGCTCCAAAGTATGTACCATCAAGAACGCAAACCTCAGGGGCGTCCCCCTGTATTGACGTCATCCGCTTCCAACATAAAAGGTCTTTACTTTTGCTAACAGACTGAGTTAGCAAGGACTCCGATTGGATTAGCTTCGGCTGTCCAAGACTACTTTGCACCCATAGGATTGCTTGCGGGATTTCCATTGGACCCGCTTCACTCTTGCAACATTGCCTCTCCGGACCTACCAGGGGTACCCGTTCCTCGGGGGCCTCATTCTCTTTCTCTATTTCAGATTACAGAAAGAAACCGGTACTTGCTCCTCGAGGGTCCATGTTCCTAAACTCTCTGAAGACTCGCCATTGCCTGGAAGCGATCGCAAGAGACTGACATTGTGAGTTATTATTTCAGACTACAGATAGGAACCGGTACTTGCTCCTCGAGGGCCTAACCCTTTCCAGCTACTGAGCCATCTCAAGACCTTATGTGAGTTATCACCTAATACTGGCTATGTATATCTGCATATCCTGTCTATTCATTATCTACAGTCTCTTTGCAGCTCAGCAACCTTGGAATCGCAGTTCCAGTATCTGAGGGACTTCAGCCCTGCCGGGCATACCAGCTCACTACTGCCACCTCTGGTGGTTATACTACCTATTTAATAAAAAGAACTATCTGTGTCTGTCTCCATACTCCAGCCTAGCCGGTGGTCCCTCTCGGGACTCCCTCCTGGGGTCGCTGTCATCTGCCATCAGCCCAAGGATTCACCTATCTACTTTCTGTCCAGCTGAGCACCATCTCTAATACTCCACTGGTACAGATTGCCCACTCTTCAGTCTACATCATAACATATTGCCATTCCTTAGCAGACCCATAGGAGGCAGTACACATCAGATTGCTAACCTGCTAGCAGATCCCACAACAGATTGCTAACTCCTCCTTTCCAAAGGAGCCGAAACTAACAATTTGCTGTTCAGTTTATATGTGAACCGATGTGATATCTCGATTGAATGTCGGTATACAAAAAACCCCCCAAATAAATATAAAAATAAATAAATAACATTTCATCTGCCATTTGGTTGTCAAATTTTCCAGTCTCACAAGGTCCTCATGCAATTTATCACAACCCACTTGTGATTTAACTACTCTGAATAATTTTGTATCATCTGCAAATTTGATTACCTCACTTGTCATATTCCTTTCCAGATCATTTATAAATATATTGAAAAGCATGGGTCCCAGTACAGATCTCTGAGGTACTCCACTGCCCACCCTCCTCCACTGAGAAATTGTCCATTTAATCTTACCATCTGTTCCGTCTTTTAACCAGTTTGTAATCCACAAAAGGACATCGCCACCTATCCCATGACTTTTTACTTTTCACTTTTCCTAGAAGCCTCTCATGAGGAAATTTGTCAAATTCCTTCTGAAAATCCAAATACACTACATCTACCGGTTCACCTTAATCTACATGTTTATTAACTCCTTCAAAAAAGTGAAGCACATTTGTGAGGCAAGATTTGCCTTGGGTAAAGCCATACTGACTTTGTTCCATTAAACTATGCCTTTCTATATGTTCTGTGATTTTGATCTTTAGAACACTTTCCACTGTTGTTCCTGGCACTGAAGTCAGGCTAACTAGTCTGTAGTTTCCTAGATCACCCCTGGAGCCTTTTTTAAATATTGGGGTTAAATTACCACTCTCCAGTCTTCAGGTACAATGGATGATTTTAATGATAGGTTACAAGTTTTTACTAATAGATCTGAAATTTCATTTTTTAGTTCCTTCAAAACTCTGGGCTGTATACCATCTGGCCCAGGTGATTTACTACTCTTCAGTTTGGCAATCAGGCCTACCACATCGTCTAGGTTTACTGTGATTTGGTTCAGTCCATTTGAATCATTACCCATGAAAATCTTCTCCGGAACGGGTATCTCCCCAACATCCTCTTCAGTAAACACCGAAGCATTTAATCTTTCCGCGATGGCCTTATCTTCTCTAAGTGCCCCTTTAACCCTCCATCATCTAACGGTCCAACTGACTCCCTCATAGGCTTTCTGCTTCGGATATATTTTTAAAAGTTTTTACTGTGAGTTTTTGCCTCTACAGCCAACTTCTTTTCAAATTCTCTCTTAGCCTGTCTTATCAATGTCTTACATTTAACTTGCCAACGTTTATGCTTTCCTATTTTCTTCTGTTGGATCTTTCTTCCAATTTTTGAATGAAGATCTTTTGGCTAAAATAGCTTCTTTCATCTCCCTTTTTAACCATGCCGGTAATTGTTTTGCCTTCTTTCCACCTTTCTTAATGTGTGGCATACATCTGGATTGTGCTTCTAGAATGGTATTTTTTTAACAATGACCACGCCTCTTGGACATTTTTTACTTTTGTAGCTGCTCCTTTCAGTTTTTTTCTAACAATTTTTCTCATTTTATCAAAGTTTCCCTTTTGAAAGTTTAGCATCGTCTAGGCTTACTGTGATTTGGTTCAGTCCATTTGAATCATTACCCATGAAAATCTTCTCCGAAACGGGTATCTCCCCAACATCCTCTTCAGTAAACACCAAAGCAAAGAAATCATTTAATCTTTCCGTGATGGCCTTATCTTCTCTAAGTGCCCCTTTAACTCCTCAATCATCTAATGGTCCAACTGACTCCCTCACAGGCTTTCTGCTTCGGATATATTCAAAACAGTTTTTATTGTGAGTTTTTGCCTCTGCGGACAACTTCTTTTCAAATTCTCTCTTAGCCTTTCTTATCAATGTCTTACATTTAACTTGCCAATGCTTATGCTTTATCCTATTTTCTTCTGTTGAATCCTTTTTCCAATTTTTGAATGAAGATCTTTTGGCTAAAATAGCCTCTTTCACCTCACCTTTTAACCATGCCGTTAATCGTTTTGCCTTCCTTCCACCTTTCTTAATGTGTGAAATACATCTGGACTGTGCTTCTAGGATGGTATTTTTTTTTAACAAAGTCCACACCTCTTGCATGCTTTTTACCTTTGTATCTGCTCCTTTAAGTTTTTTTTCTATTTTTCTCATTATATCAAAGTTTCCCTTTTGAAAGTTTAGCACTAGAGCCGTGGATTTGCTAGCTGTCCCCCTTCCAGTCATTAATTCAAATTTGATCATATTATGATCACTGTTGCCAAGCAGCCCCACCACTGTTACCTCTCTCACCAAATCCTGTGCTCCACTTAGAATTAGATCTATATTTGCTCTCTCTCTCTCATTGGTTCCTGAACCAATTGCTCCATTAAACTGTCATTTATTCCAACCAGGAACTTTATCTCTCTAGCATGTCCCAATGAAACATTTACCCATTCATTATTGGGATAATTGAAATCTCCCATTATTACTGCACTACCAATTTGGTTAGCTTCCCTAATTTCTCTTAGCATTTCACTGTCTGACTCACCATCTTGGCCAGGTGGACAGTAGTATACTCCTATCACTATACTCTTCCCCAACACACAAGGGATTGCTACCAATAAAGATTTGATTGTGCATTTAACCTCATGCAGAATCTTTATCCTGTTGGACACTATGCCCATCCCGGACATAAAGCTCCACCAGATGGCTCCTCTCTGTCATTGCGATATAAATTGTACCCCGGTATAGCACTGTCCCATTGGTTAATCTCATTCCACCATGTCTCTGAGATGTCAATTAAGTCTATGTCATCATTCACTGCTATACATTCTAATTCTCCCATTTTACTTCTTAGACTTCTGGCATTAGCATACAAACATTTCAAAGTGTGTTTTTTGTTTGTATTTTCATTCTGCTTTTTAATTAATAGGGATAAATTGGAATTTTGTAGCTCAGGCCCTTGGACTACTTTTCTTATTATTGAAACCTCACTGTTGGGATGCCCTAATTCTAATGCATCATTAGTATCCTTTGAAGATACCACCCTCGGAACCATGCGCTGCTGAGCGACTGTCAGCTGTCCACTGGTTTATTAGTTAGTAGGTTATGCATGCAGTAGGTCTAATTTGTTGTGGAAAGAGTGGATGCCTAGGAGGATCACCTTGAGGAGAGGTGCTTCATCTGGCTCTTGCTTCTGTTGCAGATTGGATTTCTCTTGTGGGGAAGGAAAGCAATCTGCGATATCTTCTTTGTCATTGTGGTTTTACAATGTGGCTTAGGGCGTATCTACCTTGACCTGTGATTGTTTATTTATATACCGTCATTACAAAATAAATGGCAAGGGGGTGCAGTGGGGAACATTTATTGTCCCTGCTGTTCCCTTTCCTGCCTCTCTATCTCACCTCAGCAGCTCCTGTATCTATTTAATGACTCTGCTTTCCCCCTTCCTGCCCCTCTCACCACTCCACAGTTATTTACAGGAAATTGGTAAATGAAAGACAAAACAATGGAATGACTGATTTCTTTGTGCAGAACAATAAGACAATTTACCATGCAAATATGAAACCTTTTATAATTCTTTTTTTTCTTATTGAAGAAGAAACTGTGAGAACAGAATCATCTGCATTTGCTACAAACTGTAGTTAGGCATGCCTGACCTTGGTGTGACAGTACTGTGACTATGGTTACTGATCCTAGTTGGGAGTGTTTCAATGTGTTATCCACTATGACGCCTAGATCTCTTTCTTGCGTGGTAGCACCTAATATGGAACCTAACATTGTGTAACTATAGCATGGGTTATTTTTCCCTATATGCATCACCTTGCACTTATCCACATTAAATTTCATCTGCCATTTGGATGCCCAATTTTCCAGTCTCAGAAGGTCTTCCTGCAATTTATCACAATCTGCTTGTGATTTAACTACTCTGAACAATTTTGTATCATCTGCAAATCTGATTACCTCACTTGTCATATTTCTTTCCAGATCATTTATAAATATATTAAAAAGTTAGTGTCCCAGTACAGATCCCTGAGGCACTTCACTGCCCACTCCCTTCCACTGAGAAAATTGTCCATTTAATCCTACTCTCTGTTTCCTGTCTTTTAGCCAGGTTGTAATCCACGAAAGGACATAGACATGGTGCACTAGTAGAATCCCTTGCTGCAGTCACACACACAAATAGACCCTCACGAAATACACAATCAGAGGGCCATGAGCAATGCCATTTCTATGGTTAGAAATGCATTTCACCCAGGGAAAAAAGGCTGTTTGAAAATTGGCCATCTTCAATAGGGATAAAATTAAATGCTTTATTCTACAACACATGTAATTTTACCCACACTGTCTGAGGCTTTCCTGAGAGCATGTTAGTTAAAGGGAGGGAAATAACACATAGAGATAATGTTTTCTAACCTATGCGTATTAGTTCCAAAAAATGAAAGTACCCACAGAAAAACCTGGCATAAATCTCTCCTGGGGCAATAATCAAGCAAAATAGCAAGTGCACCTTTGCTTTGAAACCCCAAGAAGCCAGGCTCTGCTGGCAGTGCAACACTGGAGAAACAGAAACAGAAGTACATTGCCTCCTGGGCTGTGCAAAAATACAGAACTAAGAGATGCAGGTTTTCCCGAAGCTGACTGAGAAAGTCCAAAACTTCTCACAAAAGAATGGGCAGGAAAACCTCTATATAATCCTGAGGAAAATGGCAGCAAAATCTGTGCTACCCTGCCAGCGGGCCAGAGATAACAGTGAGCATCTCCAGAACTTGGGAATTGTCCTCGTTAATGTCCTTTCAGTACTTTGTAATTGTATTTACTAGTTTCCTATACGGCATTTCTTCCTTCTTTTCTTTTGTACTGTAACCACATTACACATTACTTTGCACAAATTGCCCTGCCATTAGTTTTCCTAATCCCGAAAGGAAATTAAGAGATAAAATGAGATGGCCGATCAGTAGACGACAAGCGGGATCTCTCTCGGGCGTTTTTTCTTTAATACTTTTGCTTCTTGATTCTTTTAACCTGTTAAGGGCAGAAAGAGGAAGCCGAAGCCTGGGTTTCTCCCCACAGCCCACCCAACGTCCCCTCCTGATGGGTCCAGTGGATACCCATGTCATTGGCAGGAAGCTGTAGCCGGGAAGTCAGCCGCCGGAGAGAGAGAGGGGAATGCGAGCTCCCTCCTCACCCAGGCTCTCTTTCACCCTTGAGCCTGGCGAAGAGGATCCCACCCGGGAATCACAGCTGCAATTAGAGCCTCCCGAATGCCATCGGGATCGTCGCCGGATGATGTAGCCAGTGCGGCCATCTTGGTGGGGAAGGCCCTGCAGCAGATAGTGCTGCGATCATCCCTGGACACTCGGGTGGTGCTTGCTGGAGCTGAAAGACTGGGGAGGAGAGACAGAGGATCTGACACTGGTGGGTCAAGTGAGTTACAGTTACAACCACAGCCGTCCTTGTCCGTGAACACACCTTCTTCTATTTTGTTGGAGTCCATATGGGAGGCCCTAGTGGATCCTGGGAGCTCCATTTCCAGCAGCTATGCCCTCTAGTTAAAAACTGTATTGATTTGGATAAGCAAGTTCAAGTATTGGCTAACACTTCCATGGACCTGGGCCAGCAACTGGTGTCAATTCGTTCTGACATGATTGCTGTTAAATTAACCCAAGAGGCATTTATTAAAGGAAATTTGAAATCTCGCCTTAAAAACAGAAAACTTTGAAAATATAGTGAGGAATAAAAATATCTGGTTTATTCATTTTCCTAAATTGCCTTTAATATTTTCAAGAGAGATGTTTAGGAGATATTTAATTGAGAATTTACATGTTCCCGAGAGCGCTATTCCTCCTGTTTCTAAGATCTACTATCTTCCACCTTTTAAAAGGAGATCTGATGAAGCTAATGGGGATGTTCAAGTGCCTTCAGTTCCTTCTGAAGGGCCCAGTTTGGATGCATCTGCTTTGCTCGAGACCTCGGATACTGAACTGGCTGTCCCAGCTACGCTTACGGTTTCGTTTGTTCTTGAGCCTGACACAGCCTGGCTTTTGAGACTGTTCTTCCAACACAGGTCTGAAACCTTTTTTGCAATTTAAAATGAAGGTGTTTCCTGAATGTCTCTAGACAGACCTAGAAAAAACAAAAGCAATTTCTTCTTATGCATTCTACAGTTCAACAAGCAGGGGGCGTCTTTTTCCTTAAGCTTCCTTGCAAATGTTTGGTCAAGTACCAGGATAATTCTTATGTTTATGACCCCCCCACAATTGACCTAACTTTTGAACGACAAAATTGCAATTGTCGGACCCCACCTCCTCCCCGAAACGTCTTAGTCCTAAGTCTTTAGCAACTAGTTCTCTATTAAGCAGTAGTGTTGCTTAAATATTAATCTTTTTTTTTATTCCTCAAAAATTGACCTCATTATAAAACCTTGGGTTGTGCATTGGATCTCCCCATTGTTTGAGGACTTACAAGGGTCATTCATCAAAATGCGTTGGGCCGTTATTGCATGCGTTACGCGATCACGCCCCAACGCACGCGATAACTACCGCATGGCGTTAAGATTTAATGAGGGAATGGGGGAGGGGTTAATATAAAGTTTTACACATTATCGCTGGCAGCAGCGCCGGAATATCCTGCAGCTTTCCTACCGGCGCTATGGGGGCGATAGTGGACAGCACAGCTGCAACCTCGGGCGAAAATGCACCGCCACAATGCGGCCGCCAGCTCAGTATCAGTCCCCTGCCCCCCTTTTTTTTTTTTAACTGATCACTCCACTATAATTACAGTGGAATGATGAATCCCGGGGTCAGACTGGAAATTGAAATGATTGCATGTTGAAGACTTTTATTTTCTTTTGTAATACTTGTGTCTTTCAATCTCCTATTTCTTTCCTTCATGATGTACGTCTTGTATCTATTTCTGGAAATGTATAAATGAAAAAATAAAAATAAAAAAAAAAGATAAAATGAGGGTGAAACAGTCAAAAGGAAAACCTTAGAAAGGGAAATCACAGGAAGAGAGGCAATCGGGGAGGAGAGAGGGGAATGGGGCACAGAATGAAGGCAGAGACAGGGACAGGAGAGAGAGGGGCAGAATGAAAGGGAGGGGGAGTCCCTTCTGCTTGAGGCGCTGAACCATTTTTCAGAAACGGTTATAAAAGTGTTAACGGCTTCTCCCTTCCCTTCTTTGTGCCCTGGGATACAAAGAGGGCAGTTTCATCTAGTCAGCTAACCCAGGAGTTACCCAGCCAGACTGTTAAGGCTGAAAGCTCTCCCCCCCCCACTAAACACGGCGCAAATCTTTGCTTCTACTTCCCCTCCATCCCAGCAGCCCTCCCCCCAAAGAACTGACGCCCAATAGCCTTCAATTTCCTCTCCACCCCCACATCTGACAATGATGTGGGGGGTGGAGAGGAGTCTCTCCACCCCCCACCCGCCCTGACCCAACAATGGTTTCCCCCTCCCCCCTCCCCCAGTCCATCCCGCCCCACTCGGAGGCAGCAGGAGCTTTGCTTCCCCCCTTCCCTGCTACCCTGCTGCCTTCTGAAGGTTTGGCGGTGTTTGGAACTTGGCACACATCCTTCTGCCTCCGTGGAGCAGCCGGGGAAGAGAAGGGCAGGTGGGGGGAAACCACTGCTGGAAGAGTGGCAGGGAGGTTTGAGAAGACATGGGTTCGGGTCACGAGGAGGCTGACGGCAAATGAGAGTCAGGTCTGGATTGGAGGGGCTTGAAGAGAGAACGAGTCCATGCAAACCTTTCCAGCTATGTTATATCTGGCTAGGTCTGGGGTCGTTTTTAACTGCAACCTATTTGGATAAGCTGCAGCTAAAAAATTCTCCTAAAATCTTAGCCATGTATACCTGGCCAGCTTACATCACAACTGCCTGCAGTGCTGAAAATTAACCCCCAAAATGCATTCCCAACTTACGGGCCGATACCGAAAAACGCGCAGGAGAGCCGGCAAGCGCCCGCCCTCCCGACGCGCGCGCGCGCGCGCAGGCCACTCTTCTGGGCGCACGATACAGAAAGCCCAGGTATGTAAATTAGGGCCCGCGGTAAAAGGAGGCGGCGGCTGTCAGCGGGTTTGACAGCCGACGCTCAATTTTACCGCTGTCGGTTCTCGAACCCGCTGACAGCCACGGGTTCGGAAAACAGACGCCGGCTAAACTGAGCATCCGTCTTCCAACCCACGGGCAGATTTTTAATTTTTTTTAATTTGGGGCCTCCGACTTAATATCGCTATGATATTAAGTTGGAGGGTGTACAGAAAAGCATTTTTTTCTGCTTTTCTGTACACTTTCCCGGTGCCGGCAGAAATTAACGCCTGCCTTTGGGTAGGCGTTAATTTCTGAAAGTAAAATGTGCGGCTTGGCTGCACATTTTGCTTTCTGTATCGCGCGGGATTAACTAATAGGCCCATCAACATGCATTTGCATGTTGCGTGCGCTATTCATTTCGGGGGGTTGTCCGTGCGTTTTCAACGCACTATTACCCCTTACTGTTTAAGGGGTAAAAATAGTGCATCGAAAACGCGCGGCCAAACGCAGGCTAACAGTGTGCTCTGCTGAAGCGCACTTTACTGTATCGGCCCGTTACTTAGCTAAGAGTCAGAATTTTAAGATGATTTCTTCTTCTATATTTTATAATGAAAACAGTGTGCTTTTTTTTGGTGAGGGAGAAATTTGGGTTGGGTTTTTTGGTTTTTTTTTACTGTTTCAATACTTCTGTGGGCTTCATGCCTTTCTCACTTAGATATCTGCAGGAGCTGGCATTAAAATAAACTGATAATTATCAGCCCCTGAAAGAGAGACATCACATTTAAGGATGAAGGCTGCTCTCTCTCATCCTCTTTGTCACTCAACATTTGCTGACAAGGAATCAGATAATGGGCCTGATTCATAAAGTTCTTTTCCCAACAGACACAGAAGCGGCGGAAAATCTTAACAGATGAGACCCAAAGTGGTGAAAAGAAAAGAATTACAAGTACAGAAAAGACGATAATACAGGCAGTTACCAGGTTCTGGTGAAGATCAGTTTTGTCCCTGGTCAGATTACCTTTCTGGCCTGGTGGCAGGATACCACAGATTTTGCTGCTCTTTCTCATGTTTCCCCCAGGATTATACAGAGCTTTTCCTGCGTATTCTCTCTCAGTTTTAGGTAAGGATGAGAAAGCGCCTCCCTTGATCCTGTTTTCTCTGCTAATTTATTTTTTGATCTCAGGATACAGTCTGATCCTGTTTTTTTTTTTTACTTGGCTTTGGGAATGTGGTATTTCTTATAATCGCTGTATTCTGCACAGTACAGGAGGAAATGCATGTGTTTCCTTTTCTCCGGCGTTGTGCTGCTTGCAGAGTCTGGCTTCTCAGGTTTCCAGTTCAGTGCTTGGCTACACTTTATTGCTCCCCGTCTGTCTCTCTCGCTGTCACTCTGTCCCTTCTTCTATCATGCTCGCCCTCTGTCTTTTTTGCTGCCTGCCTGTCTTTGTTCTGGTCACCGTATCTCAGAAAAGGTACCAATAGGGGATGGAACGATTCCCCTATGAGAAAAGACTAAAGAGGCTGGGATTCTTCAGCTTGGAGAAGAGACGGTTGAGGGGATATATGATAGAGGTCTATAAAATAATGAGTGGAGTGGAACGCGTAAACACAAACCAGTTTATTCTTTCAAAAAGTACAAAAACCACAGCATATTCAATGAAATTACTAGGTGATACATTTAAGACAAATAAGAGAAAATATTTTTCTACTTAATGCATAATTAAACTCTGGAATTTGTTGCCAGAAGATGAGAAAGCTGTTATGGAGCTGGGTTTAAAAAAGGTTTGGAGAAGATCCTGGAGGAACAGTCCATAAACCATTATTAAGATGGACTTGGGGAAATCCATTGCTTATCCCTGGGATCTATCAACCTTTTGGGTTCCTGCCAGGTACTCGTGACCTGGATTGGCCACTGTTGGAAACAGAATCCTGGGCTTGATGAACCTTTGGTCTGACCCAGTATGGAAAATCTTATGTTATTTATTAGCAGGAAAGAAGTAGGGGCAGACAAAAAAAGTGCTTTGCTTTCAGATACAGCTGGAAAATGTTTTGGCTGATTTTGCTCTGGCAGCACCTAAGCATAGTGCTAACTGAATTTCAGTACAATAGACAGCTCCTGCTCTGCCTACCCGCCCCCAACAAAGCCAATCCCACTACTGCAGGGCCCTCCACATCTTGCTGGCTATCAGGCCGATACGGTAAAACCCGCGGGAGAGCTGGCACTCCGAGGCGAGCGCCCACTCTCCCAACGCACGCAGAGGCCACTCTCCAATGCACGCAATTTAATATGCAAATGAGGGCCCACGGTAAAAAAAGGCGCTAGGGACACTAGCACGTCCCTAGCACCTCTTTTTTGACAGGAGCGGCGGCTGTCAGCGGGTTTGACAGCCGACGATCAATTTTGCCGGCGTCGGTTCTCAAACCCGCTGACAGCCACGGGTTCGGAAAACGGACACCGGCATAATTGAGCGTCCGGTTTTCAACCCGCGGGCCGCAGGACGATTAAAATTTTTTTTTTATTTTTGGGGCCTCTGACTTTATATCGCTATGATATTAAGTCGGTGGGTGTACAGAAAAGCAGTTTTTTCTGCTTTTCTGTACACTTCTGTACACTTTCTGCTTTTTTGTACACTTCCCTGGCGCCGGCAGAAATTAACATCTGCCTTTGGGCAGGCGTTAATTTTTGAAAGTAAAATGTGCGGCTTTGCTGTACATTTTGCTTTCTGGATCGCACGGGAATAACTAATAGGGCCATCAACATGCATTTGCATGTTGCGAGCGCTATTAGTTTCGGGGGGGTTGGCTGCACATTTTCGACGCGCTATTACCCCTTACTGTATAAGGGGTAAAGCTAGCGCGTCGAAAACGCGCGGCCAAACGCAGGCTAACAGTACGCTCCACCGGAGTGCACTGTACTGTATCGGCCCATATGAGAGACAGAATTCTGTAAGCCCATCTTTCATGTTTATTCTGAGGAGGTTCTAGCTGGGGACTTCTTGGGTTCCCTACTATCCCTTTTGTGTCTCCCTACGGGAAGATCAGTTCCCGAGTGTATGGGTCAGCTATATCCCACCCTGACAGGTAGGGGGGCAGAACCTTGTTGCATTACAACTGGGGCATCAGCTGCTTCCCATAGGGCATTTACTAGGGAGAAGGAGCAGGATTTATATTTACTTTCATTTATTGCTCTGTTTTGTTTCCTGTGTTATAAGAATTTCATGTTATTATCTTTTATCTTTTTTAAGTTTATTAGGAGTATGTACGTGCCTTTTGGCTTTGTTATCTCCTTGGACCAATATTGTTTTTCATATTTAGCAGGCTACAAATTTATTTGTTCAAAAATAAAGTAATGCATGATAGAAAAGGCCATCTATAACCTGAGTAGATTTCCAGTCCTGTAGAACTTCTCTTCTACCTTTTGTCAGTCTTAATTCTGTCAGGTCTGCATTCACAAACTACCGCTTTATCAGGCCAATGCAATATCGTGCACTCAGGCTAGCGCACTGGTTAACCCGCAGTTGGATGCGTGTTTTGGTTGCACATCCATAACCCTTTATGCAATAAGGGGATTAGGGCATCCAAACCAGTGCATAGCTAATAGCGCTCAGCACATGTAAATTCATGCTGATGAGGCTATTACCCATTTATGTAAAAACAAATGTGCACCGATGTGCATATTTTTACGCTCAAAAATTAACTCCTGCCCCAGAGCAACAGTTAAGTCTTGTGGAGCCCATACTGCTTTTCTGTAGTTCCTCCGACTTAATATCGCCATGATATTAAGTCGGAGCAACCAAAAAAAAGGGGTAACATAAAAAAATTTAAAAAAAAAAAAAATGTCTTGCTAGTGGTCAGGTTAGGAAATGGACGCTCAATTAACAAGCGTCCGTTTTCCTAAGCCGCACTGACAGCCACTTTTCCTGGGCACCCGATGCCAAGGAGGCGCTAGGGACGCAAAATGTCCCCTAAGGCCTCCTTTTTACCACAGCGGCTCATTTGCTTACTGCATCGCCCACCCCCCCCGGGAAAAGTGGACGGGCGCGCAATAGGAGAGCAGGCGCTCGGTCACGAGCGCCCGTTTTTCGCATGCCGATAACGCATCAGCCTGTAACTGCTGAAAGATTGTGCCATCTCCTTCTCCACCCTCCCAGACTCCAGGTAAAAGTACCCACACTGTTCACTGCATGGGCGCTTTTACCCTTGGTATAAATAAAAAGGGGCTGGGGATAGAGAGAGAAAGTCTTTTCATTCTGAAAGCCTGGCACATACTTTAGAGGAGTACAATCTGCACTGGCTTGAATGCAGACGCAAATGTAGCTGGCTACTAAGCCAGCCCTCGAGGCCATTCTGAAAACTGCCCCATGTACTGTGAAGAAGATGTCCGTGTACGCCAGCCTTCAAACTTTAGGTCCACGGTACAGGGGTGGCTGCTCTGTGTCGTGTTCACCTCCTTACCATTTCTAAGCATTTGGCTTTATTTAATCCTGGCAGGACTAAACGAGCTCTGGTCCCGTTGCCCTTTGTGGCATGATCAGAAGAATGTGCGGGATGGGGAGGGGGTGAAGAAACAGCTATTTACCTGAAAACCCTGGCATGCATCCACTAGATAGAGGAGGCAGCTGGTTTGATCCCCTGAAGTTTGCCGAGGTCACTGCATGTGTGGGCGGGGGGCACAGAGCACACGGCCCTGCTGTCATTTAACCCTCTTGTAAATACTCTTTATCTGCAAGTGCTTTACTGGCTCGGCTTCCTTAGTGAGAGTGGGTTGAGCGCAATCATGCCTTCAGACTGGTGATGTATTTTGTATTTTTTTTTTTTACTGTAAATAGTTTTATTGATATAGTAGAATGATGTATTGTATTAGGCACTTATTGTATTATTTCTCTTGTAAATGGCCTTGGACTGAGCTTTGCTCAAGATAAGCAGTCTACAAATGCAACACAATGTGCAGTCCCACAGTTGAAGATTGAGCTGCACTGAGAGCCTGAGGGGGGGACGGGGGGGGACTGCCAGCTGAACTGAGTAGACCTGCCAGTAGAGGAGGATGCAATGCTAGCATAAGGGAGCAGCCTGTGCCAGAGCAGTGTGAGTGAAGGAAGTACTGCTGCCTGAGATGTCCCTGTTCTGTGGTGGCGAAGTGTGTGTGTGTGAGGGAAGCTTGTTCTGCTGCTGCCTGTGCCTATTATGTGGTGACACTGTGTGTTTGTGTGTGTGAGGGAAGCTTGTTCTGCTGCTGCCTGTGCCTATTATGTGGTGACACTGTGTGTGTGTGTGAGGAAAGCTTGTACTGCTGCTGCCTGTGCTGTGCTTGTTATGTGGTGACACTGTGTGTGAGGGAAGCTTGTACTGCTGCTGCCTGAGCTGTGCCTGTTATGTGGTGACACTGTGTGTGTGTGTGTAGCTTGTACTGCTGCTGCCTGCCTGTGCTGTGCTTATTATGTGGTGACACTGTGTGTGTGTGTGTAGCTTGGTCTGCTGCTGCCTGTGCTGTGCTTATTATGTGGTGACACTGTGTGTGTGTGTGTGTGAGTGAGGGAAGCTTGTACTGCTGCTGCCTGTGCTTGTTATGTGGTGACACTGTGTGTGTGTGTGTGTGTATGTGTGTGTGAGGGAAGCTTGTACTGATGCTGCCTGTGCCTATTATGTGGTGACACTGTGTGTGTGTGTGTGTGTGTGTGTGTGTGTGAGGGAAGCTTGTACTACTGCTGCCTGAGCTGTGCCTGTTATGTGGTGACACTGTGTGTGTGTGTGTGTGTAGCTTGTACTGCTGCTGCCTGTGCTTTGCTTATTATGTGTTGACACTGTGTGTGAGGGAAGCTTGTACTGCTGCTGCCTGTGCTTTGCTTGTTATGTGGTGACACTGTGTGTATAAGCTTGTACTGCTGCCTGAGCTGTGCCTGTTATGTGGTGACACTGCATGTGTGTGTGTGTGTGTGTGTGAGGGAAGCTTGTACTGCTGCTGCCTGTGCTGTGTCTGATCTGTGGTGGGGCACTGTATGCGTATGAGAGAAGTCTGCTCTGTAGATAAAGGAAGGTGCAGTTTGTTACCCACCAGAGCTGGCAACAGTTCAAAGACTAAGCAAACAGGTTAATTTCGGAGTCATATTTTATCCCCATAGTTACAAACAGGAAATTCCTTGGCATGAACTAAACAAATATCAATGGGAGAAGCAGAGGCTCACATTTTTATTTGTATTTGTGTTTAGCGATTGGACAGAACATATCGGTCTCCGGATTTACCACTAAGGTCTGTCTCCGTAACCAGAGCTGACCTGAAGGGGGAATGCAATGCAGGGCCCTGGAACACTGATGTGCACAGCTTCACCCCTAAGCAGACAGGAAATTATAGAGCCGGGGATGTGGCTATCACAGCAGTGCGGGGACACTCAAAGTCACCCTATTCTTGCCATCCCGCAAGGATGGCCCTGTCTGTAACGTCTACAGTTATCAGTTTTATTCTCTAGCTTTGTCTCCCTTTATCCAGATTTTTCTTGACTTTAGAAACAAGTATTAGGCAGATAAGCTGTCAAGAGTTTGCTAGAGTTAAATATTCTTGAAGCAATATTCAAACTGCCCATGTCAGTGCAAATTTCACAGGTACTTTTTACCTTCAGGGTTGGCATCATTAACGAAAGAGCTACTGGGGCAGTTTAGCTTTGATTATTGCCCCAGGAGGAAGTTCTCCTAGAGCTCTGTACCTGCCTTTTCTGCAGATACTTTTTCCCTGAAAAACAATGCATGGAGTTTTGAAAACGAAAGGCTATGCACATTGGTTCCCCTTCCTGACAACCCCCATCCCGCGGCAACACTTCCAAACAATAAGGGTAAAATTACAGACCTTGTAGACCAGCTTTGAGAATCAGCCTCACTCTATTCTAGAAATATCCTATATATGATTAGAAACAAGAAGGCCGCTCTCTCTCTCTCCTTTCCCCCACCCTTGCTGTGCCCCCCCTCTTCTAATGCTCGCTTTCCTCTGGAAGGAGAAATCACGGCCTCCTGGGGGAATATTTCTCTTCCTCTCTCCTGCACAATTTTACAATTTGCATTTCTATTTCTGATCCTTTCATCACCTGGCATTTGCATTACAGACCATCTCTGTCAGTCATTTTTAAGTCATCCTTCCCCAGTTCTCTTTCCTCCCCTGAAATCGCTTTGATGATGTCATAAACTGGTGACATCACTCTGATGCTGACATCACCCTGCTGATATCCTCTTCAGAACGTACTGCCTTCCGCTAATGGGGAGGGAAGAGATCCCTTCACTTTCTACCCTTGGACCCCACCCAGGGTGACAAGCAAGAGACCCTTTGCAGAATTCTGAGCCTGCTGGGGACTGAGAGAGTGAGAGAGAGAGACCCATCCCAGAAGGCACAGCCTTTCCTCTTAGCCTGGGAAAAGAGAGAAAGAATAAAAAAAAAAAAGGAACATGTTCTCTTTCTATCCTCAGATCCCTGCCAGAATTCAGAGGTTTACCTCTGAGCTTTCTGTCTTCAAACTCCTCTGAGAATAGCCAGCCTTACCTCTGAGTCCAGTGTGGAAGAAGGTAGGGGGGAGCAGATACAGGAGCTTCCTTCTGTTACTGTTCCTTGGTCAGACTCTTAATCCGCTCCTCTCAGCTCCAGCACAGCTCTGCTCCTCTCAGTCTGCCTCATCTCCTCCCTAAAGCTTTGGGGCTTTCTTTTAATAGCAGGATTCAGTCTGATAGGGGAGGGGGGACCAGCTACCTTCAGCATCAGAGAGAAAGGCTGGGGAAGGAGGGGGGGGAGAGGGTGACTGACGGCTCCCAGCAGACAATCACAGGGCTAACCAGAGGAGGAGAGAACCAATGGGGGCAGTGAGGGGTGGGTGTTACTGGCACAGGGATGATGTCATGGGGACAATGGGAGCAGAAACTGGAGGTGACTCAAATACTGCAATACTCCCTGTCCTGATGCGCTCACTCCCCCTAATAGTCAGCCCTGATCTGTTCCCTCACTGCCCCCACCCCTCAACAGAGAAACAGCACCAGATAGTCTCAATTCCCCTTGATATACAGGGAGCCCTGATACTCTTTTCCCTTGATATAGATTCAGATTCAGGAAACTTTATTGGCATGGCAATTTGTATGTGTTAGCTACAACACAAAAAGGATGCAAAAACCAATCCTAAACTAATCCAATGTATATACAAAAAAAAAAAAAAGGTTGTAGACAAAAGAAAAAGAATAAGTTTACAAAGATGCATTTAATTTATTCCAGAAACAGAAATAGTACAATGAACAATTCTCTTATTCAATTTAATGAAAGCATCGTGTTATTGCAATCTAAATAAATCTGATTAAAAGTTAAAAGAGCTGAAACATACCCTCGCACCATTCATACCACATACACATCTAAATAACAACAGAGAATAAAGAACATCAATTGAATATTCAGAAGAAAATGTGAAAAAAAAATGTTTTAACCATTTGGAGCATGAAAACCTCTTTAACCACACATATGAGAGGACAGCATAGTCTTAAAGCCTGAAAGCAGGGACAACTCTTCAAACTATTCAGCCACTTACGCGAAAACATGAAAGCTTTATGATCTTGTAGACCAAGGGCATAAGAAGCTCCTTCAGCCCCTTAAATCAATCCGTATCGGTGAAGCACAGTCCGATAAACTGAAGGAAACATAATATACTCCTAAAACCAGTGGTAAAGATTGTCCAGCAAGGATCCACAATCACAATCTAAACCCCGAGCGATACCGTGTGGGTAATGCATTACTTTGGCAATAGGTAATTTGTACATGTTGCCAAAGTGATATATAAAGTGGTTAAAATTAAAGGAGAAAACAATACATAATAGTGACAATAACAGTAAAATAAAATTAAGGCACAATAACTCCAATAGAAAGACAGGTTTGATAAAGTAACATCTTTAAAAACAAAAAGTTGCATTTTTCTGTTATAATTATAAAGTGCTTTTTTTTTAGTAGTGTAAAGAGATATTTTGAGAGTTATGAAAACATAAGGTGATGTTGTATGACCCTTGGGCTTAGGGGATGAAGTCATTATTCTCCTGCCTACAGCCATGAGATCATCATGAATTTATCCCACATCTCAGCTATAGCTGGGAAGGCTTTGATGAAGACATAGAATTTGTATATTAAAGAGAGTGTTATGAAAGATCAAGAGCCCTGTAATGGGGCTGATCAAGAGGCTGATGTAAAAAGCCCCACGTTAAGACTGTGTGCTGAAATTCAATGCAGTTTCTTAACGCAGGCGCTAGAAATAAAATAGAATTAACTCCTGATGCAGTAAGCAAATGGTATGCTATTGTATCAGGAGTTAAAAATGTGCACAAACACAAAACCGTGTGCTCAGACCCGAGTTAAAATGTGCACTCAGCACAGGCTGATCACACATTTGAACTGGGGTGCTTGGGGCTGGGAGTCTCTTGGACAAGATTTATGCACACAAAACATGATTTATTCTTGTTTTGCGCTCATAAAATATGATTTATGCATACAAAAATGCTTTCAGCACAGAAAACAATGTTTATGCACATCAATCATATTTATAAACAGAAAACAAGCTTTCTGTGCTCAGAGCGTGATTTTTGCACATAAATCCCAACAGGGTGGGGGGATAGGAGGTGGGTTTGGGGATAGTTTTCTAAAATATTATCGTTGAATATGGTTGTGAACTTGTGGACTGGAGGCTGAGAAGAGCAAACCAGCCTCCTTGTCCTTTTGTATTGTTCAATGTTAATAAAAAGAAACATAGAAACATAGAAATGACGGCAGAAGAAGACCAAACAGCCCATTCAGTCTGCCCAGCAAGCTTTGCACATTTTTTTTTCTCATACTTATCTGTTACTCTTGGCTCTTAGTAACCTTTTGGTTCTATTTCCCTTCCACCCCCACCATTAATGCAGAGAGCAGTGTTGGAACTGCATCTATGTGAAATATGTAGCTTAATTAGTTAGGGGTAGTAACCGCTGCAATAAGCAAGCTACACCCATGCTTATTTGTTTTCCCAGACTATGTAATTCAGTCCTTTTTGGTTGTTGTCTATATATAGATCCTCTTTTCTTCATTCCCCCCTGCCGTTGAAGCAGAGAGTTATGCTGGACATGCATTGAAAGTGAAGCATCAGACTTTCTCCCCTGCCGTTGAAGCAGAGAGCTATGCTGGATATGCGTAAAGTATCAGTCTTTCTCCCCTGCCATTGAAGCAGAGAGCTATGCTGGATGTGTGTGAAGTATCAGTCTTTCTCCTTTGCCGTTGAAGCAGAGAGCTATGCTGGATATGCATTGAAAGTGAAGTATCAGGCTTATTTGGTTTGGGGTAGTAACCGCCATAACAAGCAAGCTACTCCCTGCTTTTTTGTGAATGCAAATCCTTTTTTCCACATTCATTCACGTCCTCTAGACTTTATGGATCCACAGTGTTTATCCCACGCCCCTTTGAAGTCCTTCACAGTTCTGGTCTTCACCACTTCCTCCGGAAGGGCATTCCAAGCATCCACCACCCTCTCTGTGAAGAAATACTTCCTGACATTGGTTCTGAGTCTTCCTCCCTGGAGCTTCAAATCGTGACCCCTGGTTCTGCTGATTTTTTTCCGATGGAAAAGGTTTGTCGTTGTCTTTGGATCATTAAAACCTTTCAAGTATCTGAAAGTCTGTATCATATCACCTCTGCTCCTCCTTTCCTCCAGGGTGTACATATTTAGATTCTTCAATCTCTCCTCATAAGTCATTCGATGAAGACCTTCTACCTTTTTGGTCGCCATTCTCTGGACCGCCTCCATCTTGTCTCTGTCTTTTCGGAGATATGGTCTCCAGAACTGAACACAGTACTCCAGGTGAGGCCTCACCAAGGACCTGTACAAGGGATAATCACTTCCCTTTTCCTACTCGATATTCCTCTCTCTATGCAGCCCTGCATTCTTCTGGCTTTAGCTATCACCTTGTCACATTGTTTTGCCGACTTCAGATTGTTAGACATTATCACCCCAAGGTCTCTCTCCTGCTCCATGCACATCAGCCTTTCTCCCCCATCGAATACAGTTCATTTGGATTTCCACTCCCCATATGCATGACTCTGCACTTCTTGGCATTGAATCTCAGCTGCCATATCTTCGACCACTCTTCCAGCTTCCTTAAATCCAGTCTCATTCTCTCCACTCCTTCCGGCGTGTCCACTCTTTTGCAGATCTTAGTGTCGTCCGCAAAAAGACAAACCTTACCTTCTATCCCGTCCGCAATATCGCTCACAAAGATATTGAACAGGACTGGTCCCAATACCGATCTTTGCGGTACCCCGCTTAACACCGCTCTCTCTTCAGAGAGAGTTCCATTTACCAACACACATTGTTTTCTGTCCTTCAACCAGTTTGCAATCCAGGCCACCACCTCGACACTCACTCCTAAGCTTCTCATTTTATTCACCAGTCTCCTGTGCGGGACCGTATCAAAAGCTTTGCTGAAATCCAAGTAGATGACATCGAGTGCCCTTCCTTGATCCAATTCCTTGGTTACCCAGTCATAAAAGTCAATCAGATTTGTCTGACAGGATCTTCCCCTGGTGAATCCATGCTGCCTCTGGTCCAGCAATTCTCCTGACTGTAGATAGTTCACTATTCTCTCTTTCAACAGTGACTCCATTACTTTTCCCACCACAGAAGTGAGGCTAACCGGTCTGTAGATTCAAACTTAAATCCCAATTACAGGTGCTGATGCCAAAACTCCTGCTTCTGCTCAGAGAATGACACCAGCACTGAAAACTTTACTCCACCTCTGACCAGCATTAAAATTTCCAGCGCTAAGAAAACCTGAGTGAAGCCTGTGTCCCTGTCTGCATTGGGAGGCGGAATAACTGATGACTTTATTAGCATTGGATTTCCATGCGAGGAGGCTAAGCAAGACGCAGTTTTTGTGCACAAAATTCCTTGCTGTATCGGGAGTAATATTTGCGCACAAAAAATGTGCATACAACTGAGGGTAAAACTGTGCACTCTGCTGAGCACACTTTATTACATCAGGCCCCAAAAGATAGAGCTAGACATGGAAGAAAAGGAGATGGTCTGAGATAAACAGTCAAAGAGTCCCAAAGAAACTTGGCTCCTGTTGTCCACTGGTTTGTAATCCCCATCGCCACAGCCCTGAACCCACCCATCTTTCCTGTGAGTTCTGAATTGAGAAATTACTGCTTACTTGATAATTTCCTTTTCTTTAGTATAGACAGGTTGATCCAGAACAACTGGGTTATGCACCTCTACCAGCAGATGGAGACAGAGCAAAGCTGACATCACAGTATATGTACCCCTGCAGTGACATTAGTCCACCAGTATTCTTCGCAAAAGCCAACTGTGGGCAAAGTAACAAAACTTAATAACACCAGACGATAAAACCTGGAAAAGGTGTGTAAGGCTCGGCAAATGTCGATGGGAGACAACAATCTAACTTCCACCCATGACACTGCCTGAGTCCTAGTGGAATTAGTCCTAACCTGACTAGGCAACGGCTGTTCAGCATCCTCATACACGGCCATGACTACTTCCTTAATCCTGCAAGCTATTGTAGCCTGCGAAGCCAGCTCGCCCTGTTTACTTCCACTGTGGAGGACAAATAGGCGATCCGTTTAGAAACTTTCCGATACCTCACGATATGTCTCTTGACATCCAAGGGTTGCAACAAGTGATATTCCTCTGCATCTCTCTCCCTATCCAGAGATCGAAGGGAAATGGACTGATTCAAATGACAATCCAAGACCACTTTTGCCAAAAAGGAAGGAACAGTATGCAGCTATATCACCCCCGGAGTCATTCAAAGGAACAGCTCCTGGCAAGAAAAGGCCTGTAGCTCGGATACTCTACATGCAGAACAAATTTCCACAAGAAACACCGTTTTCAAGGTCAATAACCTCAAGGAAATTTTATGCATCAGTCAAAAGGTACAGCCCACCAAGAAATCCAAACCAGATTAAGATTTCACAAGGGCACCGGTAACCACAAAGGAGGACAAAGATGTTTCACTCCTTTAAAGAAACAGGCCACAACTGGATGAGCTGACAAGAACCCACCATTCGCTTGACCCCTGAAACAGGCAAGAGTCGCTACCTGTACCTTCAAGGAATTAAGGGCCAATCCTTTATTCAATCCATCCTGCCAAAATTCCAAAATGAGCAGGATCTTAACTGAGCAAGGAAGATCCTCTCGATTTTCACAGCAAGCCTCACTAGCTAAACCTGTAAATAGGTTAAGAACATGGAGAACTTTTTCGCTTGCAGCAAGCTGTCAATCATCGCAGTAGGATTTCCATGCTTCAGCAAGTGAGCCCTCTCAAAGGCCATACCGTAAGACAAAATTGAGTCGGATCTTCATGAAGAACAGGCCCCTGCAGCAGCAGATCCCTGTGCACCAGAAGCCTGAAGAGGGAGTCTACCAGGAGCCTTCACCATGGTCTCCTGGGCCAATATGGTGCCACCAGAAGCACCATCCCCCGGTGACTCTCTATCTTCCAGATCACTCTGCCCAACATGGGCCAAGGGGGGGAGGCATAAAGCAGCTCGCCCTCCGGCCACTCCTCCATGAGGGCATCGATTTCCAAGGACTTTGGATCTCTCCTGCGACGGTAGAAATAAGGAATCTTTGTGGTACGAGAAGTCACTAGAAGGTCCAGAAACAGAAGGCCCCAGTGATCCACTATCAGCTGAAACACCTCATTTGACAATTCCCATTCTCCTGGATCCAAACTCTGCTGAGAAAGTCTGCTCTTACATTGTCTTTTCCTGCAATGTGCGAGCTGAGAAGTCCTAAAGATACACTTCCGACCATTCCATAAGGTGGGCTATTTCCTGTGTTACTTGCTGGATCTTGGTTCCTCCCTGCCGATTGATGAAAGTCACTGTCGCTGCATTGTCCGACAGTATTCAGACCGCTCAACCCTGCATTTGGTCGTGAACCTCAAGCATGCCAACCGGACTGCATGGACCTCCAGCCAATTAATATACCAAAGAGACTCTTCTGGACTCCAGTGCCCTTGCACTGTCAGCTCCTGACAGTGAGCTCCCCAACCCTGGATACTCGCATCTGTCATGCGTAGCAGCCAGTCCGGTGATGTTAGGGAAACCCCCTTTCTCAAATGATCCACCTTTAAACACCATTGCAGGACCTTTATATGTGCCCTCGCCCATAGCACCACATCCAAGCATCTGTAGATAGGACCACACCGTCAGGCGTATTGTGTTCATCAACAGTCACACCTGCGCCATCAACTTCTGAATATGACCCTCGGGCAAGAAAACCCTGCCTAGCTTCATGTCGAACCGATCACTGAGATACTCTAGTGACTGAGATGACTGCTCTTGGCCAGGTTCATCACCCAACCGAGCTCCTGCAACAAGGAGATCACTTTGTGTGACACCAGGAAGCTCTCTTCCAGAGTCTTGGCCCAAATCAGCCAGTTGTCCAAGTACGGGTATTCCAGAATCCCATCCTTTCTCAACTCTGCTGTCACCATTACCATAACCTTGGAAAAAATTCTGGGTGCGGTGGCCAGACTAAAAGGCAGAACTGGAAACTGATAATGATGTTCCAAAACTGAGAATCACAGAAAACGGTGCTCCAGTCATATGGGAATATGCAGGTACGTTTCAGACAGATCCAAGGAAATCAGAAACTCCCCCAACTGCACGGCCATTATCACTAAGCGCAAGATTTCCATGTGAAAATGAGTCACCAGCAAATGAAGATTGAACCCTTTGAGATCCAGGATGGGACAAAAAAAGTCCTCCTTCTTGGGCACAATGAAATAAATGGAATATTGGCCCGTGTTTTCTTGAGACGTGGGCATTGGAACCACAGCCCTGAGACTGAGGAGCCTTGACAATGTACACTCCACTGCCTGCCTCTTCTGTGGGAAGTGGCAGAGAGACACCATGAACATGTCCCAAGGAATACTGCAAAATTCCAGCACATAATCATCTTGTATCACCTCCAAGACCCAATTGTCTGAAGTGTTTTTGACCCACCTCTGATAAAAGAGAGAGAGGCGACCCCCTATCTCCTGTATCCAGGGCTGAGTTGGCACACCTTCACTGGGAGGCCTGGGGAGGGAGGTTCCATTACTCGAGCCTGCGTCCCATCTGGGCTGCCTAGGATGAAAGGACTGAGACCTACCGAAAGGTCAAGTACTCTGAAAGGCTGCTCCTCTGTAGAGTAAAAAATGCTTGGATCTCCTAGCACAACATTTCATGCTAAAGGATTGCAGCGTCTGCTTCTTATCCTTCGATAACTGAGGAACTGGGGACTCGCCCCAATTATTGGCCATTTTCTCCAACTTGCTCCCAGACAAGAGTGAGTCTTTAAAAAGCAACTTCGCAAAGTTAGACTTGGAGGTCACATCGACCGACCAATTTCTCAGCCATAACCAACGCCTGTCTGCTATTATAGAAGCCACCCCTCTGGCTGAGGCGGGGACCAAATCGCAGCCTGCATCTGCCAAAAAGGTGGCTGCTGGCTCCATCACTGCCCCGAAATTCACACCAGAATCATCGACCCCTGAAGAGAGAAGTAAACAGGAGCAAGCCACCAGGGAACAACAAGAAGCTATCTGCAAAGTCTTTGCCACTGCTTCAAATGCTTGCTTAAAGATAGCCTCAATCCTCCTATCGTGCGTGTCCTTCAAGGCCACTCATCCCTCTACAGGGATAGTCGTCCGCTTGGTGACGGCATACACAAGCGCATCCACTTTTGGAAAACGTAACTGCTCTCTTGCCGCTGGATCAATGGGACACAGTCCTTCCAAGACTTGTCCCCCTTTGAAATTAGCTTCCGGGGCGCCCCACTCAAGATCAATCAATTCTTGAATGGCCTCCATAACAGGGAAAAAACAAGAGGCTTTCCACAAAGAATTCAAAATGGGATCTTTCTTTGGCTCAGACATAGATTCAGCCCCAGGGACTCCCAGCATCTTTAATGTCTGGAAAATCAGATTCAGTAACTCATCGCTATGAAAGAACTGCAAAATACTCCTATACTGTTCCAATCCTGGAGGAATTTCTCCATCCTCCAAAGAGTAAGGATCGGCTTCATCATCTGTGCCATCCAGGTCCCTATTGGGAAGACTGGCTGCCAATCGAGGTGTAATTCAACGCTTAACCACAGCACCAGACATGCGGGAGGTCATCACCTGTGACTCTGATCTGGTAAATTTGGTTGAAGCTGAGGATTGTGCCTGAAGAAATGACTGCAATCCTTGAAAATATTCCACCCAAGAAAAGGCAGAAGGATCCCTGCCCAAACCAGGAGGCACCTATCCTGTGCCCACCGAACTACCTTCCCTGTTGATGTACAAGTTAAGGGAGTTCCAAGGTCAGGTGCCCCTTCTGAAATATCTTTACCAGGACCCGCATCAGGCTGGGAAGAAACGGGTTAGTAAAATCAGACAAAGGCAATTCTCCCTGAGCCTCCAAGCAGCGCTGGCACAAGTTAGACAGTACGCCAGGCTGAGATGTCCGAATATGACAAGCAGCACAAAGGGTAAAGCGCTTAGGTTTCTTAGCTATAGGCGCCATCAGTCTGTCAGTACGCTTAACAGGCAACTGAAAGGTGTGCGTTCAGCTGTATTCGCACTGCAAAAAATAGGCATCCAAAATTTAAGCATACAGCCCTGTGCCTCAATGAGCGCCCAAAAACTGAGTTCCCTCAATGCCGCTTAGACTGTGCACATAGAGAAGCGCGGCCTCAATTAGATGCCGCTACCAACTGGACACCCAAGCAGGCATCCACTAAGCGTCCAACAACTGGGCGCACAACTGGATGCACAGCTGGCCGCACTCGCACAAACCTGAAGTGGGCAGCCTAATGCACAGGAAAATGTACGATAATGCTGCCGCGGCCTACCACATGGCACATAGTGAAAAGCCTAAAAGCGGGGCCTAGCCCAAAAAGGCTGATCAACCCACCAGGTTGCCCACGTCCCCTAAACTCCCTCGGAGGTGGGAACAAATCTCAGATCAGCACACTGAGCATGGAGACTGGGGGAAGGAGGAATCCCTACAAAAAATCCTCCTTCTCTGTTTTCTTTTTTTTTTTTTGCTTTACCTGAGCTCAGCCTGTCCTGGCTGAGTACAGTCGGTCTCCAGCTGTAGGGGGAGAGGGCATATACCGTCACCACCTCGGTTGGCTTCCTGCACCCGCTTGCCTTTCAGATGTCTTTTACAGCTAAGTCCATGCCGGCTGAAAACCATCTACCGGACCAAGACACTCATCTGAGGTTAAATCCAATATATATCACCTCAGGAATTCTCAACTGAGGGAGGGACCATATGGTATCACCACAGGAGAGTGGGGTGAATTAATTTTCTTTCTTCTTTTCTCCTTCTGAAAACTTTAAGCAATCCCCAGTAGGGAGATGCACGTTCACCATCTGCTGGAGACGGAGAGTACTGGTGGGCTGATGTCACTGCACGGGTATACGTATTGTGATATCAGCTTTGCTCCGTCTCCATCTGCTGGTAGAGATGCATAACCCAACTGTTCTGGACCCAGTTGTCTAAACGCTAAGAAAAGGCGGAATAAAAATTAAATTCCTAAATAAGTCCCTCCCCCACCTGGTAAGTTCACAGGGGAAGGAACTATTGTGCACATCCCGCCCTGCATCCTCCTGCAGCGCCCTGCACTGTTCACGTTATGGTGCTTCACGGAGGCTGCAGACTTCATGCTCACTTAGCCTCACCCGTCTGTTTTAACTAGGCCAAGATGGGGGCAATGGTGTGAAGGAATTCAAAAATAATACACACTGAAGCTAGATTTTTTTCTCAAATGACCATTCAAGCATTTGGCTAATTTGCTGTGGATTGGCTTGCACAGAAGTTCAGCTTTTTAATTAATAATAATTAAGAAGAAGGAGGGACAAAGTTTCTGCTGCTGTGGAGCTCCAGATAAAACACACACTCACACAGTGTTTGGAGATGTGGCACCAGACAGGATCCAAGAGACATCAGCCAGGCACAGCAGTTGCCATCCTCCTACTCCAATTAGCCAAGTTCCTCCTAAAACAAAAACAAAAAAACACAAACAGTAAGAGTGGGGAAGGCAAGATGGCAACGTGAAGCAGGGCGAGTGAGCAACTCCTCGTTTTCCATAGCTTGGTTTCCTTCAAAGATGCCATCAAAGCGAAAGGGGAAGATTCAGGTGTTTGCCCCCGATGCCCTCCTTCCCGGGCAGCAGCTAATTCCCTGCGTGCCAGCACATATCAGGACTGGAGGCTTCGTTGCGATTTCGGGCGAAGGAATGCCCGTCTCACTTGGAGAGGTCACGATCAGTCCCGGGGATCATGGGTTGCAAGTGGCTGAGAGAGCCACAGCAACTAAAGGCGCAGAGTAATGGCGTGACGTTGGCACCTCTCTTGGAGAGGGTCTGTAGTTAGTTTGGCGTCCGAGCAGCCTTTCCTAGTATCACTGCTTGAGGGATCCATGGGGAGCGAGTTTTGCTGCCTGTTTGTCTTCTTCACGGGTGGTTGACAGGAGAGAGTTGGTTCCATCGACAAGGATGGATGATAACAGATTGGAACATCGAGACCCCACCCCGGTAAGTTCTCTTTTCCAACTATTAAGCCAGCAGTTGTGACGCTGGATGCTTTGCTAGCTCACTGAAAGATTGCAACAAGAAAACTGACCTCCTCTCTAACAAATCTGAACTTATGAAGACAAACTGTGACTCTCGAATTACAGATATCCAAGCTAAGGTATCTAATATTCAATATAGTATTCAAGCAATTACAATGGCTCACAATTGAACAAAGAATCGAATTTAAGATCCTCTCAACTTTACAGAAAGCAATATACAAAGCAGACTACACCGCACTTGATGACATCATTCATATCCAGTATTCTCCACGCACAACAAGATCAACTAGTAAACTACAGCTAGTGATTCCATCACTCCCTTATGCTAAACTCTCTTCCACCAGAAACAGAGCCATTTCTATCATCAGCCCAAAACTATGGAACTCTTTACCTCAGTTCCTCGCCTCTCAAGAAAACCCAAAATCTTTTAAGAAAGAACTAAAAGCCTGGCTACTCTGCCAATCTCATACTGACAGCCTGCTCAACAATCTCAAAACTTAATCCCACAGCTTCCCATATTTTGTCATTTATTCCCCCCCTCTGTCTAATCATCCTGTTTCCTACAGATATCTAAGACTATTTTATCATTATACTTGATCTCAGTCTATTCAATGTACCTTTCCTTTGGTACACCTTATCTGGTTTATATTCAATGTGCCTATCCTTTGGGATAGCTTGCCTTGTCCATATGTTTAACATGACAGTTCGGAGGATCACGTGATGAGCTGAGCCGGTGAGACGTGTTTCTCCTGGCTCCAGGACCCACTCTGCCTATCGAGGCACATCCTACCGCGTGCAATTTTGCAAATTTGGTTTTGACTTCACTTCGGGACAGTGTGTATGTTGGGCACCCGGTCGCTGCATAGATCGGGGGTGGTGATGTCCGCCAAGAGTGGAAAAAAGGATAAAGAACGACCGAAAACATCTGACTCCAAAATGGCGGCCGTCAGTGATAGCGAGCTCACCCCCTCCCCCCCGGCATTGACGATCGCGGATATAAAGGAGGCGATCCGTGAAGCGCTGGATGAGCGGTGGTCCCAAATCACAGCGCAACTGGGGGAGGTAAGAGAACATCTGGCGGCCCTCCCACCCCGGCTAGAACAGGCAGAATCGCGGATCTCAGGGTTAGAAGATGGAGCAGCCACGTGTGTCTCCCTCATGGCCGCCCGGGATAAAGATCTCAAGGCCCTTCAATTAAAGGTGGATGAACTCGAAAATCGCGCCAGGCGGGATAACCTTCGGTTTATGGGGTTTAAGGAGGACATTGAGGAGAGATCTCTGTGCCAACTGCTATCGGACTGGCTACCGGATGTCCTGGCTCTGCTGCATTTGAAGGGCTCCTTGGTTATCGAACGAGCCCACAGGCTTGGGGCGCGAAACCCGAGCTCAGGGCGGCCCAGACTCGTGATTGCCAAAGTACTAAATTCTGCACACAAATCTGAAATTTGGCGGGCCACGCGAAACAAGCCGGATCTACAATATCAAGGTACCCAAATTCGGGTTTTTCAGGACTTTTCAGCGTTCGTCTCTACTGCTCGGCGGGGTTTTGCCCCTATCTGCACGACCTTGCACAGTAAGGGGATAAAATTTTCACTGATGTTCCCTGCACGTCTGAGAATTTGGTACGCGGACAAAGCACATTTTTTTGAGACCCCGGAGCTGGCCCAGGCATTTCTGGACTCTATGAATAAATGATCAGTCCTTACACTTGGCAGTCGTGGAGCCGCGTTCTTCTTAATTTGTTCCTGGAGTTCATGGGCCTTTCGCGCAGCCACGGACTACTGGGCTTTTTGTGGACTACTTCAGCTAAGGACCATATTGAGACTATGGGAGTGCATAGTTGGTCTATAGACTCGACTGGCTTCTCTTTCTCTTACGAGTATTTTTTTTCTCTCTCCCCTCGAGTTGGCAGATCTGGGTTTTTTTTTTACAGATCTTACTCTCTGGACAGTATGTAATGTGCCAATTGTTTTTTTCTCTGTCTTCTGATGTGCTTTTTACGCCCATGGCGGCTTGTCTGTACAGGGAGGGGTTTCTTCTATAGTTCCCTTTTTGGGCCTTTTTTACCATTGTTGGTAGTTGTGCCCCTCCTTGTGCTGAAGATGCGGCGCTCTGGCCTGGTTTTTTGATGGTGGAGACCGTTTCTAGTACCACTGTATTCTGTTTTTTTTCCACATTACTGTTTCTGTGTTAGACCGCTTTACCACCTCTGGCACTTGTGTGCTGGCATGGTGTAGTTGTGTTTGGTTATACATGCCTGTTCTTTGTAGTTGCAAGTTCTCTTTTGTGGTGCACTGTTGGTTTGTGGCCATATATTTATTTTTCGTAAGGGTGGGTTCCTGGACTCATCAATACTGGATCCTCTTGTCTTCCTCAGTAGGAGACATTAGTCGGGGACTGGGTAAGGGAGAGAGGGGGTTGGGGGGCTACGGGGGTTATGGGAGGGGGGGGGATTTCAGGGGGCGGGGTGGGGGGTGGGGGAGGGGCGGGAAGGGGGACTGGGTTTTTTGGGAGGGGGGGGAGGGGGGCAATCCGAATACCATTTCAGTTTGGACGGGCGGATGGGATGGGCTTTAGGCGCAACTCCAATGGCTTAGCTGGCCCGGGGGGAATCTGGTGGTTGGTGGCGGAGGCTCCGGCTGGGAGGGCCTGTGCCGCCCTTATTACTTTGGGCAATTGTGATAAACTTTACTCTGTTCTGTGGTATGAGTAATTCCACTAGATTTATCTCGTGGAATGTGTGCGGCCTCCACTCCCCTATTAAACGCACCAAAGTCCTCTCTCACTTGAAAAAACAGTCGTCGGCGGTGGCCTTTCTGCAAGAGACCCACCTTACAGACGCGGAGCACGAAAAACTTAGGCGCGCGTGGGTGGGGGAGGTGAGATATGCCTCAGCCACTTCCAAATCAGCGGGCGTGGCGATTCTTTTTCGTAAGCAGTTCCCCATTGTAATAACCAAGGAAATAAAGGATGCTCAGGGGCGCTACTTGATTTTGGTAACTGAGCTTTATAACCAGCCAGTAGTGCTCTGTAATCTGTATGCCCCCAACACTTATGATGCTGGATTCTATCGTAGTCTGTACGCCCATTTAATTCCCTATTTGTCTGATATTTTAATCATTGGGGGTGACTTTAACACCATACGGGATCCGCACTTGGATGCCTCGCAGGGGCGTCGGTGGGATGCGGGAGTAGGTAGGGGCCCTGCGTTGTTGGAATCTCGTCTCCATTTGATGGATGTTTGGCGGGACCTGCATCCCACAGAGCGTGATTTTACCCACCTCTCCAGGGCACATTCCTCTTTTTCACGCATAGATTACTTTCTTGTGAGTACTCATGCATTTCACAGGGTTGTCGAGGCGGGTATTGAGAGTATTGTGATATCAGACCATGCCCCTGTGTGGGTAGATATGGGGTTTCTATCTCCTTCCACCTCCCCCAAAATTTGGCGTTACCCCTACTTTCTCGCTCAGGACGAGAAATTTAAAGAGTTTCTTTTAGCAAAATGGTCAGACTATACGGCCAATAACCTGCCTCATGAATCCAACCCCGTATTATTTTGGAGTGCGGCCAAGGCAGTGCTGCGCGGTGAAATTATATCTTATGTGTCCCACCACCGGAAAACCCTTAATCGTCGCATTATGGTTCTTAATGCCCAGGTGCGCCTTGCTAGAACTCGGTTGATTCGGGTTCAATCCGAGGAGACCAGAGCGTCCTATTTGTCCAAACAACATGCTCTTAATTCCCTTCTACACCAGAGGGCAAAGAAGAGCCATCTGTACTATAAATTTAAACTCTATCAGTACAGTAATAAGACTGGGAGAATGATGTCTAACCTTATTAAGTCCTCGGGGGTCAGTAGATTTATCCCTGCACTGCGTAGATCCCCAGCTGTGGTGGTCAGAGATACACCCTCTATCTTAACGTGTTTTCGAGATTTTTATGCTTCCCTTTATACATCTGACGGGTGGAACCAGGAGGCTTGTCAGCAGTTTTGTGATTTCGTGTCCCTTCCTCAGCTGACCCGGGATCAATGTGATATGCTGAATGCCCCCATTTCAGAGGCGGAGATACGCTTGGCCATCCAAAGATCCAAAAATTTTAAAGCCCCGGGACCTGATGGGTACACAGCGGAGTTTTTTAAATTATTGGCAGATCAGGTGTCCAAACCGCTGTCTTTAATGTTCTCCGCTTTGGTGGCCCAAGGTTCTTTCCCCGACCATGCAAATTTGGCGCATATTACTTTGATACCGAAGGCGGGTAAGGACCCCTTATTGCCGGAATCATACCGTCCGATTTCTTTACTTAACTATGATCATAAGCTGCTGGCTAAAATCCTGGCGGATAGACTCGCTGTGTATCTTCCTACTCTGGTGGGGGAGCATCAAGCGGGGTTTGTCCGTCAACGTTACGCGCTTAATAATATTCGCAAAGTTTTAAGTGCTATGACGATGAGTCAATGGATGTCCCACCCGTACCTGGCTATCAGCTTCGACGCCGAAAAAGCGTTTGATAGGGTGGAGTGGGATTATCTGTTTTATGTATTGAGGCGTATGGGCTTTGGAGGTTTTTTTCTACAGGCTATTCAACTGCTTTACAGTGAGCCGAAAGCTTGTATACTGGCTAATGGGGCGCAATCGGCTCCCTTCCCGGTGGGCAGGGGTACCCGACAGGGCTGTCCTCTTTCCCCTCTCTTATTTATTTTACAATTAGAGCCACTGTTACTTGCCATTAACGGGTCTCGAGAGATTCGTGGCATTCGCATGGGTGATGACATTTTTAAGCAAGTCGCCTTTGCTGATGATCTCTTGGTCTTCATCACTGACCCTCACAAGTCGTTACCCCCTTTGCTGCGATTGATTCAGGATTTTGGGAGGTTCTCCGGATTTCGGCTTAACAGGTCCAAATCTCTGGTTTTGTCATACCCTAGCATTCTGAGGGATACCTGGGTAGGCCCCTTCCCTTTACAGTGGGCGGGAGATGACCTCCGATATTTGGGGGTTTACCTTCCAGGGAATCCGGACCGCATATACCAGGCCAATGTACCCCGCTTGCTTCATCAGACCCAAAACAATTTGACAACCTGGGGGTCACTGCCCCTCTCACTTACGGGGCGTGTTTCACTTTTCAAAATGACCATACTGCCGAAATGGCTGTACCTTTTGCAGAATGTACCCCTGCTATTGAAACGCAAAGATTTGGCCGTCATAGAGCGTTCATTGCGCAGATTCTTATGGCGGGGCGGGAAATCTAGACTTCCTCTAAGGTGGCTCCAGAATCCTTGGGGGAAGGGTGGTTTGGGTGTGCCCGATCTCGCTCGTTATAACTTAGCCTGCAATTTGCGGCTCATACGTAATTGGCTGATGGGGACCTCCCATTATGCGTCCTTATCGGTGGACCAAGCTCTCTTACATCCGCTGGCCCCGGCTTATGTGCTTCAGGCGAGTTCGGGCCGCCTTCCGGCCATAGTGTCCCAATCTGCTCTGGTTAGGCCTTTTAGGCTTACTTGGCTCCGTCTTACCAGGCTTTTACAAGTTCCCTCGACCTGTGCTTACTTTTTACCCCTGGGGGGGAATGTCGATTTCCCCGCGGGGTCTCAATCCGTCATGTTTAAGGCGTGGGTGTCCAAAGATATTACTCACTTGGGGCACTTGTGGACTCGTGAAGGGGAATTTATGCAGTTCTCGGACTTCCGAGACTTGTATCACCTGGGGGCTACTCATATTTTTCCCTACTTACAAGTCCGCCACTATGTGAATACTCTGCCGGCGGCTACTAAGGAGCATACACTGTTCCTTACACTAGATAGTCTTTTTCACTTTGAACAGACCAGGGTCCCTTCCCTATCTAGTTACTATAAGTTCTTGCAGCACCGGCTTAGGTTGGATGTTAATTCTTATCTAGTGGAGCGGTGGAATAGGGATGGGGACTTTTGTCTTACAAGCCTCATTTTACGCAACTGTTTTCGGCGTATTACCAGAATCTCGGCTAATATGTACTTTAGGGAAATGCAGTTTAAATTTTTAAGTCGGGCGTATATATCTCCCCAGATGGCGTATAACTCCTCTATAGCTGTTTCATCGTCCTGTGTTCGCTGTCCTGGGACGGTGGGTACGCTGTCCCATGTATTTTGGACGTGCCCTTTGATTCGCAAATTTTGGCGTAAGATCGCGGATTATATGGCAGATTTATTGGATGTGGCCCTGCCTTTTTCGCCCATGTGGTTTTTATTTGGCTGCATTTCCCCCATTAGAGTCCGAGATCCTGGTGCACGCCTGCTACTACAAAAAGCTGGTTTGGTGGGGAAGAAAACCATTTTGTTGCTTTGGCGATCCCCGGAGCCCCCATCCTTTTGGGGGTGGAGGAATCATCTGCATGCCATGATGTCCATGGAGAGTATGGCGGCACGAGGTTCTCCGCGAAGGCGTCATCTATTCTCAAGCATCTGGAATTCCTATCTTCAACGGCTTCCTTCCCGGGCGCGTAGTCTTGCGCTGAATGATTGAGTGGTGACTGCTATCTTTCCCTCGGACTTGCTTGTTGAACCAGACTATTTGCCTGCCCACTCCGTCTGTCCTCAATGTCATGGACTATAGCGGATTGCAGGGGGGGATGGGTTGGGGGGGGGAACAGGGGGGGGGGGGGAGATTCTGCACATGGGGGGGAGAAAAGGTGTATATGTGTGTTGGTTTGCCTAACCTCGGGAGGGCTCAGGAAACACCCTCTTTACTTTGTATTCATTTTGTAAAACCAATAAAAATTGTTTGAACAAAAAAAAAACAAAAAAAAACAAAACAAAACATGACAGTTCTCAGATTGTTAAATGTTGTTTTTCTTCAATGTCTTCAATAGTTTTATGTAACAGGTTGTTATAATTGTAAACCGGAGTGAAGGCTACTCTGCTCTACCTCGGTATATAAAAAAAAATGCTAAATAAATATGGAATCTGTTATTAAGGACACGCAATCTTTTATTGTGTCTGCAAGTAAAGATTCAAATATCTAGTCTCGTCAAGTTCTTGGAAAATCATATTAACTTTCCTAAAGGGATGGGAGAGATGCCATTTATTAATCTTAAAAAATATTTTTTGGAAGTTCTTCAGTTTGATCTTGAGAAGACTCCCTCAATAAACAAGTCTATTTTCTACCTGCAAAATGTGGACTCAGTGTGGAGCAGTCTCAGCCAGTTGCTTTCAATAGTGCTGATAATTTGTCTGATTTCTTAGAAAATTCAGATGAGATACTTGAGCAATCTACCTTGCTAGGCTCTTTTATTTCTGAGCAGGATGTCAGTGAAGTAATGAGGTCATAATTTTGGAATATTTCCTCACTATTTTTAGGACAAATGATTCGCATTTTTTCCTGATTTTGCTGGGAACTACGCAGGAGAGGAAAAAAAACTTTTATGGCTCTAAGATCTATTTCTATGGATTGCTCCTTTGGGCTCAGATATCCCAGAAAGTGCATTATTAGATATCATTATAATTGTTATGGGTTTTTTCTGCCTGAGCAACTTAAGTCCTTTTTTGATTCCAGAAGTGCTCCAACATCTTTCTCTGGTTCTCAGTAGGATTAAGGTATTGATCCATTGTATAGGTAGTGCTGCTTGTTCATGTTAAGATAGTTTCTTCTTTTTTGCTTTTTTTCCTTTGTTCTTTTCTGTGTGCAAGCTTTATTGCTTTTATATAATTCTAAACTAAAGAAAGTTAGAAAAACAAACCATCCCCACAGTTCCAGCATGGGGGAGGAAGAGCTGAGAATGTGTGTTATACCCAGGCCTCAAGCAGACTTCCAGGGAACAATGGTCAGGATTTTGGGCTTAGGCAGCAATAATCAAAATCAGATTTTGAAGGGCAGAGGAAAAAAGGTTTGTGAATAAACTGTGCACTGGTGACCGTGTGTGTGTGTCTCTCTCTCAGTACTGCTCTAGCAGGGAAATTCCAGTTTATCTAAATACAACAAACGGTATACAGGTTAACATCATATACTAAAGAAACATTTAAAAACATACAGAAACAAAAGTGTGAAATACCAAGTCATCGCTAACCACTATACATAATCGCTCCTTTTTATATTGGGGCACTGGAGCGCTGTTAGGCTACCCCAGAATTCAAGCCAGGTTTGTAGGGTGTAACTCTTTCTCTCAGGGCTTCTGAGCTCCCAGACTGTGCTTATGTAACCCCCTGATTTGGGTGAACTTCAGGGAGTCACAAGGCCCCCACTCACTACTGGGGCTAAGTCTTTGTCACTTTCACTGTTTTTCTTGCCGTAAATATTGGATTCTCCTTAGGAGTTGGGGAACAGGGACAATAAGCTTCCAAGACCCTGGGTGTTCTGTTTCTCCATATCTTCGAGGTGCAAATAAACAAGTGTAACCCTTGCTTGGAGGGTTCAGGTCCCAAGGGCACACAAACCTATGTTTACTCTTTGGACCATGCATCTGGCCAGCACTCCTCACATATATGGGGGTGGATTTTAAAAGAAGTGTGCGCGGCCTGCATTTATTTATTTATTTATTTATTTATTTATTTATTTTTATATACCGATGTTCTTGCATGAAATACAGATCACTCCGGTTTACATAAAACAGTGAAATGCCCAAAAAAGTGCAGGGGCTTTACATAAAACAGTAGAACAATAGAACAAAGTGCAAATTAAACAAAGTATAATATAGTATAAAATAGTATAAATAGTATAAATACAAGAAACGATTGAACGATTGAACTCAAAATCATAGTGCAGTTAAAAAAAATCATAATAGTGTACATACATGAGTGCACGCCACCTGGCGCGCGCACATGTTATAAAATCAGAGGTCAGTGCGCGCAAGGGGGTGCACAATTATGCACCTTGTGCGCACTGAGCCGCGCTGCCTTCCCCTGTTCCCCCTAATCTGACCTTCCCACCCCTTCCCCTAACCATTCTCCCCCCAGCCCTACTCTAACCCCCCCTGTCCTTTGTCTTACCTTTTGCGCCTGCCTCCAGCCAGGTTCAAGTTGCGCACACCGGCAGGCTGCTGGCACGCGATCCTCCGACACAGCGGCAATGGCCGCCCCTGGACCACCCAGCCCCGCCCCTGCTCCCGCCCCACCCCTTTTGTAAAGCTTACACGTGTCCCGGGGCTTTACGCGCGTCGCCGGGCCTTTTTAAAATAGGGCCGGCGCGCGTAACCTTTTTAAAATCCGGCTCATGACTCTTTGTCCCAAGAGTGGAATCTTTTTGTAGGGGGAAAGCTCGCGCTTATGGCCCAGACAGTGGTGTGTTTTTCCCTGTGTGGTGTGAACGGCTGCATCTCAAGAGGTGAGATTGTTGGGACAACCTAGGCAGGACTAAGCTCTGGGTGTTTAAAATAAAGTTTATTGATTTTGCAACAATTAATTTAAAGTCCAGTTTTTCCATAATGTTGAAGTTACAGCTGACTGATGGTACAGATGTGAGTTTCTCATTAGGTAGCTGTCCTTAATTTTAGGTATCTGGGTGAAGCTTCCCACGGTGGTGTTAAGTGCACAAAGCTCTCCCAGTGGCTAAACAGGAATCCTAGTGGAGGGGAACTCCTTAAACACAGAAAACGCAGTCCTACCTGAATCCATCTCATTCTTGGACACCCAGCTTGTCCTGACCCCATAAGCGGAGATCTGATTGGGGTCTCCCGGTCTTGATCATTCTCCTTAGTTTTGTTGTTGGGGACTTCTCTTGCAGGAAAAGTCTTTAGAAAGAGGGGACCAGGCTATTTCAACTCTGGATCCCAGTGGGGAGGGGTGAGTCAGAAAAAAATCTCCCCACAAAGCAATTGTCCAAAATATTTTCTTTAAGGAAAACTGGATACATCTTCAGCCATCTGGATACATCTTCAGCCATCTCAGAAGGTGCTGTCAACAGTCTCGCTCATCTAGGGAGTAGAGTAGAGCTCATGGGTCTTCAGTCCTCTGATCTGAGAGCCCCAAGGGGCCCTCTTGCAAGGAGTGCACGATGAAGGATCTCTTCAAACTTAAGGTGTAGGATGAGGCTGGGAGGCCTCACCAGAGAGTTGAAAAAAGACATCCTCACTGATAAGAGGCTTTCTAAAACTGACCACACTGAATATTAAAATGGCTGCATTAAATAGAATGAGGCGTCCAATCCAGGCCCTCCAGGTTGGGAGGGACAGAGGGGGATGACAGGTTCACAGATGTAAGGGTTCTAAGCAGGGACCTAGGGCATCTAGTGGCCGACCCAAGAGGGCGCCATACAAGCATGAACACTGCTAGTGTTCCAGCACAAACTTTACTGAGGTAATTTCTTAACATGAACTGGTTCCCTCTCTATACAAGACTCTTTGGTAAAATCCTTGTGCCAAATCAGAAGTAGTAAATCTGTGAATCTGTGATCCCTTGATCTATCCCTCCCAGTCTCTTCTTTTTCCTTGGATGGAATGTGAAGCCTCTCTGGGTAACTTTAATGGGTAATCTGTCACTTAAGGACTCCCTTGAAATACATGGGATCCAATGCTTCTTCTTAAATTCTCCAAACTTTCTCCTCTCCTCTTTTTGTGACTCTAGTAGGCACCTCCTTAGCTGTTTGCAGTTTGTGAGCACCAGAATGGTATCTCAGTCCCTCCTCTCTCCTCCCGGATTCTGAAACTAGTTGGGGACCAATCCTTCTCTGATCACTTTGCTGGACTGGCAAACAAAATCCCTTGGACTAAGGGATACCAGGGCGACCAAGGAAAAAAAACATCCTCTCTCTACAGCTCTCTCTGGGTAGAATGGGTGGGTAAAAACTCCCCCTCCAGCAAAAATAAACACTGAGTTCACAATTCAAAAAACAACAGAGGTAATTTATCAACCACTGGATGCAAACTGGAAATAATCTCTTCACTTTCTACGACTCCTCAGCAAAGGCTTTGGACTTTTGCTTCACAAACTTAAGAAAACTGAAAGAAACAGCTCCTAGTCTCAAATGCAAACTAAAAAATCCACACAGGTGCTAGGGGGGTCACTTGCTTATATGCAAGCAGGATAAACCATTTAACAGTCTCCAGTGGGGAAGCTCTGGCAAAGATGGTACATCCCTCTACTCCAGTGATTCGCAACCTTTTTTTGTGTCATGGCACACCCGGCATAGGGTTCACTTTATCATGGCACACCATCACCACCATCATCATCATCATCTTCTCTTCTCTCTTCCCCCACTTCTTGTTGTGCTGGAGGTGGGCCCTTGGCCTGGTGCAGGATTGGTACGGCCCTCTGGTCGGACCCAGAGAGCGCCTGCTACTAGGAGGCGGAGCACACAAGGAGACAGAGGCTAGCTGGAGCTTCACCAATAACAGTCCGGGGTTTCCGCAACTTGAGCCCTTGGGTACCCGGACTGCCTAGACTTAGGTGGGCCTCTGGTGGTCTACCGGAGAGGTAGCGGAGGGGTGTGCCCACCATGAGCAAGGGTGCGCAGCTGATGCAAAGAGGATGGGCTAGATCCGAACCGGAAGCTCCAGAGACCTCAGGGAGGCAACAGTTCAGGAAGGCTCTCCAGGCGAGACAGGCAGCGCCTGTGGGTCTAGCCAAGTGAACGCCACAGTTGGTTTCCAAGCAGGTTGGTCTAATGGGCACAGTAGGCCAGAAGAGAGTGTCCAAGTGAAGCGCAAGTGTCAGAGACAGAGAATCAGTCCAGGAGAGGTCGGACAAAGCAGGGGTCAATACCAGGATCAGTCCGGGTGTAGTCAAGGCAAGTGAGGGTCGGTTCCAGGTGGCAGACAAGAGAATGGTCAGGCAGGCAGTGGTCAGTTCCAGGTGGCAAGCGAGAGGATGGTCAGGCAGGCAGTGGTCAGTTCCAGGCAGCAGGCAAGAGAATGGTCAGGCAGGCAGTGGTCAGTTCCAGGTGGCAAGCAAGAGAATGGTCAGACAGGCAGAGGTCAGTACCAAAGGTCAGTCCAGAGAGGTACTACCTGGAAGGATACAGGAACACACGGAGCCACTGGGAACGGAAGACACAGGAACACGGAGATGCTGGAATAGGAGTCACTGGAACAGGAGAACACTTGGAACACGAAGGCAAACTAGCACACCAACGGTGTCGACCCAATTGCCAAGGTGAGGTCCTGGGGACAGGGCCTCACCTTAAATAGTACATCTATGTGACTTCATCGGGAGGTACCCTCGCGGGTTTTCCTGCCTTGGGCCCTTTAAAAGGCTGCATGTCAGCCGCGTGCGTGCCTAGGGGCGTGGCCGACGATGCTGACAATGCGGATCCCCAATGGGAGCTCCGCCGTGAGGCCTGTGAGGAGGATGGTGAATGGAGAGCCCAAGGTCGCCGTGAACTGGCTGCGGCCACAAGGGATGGGTACCCGAAGCTGGTCGAAGGAAGCGTGAGATGAGCAGGCCTGGCCACGGTGCCAACATGGCTGGGACGCGCAACAGTACCCCCCTTCCCCCTTCTAGGCCTCCCCCTTACCGGTCTAGGTTTCTCTGGGTGGTCTCGATGGAATCCTTGAAGCAGGTCTTTATCAAAGATGTTGTGAGAAGGTTCCCAAGAGTTTTCTTCTGGGCCGAAACCCTCCTATGATGGGAGGTACTCCCAATGACCACGACGGCGTCGTACGTCAAGGACCTCCTTGACCTGCATGGTGTTCTTGGGTTCTGCCGTGTACTGAGTAGGAGAGGGAGGCCTTCGGGAAGGCCAGGACAGGACTAAGGGCTTAAGTAGTGACATGTGGAACGTGTTGTGGATTCCCATGGAGACAGGGAGTTGTAGCTGGTAAGTGACTGCTCCAATGCGTCGAAGGATAGGGAAAGGACCAATGAATCTGGGGGCTAGCCGTTAGGATGGCAGTCGCAGTCGAATGTGCTTTGTACTGAGCCAGACTTTCTGGCCAGGCCGGAACAGTGGTGCGGCCCAACGATGGACGTCTGCAAAATGCTTGGCTCGCTCAGCTGCTTGGCTTAGTCTTTTCTTCACTTGGTCCCAGAGCCTGTGTATAGTTTGTGTTGTAGACTGGGCTGCAGGTGAAGGTACACTGAGTGGATCCGGTAGGGTTAGGCGTGGTTGGCGGCCAAAGACTACCGCAAAAGGCGAGACATCAGTGGCAGAGGTGATGTGAGTGTTATGGGATAGTTATGCCCTTTTCAGGAGGTCAGCCCAGTTATCTCGCTGGTCGTTGACATATGATCGCAGGAATGCGTTTTTAAGGAATGATTTGTCCTTTTGGCTTGGCCATTTGCTTGCGGATGATAGGCTGGGGTTAAGTTTAATGTAATATTGAACTTTTTACAAAGGGATCTCCAATATTTAGCAGCAAATTGAGGCCCCCAATCGGAGATGATTTCCTGTGGTAGTCCATGCAGATGAAATAAGTTGGTTAAGAAGAGTTTAGCTATTTCTGGAGCTGAGGGAAGACCAGGTAATGGGACAAAGTGGATCATTTTTGAGAATCGGTCAATGATGACCCAGATTACAGTATTTCCTTTTGAAGGAGGCAGGTCCACAATAAAATCAGTGGAGAGACTTGACCAGGGTTCGGTGGGCGCAGGAAGAGGTTGGAGGAGACCCCATGAGCGGCCAGTCTGGGGTTTTTGCTGCGCGCAAACTGGACAGGAGTCCACGTATTTGCGGGAGTCCTTTATCATACTGGGCCACCAATAGTGCCTTCAAAGCATCTCGAGAGTCCGGGCTCGGCCGGGATGACTGGCCAGCTTAGAGTCGTGAGCCCAACGTATCACGCGCTCACAGAGATGGCGGGGGACCACCATCTTCCTGGCTGGTACCGCGCTGGTTACTGCAAGTGATATGCAAGCTGGATCGTTGATATACCTAGGAGTCTCGGGTATATCCTCTGGCTCAACGGAGCGAGAGAGCACATCTGCCCAGAGGTTCTTAGCTGCCGGGCGATAGTGGAGCTTGAAGTTGAAGCGTTCAAAGAACAGGGCCCAGCGGGCTTATCTGGGGTTAAGTAACTGGGCCTCCTTTAAGTGTTCCCCATTCTTGTGATCAGTAAATATTGTGAATTTGTGTGTGCCCCTTCTAGCCAGGGACGCCATTCCTGGAGGGCTAGTTTCTTGGCTAAGAGTTCACCGTCCCCTATGGTATAATTCTGTTCAGTGGAGAATTTATGTGAGTAGGAGGAGCATGGTACTAAGGATCCTTTAGTGGAGTATTGACTGAAGACCGCTCCTGCTCCGATGGCGGATGCGTCGACTTTGACAATGAAGGTACGATTAGGATCCGGATGATGAGGACATGGACCGGTATAGAAGGCTTCCTTCAAGGTGTGGAATGCTGACTGGGCTTTGGGACTCCACACTCGGAGGTCACATCCCTTCTTAGTCATGGCGGTGAGTGGAGCGGCCAGAGAGGAGTAATTAGCGATAAAGTTTCGATAGCAGTTTGTAAACTCAAGGAATCTTTGTAGGGCGCGGAGGCCCAATGGTTGAGGCCAATCTCAAATACCCTGGAGTTTCTCAGGGTCCATGGTGAAGCCACGGTTGGAAATGATGTAGCCTAAAAATGGAAGACTGGTTGTTCAAAAATACACTTCTCTAATTTCACATAGAGGTGATGATCTCTGAGATGTTGGAGGACTGTTTGGACATGGGAATGATGGTACTTTAGGTCTTTGGAGAATATTACTATGTTGTCCAGATATATCACGACAAATGAGTATAAAACATCCTGAAAATCTCGTTCATCAAGCGCTGAAATACTGCAGGGGCGTTGCAAAGCCCAAAGGGCATTATTACGTATTCGTAGTGGCCGTCTCTTGTGTTGAAGGCGGTCTTCCATATGTCTTCTGGTTGGATTCGTACAAGGTTATACGCCCATCGGAGGTCCAATTTCATAAAGATTTGTGTGCCCTGCAGACGATCATAGTTCACTAATAAGTGGCAGTGGAAATTGGTACTTACAAGTCACTGCGTTTAACCCTCTGTAGTCTATGCAGGGTCTCAAGTTGCCATCCCTCTTCTTTATGAAGAAGAACCTGGCTCCTGCCGGGGAATTAGAGAGTCTAATGAATCCTTTATCTAAATTCTCCTTGATGTACGCTGACATGACTTGTGTTTCAGGAAAAGAAAGAGGATAGGTTCTGCCCTTGGGAGGCATGGTTCCGGGTAATAGTTCTATGGGGCAGTTGAATTCTCAGAGTGGAGGCAGGATGTCAGCGTTCATTTTGGAGAACACATCTTTGAATTCCGAGTACGGGGCAGGTAACCCAGGAAGGTTTGTGGAGTTTAGAACGGTCACAGATGGAGACACGTGCCGTAAACAGCGGTTTTGACATTGCGGGCCCCACTGAATTAGTTGCAGGGATTGCCAGTCGAAGGGTGCATGTAACTGGAGCCAGGGAAGTCCAAGGACTACGGGGTGCGTGGACCGTTTCAGGATAAGGAGGGAGATTTCCTCGTCATGGAGGGTTCCAACGGTGAGGCGAATGGTCGTGGTACCACCCCTCTGGCACCATCATCACCTTAATCTTCCCTCTCCTTTGGCATCACCACCTTTTCTCCCCTGGCATCATTACCATCTTCCCTCTCCCCTACTCCTTTCCCTCCATCCCTTGGCATCATCACCCTTTCATCCTCCACCCCCTGGCATCATCACTTTCTCTTCTCTTCCCTTTCTTTCTACCTTTCTGGTATCAGCACCACCTTCTCTTCCCTCTCCCCTGGTATCATCACCTTCTTATCTTCCTTTTTCTCTCCCACTTCACCCCCTGGTATCACTACCTTCTCCATCCATCCTCTGACATCATCACCATCATCCCTTCCCTCTCTCTCATCTTTCTGGCATCATCACTTTCTCTCCTCTGGTATCATTACCACCTTCCTTCACCCCTTCTCCTCTCCCTCCATCCCCTGGCATCAATACCACCTTCACCCTCCACCCCACTGGCATCACTTTCTCTTCTCTTTCAGCATCAGCAGCACCTTCTCTTCCTTTCCTCTGGCATCATCACCTTCTTCTCTTCCCTTTTCTCTCCCTTCATTCCCTGGTATTATCACCTTCTCCCTCCACCCCCTGGAATCATCACCACTTTCTCTTCCTTTCCCTTCCCTCTCCCTCCACCCCTCTGGCACCATCATCATCTTAACCTTTACTCTCCCCTGACATCATCACCTTCTTCCTTTCCCTCTACCCTCCCTGGTATATCATCACCTTCCCTGTTCCTTTATCCAGCCCCTCGAGCCCTTGTCATCATCACCTTCCCTCTTATCCCACCCTCTGACATTATCACATTCCCTTCTCTCTCCCCCAAATGCTCTTTGGCACATTCATATCCCCCTGTCCCTTCACTCCCCGGAGCTGGCAGAAGTCTGAGCAGTATTTACCGGGTGTTGTTTCTTCCTCCTCCTCTGTCAGCTTGCCTCTGCAAGAATAACAGCACGAGACCAGCATGTCTGGCAAGACTAGAGCGAGCTAACAGAGAGGGAAGCAGCAGGTGTAGATAGGCACTGCTCTCTGACCCCCTCTGCTGGCAGGAGGACATTCTGCAGGGTGGAAAGAAAGAAACAATGAAGATTGGCGGCACACCTGCAGGGCAGTCACGGCACACCACTTGGGAAACACACACTGCTCTGCTTGTACTGCCTTGACCTAACTACTAGGCCACACTCATCTGCAGGGATCCCAATGGGGCCCAACACTTATAATTAAGGATACCAACTCATTAATCAAAGTGGGGATTTTCCTTAGCAGCAAGGCTATTCATATTTTATGCTTAATAACTGCACCAATCTACCTTTAGGGTGTGTGGCCCTGGAGGAGTTTTGGATCCCAAGTTCAGTCATTTTTAACTGGGTAGTTGGGGTATGGGGGTGTATCAGTTGTTTGATGGTCTCCTCATACACTGCACTGTTGAACAGGCAGCGGGGCTAACAGAGGTCCCATGGTTTCTTCATGGGATGTACACATGGAATAAGGACAGTTTTATTACTAACATTAACTCTCAGTCTTATGCTGCTGAATCTCCTTAGTACTGACAGTCACAGAAATTCCAACACAGACAATGGGATCCTGAAAGCTTCCAGCTTGTGAAGGATTACCGCATAGTTCTCTCGAGGATACCGAGGCAGAGTGAGATCATCCTAGAACAACCTTCTAAGAATGAGATCAGACAGCTTCTTTTAAGAGAGCGAAGTCACTTCATTCAGCAGCATGTGCCAGGATGCTACATATCTTATCAGTGCCTGGTCATGAGATGGACAATGGCCTTCTAATATCCTGTACCCCTCTGTCTAGGCTGGAGTAAGGGGCATGGCCCACCAGGACAGAATGTGCTGCCATTGACAGACTCCCAGAACAGAAGGATTAGCTTTAGATTAAAATTAATTTGCATGAAGGTTAGGGACCTTTGTTTTTAGTTTTTTTTTTCCTGGGAATTTATCAGTGTTTTATAACAAGCACAAATAGGAGAAAATCAGTGAGGGGGGGGGGGGGAGAATCATTTATTATAATAAACAATGATAAGTTCCCAGGAAAAAATGTAAAAAGCCCTAAAAACAAAGGTCACTAATGGTAATACAGAGGAGCAAAGGGTTTTACTGTATTTAAACTTCCTTCCTGTAGGATATGATAATATATTCTTACGCTTTCTGTGAATCTTAAATACCTAGAACATTTCATAGAACAGGACATTCATCCTGACCACCAGATTCTGGGGCAGCAGTACACACAGCTTTTATGCAGTATATATATATTTATATTTATATATATATGCATGTAACCCCTGGGCTAGCTGAATCCAGATAGTGGTTCCAGAGGCCGTATCTCAAATCATAGTTGCAGATGGTACATGTCTCAACATGGTAAAAGGTGATACTTCAGGGTTCCCTGTGCAGGGGGAAAGACAACTTTCAAGGCCCTCCACATTGCAACACTTAAGTCTCAGTTTCACATTATGGTATACCGCAGCGATGATCACAGCACTGATAAGCGTTAAAGTCATTAGACAGTGAAAGCACACTGGAAACGTGAGTGGTTTCCAACACTACTTTTACTGATATGTTGTAAAATGAGGAAAAGAGTCCTTACAGCTGTTTAATTCACTTCAACCAAAGCGATTTGCAATGACTGTACACAGGCTACATTTTATTTCTTTTACTTCTATGTGAAATTGTACTACCTCAACAAAAAATGGAAGCCACTGAGAACATTAGCCCAGAATGTGGACTGCCTGAGTTTTCTCCACCATCGAGGGACCGTTTCAACATCTACATAACCCTTTAAATGAGACTCGTACCCCCTCCACTTCTGTATTTTGGACAGGTGGTGACAAGCACATCGGCTCCAAAGAATGGTACAAGGAACATGTGGATTATTCAAACTTGTGTACAGCATGAGTAAATATGGTCCCTTTCCCTTATCAAAGCCTATGTCATTCTCTAACAGAGAGAGTGGTACAGTCCTATACATTCCTCTTGGTGTTCTGTAGTTGGTTTCTGCTAGCAGAGGGTACGCAGAGACCCCTGTGGGAAAGGTAGTGCATCTTTCCCAGGAGAAGAGTGGAGGCATTCTGCCCCAGTGGATTGAAGGTGGAGAGAGGAGCTAGAGAAGTTTAATTTCTAGAATACAGAGGGAAGGGTCTTTTGTGGATTAAGAGCACCAGAACATGGGCTCTTTGGTTGCTTTTCAGCTTGGAACCAGCATTCCTGATCTGCCAGTGGTCATGCTCCTATGGGCGAGAGGTGAGAAGCTGAAAAGTGCTGTGTTTGTGGCCAGGTAATGATCCACCATTTGATCCAACAAATTGGGTTGGAAGTAAATGGAGATTGTGCTGTTCAGCAAAGTGACTTTTCTTTACTTGTCCTGAATTTGAATTGTCATGAGAGACTGAGATTGATAACTAAAATTGTTTTGTTATCACAGAAGTGCAGCAAGAAAGGCCAGAACCGTGTTAATAATTGCCAACTATCTTCTGTTGGCTTGATGTTCCAAGTAATTACCTTAGAATAAACAAAGGGGTATTCTTTGGGAACATTAAGTTTTATTTGAGAGAGACCACAACTTGAAATATATTGTTACCCCAGCAGAGGGCCCTTCAGATTAATCTCTCCATATGGCTAAAAACCCCTGTGCCTATCTCATGTTTAAGAATCGGCCAGGGCTACACCGTGGGTGGATTTCTAGAAGGACTTTTGTCAACTTTTAAAGGTTTTCTACTAGTTTTTGTTTTTTTCTGCTTTCCTGCCCTGTTCGATGCATGAAATTAAGATAGCCTACTTGGAAGTGGCATGAATCTTAGCTAAGCACACCAAAATTGGTGAAGAAGGCCACTGTGCATATGTCCTATGTAAAGTTGTCTGTGTCACAACATAGCCACCTTCGAGAAATAGAGAAGGGCAACCAAAATGATAAAGGGAATGGAACAGTTCCCCTATGAGGAAAGGCTGAAGAAGTTAGGACTTTTCAGCTTGGAGAAGAGATGACTGAGGGGGATATGATAGAGGTGTTAAAATCATGAGAGGTCTAGAACGGGTTAATGTGAATCGGTTATTTACTCTTTCGGATAATAGAAAGACTAGGGGGCACTCCATGACGTTAGCATGTGGCACTTTTAAAACTAATCGGAGAAAGTTCTTCTTCACTCGACGCACAATTACACTCTGGAATTTGTTGCCAGAGGATGTGGTTAGTGCAGTTAGTATAGCTGGGTTTAAAAAAGGATTGGACAAGTTCTTGGAGGAGAAGTCCATTACCTGCTATTAATTAAGTTGACTTAGAAAATAGCCACTGCTATTATTAGCAACAGTAACATGTAATAGACTTAGTTTTTTGGTACTTGCCAGGTTCTTATGGCCTGGATTGGCCTCTGTTGGAAACAGGATGCTGGGCTTGTTGGATCCTTGGTCTGTCCCAGTATGGCATGTTCTTATGTTCTTATGAAGTGTGACAAGCTGCATTTTGACATTTTGATAGTTTAGTTTGGTGTTTTATCTCCATCCTTCACGTATAGTCCACACTGTTGCGGTTTTCTTCTGTTTCTTTACATGCTCAGTTTTGACAGGATTTCAGAGTGACAGAATTCATTCTGACATGCATTAGTTACCTGCAAATTACCAAACTGAGGGGCCTGTTTACTATGGGTTTTCTCCCATTCAGGCCGATACAATACTGTGTACTGTGGCTAGCGCACGGCTTAAAATGCGATTGGACGAGCATTTTGGATGGGGGTCCATAACCCCCGATGCAATATAGGGATTAGCACGTCCAAAACGCGCGTCCATACCACCACGTGGCTGATAGCGCTCATCACATGTAAATTCCATGTAGATGAGGCTATTAGCTAATGTCCGCAATGCCAAGCATTTCCCACGCGGCCAATGCATAGAACGCTCAAGGGCTCATTGATAAAAAACCTGCTTTCTGTGATTCCTCCTATTGGTATCGTCGCGATAGTAAGTAGGAGGAACCACAAAAAGCAGATTTAGGTAAAAAAAAAATCTTGGGAAAAAAAAACATTCTGGGGGCCCAACATATACACGAAAGATAACTGGTCCAGGCCATGTATATTGTGCCGGTAGTGGGAGAAAACGGACGCTCGAATTGAGCGTCTGTTTTCCCAACCCTCACTGACAGCCACCTTTCCTGCGCGCCCGATGCCAAGCAGGCCCTGGGGACGCACAATTTTCCCTAGCGCCCCTCCTTTTTAACGCCACCCCTCATTTAAATATTTGCGTCGTGCGCCTTAGGAAAGCAGGTGCTCAACGTCGAGCGCCCGTTTGCCACGCACAAATACTGCACGGGCCCCATTGTGTGTATATGGGAAGAATGCTTAGCAAAGGACGCCCCCAGTGCTGAAAACGCCTTGATTAGATAAGTGCAGGCAGCGATCGAAGCCAGCGACAACAGAAGCTCAAGAAGGCCACCCCAGCAAATGAACTCAGCTGCACTTGCTGCAGCTGTCTGCGCCCATTCCCAGAGCTCAGCAAGCTCCTTAAGGCAGCATCAAGAAGAGTCGGTGCTGCTGTCAAGAGTTAAAGGAAGTGAAACCGGGCACGGCACTACAGAAAGAAGTGAAAGCAGAAAAGGCTTTAGTTAAATGCACTGTGGGCTTATCTGTCATGCAAGGCACATCAGACGAATGAGTCAGTACTCTGTGCCACGATGGTCGATTCCGCAAAGATATCCTAGCTGCAGGGATCAAGGGGGTCACCGGAAGCTTGCGGTGATGGTAAAGTACATTACTTAGCAGGATGTCACACGAGACGTGCAACACCAGCATCGGAAGGGCTGGGGAAATCTGAAATCGTTTGCCCCCCCCAGGGCACCAGGGAAAAAGGAAGAGGCTAAAGTATCCCACTACCGTGTGAATGGTTTGAGAGAAGACAAGACACAGTCAGAGTCTGCTATAACGGGGAGGCTACCTGATGAGGGATGCACGCAGCATCGCCAGTCAGAAATGCCCAGAATGCCACTGAAAAGGGGGGAGAGGGTATCACCATCGCTGAGGAAATACAGCAACCCCGCAACCACGTGACCGACCTTCTCGCACAAAGCTTTACCTGGGATGTTATGCTTCTACCGGGGAGATAGGATTTCTTGCGTGGTCCTCCGGATGAAAGGTGAGAACGCTCCAGAGAACGAAGTGCGGCCCGGGGACAGGAGAGGATGCTGCCGAGTAACCGTCTGCTCTCCAGCGACTGCCTGCCGCGTAAGGTTCCAGAAAGTCGTAACCATACCTCACAATAAAGGAGGAATAAGAACCAAAACAAATGGAGTCATGCTGTTCAGGAGGCAAAATGCAGACAGTGATGTCATCTTTGATAGCAAACATGAAATGCATCCCTTCTTTTCAGAGGTCACGAGTGGTGAGCCTTGTCTTGGTCTATTCACCGTCCAGTGTAGCGGGACAGACCATGTTATGCATGAAACCGAATCTACTGAAGAAACACAATCCTGCCAGCATCAGATAATGTCAGACACCACTGTTGGCTGATGATTCAGAGGACCCCTTTTTTTTTTTATTTGTTTGGTTTGGCCCATCAGTTGTCCCCTTTATTTGGGCTTTCAGCTCAATCAGAATCAGCTTCTGTTGGGCTACAGTGCAAGAAACCTTTGGGGTAGATTTTTAAAGTTATGCGCGGGCGTAGATTTGTTCGCACAACCCGGCGCGAACAAATCTACGCCCGATTTTATAACATACGCGCGCTGCCGCGCGCATGTTATAAAATCCAGGGTCGGCGCGCGCAGGGGGGGTGCACAATTGTGCAACCTGTGTGCGCCGAGCCGAGCAGCCTGCCTCCGTTCCCTCTGTGGCCACACTGAAATCGGAGCGGCCTCGGAGGGAACTTTTTTACCGGACCCCTCCACCTTCCCCTCCCCTCCCTTCCCCTACCTAACCCACCCCCAGCCCTAACTAAAGCCCCCCCACCTTTGTGCAGAAAGTTACACCTGCTCGAGAAAGGCATAACTTGCGAACGCCAGCAGGCTGCTGGCGTGCCATTCCCCGGCCTGGCACTGGTTCGGAGGCCTCGGTCACGCCCCCGGAATGCCCCCGGGCCAGCACCATACCCACGGCCCCGCTCCTGGAATGCCCCCCAAATGCCGCACCGCCCCGACACGCCGCCGACATGGCCCCCAAGCAAAGCCATGGGACTTACGCGCGTCCTGTGCAACATAGGCGCGCAGGGCTTTTAAAATCTGCCCCTTTATTTGCAACTATCTGCGGATTTGTTTCCCTGTTTTTATTAGAGATGTGAATCGGAACCAGAATCGGGTCAGATTTCAGTTCCGATTCACATCTCTATAGATGTGAATCGGAACCAGAATCGGGTCGGATTTCAGTTCCGATTCACATCTCTAGTTTTTATAGCCCCCTCCTCCTCCACCCAACTCATCCCAGCCATCGTCACAACAGTCCTTGCCCAGGGGCCACAAAAGCTGCATCTCTCTCTGGACCACAGGTTCCCAACCAGTGCACCGCATGGCAACCCCAAGTGTGCCGCAAAATTTTGGGCCTCTGCAGAGAGAAGACAGGAACAGGGTCACAGCCACCACCACTGCCATTAGCAAAGTTTCCCTCTCTCTCTTCCTCTCTGCCTCCTCTGCACAGTGGCCTCCCGCTGGCAGGAAGAGTCAGGCAAACAGCACTCCTTACCTGCTGCTCCTGCTGCTGCCGCCTTCTTTGCCAGCTTCCTGCTGAAGCTGTAACTGTGAAGAGCTGGCAGGTCTCGTGAGACTAATGAGCTCCCTGCACTTCCAACTTCAGCTGGAAGCTGGCAGAGGAGCAGGCAGCAGCAGGTAAAGAGCTCTGCTCACCCGATTTCTCTTGCTGCACAGAGATGATGCTAAAGGGGGGGGGGGGGGGGGAAGGAAGGTGATAATGCCAAGGGGTGGAGGTAGGGGAGGAGGTGGTGACGCCAATGGGAAGGAAGCAGGGAGGGAAGGGATGGTAATGATGCCCGAGTAGTAGGGACTGGGCCCCTCCTGCATCAATTCAGACACAAGAGACAGGCTCGGCCCAAACACAGCGTCAACTGCGAACAGCACACACAGATACAAACATATAGGAGCCCAGGCAGTGGTGAGCTGGTTGAGAAGTACTCATCGTCAAGCTCGTTTCAATGAGAGGTCAGATTTGATGTAAATGCATCTGAAGTGAGCTTCAGTGGCAGGGTGGCGAGGGGAGGAGCATGGCCCCTGAGCACTAGCTGGGGAGTGGGGTTAGGGGGGGGGGGGGGGTTCCCCCTCAGAGTACCAATCAAGTAGTGAAGAAGGGGGTTCTCTCATCAGTGCACTGCGGCATGGAGTCTCATATTATCCTGTGAGTAAAACTCCACTGTGTGCACACCAGAGATCCTCATGGCAAGGGCCAGGAAACAGCTGAGAGAGGGCGCAGCCTGCTCTCATCATCTTCAGTCGTGTCTGGGGTTGGCCCCTTTCCTCAGAGCGGCAGTGGTGGAGAAGCAGGGTAATAACGCCTGTCAGTGCCAAACAGCAGGATTAGGGTGAGGCTCAGTGGGCCGGACGAACAAGCTTTGATGGACTGGGAACAGCCCACCTACCGATATGTTTTACATCCCTGGGAATACAAATTCGGTTTATTTAAGTGTACGCTTAACCAGCTCTACGTCCTAAGCATGGTACAAGGATGCCTGGAGGCACCATTTCGAGCCCAGCACGGGCTGGGACCCCCTGCCAGCTGCGAATGCTCAGCCTCTGCCACGCGCCCCAAGCCAGTCCCTCTGCATGGCAGTGCCCAGCACTACCACTGAGCCCCCCCCCGGGGCTACGTACCCACAGGACCTCATGTCATGAGAAGCGAGCCCACAGTCATTAATACGAGCACGCGCAGAGTCTCCACCAACCAGAGGAAGAGGGGCACCTGGACAAGTGGCCTGTGGGAAGTCCAGCCCCTCTTGGAGGTCACTGAGGTACCTCGGACAGGAGGCCAGCAGCAGCGCTCCCTGTGCCCTGGAGACGGGAAGCGGGTGAGAGAGAGGAGACACTGCTGGCACGGCAGGTTGCAGTCGCTGTGCCTTTATCATGCTGCCGCCTTCACTGTTACTGCCGGTACAGTGCAGGGGAGGAGGGAGGAAGAGCAGGGCTGCCACCATAGAGAATATCCTCCTCAGATGCAAAATGGCTGATAACAGTCCTTGCTAGAAAAAAAAAAAGGAGAAGCTTTAGCCAACACACAGGCCATTAGGGGATACAGTTACCGAGTACTAGCCTGAGTGGTTTAGTAAAGGATAACAATAAACTAATCTAAAGGAAATAATTCCTTATCTGTGCCACGTAAACCTTCCCAAATTCCAGCTGAGGAGTTGGCTACACTTGCGGCTCAGATTTTTATAGAGGAGATAAAACAAGCTATTAAGTCTTTGGCTCCCGGGAAGGCCCTGGTTCCGACTGCTGAATTTGATACTTTTTTGGGGGGGGAACAAAGCATGAGAGGCGCTGGCTGGAAGATTTAATGAGGCACTAGGGGGTTATGCCCTCATCTCAGAGTCTTTCTGCTTACTCCTGTATAAAAAAAGGGGAACTTGAAGGTCACGACTAACCGGAGGCCAAGATCAACTCTAAATATGAATGATATGATCTCGGCTAAGGTCTGTGTGTCAAGTTGGGGCTGTTGTTGAAAAACGTATCCTTAGTGTACAAGCGTGTGTATTAAAGGGTCGAAGCATTACCAAGAACCCTGGTCCATATCCAGGAGATCTCTGAGCTCGGTTAGATGGGGGGAATATGAGGGCCTGGTGCTCAATCTCCACCAGGTGAAAGCCTTTTTTATTTATTTATTTATTTATTTATTTATTTATTTATTTAAAAGACTTCTAGCCCGCGCCCTTCTAAGGTGGGGGTGGGACACGCAGAAACATACATAGTGCAATAAAACACATTAAAAATGCACATGACAAATGCAACCCTTTTTTTTTGGAGGATTTTACTGTTTCCTGAGGGTACACATAAAAATGTATTTCTTGGGCTGTCTCCACAGGCTTATTCCCAACCCCCCCCCCCAGCTGCATATCCCAAGAGAGGGGTCCTTACTGTGGAGAGACGGCTGACCTCCTCGGCCCGGGTGGTGTGTAGATTTCCCTTCTCTAATTGTGTTGCGAGTCTCCCCCTCTCTCTCTCTCTCTCTGTGATGCTGTGCTGCAGGGACCAGACGGGACTCAGGAGTGGGTGTTTAACATGTAATTTACTGTGATTTCTCAGAAAAAAATAATTGTCCAATCAAGTAGATGATAACAATAAACTAATCTAAAGGAAATAACAATTCCTTTTATCTGGGTTTTTATACTGGTTTCTGTCTTTTATCTCTCTCTGAGTAGGTGTCTAAATACCATACTGCACAATACCCTGTATAAACAATATCTCCCCTGGCTCGAGGAAATGCCACGATTCCGCTCTTCTAACCGCCCTCCCAGAACTTCCCTCGCAGGCACCCTTCACACCCCGGCCCTCAAAACCTCCCACCTCGCCCTTACTAGAGAAAGAGCCTTTTGTATTGCTGGTCCCTCCCTTTGGAATACCCTACCCACTGAGCTCCGTCTAGAACCATCTTTACACAATTTTAAAAAAGGAATCAAAACATGGCTCTTCAAGCAGGCCTACGCCGACGCAGACCAAACCTAGCCAGACTCCCTACCCTATCCCGCCCTGCCTGTCCTTCACTTTCTCTGCCTCCCCTGTCCCTTTTTATAGCCCTCCCCCCACCACTCCAGAATCGGAGCCACGGTTTTTGTAAATTTGTATAGATCTATTTGTGTATATATTTTCAATCCAGATATAACTTTGTGCACATCTTGTGATGTGATTCTAGTCTAATATGGTTTTTCTCCTTTTCGCTTCTTGCCTGGTTCCTTTCGTTTCCCCCTAGTCTCTCTCTCCCCGCCCCCGCTCCCTTTTCTCCTCTGCGCCCCTCTCCCCGCTCATTGTAATTTCCACTCTTTTTCAGTTGATTGTAAACCGGCGTGATGTGCACTACGAATGTCGGTATATAAAAGTTCATAAATAAATAAATAAATAAATCTCAGGTTACTGGGATGAAGTTACCACTCTTGCGCTGAGTGCATAAACTGTCCCTGCAGGCCAGGGAAATCCTACGAGTGAGGGAATCCCCGAAATCCCAGAAGAATCCTCACATGAGTCCACAAAGCTCAGCTTTCTCTTCCAGGCCTGTGCCCTGTGTCCCGTGGGGGTGGAGATCCAGTGAAGGCTCCCCAAGATCTTTATCCCTTCTAGCCAATCTCCTGATGAATGTGACCTCTCGGGAGGAAAGGGCTGAGATTAGAAACTGGAACCCCCGGTTCTTACAGCTCTGGCTCCAAGGTGAGGAGGGGGGTGATACAAAACCTCCTCTCCAACCAAAAGTAGGGAAAGTCGCCAATCCAAAAATCTCACCTGGAGTGAACACTGTCAAGGCAGCTCCTTCCCTGACTTGGTCAGGAACTCGCAGGTCTTCAGTTCCCGGTCCTCTGGATCCAGGGGATAGCCATCACCAGGTTTCACCTCCAGTCACAATCCAGAAATAGCCAAATTCTTAACAAAGTCTCTCTTCCAAAAAGGAGGCAGATCCCTCCTCACAGGCTGGTAGTGCACTGATCCGGAATCTCGTCTATGACAGAAAACACCCAGTCAGGTGATAGGCCCTAACTCAGCAGAGCAACCCAAAATAGCTCCTCGCTCCTCAAAGGTTAATTCAAACCGACCACACACTCTAAGGGCCTGATTCCCCTCTTCTGCACAAGGATCAAACCACCTCAGAGGGAGGGGCTGTAGGACATGGTCTGTCCCTATTCAATCTTAACTACTGGGCAGGATTCTAGGGCCACGTAGTGGAGGCCTGGAGGTCTCTACACAAATGAAAACCTGAGAGGCAGGAGCAGATACAGAACAGATAAATCCTTTTAAGGGGGATTCATTTGATTAAGCAAGTACTTTTTCAAACAGGAAAGTCTTTAGAGCTTTCCTAAAGATTTGTGAGTCAGATATTTTGCAGAGTGAGTGAGGAAGAGAATTCTACAAATTAGGTCCATCAAAAGAGAAAGCCTGTTCTTGAGTCTCTGATAAGACTTGTTACGCACCCCGCCCGCAGCCGTCCCGCACACAGGACCGCTCACCTGCATAGTTCATCAGCGTGTCCCGGGACGACCTCCCTCGTGGTAGTTGCTAGCCCAGCTAGGCCCCGGCATCCCGCACCAGCGGTCGCTGGACCTTCCTCTGTGCGCCAGGCCTCATGCCGAGGTTCGGCGTCTCCTGCCATGCTAGCCACGCCCCTACACGCGCGCTCGCACTGCCTGGACACTTGTAGGGCCGAAGGCGGGTCTTGGTTCCGCGGTGAGCCCTGATTGATCTAACAATCTAAGGAAGTTCCTGTCTCCACTTCCTTGCCTTGGCAATCGGGTCGGCTTGTATGCTAGATTGTCTCTGCGCTTGTTCCTGCTTGTTCCTAGTCTCATTCCAGGATCCTTCTGTTCCAGTTCCCTTCCTGACTTGTTCCTGCATCCACGACCCTGAGTCCTGCCTGTTCCTGTGTTCGTCTGTCTGTCTACCCAGGTAGTACCCTCGGACTGATTTTCTAGTACTGACCTTGGCTTGCTCCTAACCTGCCTGCTGCCTGCCGCCTGTCTACGACCTCAGCTAGTTCCTGACTTGCCTGTCTGTCTGCCGCCTGCCTCAAGACCTCAGCTTGCTCCAGATCTGCTCACCTGTCTGCCGTCTGCCGTCTGCCTCAAGACCTCAGCCTGCTCCTGACCTGCTCGCCTGCCTGCCACCTGCCTCTAGATATCTGTTTGCCTCTGACTTCGTCTGACCTCCGGTATCTGACCCTTGCCTCGTTGACCACTCCTCGGACTGACCTATTGACATTGACCTTTCGCCTGCCTGACCTCATCTCCAGATTCTGGCTCTGTTCCTCGCTTTGTCATCACCAACTCTGTTCTGGTTCTTCTTGCTCTAGCTCGAACCCGACCATGCTCCTTCTGTGTCTATGGGCACGCTGGACTTCCATACTCCCAGGAGACCCTGCGAGGCCCACCTAAGTACAAGCGGCCCGGGTCCCCATGGGCTCCTCCCGGGGATGGACCTCGGGCTTCCAGTGGTGAAGCTCTACCTAGCCTCTGTCTCCTCTAGTGCTCTGTCCCCTGGGACCAGTTACCTCCTGTTCCCTTTCAGGAGCCATTCCATCCTTGCCCCAGGACAAGGGTCTACCCCCGAGTGCAACAAGACTGGCACCTCCAGTTTCCCTTGTTGTTAGGACCTCAATGTTTTTGGGGGCACACAGATCCTTAAAATATCCATGGGGTATCTACATTATTCAGTAGTTTGTGAATGAGCGAGGCAATGTTGAAATCAACGTGCCACTGTATTGGGAGCCATTGAAAGATCTGTAACATAGAGTTATATGTTCTTGTGCATTAGTCCCAGTCAACCAACAGGCCACAGAGTTCTGGACCATTTATAAGGTGAGTAAGACATTGGCTGGTAAACCGAGTTACAATAGTCCAAGGATGGAAAAATCAACAATTGTAGCATAGTACACAAATCTCTTGGAGATAGCAAAGGTTTCAGATGACCTAACATCCTAAGCTTATCATATGAAAAGGTCATGATCACTTTAATATGAGGGCAAAATAAAAGCTTGAGACCAGGATTACTCCTAGATTTCACAAATGATTTGTTATCATCAATTTATGGCCCCTATATTTAAAGATTTCAGGAGCCTCATGAGTTGGAAACCTGCTCAACAGTAGTTTACATTTCAGTCTTATCTAGTTTTTTATAATTATTTCTTTATTGAGTTTCAAATCATATTTACAAAAACATGATAAATTCCAAGACAAAGGAGGCAACAACTGACACATTACAGGTTATTAGAATAAAAATGAGCCACCATATAAAGAAACAATAATGAAATCATCTCGACTGCTCACAACCCATTATCCACCTGTAGAAGACTTATCCAAGAGAAACATATCTAAATGCATTGGGTTCCCAAAACAAACTTATTGCCCTGATAAGAAACAATTTTAAATAAAATAAGGCCTCTAAAGATAAGACAGGAAATTTCAATTGAAGAAACTGCTGTCTCCTGAGTTGAGTCTCTCTAGCAACATCAGGAAATACCTGAATTCTTTGCCCGCAAAATAGGAAATCCTCATATTTAAAATATTCACAAAAGAAAAGATCTCCATCGCTAGCTAGTCAGAGCAAAAGAAAATGTCTCTATCTCTAGTCAGAGCAAAACAAACAGTAAGAGTAGATCTACAGGGAATGTTATCATTAGAAGTTTGTAAGAAGAGAAGCAAGATCCGAGAAAGGGCCCAGAACATCTGCAATCCCTTCCTCTTTGCTTGGTAGTCACTTCTGATCAGGCATATAGTAACATCTAGACAGCAGAAACCTTTTCTCAGGTAGAAGCTGGAATATTTCTGAGACATATTTCTTGAAAAATTCGTCCCTGATTTTAAACGAAAGCAAGGAAAATTCAATAAATGTAGGTTGTTTGCCCTAAGCCTATTTTCAATAGCTTCACATTTGAAATGTATGCCTAGGTTCTCCTTAATTCCTGCAGCTGCAGATGACTGTATATTAGACGCAGCTGTAGAAGGAGCAGAGAAACTAGATTCTAAATAACATTTCAGTCTTTTCTAAATTCAAAACCAGTCTGATTAATGGTAGAAAGACACAACCGTCCAAAGTCGAATGCAGCAGCCCGTCATGATAGTATAGGAAAAAAAAGAATTGCATGTTATCCGTATACATTTTGCAAGCAATCAACAAAAGAGGGGCAAAGTAGGTGTTAAAGAGAGGCAGCAGAAAAATCAAAGGCCTGTGGGATCCCAGTGGAGATCCTAGTGCCAGGGGTGAAGCTCCCTTTATTGGTTCTAACTTGTCGGGTGTGATCCTTAAGGTAGAAGCTGAACCACAATATTTACAAGATAGCCACACTTTAGGACACCTCTGCCCTTTACTGAACCAGGGGCCGCACATTCATCCTTTGCAAATATCACATCAAGTATAATTATTACAAAATTTAACTGCAAAGATCACACATTGTGCAGTAGTGCAGGCAGAGTACCTGAAAAACATAAACAGGCCGATACAGAAAAACGCGCGGGAGAGCCGACGAGCGCCCACTCTCCTGACGCACGCACAGGCCACTCTTCTGGGCGCGCGATACAGAAAGCCCAGGTATGTAAATTAGGGCCTGCGGTAAAAAGAGACAGGATGAGAGGTCCAAGAATGGGGAAGGGAGAGAAAGAGGGCAAGAGGAACTTGGATGGGGAGAGGACAGAGAAAGGGTGAGAGGACGAGGGATGGAAAGAGGAAAAGATAAAAGGCCCAGGGATGGCAACCAAAGAGGTTGACAGGACCAGGGATGATGACAGATGAGGGTGAGAGGGTTAGAGATGGGGGAAGAACAGGGGGAGGACAGAAAGGGAGGATGAGTGATGGGGAGAAGAGAGGATCTAGGATGGGAGACTAGAAGGGTAAGGAATGCCTTCCATCACCCCTATGGTCAGGGTGGACTTGGGCCCAGGATGCACAACAACACTGGAAGGATCAGTCTCTGACAACTACCCAAGTCCAATAATGGCTTCACAATCTGGCCTCCCACCTCCACTATCACAAAGTACCTTGGGAAAGTAGTTGAAGCTGCTGAGTGGAAGGCCTTCCCCAGACTGGTAGTGTCCCCAGGGAACAAATCGTAAATGAGAAAGCTCTCTTCCGGGGGCAGATCCAAGATGGCCGCTCGGTAGTTGTGCTCGGTGTTGAGCTTCTGTGGGCAAAGTAATTCCTGTATTTTCTTGCTTCAACTTACCTTTGATGGGGAGGAAACGCAAGCTGAGGAGGGACCCCCCTCCCCCAACTACATCCGTCTCTGGCCCAATGGACGCCCACATTGTGTGCAGAGACCTGGAAGCAGGACTGCAGCTGCTGGAGAGTGGAGGAGGGGAAGTGGAGCTCCCCTCTCTCCCTGGCTCATTATCACCATTCAGTCCTGCCGAAGGAACGCCTCCGGATAATCCGGCCGTACTGAGGAGCAGCCCTGAGTCGAGGGAGACGCCGTCAGACTGAGGAGCCCTGCAGGGTACGACGAAGGTGCGAACGCGGCCTTGAGCCCAGGAGTTCCATCAGGGCAGACCGGTGATGCAGGCGATACATTGCAGGGAATATCTGCTGGGGCTGCAGGAGACCTACCCGAAGGAAGAATTACAACTTGTGGTAAGAACTGCAGTTTTCTCACTTGAAACTATCTGGGAGACTATTGTGGAGATGAAAGTTTCTATACTTTCACAAATGCTGCCCCATAAATGCTACAGTTAAAGAGCTGGAGGACAAAGTTGAGAGTTTTGGCAAATACTAATATTGATCTGGAACAACAAATTTCAACAGAGATCAAATAAAGGGAATTCAACAAATTCAGTCTGCAACTTTAAGAGAAAGGAACGACATATCCATGAAAATGGAAAGTTTGGAAAATATGATCAGAAGAAGAAATCTGAGATTTATTAACTTTCCACAAATTTTCTTTAACTTCTCCTAGAGAACTTTTTAAAAGATATCTCATGGAAATATTGCAAAAAGGGGAAAGTGCAATTCCACCAATCTCAAAGATTTTCTACCTTCCAAAATGAAGGAGGTCTGCAGAACCAAATGAAGGAATAACATCATTAACACCCGTTCCTGAACATCCCCTGAATATCTCGACGTGTTTGGAGACATCAGATACGGAACTGGCGGTGCCAGCAACATTGATAGTGACTCTAGCACTTGAGCCGGATAAAGAGTGGCTACTAAGATTGTGTCTTCGACACAGAAATGGTGCATTCCCAGGTTGCAATGTTAGGGTATTCCCAGATGTTGCAAGTGAGACCCAAACGAGGAGGTAGGCTTTCCTCCTTTTGAGGCTACAGGCCTTGCAGATTGGGGGTGGGGAGTCTTTTTCTTAAAATTCCCATGCAAGTGCATGGTAAAACATGCCAAGAATACTTACATGTTTTACGACCCTCCCCAACTGACACAATTCATAGTAGGGAGGACACCTGTAGCGAGCGCAGAAACCAGAGTAAATGTATTAAGTTCCTCTTGAAGAAATGTTGGTCTCTGTAATTCTATTGAGGGTTTCTTTGATTGTTTAAAATATTTCCTTAGGTTGAGTACATCCTCCCCCTCATTTAGAGGACTTTATTCAGAGTTAATCTGTAATATTTGATTTGGAAAATGTCCTGTATTATTATGATGATTATTCTCTGTATTACCTTTCAAGATTGTTATCTTGTTTATTTTGTAAAATGCATTCCATTGCCCAACTTGGCACGGCTCCCCCTTCTTTGGATGCCTTTGGGGCTCTGTAAGATCATGCTCTCCTCATGTGGTGAGTGGGGGTGCTCATCCTGCGGTCCCCCTTATGGTGAGTGGATCTGCCCTGTCCAAGTCCTATAGGCTTCCTCGGTGGGAGTTCATTAGCCGATGTAATCCGATGTTGCATTAGCTCCTCCCTGCGGTGTGCCGTATAACTCCACCCTCTGCCTTGGCCAGGTAGCGCTCTCTGCCTCCAAATACTGTTCAGCCAACTTAACTGCCTCGTCCAAGAGGGTGATGGCTTGGCGATGAATCCACTCTTCTGGTTGAAGGGGCAAGACCTCTAGGAAATGCTCCGATGCCTTGCAGCTGCTATCTGTGCAGAACGCCAAGTAGGGGGTAAACGGGCAGGTGTACACGTGAAAATGCATTATGTACGCATGATGTACTCCCTCTGCTTGAACGACCCCCACCCTCCCCCACTCTTTTTAACCTGGCCAAAATAAGCGTGTTGTGAAACCCCATGGATGCTTTCCGTCACTCTGGGGCCCAGGGCCATCTAGCCAGGTGAAAGCTTGCTTACCCTGGTAAATGCCTTTGAAACTTGCCCTCATAATGACTCTATAAACCAGGCCTGTTATAGTGAGGTGCTGCTGTGTATAATGACGCTATTACCTGGGGATGTCATGGCAAGGTGTTGCTGTGTGTAATGAATTATCGGCCCTGAGATGTGATAGCATATTCTGCAAGTTGTGCAATTATTTTTAGCCATTTCCCCTGCCCCTTGCTTAGCCTTCCTTCTTCTCAAAGAGTTTCCTGCCTGGTAGGGGAAGTAGTCGGCTGCTGCTGGGGAGTGATGGCTCGCTCTTAGAACATCCTGAGTGAGTTTAAGTTCTTCCCGTTAGGGCCCTCCTCTCTCCCCCCCTCCTCCCCTCCTTCCTTCACTCTGCACACTCCAGAGAAAGGAAGGCAGGAGCAGGGAGGGTTGTGGTGGTTTCTCTCCAGCCCTGTGTTCCCAGGAGCCCAGAGAAATGACAGTTCAGCTTTCTCTGCTGGCCAGCTGCTTCCTCGCCATGCACCTTCCAGGTAAGACTTCCCGAGTCTGGAATTCTGTCATGGAGCACCGCTCCGGCGGGAGGAGGGCCTCTCGTTCTACAGAAAAAGGACTTGACAGGTTCTGGGCTGTGACAGGAGAAAAAGGTGAAAGCCCTGAAAGCAGGGAGATTATAGTGGAACTAAGAAGTAAGGGCAGCAGCCCTGCATCAGAGTCTTGTATGGGAGAAATCCCTGTGGCAAGGGGGGTGGTTTACAATAGGAAGTGCTGTAAGTTAGGAGCTGAGGCACAGTGGTGTCATCATACATGTGCGGTTTATACCCATTGCACCCACCTCCTTATTCCTACCTAACCTACCCCCTCGCCTTATCTATGTATTTGCAGACTACTTTATATCTGTGCTTATCCATTACTTATGTACTTGTTAGTTTATGTAATCTGCCTTGGCCCTACCATTAAGAAAAGGCGGGATTTCAAAGGCTCATAAATATATAAAAAAAAAAGTGACGCTTACAAAAAGGAGAGGGATCCACAGGGTACAATACGCTTAGAAGCTGAGGGGCAGTAATAGCCTTATATCAGAGAGAGTATTATTACAGTGAAATCTCTGTAACAAGATAGGATTTAATGAGGGTGTTATGGGGTTAGGATGTCAGGCACAGTAGCCTTACATCAGAGAGAGTGTTATAAATGGGACAGCCCAGTAACAAGCAGAGTTGTAATGTCACATGATAGACTTAGGAGCTGGAGGTCAGCAGCCTTACAGGAGGTAGAACAGTATAACGGAGGAAGCCTTGTATATAATGGGGGATGTGATAGAGTTATACCCTCAGGGCCATAGCCTTATATCGGGGTGACAAGCAGGGTTACAATGACGTGGGATAGACCAGAGGCTGAGGGGCAGCAGCCTTATATCAAAGACAGTGTTGTAACAGAGGTGGCCCTGCAACGAGATGGGAGTGTAATGGGGGTGTTATGGAATTAGCAGCAGCCTTAGATCAGAGAGAGAGTTACAGGAAAGAAAGCTCTGTAAAGGGAGTTGGGTGGTATTATAATGGAGCATGGCACCCCCATGACACGTGTAGGAGGCGGGAGGCTTTCCTTCTAATCTATATCTGCATTTCAGTATCGGAAGGCGTGTCCTGCTACGGCACCTTTGACGACCGCGCCGGCAGCTGTTTAGACTTCATCTCGGATGATGTGATGGAGGAAGACTGCTGCCTGAACCTCAAATACGGCTTTAAAAGGAGCACAGACAGCCCCTGTGAAGCTTGCTAGTGAGTGAACCGCCCCTGGGTCTCTGTAGATGTCGTATGTTGGTGCTGAAGACAGGTCCTCTCGGTGAGATCAGCTCTTTGATCAGCGCTGCTGCGTGGCAGACTGCCTTGGCAAGCTCATCACCTTGGGCAGCAGTGGCTCCAGTTATGGGTTATGTAATGAACCAGCTGCAGCTAGGTCTCTGTTTGGGTCCACTTTTTTTGGTCACCCATTGAGCACGAATGCTCAGCTCCAACGCTCCACTCAGTGTTTGTGTGAGGAAATATAGTTCCATGGAAATTAATGATATAATGAGGGAAGCAACGCTGTAATGGTGCCGTAGGCCCGTAGCTATACAATTAGACAACTTTAAGACTATATAGGAGGCAATTTTCAAGGCTATTTATGTGAGTGAAAAAACTTTTTTCCGTTTGTAAGTCGGCTGTCTGAAAAATCACTCTTTCCCAGTGCCGCTCAAAGTCCCAGTCGTTGCTCCACCACGCGTGTGCTCTTAGCCGCACCGAGAGGAGGTTTTCCCGGAGGGAAAAGCGCCTGCCCGGATGGCAATTTTCAACTCCAGGCATGCACTGTTGTCAGCACAAAAAACAGGCGCAAACGTCCACAGGTACCCGCTTGCCTTCTGCAATTTTCAAAGCGTAAGTGCGCCCATACGCGTTCCCTTTGAAAACAAGCGCAAAGCTTGCGACTGCAAAGTAATGGGAGGGGGAGGGGCAGACAGTCTGCAGGGCTACTCAATAAGCGTTGATACTGTTGATGAAAATCCATCATTTCTCTCTGCTTTAACGGCGGGGGGGGGGGGGGGGGGGGGAGGGGAATTGGATTCATGCAGCATCTGAGGGCCCCGACTTTTACGGTCTGGGGAAACGGGTATGGGGGTAACTTGCTGATGCGGCGGTTACTACTCTTAACCAATAAGACTGATACTTTGATGCAACCCAAATATTGCGCTCTGCTTCAACAGCAAGACATAAGGGGGAATTCAACAGCAATCAACGAGGGCCCTGACTTTTATGGTCTGGGAAACATAAGCATGAGGTAACCTACACAGCACAGCACAAACTGCCATGAGCTTACTGGGTAGACTAGATGGACCATTTGGTCCTTTTCTGCAGTCATTTCTATGTTTCTGTGTTTCTATATGCAAGCACCAGGTAACTTGCATTGTATATGCTTCCATCCTGGAACTAGTTAATTCATTACCTATAATACCATGTCATCAGATTTGGAGGGGCTTTTTTTACCTGTGGACTTTGCACCAGGTTTCAAGAAGAGAGTTATGTTGCAGAACTTCACGTTGAAACGTGCTGTGGGTCCTTGGACCTTTGCACCTGTTTGTGTGGGTAGATTTTTTCATGAAAAATCTATGCCTGTAGACTTGAAAATGCATGCCTCTGAGAATGCCTTTCCCTAAACACAGCTAAACACAGGCATGCTGTTTTGCAAGGCGTGTGCATTTAGCCAAGGGCCAGCTAATGTGCATAAATCACAGATTTACCAGGTAGCAAGCTTTGAAATGTGTCCTCATAATTACATACCTATATATCTTGGTGTACAGTTAATTACTTATATAACCTCATAACTAACTAGTTAACTATTAGTCTGCATAACTAGTTACATAAAAACTATTTATTTAACTAAGTCATTATGGTTACCTAGATAACTGCGGTATATTTTGTTAACTCTATAACTGTTGACTCTTGCCCCCTCCCCCCCCCCCCTCCCGACGGGCTGACTGGGGCTGGAGATACTGCGTTCATAAACCTGGCTAGAAGGAGTTTTAGCCTTCATTCAATGGGGACACTTACTAGCCAAGCCAGGGATCATGTGTACCGGGCTCTGAAGGGAGCCAAGGTCTCTGCCAAAAACTGTCACTGCCATGTCTGGGTTAGATGGGGGATGGAGTTGTAAAATGATGACACCCATCCCCCCCCCCCCCCCCCAAGGTAATGGTTATTTAAGGCTCATGGTGCCGTGGGCCCCGGCTCTGATTGAGCTACAAGCCCAGAAGGAGGAAGATGAGGAGGTGGGAAGAAGAGACTGCTGGACCAGAAAACAATCCATAAACTACATTTATGTAGATCAACTGAACAGTAACTTCTGTATCTCTATAAAAGTGCTGGAGTAAGACAAGTGGTTTCGGTTTTATTTCACATTATTTATATTGGGGGGTTTTTCTTAAGGTGTTTTCTGGATCTTGTTTGTCGATTGGGTTGGTCAATAGGGGTTGGGATAAGGGCAGGAGAAAAGAGGAGGAATGGTACTTTAGAGAGAAAGAAGCCCAACCCATGAGATCTCAAATTCAAAGGACAGACCAACAGTACAGAATCAGTAGGAGGGAGGAAAGAATGGGCTATGCGAACACTGCGCATGTTTATGATGTCTAAGGGGTATGAATTGTTATATGTCTTGGTGAGATGCAACCTAAGAACAGATACTAGTGCCAAAAAAGGCAGAACCCGAGAATCCCAAAAGTGAAACTGAAGCCCAGCTTGATCCCCGTTTGCTAAAGGGAACATTCCTGGGAGAGAAATAATTCCCAGAATGAGCGTCAGCATAGCAACATGAAAAAAAGGAAAAGAAGATTCGCTTGCATGTGCGAGAGGAAAATTGAAAGACCTCTGTTGCAAGAAACTCGTTCAAAGGAGGGAAGGCATGAAAAAACTACAATGGAAATTGGAGGGGGGGGGGGGGAGGACAGACTTTCTACTTATAACTGCAAGACGAGGGCGGTAGCTTCCACCTCCCACCGGGCAGAGTTAAGGCAGGTTGTGACCGTGGGCCTTCTCTCTCGCAGCCCTGCAGAGTGGAGTGCGTGGAGCCCTTGGCAGGGCTGCTCGGTGACCTGCCTGGAGGGGGTGCAGCAGCGCAGGAGGCGGTGCTACGGGCAGGGAGGCTGCGAGGAGGACCCGACGGCGCTGGAAACCAGATCCTGCGTCCAGCAGGACTGCTGCCCCCGTGAGTCTAAAGGCGGGAACTGCATCCCCCCCGTTCACCTGTTTTTCAGTTGTTTTGGGCTTCTGCTGTAGAGAATGGGGGGTAGAGTGCTGGCTGCGGGGAGGGGAATGGCGGAGAACAGTGGGGAGGGTTAATTGATAACCACAATTAGGAATAGTTCAATGCGCCCCCAACCCTGCTGCCCCTCTTCCCCTGTGAACAGAATATCCATGCAGTCTGCCCCTGTCACTTCCTTCCTGCTCGGGTTTCTTGTGAAACAAGTGTAGAAGGAGGAGGATTCAGTCACAAGCGGCATCCACCCTTTCCCAGGTCAAAAGACACTGATTCGGGAAGAAAGAATGACACAGCCAAACCTTTCAGGAGAGGAGCAGGGATGAAGTGGGCTAAGAGGCCTATTGATAGCAGAAGACTTGCCTGAGATTTTTTTTTGCCATGAGGCTCATGTTAGTTCTGGAACAGTTTAAAAAAAAAAAAAAAGATGTTGAAAATATCTATTTTATTTGCCCCCCCCCCCCCATCCCACCAACCCCACAAACCCTCATAGTGCTACCCAAATTATTTTTTCAAGGCTGCGGCAGTAGAGCTGCATGGGGCACGATTTCACAATTGAAGCTCATCTCAACCTAGTGGAAGTGATGGTTTACGGAAAATAGAAGCAAATCTATGTTGTCTTATTTTAAATTCCATTTTATTTTTGGGCCTGGAAGTTTCTTCATGCTCCTTTGGACTTCCAGCTTACCAGTGGCTGCGATTGGGATCCAGCGCCATTAGTCTTCCATTGCAATACACTGGGAATTTTCCTTTATGCTACACCTAACAAAGCCCAGCCTTGGGGGCAACGGTCCTTGACACGGGTACCACAAACCGCAGTCTCCCCCCACCCCCCACGACCAGGCTAACGTGGACTCTGAGTCTCACCAATAGGTGTCACTGTTGGGCAATGACTAGGAGTCCCTCCCCCGTGGGCTATAAGTGCTGCTTCTGCAACTCCAGGGGGCAGGGTCCTGGTATGGTAATTGCCACTGAGCCCCCCCCCCCCCCGTCTTTTAAACGCTGCTTTTTATAAGTGATTGTCCCCCTAGTAAGGTCCCCTCCTTTGATGATTGCTCCTGACATATCATTTTATCCTGGAATTCACTTGGGAATATCTGACTCAAGTGAAATAATTCTCCCCTGCTCTACATCATTGATAGACGTTTGTCTGCAATTGTATATGCCCAGTCCTTTGTTTCCTGGAATCTTGTGACTTCAGCAAGGGTCACAAAATCTGGCCCTTGCCACAGATTTTGACATCCCCCACCCCCCATGGAATCCCAGGAGGGGATGTCAAATCAGGGGTCAGCCAAAATATGAGGGAACTAGATCGGGGGCAGACGGGCAGAGACTCCTCTCTTTACTCTCTGATCTTTCTTTTCTTCTTTCCCTTCCCCACATTCCCCAATCCCCCCTTCTCCCCTCACTGGCCAACAATAGGAGGAGAGTAGTACCACAGGCTGCCTGCTCCTCGTGTGCTGTCAAGAGTCAGACTCATGCTTTGCCCCCTGCAGAACTACAGTGTCCCACAAAGTTCAAATATCAAGTCCTAGCTCCAGGCGGCAGAAGGACACAACCTAAGGCTTTACTGTCTTCCTACTGAAGGATGGCGAGGGGTGGGGGAGGGGAGGAAAATTGGCAAGGGCAAGAGAGTAGACTAATCGGGCGGTGAGGTGAGAGATGGTATTTGTGGGAGGCAAGAGAGGCTGAGTGAGAGAGAGGATTTGCGGGAGCTGGGAGGGGCAAGTGAGAGAGGATACACTAGGGAGGTGAGAAAGGGGATTGACAGAAGAGATTGGGTGAGAGAGGGGATTTGTGGTGATAGGGAAGAGGCAAATGTTTGGGGGATGAGAGGGGGATATGTTGAGGGAAGAGGGTTATTGTGTGTGTGACAGCAAGAAAGAGAGGGAGGGGGTTGTGAGAGAGGGGATTAGCATCATGGGTAATATGTATGAGGACTGGCAATGGATGGGTGGGATAGGGAAAGACAAATTAGGAAGAAGGAAGGGAGAGAAAGTGGACTGGGGATAGAAGAAGAAAAGAGAGAGAGACAAGTGTAGATGATGAGGAGCCAGAGGAGAGAGGTGGGAATGCAAAGAGGGGAAGTGTCCAGAGCCAGGCAGGAGGGGGACAGGCCCTGAGGGAATGGGAGCGTCTCTTTCCTGGTCATGATGGGGTTTGTTAGGACAGTAGGTTGCAAGAGAAAGGAGTCACGTCAAGGAGGAGGGAGCCAGGATGGGGTGGGACCTTTCTCTCCCTTAATTCTAGATCAGGGTAGGCAATGCCAGTTCTCGAGTATGGCAAGCCAGTCAGGTTTTCAAGATATTCACACTAAATATTCATGAGATGTATTTGCAAGCACTGTCTCCATTGCATACAAAAGCACCTCATGCATTTTCATTGTGGACATCCTGATAATCAGACCGGCTTGCAGCACTTGAGGACCGGAGTTGCCTACCGCTGGTCTAGATCCTCCCTCTCTCATTCCACCTCTCCCAGATTTTCTCCTTAATCCTGTAGTCCCCCCCCCCCCCTCAGATCCTCTTCCCCCTTCTACTTCCTCCCTCTAACCTGAACTCAAATCCCTCCCTCTCACTCCTCATTCCGATCCAGACCTTCCCTTCCTCCCCTCCCCATCCCTGTTCCTCCCCCTTCCTCCTTGCCTATCCTTGATCATCTCTCTTTCTTCTCCAATCTTACCTCCCTCTAGCACTACAAATAATCATTTCTGCAGTGCCATTACACGCACGTAGCACTGTACAGATATATATTTATTTTATTATTTATTTATAACTTTTTCTATACCGAAGTTCAAATAACAGAGTTAATTATCAGTCCGGTTTACATTACAACCAAAACAGACAGAAACAAAAGTTGTCTTACATAGAACAAGGGAGGAAATAACTTGGGTGCAATTTAAGCAAGGGGAGATGTAAAGTGTCAACTGAAAGAACTGGAAAATTTTTAGGGATAATAGGCAAACAGGGAGAGAGAGGATTGGCAGGAGGGGGGGGGGGGGGTGGAGGGAAGAAGGGTTATTACAGTTTTAATGGGGATCAGATACAAAAATAGAAAGCTAAGGCGGTGAAGAAAATGAACTTAGGAACCTAAGCTTGGGATGAGAAGTTCTGTGGAGGTAGTAGTGAACGGCGAGTGGTTATGGGAAAGCTTGTCTAAACAGTAGAGTCTTAAGTCTCTTCTTGAAATATATATATATAGATAAAATAGACAGTCCTTGCTCTTTGGAGCTTACAATCTAGTCAAGACACACAACAAGATGGATAGGAACTTCCAGGAAATGTATTTGTTAATTGTTATAGTAGGTATGGTTAAAATTATCAGTGCAATGAGAGGAAAGAGCCAAGACTTACTCTTTAAAAGGAACCTCTCCTCCCACGTCCCCGGGCCTCCTCCTTTCTCCTCCCTCCAGCCTGAGCTTTCCTATTTCTTCTCCTTCCAACCCCAATCCTTTTGCCTTGCCTCCCATCATCAAGATCTCTCCTCTTCTATTCCCCCCACCTCCAAGATCTCCATCCTCCCTTTCCTACCTCTGATCCCATCTTCTTTCCCCACATCAATCTCCGAGATCTCTTTTCCCCCAGCCAACCTCCCAAAAAAAGAATAAAATAAATCATCCACACACACACAGACACATTTTCTGTAAACGTTGTAAATCTTTGCTGCAGGATCTAGTACCGACGTGCCGCAGGAAATGCGGTTGAAAGCTGCGGTCAAGCCTGCATGGGAGGAGGAAGGAGTCCAGCGTGCGGCCACTTCCCATCCTCCTTTTCCTGCAGCTGGATCAATGTAGGGGCAGAGGGGAGGGAGGGAGGGACTTAGAATTACCTTGCGGGCTGGGCCCCAGGCTTCTGTAGCAATTCTGCGGAGACGGGCCAAACCTATGGGAAGAGACAGATTTTTTTTGGCCATTCCCACGGCCACGGGAAATCGGGGGCCCTGGCCTATAATCATGTGGGATCTGGAAAAGCAATTGAAATTACAGCGGTACCATGCAAGTTAAATCACTTCCCATTTTCAAGCTGTCAGGTCACACTTTGACAAACAGTTCAATTGACATGGACGGAGGCATTTTGCTTGCCAGTGATGTCATCAACAATGTCTCTTATGGGAGCAATGTTATAAAAGATCTCCTAAATTACCGGTATTATAAGTCTACTTTGAAAATTATTTTACCAAATCTACCCATACACACTTCTACCTGCTATTATGTGTGTGAAAAGTTTTGGGGACAATCTACATGCATAGGTTTGAAAATACAGAAGTCTTCCCCGACTGTGCCCCTGGAAATGGCTCCCCTCAGGCCAGGTTAATTTCCATGTGAGTTGACAGTATGCCTGTATGTTTACCCTCATGTCAGGCGGGCAATTCTGTGGGCCTTTGAAAACTGCCCTCCCTATTTCAGTCCAATAAAAATAACTTTTTTCCCCTTCTTTTTCCTGTTGCTTCTGTTGGGTGTAAATAAGTTACTAGTTACAGAGGCCTACTCTGACCTGAGACACAATGACATTTTAGGAAACAAAATGGCTCCTGCCATGTCAGCTGGTTGCACAGATGAAAGTGTTACCAATTGGACCTTATGGTGGGCATGGCCTTTTTATGCTAATAGAAACCTGTTCATCTTTTTTTTACTCTTCTAGAGAATGGGGGCTGGTCCAGTTGGTCTCCATGGTCTGCCTGTTCTGTCACATGCGAACAGGGAACCATGCAAAGATGGAGAGAATGTAAGAGCCCACTGCCAAAGTGTGGCGGGACATGCCCTGGGAGCAACCTGGAGACTGCTGCATGTGATACCAAGCAGGTTTGCCCAAGTGAGTGTGCATATGCATGTGTTTCTTTGGGCCTTATTTTCCAAGGCTATCGCAGGCTTGCGCTACCTACATCGGGGCGGAGTCGGCCCCGGAAGAGGAGGAGTCAGGGCGTCACCGGGGCTGACTCTGCGACGACGATGCGGACAGCGAAAAGTTAAGGGCCTTTTCGCTGCCTATTTCGCACCCAATAGCACCACCTTTCACGGTGGTGCTATTGGGTGCGAAACCGGCAGCGATCGCACCGTAGTGGTGCGATCGCTGCCAGCTAGCGCAGGACCGCTCCCCCCCCCATGTCGACCCCTGCCCCTCATTAGCTCGATTTTCTAAAGTATCGCAGGCCTGCGATACTTTAGAAAATGAGGCCCTTGGTCTTCTTTTTCACATACCTCACAACTAGAAGTTAGACAGATTATTCAAAGATGAATACTGTTTTTTGTCCTTTGAGTAATTGTTCAGTGACCTTTTGTAAAGCATTGAAAGAGATACTGCGTCCAATGTTGACTGCAATCGTAAACAGGTCTTTTGAGGAAGGTTATCTTCCAGACATTTTCAAAAAGGCCATAGTAAAACTGATGTTAAAAAAACCACATCTGACCTAACTGATTTAAATAATTATAGATCTATTTCTTCTTTTGTTGCAAAGGTAATTGAGAATATTGCTTTGACACAATTAACAGCTCATCTGGAAGAAAATTAGATCTTAGACCCCCACCAATTTGGTTTTCTATGAGTACAGAGCTTTTGCTCTTACCTCTTACTGATACCCTCCGAAGAGGGCTTGATAGTGGTAGTGAATTTCTTCTTGTATCTCTTGATATTTCTGCCACTTTCGATACAGTTGATCATGAGATACTTTTGTTTTGTCTGCATGAATGTGGCATTACTGTTTTAGAATGGTTTGAAAGCTCCATTGTCTCCTTCCAGGTGTTACAGTTTTTTAATTCGTCTGCATAACACCTGGAAGGAGACAATGGAGCTTTTAAATATTTGTCTCTCTTCAATTCAATCTTGGTTACATCTTAATAAGCTAACACTAAATATGACAAAAACAGATTTAATTAAAAGTTTGCCTCAGACTTTCAAATAATTGTTCAGGCAATTATTTTTCCAACAATTGACTATTGTATTGGTCTGTATCTTGGACTGCCTGCATCTACTCTACGACCACTGCAACTACTGTTAAACTTTGCAGCTCGTCTTATTTCAGGCACCATTGAAACCAACATATATCACCTGTACTATTAAATCTGAAATTGTTACCAGTTAATCAGAGAATTGTCTTTAGAGTTGGCTTAAATGTAGCTAAATTATTGAATTCTGATACATGCCCTTGGCTTGTCAATTGCGCTTATCTCAGCGTGGAACCTTGATGTGCCCTCTGTTCGAGTTGCTCATTTAACATCTACTAGAGAATCAGTCTTCTGCATGGCAGCACCCTCCTTATGGAAGTCCTTGCCAATTGACTTAAGACTAAATCCTAGTAGTAAAGGCTTTCAGAGTGATCTTAAAACCTTTGTTTTGCAGCCGATCTCTTGATTGTTCTGACTGTATTGGTCGGTGATCTTCTCATGTGCGGGTTAGATGCTGATTTAATTTTGTATATAGTATTATGTTTCGCTACTTAATGTTTTTATATGTTTGTTTTATTTGTTAGATATACATATATTTACTTTTATGTAAGTTTTATTGTACATCGCTTCGGCCATTTATTGTGCCGCGATTAATACATTTTATTGAAATGAAAAAAAAAATCAGATGTGTCTGTATTTGTGTACAAGTGTGTGTCTTTGTATATAAATGTGTGAATGTATCTGCATTGAATGTGTAAATGTATAAGAGAATAAGGTAGAAAGCAAAAAATAGAGAAGAAAGAGTGATACAAATAGAAAGTTGGAAAAAAGAGTAAGAAATCGAGAGGCAAAGTAAGAGAACTGTTACATGCGCCGGCTGCGGCAGACCCACAGCCCAGGCCCTCACCTCTTTCAGACTAATCCAGTACCTGGACCCTTGTCCCTGGCCGCGGTAGGTTGCTGGCTCCGTCCTCGGGCCGCCCCTGGTGCCTCCGGCTCAGCTACAGTTCCTGGTGCTCCGCGCCAGACCTCTCCGCATGGCCTGTGGAGAGACGCCACCTTTCAGTGCTGCACCCCTCCCTAGGCACGCGCGCACATCCAGACCTTAAGTGGGGCCCACGGCGGGAACTGAGCCATGGCCCCGGATGATGACGTCAGCGGAGCTCCGGTATATAAGCCCGGACTCCACTCCTTCAGATTGCCTTTGCAGCAGGTCCCCTTGCTAGTCGAGTACTCGTTGCCTCCTTGTGTTCCTGGTTCCTGATCCTTGCTGATTCTGTTCCTGTATTCCTGCTCTTCAACCCTCCTTTGGATTGCCTACATGGTTTGACCTCTGCATTGCCTGACTACTCCGTTGCTTCTCTCCAGCCCTGGACCTCTGCATCGCCTGATTACTCCGTTGCCTCTCTCCAGCCCAAGACCTCTGCATCGCTTGACTACTCCGTTGCCTCTCTCCAGCCCCGGACCACTGTATTGTTTGACTACGCTCTTGACTCTTTCCTCGTCCAGACCTCAGTGTTGCTTGCCACCGCTTCCAGATTGCCACCAGCCCTGAACCCAGCTTGCCCTACGACGCTTCTTCAGTCTACGTCCTGGACTTGGCCAATTCAGGCTTTGGCCTGCTCTTGCTCGGGCGCCCCCTGTCAGACTTTGCTTCTATTGGCGCCTGGGTCTCCGGGACTCCGCCTCGTCCAGTACAGACTGTTACTTCTCCCTGTTGCTGCCTCTGGGCTGACCTCGATCCTCCCATCGACAACAATGGACGGAGGCCACCTAAGTCCAGCTGGCCCCGGCACCCAAAGGCTTAACCCGCGGAGAACGAGGGCTGGTATTGGTGAAGCGCCAGCCGGCCTCTGTCCATCAGCCCTCTCCGCCTGTCAACAGTGGGGACCTGATGTATCCTTCCTACGGGTAGTGCCAACCCCACCTCGGCCCAAGGGTCCACCTCCAGCGCAACAAGAACAAAAAGTGTGAAAATGAGAAAACAATACAAAAGAGATAGACATGCATTAGAACATAAGAAGCGCCATGCTGGATCATGCCTGGGTCCATTGAGCTCAGCATCCTTTCACTGACAATTGTCAGAGCAGGTTGCAAGTATCCAGCAAATCCCAAGAGTAGTTTTATTTCCTGTTACTCACTGCCCAGGAGAGAAATGGCTTTCCCTAGTCTGTCTGGCTAATAATGTTTTATGGACTTTTTCTCAAGGAAATTGTCCAATTCTTTTTTGAACTCCACTATGTTGGTTGCCTTGACCTCATCCTCTGGCAATACATTCCACAACTTGACAGTGCGCTGAGTGAAAAAGTACTTTCTACAATTTGTTTTAAATCTGCTGATTGTTAGTTTCATGGAGTGTCCTCTTGTTTTAGTATTATTTGAAAGTGTAAGTAACCGTCCTTTATTTACTTGTTCTGCCCCACGCATGATTTTATAAACTGGCTGAAGAGCTTGCACAGTATGGAAAGGTTATGCAGAGCGTGAAAGTGAGGAAAATGCGAGAAAAGAAAGATACAGAGGTTGCAGTATTCAAAAGGGTTTGTCCAGATAAAATTTAGCCAGATAAAAAGAGGTAGGGCAGGGGCATTCCAAGGGTGTGATTAATATTTGTTCAGTAATTATCAGATAAACTTACCTAGATAAGTCTGGCCAAGGAAGAGACTGTCCTAAGTACAACTAGTAACTTCATCTGGGTAAAGTTTCTGACCATACTCATTTACTTGGCTTAAGTTCCACTGAATATCCAGGTAAAGTTCCCACTTACTGACACACTGTTCATCAACCTCATAGTGAATAAAGAGATGGAGGGATGAAGAATAGTGAAGAAGAGGCAAGGAGGTGAATGAAAGTGTTATGGTTTTGAGGTGTTTGAGTGGATTCTTGGGTACTGTGGAAGATGACCACGCCCACGGTGAGGAGCCCCGTGAGGAGCTACAGTACTGGGCTACACTCAGGATGCTCAAACACTGAATTGATCTTTTATTGTACAGCAGATGTAGGCCACCAGAGATGGCAGTAGGGAGCAGGTCCTGATGTAGCAGTCCAGGGACCCTCGGCAGAGGGAACACATCTCACCAAGAAGGTATAGGGAGGTTCCGGTGTAGGTTTCCCAGCACGGCAAAGCTGTAGATGAGACAGACTGAGAATTAGATTACTCACTAGATGGTAGCTGTAATGTAGATGGTTCCACCAGGCAGAAGTAGATGGTTCCAGGCACCGAGGCAGGGAGAGCAGGCCCTCGAGGAGCGAGTACCTGATCCCAGTAGGGCACCTGAAAGAAAGCATAGGGCCCCCGAGGAGCGGGTACCCAGGTTAGAGATTACCCCGAAGGGCAGAGAGAGAGCTTCCAGCGGCAGCAAGGAAGCGGCAGAGAAACTTAGACCGGACGAATCCAATCCTTGCTAACTCAAATAGCTAGCAAACAAGCGTAGGCTAAATACCCGGATGATGTGACATCACTCGAGGGGGACGCCCCTGAGGTTTGTGCCATAGCTGGAATAAAGACGTGGGTAGCGCGCGTGCGTGCACCCTAGGAGGCCCTTGGGAGGAACATGGTGGGAGGCAACACCATAGCCGTTCCAGGGACGCCAGAGCGGCTTGCAGATGCGGCGGTGGCCATTTTCCCAAGGCTAGTGGGGAGAGCAGAGAAAAAGGTGAGGCACAAAGGTTGAAGCCATCTGAGACCGACGGACGCAACAGTACCTCCCTTCAAAGGGCCCCCTCCTACTTGGTCTTGGTTTCTAAGGATGCATTCTGTGGAATTGCTGAAGCATCTCTTTATCCATGATATTTGCCAAAGGTTCCCAAGAGTTTTCTGCAGGTCCATAACCCTCCCATGACAGGAGGTATTCCCATACTCTGCCTCTCTTTCAGACATCAAGGATAGCATCTACCTTGTATTTGATGTCTTCTTCTGCATCCATAGGTGTAGGTTCAGGTGTCTTGGTTGAGAACTCACTAAGAATTAATGGTTTCAATAGTGAAACATGGAATGCATTATGAATCTTCAATGCTGGTGGTAGTTTTAGACTGTAGGTAAGAGAACCTAGTCGTCGGAGAATGGGAAAGGGTCCGACGAAGCAAGGAGCAAAGCGAGCTGAAGGTAGCTTGAGTCTTAGATGTTTTGTAGACAGCCAGACTTTGTCACCAGGTTGGAATTCTGGAACCTTGGTGTGATGAGCATCATAGCCTTTCTTTGCTCTTTGTCCTGCTTTACGAAGCATCTCTTTAGTTTTAGTCCAAAGTTGTTGAATATCTTTGGCAGTAGATTGAGCTGCTGGGGACGACACTGAAAGTGGAAGTGGTAAAGGTGGTGATGGTAGTCATCCATAATCCATATCAAATGGTGTTGATCAGGTGGATGTTGCTGGATGAGAGTTGATGGCGAATTCAGCCCAGGGCAACAGTTCAGCCCAATCATTTTGACATGTGCCAACATAGGCGTGAATGAACTGCTTGAGGGTCCTTTTCATTCTCTCCGTTTGCCCGTTTGACTGCGGAATTTATGCAGAGGTGAAGTCAAGAGAGATATCAAACTTCTTGCATAATGCCTTCCAGAACTTGGCTGTGAATTGAGTTCCTCTGTCAGAGACGATGTGCTTTGGCATGCTGTGAAGGTGAAAAATGTGATTGATGAAAAGCTTTGCAAGCTTCATGGCTGAGGGCAAGCCAGGAAGAGCCACGAAGTGAGCCATCTTCGAGAAACGGTCCACTGTTACCCAGATAGTGTTGTTTCCTCCTGAAAGTGGTAAGTCTACCACAAAGTCTGTAGCATTGTGAGTCCAGGGCTCGTCTGGCACTGGCAGTGGTTGGAGTAGGCCCCAGGACGTCCGGGCGGAGGTTTCTGTCTGGCACAATTGGAACATGAAGCAACATAGGAGAACGTGTCTTCCTTCATGGTGGGCCACCAATAGTACTTCTGCAATTTATCCAGAGTTCTGCGTTGTCCAGGGTGTCCAGCCAGTTTGGAGTCGTGAGCCCAAGTTAATAGCTTTTTCCTTAGGTTTCTGGGTACAATGGTCTTACCCGCAGGTACAGGATGAGTAGCTGACAAGATACAAAGTCAAACCTGTTAAAGAACAGGGACCATCTCGCTTGCCTATGGTTTAGGTGTTGAGCGTGGCGGAGGTACTCCAGAGTTTTGTGATCCATGAAGACTGTGATCTGATGTTGTGCACCTTCAAGCCAGGGTCGCCACTCTTCGAATGCCATCTGTATGGCCAGTAATTCTTTATCCCCTATGCCGTAGTTCTCTGCTGGCAAGAAGCGACGGGAGAAAAATGAGCATGGGTGTAAGGTCTTGGAGTCACGGGACTGGCTTAGCACGGCCCCTACGCCTACGTCTGAGGCATCAACCTCTACGATGAAGGGCCAGTTCGGATCCGGGTGTCGGAGACAAGGCTTGCTTGAGAAGGCGTCTTTCAATTTCTGGAATGCTGTTACTGCCTCAGTAGACCAATTGGTGACGTGGGCACCTTTCTTGGTCATTGCTGTCAGCGGGACAGTTAGAGAGGAGTAGTTCTTGATGAATGTTCTGTAATAATTAGTAAATCCCAGAAAACGTCTAAGAGCCTTGAGACTTGTGGGTTGTGCCCATTTCTGAATGCTCTCCAGCTTCTGTGGGTCCATCTGGAAGCCTTGGTTGGAAACAGTGTACCCTAAGAAAGGCACCAATTCCTTGTGGAACTCGCATTTTGACAACATGGCGTATAAACGGTTCTTTCGGAGTCTTTGCAACACCTTTTCGACATCTTCCAGATGAGTGTTCATATCTTGGGAAAAGATCAAGATGTCATCCAAGTACACAACGACACATTTGTAGAGTAGATCACGCAGGATGTTGTTCATCATGTTTTGGAAGACAGCCGGGGCGTTGCACAGGCTGAAGGGCATCACTAGATACTCGAAGTGCCCATCCAGGGTATTGAAGGCTAGGGATGTGCAGCAGGGACGGATTCATCCCATTCGGTATTCTTATTCATCGGGACCCAAATCCATTGCGTCCGTTCTCGGGGACTCCGATCCGTTCATTAGTTACATATGGATTCGTTTCCCAAAAAAAACCCTCATCCCAACCCTTTAAATTTAATTAACTACAACCCCCCACCCTCCTGACCCCCCCAAGACTTGCCAAAAGAAAATGGACGCTAAATTTTATGAGCATCCGTTTTCCTAACCTGTACACAGCCACGAGTTAGGAAAATAGACGCTCTTAAAATTGAGCATCCGTTTTCCTAACCTGACCTGCTGGCACATTTAAAAAAAAAAAATGTTTAACCCTCTGGTTCTTCAGACTTAATATCGCCACAGGGGATAAAACAGTGTGTTCAGCTGAGCGCAATTTAATGTATCGGCCTGATACAATTACAAATTATGAATTTATAACAGATTTTAAAGGAAAAAGGACATTCAAAGTACAGTCTCCTGAGGTAAAAATATCACAATAGTATGTATATACTGGGGGTCATTTTCAAAGGAGTTACGCATGTAAATGTGACATACTATCGTAGCAATTTTCAAAAGCTATTTACTCGAGTAAAGTGCACTTACTTGAGTAAATCCTATGGACAATTCAATGGCATATATTGTAGCAATTTTGAAAAGCCCACTTACTTGAGTAAAGTGTATTTACATGCGTAAAACCCAGATTTATGCATGTAAATGCTTTTTAAAATCCGCCCCTATATTTGCAAGCACTGCTGTGGTGCATGCAAAAAACACTTGGAACCCATATGCTTCTAAGCCTATTGTAACATGTTGGGTATGGGCTTAGCCTTCAAATACATTATAGAAAACCTTCCATACCAAAAAGCATTAACTGCCAGCACTCAAACAGTAACATCCCTACACTGCAAATATTACACCAGGCCCTAAAACACCGATACACCTCCTATTAGAAAACTAGAAGAAGGCAGGCTGCTATAGATCTCTACCCAGAAACTACATGCTAGCAGAAAAGCACACCTCAGTCACAAATGAAGAACACAGACAGACCCTACTAATAAGAAGAATAAATATTTTTAAACAGCTGATGAATGAAATAACATCCAATTTTAAAAACTCATTGCTAAATTTAAAAATAAACACATACATCAAATAACACCCAATAATTAAAATGAATGAGGATAAAATATCCCCTTCCCCCCACATACCTGGGAACCTGATTTTCAGACAGCTTGAGACTGTCCTACATTAGTGTGTGTATTAGAGATGTGCATTTGTTTCAGAGTTATGCATATAACTCACAGACTTTATTGTACATATTGGGCCGGATTTTAAGACCTACGTGCGGGCTTAGATTTGTGCGCGCACAAATCTAAGCCCGCACGTAGGCGCGCGCACAAATCTACGCCCGATTTTATAACATGCGCGCCCAGCCGCGAGCATGTTATAAAATCCAGGGTCGGTGCGGGCAAGGTGCACAAGTGTTCACCCCCTTGCGTGCGCCGAGCCCTATGGGAGCCCCGATGGCTTTCCCTGTTCCCTCCGAGGCCGTCCCCCCACCTTCCCCTCCCTTCCCCTACCTAACCTGCCCCCCCAGCCCTACCTAACCCCCCCTAACCTTTATTATTTAAGTTGCGCCTGCCTTTGGGCAGGCGTAGTTTGTGCGCGCCGGCCGAGTGGGCCTTCAGAGTCTTCTGGCCATGCCCCTGCCCCGCCCTGGACCGCCCCCGCCATGCCCCTTTTTTCAAGCCCCGGGATATATGCGCGTCCCGGGGCTTGAGCGCGTCGCCGGGCCTATGCAAAATAGGCTCGGCGCACGCAGGAGCACATTTCAAAGGGTTACGCACGTATATTATGCACGTAACCCTTTTAAAATCCGCCCCATTATCTGCATAACAGATAATGGGGTAGATTTTCAGACGAGCGCGAACAGCCTACTTTTGTTTGCGCTCCAGGCGCAAACAAAAGTACGCTGGATTTTAGTAGATACGCGCGTAGTCGCGCGTATCGGCTAAAATCCTGGATCGGCGCGCGCAAGGCTAATCGATTTCGTATAGCCTGCGCGCGCCGAGCCGCGCAGCCTACCCCCCGTTCCCTCCTAGGCCCTCCGAAATCGGAGCGCCTAGAAGGGAACTTTCCTTTGCCCTCCCTCACCTTCCCCTCCCTTCCCCTACCTAACCCACCCGCCCGGCCCTGTCTAAACCCCCCCTTACCTTTGTTGGGGGATTTACGCCTCCCGGAGGGAGACGTAAATCCCCGCACGCCAGCGGGCCTCCTGCGCGCCGGGCCGCGACCTGGGGGCGGGTACAGAGGGTGCGGCCACGCCCCTGGGCCGTAGCCACGCCCCCGTACCCGCCCCCAAAACGCTGCCGACACGCCCCCGAAACGCCGCGACGACCGTGGCCCTCCCCCCTACACTCCCCCTACACGCCCCCCTCGGAGAACCCCTGGACTTACGCGAGTCCCGGGGCTCTGCGCGCGCCGGGAGGCCTATGTAAAATAGGCTTTCCGGCGCGCAGGGCCCTGCTCGCGTAAATCCGCCCGGTTTTGGGCGGATTTACGCGAGCAGGGCTCTGAAAATCCGCCCCAATATGCGTGTACTTTTAATAACGCAAGTTGTGCATACACTATCCGTTTTTTATGCATGTTCTATAAAGTCCATGAGTTACGAGCGAAACTCTGAAATGAATGAAATGAAGCATATCTCTAACATGTATGTGTGTGTGTGTGGGGGGGGGGGGAGAGGGGGGAATGCGTGCACAAACATTCTCCTCTCACACACACATGCTCTCATACTCTTTCACACACATACACACATGCTCATTCATACTCTCGCTTTCACACACATACACATGCATTCTCTCTCACTCTCACATATACGCTCTCTCACACTCATTTAATGGTCAATTTTTAAAACCTAGGTGCGCAAACACCGGGAGATACGCGCGTGGCTGGGCCACACGCACGCCGAGCACATTTTCAAAGCGGCCCATCCACGCGCGTATCTCCCGGTACACGCAGAAGAGGGAGGGCCGGGCAGGAAATCCCGGTGAAGTGCGTGCCGGCAGCCAGCCAGCGGGCGGAACTTACTGCTGCTCATGAGAGCAGGTAAGTTCTAAAATAAAAAAAAAAAGGTTAGTTGGGCAGGGTCTAGGGGTCGGGATGGAGAGGGGAAAAGGGAGGAAGGTTAGCTAGGGGGTTAGGGAAGTTACCTCGCAGTCCGCTCCTATATTGGAGCAGACTGGGAGAGAACTGGGGAAAGGCCTTCTCGTGTTGGCGCGCCTTTGTTAAAAAAATTCTCCCCTTTGCGCATGTGAGTCACCACCCGCCCGCACGTGCGCGCTGTTGGAAAATCGGCTGCGCATGTGCGCGCGCCAGGAACTGCACACACACACACGGACGCCCGCGCGCCCTATTTCAAACCGACCCTTTACTCTTCTTTCCCTCTGGAAGGCACAAGCTGCAGCAGTCTCCACCTCAGACTGATAGGATGACTCCTCTTTTCTTCAGGCCAGGTGGGCCCATGCTGTTCTGCCTCCTGCTCGTCTTTCTTTGGGTGCCGTAGCCCGATGCTGCTCTGCCTCCTGCTCCTCTTAATTTGGTGCAGGATTCAACTACTCAGGTTCCTGCTTACTCTTTCTGGCCCCGTAGCCCAATGTCCCTCTGCCCTCCTGCTCTTCTTGGGGCTGCGGGGCCTGATGCTTATTTTGCCTTTTGTTCCTCTTTCCTTGGGCCGCGCGAGCCCACGCTGCTTCACTTCCCAGGTCCTGCCTGCTCCTTCTGAACACGGTGATTCCACCTCCTCCTTTCTGCCCTGCAGGAAGAACAAGGAGGAGCATTCGTTGGTGTTTCTGCCACTGCTGCATTGGCCCCAAAACAGTGGCGCTGTAAGTGGCTGCGTGGTCCACCTCATGTTTTCACCGGCCCTGACATGGAAGGATAAAAGTTTGGAGAATGAATTTACCCGGACCGCTGGATTCCTTGAGTTGGCTGACCCTGTCTTTTTTTTTTTTTTTTTCCTTCTAGCTCATGGAAGCTGGGGGAACTGGGATGCTTGGCGTGATTGCTCTGCCACCTGCTTTCAGGAACACTCAGGTGCAGCACCAGTGAACCTACGGTACCGCCAGTGCAACAACCCTCCTCCCTCCAGCAACCCCCCGGGTGATCCTTGCCCTGGATCTGCTCAGGACCAGAAGGCATGCAGTGGGCTCCCCAATTGCCCAGGTAAACTCTAGAGACACATTCTTCATGTTACAGCTGAATAGAAACTTTTTATAGTCTCCTGTTGGATTATATTAAGATTAGCCGTTAAGCCCGTAACAACGGGCTACATTTAACATTTTTTTTGGTCCATTTCCTTTCCACTCCCTCCCCCTCATCGCCCCCCTCTAGTCTCCCTCCCCCCTCACCTCACTCTCTCCTCCCTCCCCCACCTCTCTCTCTCCTCCCTCCCTCCCCCTCCCCACCTCTCCTCTCTCCTCTCCTCCCTCTCACCTCCCTCTCCTCCCTCCCCCCCACACCTCCCTCTCCCCTCCCCTCCCCCCACACCTCCCTCTCTCCCCCTCCCCCTCTCCTCACTCACTCTCTCCTCCCCCCTTCTCCCCCACCTCACTCTATCCCCCCTCCCCCTCCCCCTCCCCTCATTCCCCCTCTCTCAATCCCCTCCCCTTGCAGCTCATCCACAACCGGCAGACAGGGGGGCGGTGTCCCTCCCTCGCACACGCGCGCGTCGCCGGAGCTACTGCTCCTCCCGCTCCTGCTTGTCGTTGCCGCTACTGCTCCTCCCGGTCCTGCTCGTTGCCGCCGCAGCTCCTGCTCGTTGCCGCCGCTCCTAAGGAGCCAGCGCCATTTTTTTTTTCCGGAAACGCTGCGCTCTGGCCGACGTGCGCGCATGCGCGGTAGAGCTGCTCTCTACTGCGCATTTGCGGCACGTCGGTCCGGGCTCCCTTATGTAGTAGATTAGAGGTTGCCATATAGGGCTGCCAACTGGCCCCAGATTTTCAGGACAAGTTGATCCAGTCCTGATTTTACCCCATTGCATGCTGGGATTTATTCTGATTTCCCTATTGCATTTTCTAAGAAAAGCAAGACTATGAGTATCCGTATGCAGGGGAGTAATACCAGGACTGGATCAACCTGTCCTGAAAATCTGGAGCCAGTTGGGAACCCTAGTTGTCAACCTTTTGTTAAGCCAGGCTCCTTCCCCTTCTGTCACCTCACCCCCACACGCTGCAGGCATGAACTTGCGGTTCTGATTTTCTTAAGAAATGCAGGGGTTATTGTAGGGTAAAATCAGCTCTGGGTCAGCCTGGCCTGATGATGTGGAAGCCAGTATTTGGCAATTCCAACGAAAACAACTTCAACAGAAATATTGAGTAATTAAGAATTCCAGTTCTGTCCTTGTTTAACCTTTTTACCCCATGAGCCTGAGAAATCAGCTCCAAACTACTTTCCAAATGCAAAATGACTTGTTCATGGCCATCACTTTCACAGCCAGTTTCTAATGCACAAAGGAAAAAAAAACAGAACTGCAATGTGAGGGAGAGACTCGATCGGAGGCCCCCCGACATCACCAGGGGCAGCTCCGACCGTTGAAAGGCGCCCTGCCACCAGGTGCCGCGCGCCAAAGGAGCTCTCCTCTTTGTGCACCCCTTAGTGCAACCTGTAGTGCAAATGCCAGTTAATATCTTTGCAATTGAATATCTCTCCTTTGTTTAATATACTTCCTTTTTGCTCAATTGTTAAAAATCCTGCATTTTGAGCTTTTGTAAACCGTTGTGATGGCTTTACCGAATGACGGTATATAAAACTCATTAAATAAATAAATAAATATAACATTCTTATCATAGAACATGGGTGCAAAGAAGAAAGTAATCCAAAAAACAGGGAGGGAGCACTACTGCATGCAATCAAACAAATCAATCAGGCAAATGTGCAGAAAAATTCAACGTCCACACATAGGGGCGGATTTTCAGACTCCGCGAATAGGCCTACTTTTGTTTGCGCTCCAGGCGCAAACAAAAGTACGCTGGATTTTAGTAGATACGCGCGGAGCCGTGCGTATCTGCTAAAAACCTGGATCGGCGCGCGCAAGGCTATCGATTTTGTATAGCCGGCGCGCGCCGAGCCGCGCAGCCTACCCCCGTTCCCTCCAAGGCCGCTCCGAAATCGGAGCGGCCTTGGAGGGAATCCTCTAACGCCATCCCCTCACCTTCCCCTCCCTTCCTCTACCTAACCCACCCGCCCGGCCCTGTCTACACCCCCCCCTTACCTTTCTCCGGGGATTTACGCCTCCCGGAGGGAGACGTAAATCCGCGCGCGCGAGCGGGCCTCCTGCGCGCCGGGCCGTGACCTGGGGGCGGGTACGGAGGGCGTGGCCACGCCCCCGGACCACCCCGGGCCGTAGCCACGCCCCGTACCCGCCCCCAAAACGCTGCCGACACGCCCCCGAAACGCGGCGACGACCGGGCCCGCCCCCGACACACCCCCCTCGGAGAACCCCGGGACTTACGCGAGTCCCGGGGCTCTGCGCGCACCGGTGAGCCTATGTAAAATAGCCTATGTAAAATAGCCTATGTAAAATAGCAGGGCCCTGCTCGCCTAAATCCGCCCGGTTTTGGGCGGATTTAGGCGAGCAGGGCTCTGAAAATCCGCCCCAGAATTTTAAGTGAGAAGTGTTGTAATTTTAAGATGGCAACTCCACAGTGTTATACAATGGAATAGTTCAGAGCGGGTCCCCCGACACGGACCCGTGTTTCGCTGCGAGTCTGCGTCGGGAGGGACAAAACAATATTTTATTTTTTCTAGAAAGTAAAACAAAAATAATGTTACAACAGCAGCAAATCAAGAAGGTGGACAACAAGAAAATGGGGCCGGCAGAACTTAACTAATATACGCTAATTGAACGTCATAACATAACTGGAGTTAATATTGACACGAGACTTGGTACCTATAAGAAACTAAGTACAGATAAAACTTTTTGCAAAAAAGGTTGTAGAACGGTAATTAGAGTAGCATGGCATATTCCACAAACAGGTCTGGCTAGACGGACCTAGGAAAATACAAATGAACAGAAAGTTAAAGGCAAAGGCAACGGCAAATGGAGAAAGACATGAAAAAAATCAAAATTTCAACAAATTTAGAGGTAAAACATGTTCAGACCCAATTAACACAGTAAGGTGGTAATTCTGGTTTACATTCAACGTCATTGAAAATGTAACGCCAAACAAATCATGACTAAAAGGCTTTGAGGCCGAAAGACACAGAAGCCTTAACAAAAAACCTAATGACTACATGTCGGATATTCAAAGGTAAGACAAACAATGGTGATCGGTGTAAAGGGATTCTTTATTGGTGTTAGCCCGACTCTGGCCGAGTTTCGCTCGCGACGGAGCTGCCTCAGGGGCTGTACCAACGGTTGCTTATGTTAGCTCACATGAATAATATTGGAACTTCACACCAAATTAGTTGGAATTATGGTAGGTTGATTCGATATAGAACAAATGTATTGTCCTGTTTTGAATATGGCGGTGTTCTTCTAAGGAATAGCACTTAGTGCGGTTTTTATCTTACTCATGTAGTTGAAGGAAAAGCTCCGTCACGAGCGAAACTTGGCCAGAGTCGGGCTAACACCAATAAAGAATCCCTTTACACCGATCACCATTGTTCGTCTTGCTTCTCAGCATAATTGATCGGTTTCCGATTTGCTTTCTGGATATTCAAAGGCGAAACACAAAAAAGGAAAAACTACAGCGGGACACCGTATGAGGCATTAGAACAAGGAAAAACCTATATGTACACATTTATAACTTAAACAAAGAAACAATATCAACACCAAGAATGAAAGTAAACAAAAGAATCAGTGAAACAAAAGTGAAAGCAAAACAACAAGGGTAAATAAACAAATGTAAATAAACAAAGAAAGTGAAAGCAAAAGTTGCCGACATCAGTTTAAACAAACCTAATATCATTTTAAACACGATAACCAACAAAATGGAAACTTAAAATATTTAAAGCTACCTGAAACCGGTTTCACAGACGGCATCACTGGGAATGCGACGCGGTCATGGAAACGGAAGCTATTTAACTTTAAACAAATTGGCGCAAAAAATTTGTTGAAATTTTGATTTTTTTCATGTTTTTCTCCATTTGCCGTTGCCTTTGCCTTTAACTTTCTGTTCATTTGTATTTTCCTAGGTCCGTCTAGCCAGACCTGTTTGTGGAATATGCCATGCTACTCTAATTACCGTTCTACAACCTTTTTTGCAAAAAGTTTTATCTGTACTTAGTTTCTTATAGGTACCAAGTCTCGTGTCAATATTAACTCCAGTTATGTTATGACGTTCAATTAGCGTATATTAGTTAAGTTCCGACGGCCCCATTTTCTTGTTGTCCACCTTCTTGATTTGCTGCTTTTGTAACATTATTTTTGTTTTACTTTCTAGAAAAAATAAAATATTGTTTTGTCCCTCCCGACGCAGCGTCGCGGCGAAACATGGGTCCGTGTCGGGGGACCCGCTCTGAACTATTCCATTGCATAACACTGTGGAGTTGCCATCTTAAAATTACAACACTTCTCACTTAAAATTATGTGTGGACGTTGAATTTTTCTGCACATTTGCCTGATTGATTTGTTTGCAAAGAAGAAAGTAAATATATAGTGGTTAAACCTGAAAGAGGCCAAAATAATGAAAGGAGCACTATAATGTAAAGGGAATGACATTTATAATGGGGAAATAATCACATTAATAAGTCCATCCCCAATTCTGTAATCATCTGTCCCGATTTTTAAACAGTGTATAACAAAGTTCAGTCTTTAATTATTAAAAGCCATTTACCCAGGTAAAAGGCCTTTGGGAAAATTCCCCACCCTGTTTGCATGTTACAGTAGGTGTGTTCTTCTACAGTGCATCTACTTTTATCACCATTTTCAAAAACCCTTTTCCATGGGAAGGAAAGGGAAAGGAACGTTGAAACAAGGTTTGCATATACAGTAATTTGGCAGGATCAATCTCGGTTCCTAACTTCCTATGCACAAGCACCGAGCCAATGCTGAGAGATATTGAGGTCGATATTCAAAAGCCATTTAGACGGATAATGTAATAGTTATCCATCTAAATGACTTACCTGGCTATATTTAGCCCTTATCCAGCTAAATTCTAGCCAGTTAACCAGTTACGCAGCTAGAATTTAGCCGGATAAGAAGGGAGCATTCTTTGGGTGGGCAGGAGGCATTTCTGGGTGGAGTAGAATTAGCCGCAAAAGTTATGGGGTTAACTCCAATATTCGGAGTTAGCCGCTTAACCTATGTGGCTAACTCTGGTTGGCCCATAGGGCTGCCCTAAAGTTCAGCGGCATAGAGTCAGACCAGCAACAAAGTACACTGTGCAATTTCTATGAATAGAAGTTCCCTCTGTGATAGGAGAAAGTATAACTGTGGGGATATACTGCTGTCTGCCTAGCCAGGATGAAGAATCAGATAGTGAAATGCTAACAGAGATCAATATAGCAGAACTAGAAAAGTTGCAAAGAGGAAAGGCTGAACAGTTTCGCTCTTCAGCCTGGAGAAGAAACTGCTGGGAGAAGATATGATAGAGGTCGATAAAATCATGAGTGGGGTGGAATGGGTAAATAGGAAACAGTTATTTACCCTTTACAATGGTACTAGGATTAGGGGACATTCCATTAAGTTAAAAGGTAGCACTTTAAGAACAAATCGGAGAAAGGATTTTTTCACTCAGCGCACAATTAAACTGGAATTTGTTGCCAGAGGATGTAGTGAAAGCAATATTGATGGGTTTATTTTAACTTTTATTTATTCAGTTTTTTTCAAGAAAACTCTTGAAATAAGAAATAACATGGATTAGAAATGAATAATATCAAATTAGGAGCTTCAAATAGGAATATAATTTCAGATTTATCATTAACATTCTAGACATTTCAGAATAAACCTGTACTCTAGATAACTATCTGGACAAGAACTACTGTTGGGTTTGGCCCTATGCTGCACAAATCCATCCCACTGAGATGAATCACTGAAAACAAATTTTGCTTTCCCAAGTTTTATCTCACACCTTACAAGGAAATTTCAATTATGAAGGTTGCTCCCTAAGCAACCACCTCCTGTTTTTTAGCTAGAAAATGTTTATGTCTTAATTGCATAGATCTGGATAATTCAGGAAATAAGGCTATTCTACATCCTAGCAAAACATTTTGTTTGGCATGGAAGAACCTAAGAACATAAGAAATTGCCATGCTGGGCCAGACCAAGCCCACCATCCTGTTTCCAACAGAGGCCAAAACCAGGCCACAAGAACCTGGCAATTACCCAATTTTTATCCATTTCTAAGGCAAAGATGACAAAAAGTGTTGCCTTAGAAATTTACTTCTGCCTGAGAGTCCTGTAAAAAAGCCATAAGAACATAAGAAATTGCCATGCTGGGTCAGACCAAGGGTCCATCAAGCCCAGCATCCTGTTTCCAACAGAGGCCAAACCAGGCCACAAGAACCTGGCAATTAAGAACATAAGAACATAAGAACATGCCATACTGGGTCAGACCAAGGGTCCATCAAGCCCAGCATCATCTCTTCTCCAAGCTGAACAGCCCTAACCTCTTCAGCCTTTCCTCATAGGGCAGCTGTTCCATTCCCTTTATCATTTTGGTTGCCCTTCTCTGTACCTTCTCCATCGCAAATATATCTTTTTTTAGATGTGGCGACCAGAATTGTACACAGGTTACACAGGGTCCATCAAGCCCAGCATCCTGTTTCCAACAGTGGCCGATCCAGGCCATAAGAACCTGGCAAGTACCCAAAAACTAGTCTAATACCCAAACACTAAGAAGATCCCATGCTACTGATGCAATTAATAGCAGTGGCTATTCCCTAAATAAACTTGATTAATAGCCGTTAATGGACTTCTCCTCCAAGAACTTATCCAAACCTTTTTTGAACCCAGCTACACTAACTGCACTAACCACATCATCTGGCAACAAATTCCAGAGCTTTATTGTGCATTGAGTGAAAAAGAATTTTCTCCGATTAGTCTTAAATGTGCTACTTGCTAACTTCATGGAATGCCCCCTAGTCTTTCTATTATTCGAAAGTGTACACAACCAATTAACATCTACTTGTTCAAGACCTCTCATGATCTTAAAGACCTCTATCATATCCCCCCTCAGTCGTCTCTTCTCCAAGCTGAACAGCCCTAACCTCTTCAGCCTTTCCTCATAGGGGAGCTGTTCCATTCCCTTTATCATTTTGGTTGCCCTTCTCTGTACCTTCTCCATTGCAACTATATCTTTTTTGAGATGTGGCGACCAGAATTGTACACAGTATTCAAGGTGTGGTCTCACCATGGAGCGATATAGAGGCATTATGACATTTTCCATTTTATTAACCATTCCCTTCCTAATAATTCCTAACATTCTGTTTGCTTTTTTGACTGCTGCAGCACACTGAGCCGACGATTTTAAAGTATTATCCACTATGATGCCTAGATCTTTTTCCTGGGTGGTAGCTCCTAATATGGAACCTAACATCGTGTAACTACAGCAAGGGTAAACTATCAGACAAGCTCTGCTCTAGAGCAAGATGGCAAATAAAATAGTTTAGTAACAGGTGGAACAGATTCTAATGGAACTTTCAATATTTCAAAATAAAATTGTTTAGGAGAAATCCAACACAAAAGTAGGAGGAAATCTGCTCTCCAATTGTTATCAACACACAAAAAGTAGTAAAGAGCAGAGGACTGAAAGAGTCCGATACTTCATAAATTGGTAAACAAAGTTCCTTGTTTAATTATTATTTGTCCATAACTTCAAAGCGGCTACTCCAAGAGCTCAAGTGAAATACAGAAGTTTTCCACCAGGGCCCCTGGGGGAAAACAAGGAACTTTGTTTACCAATTTATGAAGTATCGGACTGTTTTAATCCTCTGCTCTTTACTACTTTTTGTGTGAAAATAATATTATTTAACATGTCTAATGGAATAATTACCAGAGATAGGAAAATTTTCCAATGTCTCCAGTCTACAATACAATAAAGCCTTATCTTTAACTAGGTCTACAGTAAATCAGAAAAGTAGATTTTTAAAGTTATGTGCGGGCGTAGATTTGTTCACGCAACCCGGCGCGAACAAATCTATGCCCGATTTTATAACATGCGCGCGCTGCCACGTGCATGTTGGCTGGCCAGGCCCCGACACAGGCCGCTGTGTCAGGGCACTCAGCCATGCCCCCGGACCGCAGCTAAGCCCCCCTGACACGCCCCTGGACCGCCCCCGCCCCCAGACCACCCATTTTTCGAAGCCCCGGGACATATGCGTGTCACGGGACTTGTGCGTGCCACAGAGCCTATGCAAGATAGGCTCAGTGTGTGCAGGGGGAGGCAGGGGTAGGTTTTCGGGGTTGCGCGCGTATCTTATATGCGCAACCCTTTGAAAATCTACCCCATTGAGGAGCAGATTTTAAAACCTGCGCGTGGGCGCAGATTTGTTCGTGCAACCTGGCGTGAACAAATCTACGCCTGATTTTATAACATGCACGTGCAGCCGCGCGCATGTTATAAAATCCAGGGTCGGTGCGCGCAAGGGGTTGCACAATTGTGCAACTTGCGGGCGCCGAGCCGCACAGCCTGCCTCCGTTCCCTCCGAGGCCACTCCGAAATTGGAGTGGCCTCAGAAGGAACTTTCCTTCCGCCCCCCCCCCCCCCGCACCTTCCCCTCCCTTCCCCTACCTAACCCACCCCCCAGTCCTACCTAGAACCCCCCCTTACCTTTGTTGAAGAAGTTACGCACGCCGGCCAATGGCCAGCCCCCGATCCCGAGCACAGTGGCAAATGGCCGCTGTGCCTGGAGGCTCAGGCCCCGCCCTGCCCCGCCCCTGCCCCGCCCATGCCCCACCCCTTTTTGCAAGCCCCGGGGCTTGCGCGCGATGCTGAGCCTATGCAAGATAGGCTTAGCGCGCGCAAGGGCAGGCAGGGGCAGCTTTTTGGGGGTTACGTGCGTAACCCTTTGAAAATCTGCCCGAGTCTCCAACTCAGTTAATCTTTCCCCATAGTCTCTGACCATTTGTGCTTGAGAGCTCATCCAAGTATGCAATTCAACCAAGTCCAACAATTTTTTATCGATTCTGGCTGTTAACGTCTTTTCTGTATCTGTAATAGCTGTCCATAACGGCTCCAAAGTTATCACCAATAGTTTAACTGGGAGGGAGTTGTTAGATAATCCCTGAGTAACATGCAAAGTAGTCTCAGTATTATCGTCTGCTGGCTTAAATGCAAGAGTTTTAACAGGGTGCTTCCCATCAACTAGAACAGTGCTTAGGGCCACTTCGGACATCTGCTCCATAACCAAAGATCCTGTAAAAATCCCAACTCCTTTTCTTGGACAAGTATAAGAATCAGGGCTCAATGAAATAGAAGTTCCACTAAGTGCAGTGTCGCCCACACCAAGCACACTGAATCCTGAAATAGCGTTTTGAATAAAGGAGACAGACCATAGAACTATCAAGGGTAGGCTAAGCCATGTGAGGAGATGAGGCAGGATTTGATGGGAGAACCCAAACACACCCCTTCCTCTTCTTGGCTATCAGATAGTAATATAACCAGCCTCCCAAGAGAGGGTTCCCATAAAGAAAGAAAGGGGAAAAAATGTAGAGCCTACAGGAACAATACACTCAGGGGCGGATTTTCAGAGCCCTGCTCGCGTAAATCCGCCCAAAACCGGTCGGATTTACGCGAGCAGGGCCCTGCGCGCCGGTGAGCCTATTTTACATAGGCTCACCGGCGCGCGCAGAACCCCGGGACTCGCGTAAGTCCCGGGGTTTTTGGAGTGGGCGTGTCGGGAGGCGTGTCGGGGGCGGGGCCGGAGCGCGCGGCATTGCGGGGGCGTGTCGGCAGCGTTTTGGGGGCGGGTACGGGGCGTGGCTACGGCCCGGGGGCGTGGCCGCGCCCTCCGTACCCGCCCCCAGGTCGCGGCCCGGCGCGCAGGAGGCCCGCTGGCGCGCGGGGATTTACGCCTCCCAGAGGGAGGCGTAAATCCCCCGACAAAGGTAGGATGGGGGTTTAGACAGGGCTGGGCGGGTGGGTTAGGTAGGGGAAGGGAGGGGAAGGTGAGGGGAGGGCAAAGGAAAGTTCCCTTCTAGGCCGCTCCGATTTCGGAGCGGCCTTGGAGGGAACGGGGGTAGGCTGCGCGGCTCGGCGCGCGCAGGCTATACGAAATCGATAGCCTTGCGCGCGCCGATCCAGGATTTTAGCCGATACGCGCGACTACGCGCGTATCTACTAAAATCCAGCATACTTTTGTTTGCGCCTGGAGCGCAAACAAAAGTAGGCTGTTCGCGCTCGTCTGAAAATCTACCCCTCACAATTTAAGGATTATGACCCCTGGTGCGCCTCAGGGGGCTCACAAGGGGCTGGGTGTGCCCCTTTGGTGCATGCCTTCAGTTGTATGCCGACGAGTGTGTTCCATGGTCGCAGCAGTTTATGTGGCAATAATGGACTTGGCTTGATATCAATCAGGGGTGGATCTAGCGTCTATTACACAGCTAAAATGAGGTAAGTTGTAACTCGCCAGGCAGGAATGAGTCGATATCCCCTCTTCTCGAGCTCCAACAGCAGTCCCCAGTATCGTTGGGTTTAGTAAAGGATCTAGACAAGTAAAGGATCTAGACAAGTTACTGGAGGAAAAGTCCATAAACCACTGTTAGTCATGTAGACTCAGGAAAGCCACAGCTTATCCCTGGTTATGAGCAAAAAGGATTGGACCTATATTTTGGGATCCTACTGAGTACGTGTGACCTGGATTGGCCACTGTTGGAGATAGAATGCTGGTGTTGATGGACTTTTGATCTGACTTAGTATGGCATTGCTTATGTTCTCATATAAGTTCTGAGACACATTTTTACATGCTTTTGTGTAACGTCACAGTGGAGGGACTCTGTGTCAGTGTTACTAAAGAGAGGCAACAGAATTTGAATTCTTTTCTGTGGAGAGTAGTAAGGGACAATATCCCAGTTCAGCCTCGCCAAGCTTTTCAGAGATTACTTTCAACAAATGTAATATGAATTTTTGCTTCAATTAATTAATTATGTTAGTGACACTTGATTACACTCTCAACCTTTCAGCCAGAGCAAGATAGAATAGACATAAATCACCAAACACAGTGATCCATGCCACATACAATTACACATTTGACATTAAAGAAAATTCAGTCCATAATACTCTCCCACTTCACCCAATACATCTCCCTCCCTCCAAGCACTCAAACTCCAATTTAGATATTTCTTGGGGGGGGGGGGGGGGGGGGGTGTTGTCTGCAGTCTCTCCCTAAAAATCACAGATAACACATTCATCAGACAGACACTGTGTCATGACTTCTGAAACATATTTACATTATGTACATTTAAACAAAGTTTACTATTTCGCAGTATGATGTCCAGTTATGTGATGCCACAGGACTGTTCTGGGAAGGTTGGGGTGGGGATAAGATTGTTGAGTTTAATTATCAAAATCTGTCCTGAGAATATCTGCAGTGACTAAACCTGTGTGGGAGAAGGGTCAGGGCTGCCTCAGGGCCTGTGGGTGCGTGGTGGCTCCCAGGCGCCTCCTGCTGATTTTATTTCACGTTTCTGCGGCTATTGCTGCTGCCGCTGTTGTACAATGCTAAGGAACACGGTGGGGGGGGGGGGGGGGGGGGGGGGAGAGGGGAGGGAGCTGCTGCTGAGCAGGAGGTGAAGGGGATGCCAGAGAAGGGACTACTGCTGGGTTGGGGGAGAGGGCGCTGATGCTGGTGGGAAAGTGATTATAGGTAAGAGGGGGGCTTTGCTTCCGAGAAGGAGGTGAGAAAGGGGCTGCTGGGCAGGGGTGAGGGAGAGGGGGGGGGGGCTCTGCCTGGGCAGGGATGAGGAGGAGGGAAGCTACCAGGCAAGTAATAGGTGGTAGAGAGTGGGTGCTGCTGGACAAGGGGTAGGTGGGAAAGAGAGAAGGGATGCTGCTGGAGGGCTGAAAAAGAATGAAGTGGGGGAGAGAAAGGGAGAAGCAGGCGAAGGAGTAGGGGGAGGAGACAGAGAGGATCCAGGACAAGAAGTGGCGGGGGAGGGGGACAGAAATATAGAGATGCAAGGCAGGGGGGTGGGAGAGAAAGAGGGAGTGGAGGGGGAAGAGAAAGGGGGATTGCTGGGTAGGAGGGGAGAGAGGGGAGTATTTTGCTGGAGCCATCAAAGGAGAGAGTGCAGTGCTGGAGCAACCACTGGTAAGTAAAGAGTGGGAGGGCATAAGTCCGAATATCTGCCCCAGTTTGGAAAAAGCAGGAGCTACACTCCTGAGTGTGTTTTGTCCTAAAACCCACCATGTACTGGACATTGACGTCTTTTTCTTTTTTTGCAATAAGCAAGTCAGAGTTTTCCCTGACCTGTACAAAGCAACCCAGATTAAGGAGAACATTTTGTTGTGGTTGTTGTTCTGTTGGGAACAGATTTCTTTTTGATGGTTCCTACAAAATGTATTGTAAAATATCAGGAAGTACAATATATGTTTTTTTTAATCTTCTCAACTGGAAAGATTCCTGAAAGATCATCCACTTGGAGTCGTCGGGGCTGTTTCTGTCTGTTTCAGTTTAAATGTATCATTAGGCACTTTTGGGGATAGTAATTATATAATTCTACTTAGTATTTAGATTCCTGATTGATGTTTGGCAATGGTATCTGCCCATTTATGTTTTGTTCTGTTGGTTGTTCATTCTTGTCCTTCCTCATTCTGTTTGTAGACTGCAGACTGAGAGATGAGTTTTTTTAAATTCTTCCTACTGCCTGCTCACTAGATGTCCACTAGATGCTTAGCTGGATAAGTGGCTTATCCTACTAAGTGGTTGCTGCTGAACATAGTAGGATATTCAGTGACTGCCACTTAGCTGGATAAGTAGTGCTGAGTATCAGCCTCATATTTCATAACATTGTACAGATATTATTTCCTTGTCAAGCTCTATTTCTTGACATAATTACATTAAATGCATTAGGATGATAATAAAAAATAAATATATTAAAGGGTTTGACAAGTTTCTGAAGGACAGGTCCACTACCAACTCTTAGGCAAGTGCTGGAAGCTTGAGAAACACAATCTCTTACTGCCAGGAACTAGGCATGAATGACAGGGAATGGATCTCTGCATTAAGATTTGTTAGGTACTTCTTCCAAGTAACCCACACGGGCCACTGTCGGAGACCAGATGCTGGACTTGATGGACTATTGGTCTGACCCTGTATGACATTTATGTCCCATGTACAGTGCCTGTAAGCAGTGTGGTGATACATCAAGTGTAACCATGCCAACATTTTGCTCATTGTACCTCTTTATTTGGTTTCTGCTCTCATTGCCTGGATGCCTGGTGGTTGACACAGTGGATGGAGGGTGGGGAGCATGGAAGAAGGATTCTGAGTGTTCAGTAACCTGCGGGATCGGCATAGAGAAGAACAGGAGAGAGTGCAACAATCCAGCACCTCAACACAATGGAAGGGACTGTGAGGGGACTCAGTTCAAGAACACTGTATGTAACACTGGATTGCACTGTCCAAGTAAGTGATAGGGTGGGTAGTGGGATAAAGGAACAATGGATAGAAGAATCCATGTATAAACAATGATGGATAAAGGACACACTGATAAAGAATAGATTATAAGTTGATCATTAATGATGGATAGAAAAATGATAGGTTGATGTAAGGCTGGATGAATGAAGGGATGTGTGAATGGAGAAAGGACTGTAACTAATGTAGAGATGATGGATAGATGAAGGGATGTTTGGCAGATGACGGATAGTTGGATGTTGAATAGATTAATGATTAATATGGTATAAGCTCCATTATCCATCATCTTAGCATCTGGGATACTCTGCTAACCAGCATCTCACTCAGGCAGGATCTTCAGAGGAGGGGTTAGATTAGAGAGCAGAATAACGTTACTCTCTTTTGTTTACTTCAAGCTCACACCCTCCCCTCCTCTTCTTTTCAAAGAAGAGGAGGGGAGGTAAAATGACAGGAAGGAAGGGGCTGGAATAGGGAGCAGACTAGTTCTTATCTGCTCTGTTCTCTGTCCACACTGCTCTTACCCCCTCCCTTCTTATTCCCTTCATGCTGTTGCCTTAGAGGGGAGGGGAGGAGCTGGAGCAGGAAGCTCCCAGATAACCGTCATATTTGATTAAATGGCACTCCTATTCCCCATTGATGCTAGATGATAGAGCTTTCACTGTAGATGGATACATGTATGATATGTCAGTGATGGATGATGAAATGATGGATGGATAGATGAAGAGATATGTGTTTGACATACAGGGATATTGAAAAGGAAGACATGAATAATGAATGGTGTTTGATAGATGAGAATGAATTAATAAATGATAGATGGATGAATGGATGAAGAGAATGGAAGAAAATTGCATGAAGAGATGGATGGATGAATGATGGAATGAATAATGCACAAGTGGAAGAAGGTGGATAAATACTGAAAGAGTGATGCAGTGATAAGTCAACAATTAATGCATAATAGCATGTACATATAGAGGAAGATGGTTGGTTGGACTGAATTGATGGATAATTGGCTGAAAGGATGTCCCAGTGCAGTGACAGTGATGGGAACAGGTCTATGACTGACTCCACTTTGGGAATCTGTGCTTCTCACTGAAGTCTCATGGTTTCTCTTCCAGTTGATGGCTGCTGGTCCGAATGGTCCGAGTGGACAGAGTGTATGCGAGCTGGGCGAGATAAGATCAAGTGCACCAAAACAGCCGGACAGCAGAATCGCGTACGGAATTGTGAACGGCGGGACCATGGGGGCATGTACTGCAAAGGTCTCCCTACAGAGGTCCGCCAATGTTACCACTCCAAAGGCTGCATCTGTGAGTAATTCCCTCAGCTTCCATCACACACAAACACACACACACACACTCTGCCCCATCAAAGAAGAGGTACAGCACTGGAATCAGCAGTACAAGCTTCTCCCACACACTCTACCCTACCACAGAACAGGTATAGCACAGCAGCAGCAGTACAAGCTTCCCACACACACACACACACACACACACACACACACACACACATATATATATTAGGGTCGATTCAATACCATGCACTAGCCCCTAACACACAACTGAACATGCATTTTGGATGCGCGTCCATAACCCCCGATCCAATATGGGGATTAGCAAGTGCAAAACGCACATCCAAATCTCTGTGTAGCTAATACCGCTCATCACATGGAAATCCATGTAGATGGGGCTATTAACTAACCCCCGTGATCCAATACATTTTCTGTGGAGCCAATGTGCCCTTGCAAAGTGGCAAATTTTACGCCAGCCCCCGGTTGGCATAAACGTATGCCATGCTCAGGGGCGCATTGAAAAAAAAAAAGAAAAATCCTGCTTTCTGAGATTCCTCCTGATAGTATCGTATTGATACTATGAAGGAGGAACCAAATAAAGCAGGATTTATTTAAAAAAAAAAAAAAATTCGGACATCCAATACACACACAAGATACATGTTCCAGGCCGTGTATCTTGTGCACGTACATGCCAGAGGTAGGAGAAAAGACACTCTTAGATTGAACATCCGTTTTCCCAACTGGCTTGACCGTCTGCTTGATAGCCACCTCTCCTATGCACCCGATTCTGAGGAGGCGCTAGGGACGCACATTTTAGCGAGACCCTTCATTTTAATATAGGTTTGGCAGCCCAGGAGAGGTGGCTGGGCACGTGTTAGGAAAGCGCCCGTTTTCTGCGCACATTTATTGCATCGATCCCGTTATACACACACTGCCTCAGTACAGAACAGATATAGCACAGCAGCAGCACAGGGTCCGTGAATCCCTCCGTTTCAGATTCTGGGCCTGTCTGAGATTCTTCCTCTTCTGCTTCCCAGTACAAGGCACCTGGTCAGATTGGAGTGACTGGAGTCTGTGTCTCCCACCCTGTGGAAAGTCAGAGAAAACCAGGCAGAGGCTTTGTGAGCCTATTTACCCGAATTATTCGTGAGTATACCTATACTCTTTTTTAAAATGTATTTTTATTGCATTTTAGGTTCATACATTCAATTAAACATGTTTCTATCTCTTCCTGGAGGTTATTGTTTACATCTCTGTTCAGGTCACTATGGTCAGGGTGGATAGTCATTGGAGGAAGAGAGATGAAAGGATGTACAAAGATATATAAGGAGCAGAGGACAGACATACAGAATATTCGTGTAGTTGGACCTTCCTTTTTTTTTTTGCTTTTGTACTTTGTCACTGCCAGAAAGATTGACAAGTGTGGTAGAATTCTAAGTAAGACTGTCCTAACTTGGGTTATTTGCATCAGAAAAAAAGATATTTAAAAAGAGATCAATTACCATATACAAATATATGAACAGACCCTAGAGGAATTTTGCAGGCGATCTTTCTACAGCTACAAGTAAAACAAAGGGTATCCTTTAAGGTGGTAACAGATTTTACCAACTTTGAAGGAAGGACAAACTTTTTGAGGAGAAAGCTATTGGTGAGTATGTTGCTATTGCTGCACACCAGGGGAAAATGCTAATGCAGAGGTTCTGAGTCACCTGCCACCTCTGAGGTTAAGAAAACATTTTTTTTTTTATTGCTCGTGAATTAGCTGCTAGTGCACACTGGGCATCTTTTGCCTTCTGTTGCATGTAGCGAGAGCTGTTAGGCAATCAGAAGAAGGCTGGGACTGAGGGACCTCTGGTCTTCTTTCAACCTAGCCAACTTTGGAACGAACAAGTAGATGGCAATGAAAAGAAACCTTGGAAAACTTTAACTGAGTAAAAACAGCTTTTCTAAATCTGTGCTGTCATTTACCACCTTGCCTCTTTTGGTTCTCTTAGGATCAGCACCACCGGCATCCTAAAGAACGCCTCCATATTCTTCTGGGGCACCCCCAATACGCAGTGTGATGCTCTGGAAGGGCAGAGGCGGAAAGTGGAAGAGAAAGCTGACTGCCTGAACACTCTGCCCTGCGACAGTGGTAATGGATCCAACGCATTGTGAAGATAGAAAACTGTCAGGGAATGAGGCAGTTGTGTTTGATTCAGTCCTGACAGTGCTATGAAATCAGTAGAAGGAATCCTAAATTCAGAGGATTAGAGCAACAGAAGACCCTAAAGAGATCATCTAGAGTCATAGAAAGATAGGGTTGAGAAGACCCTAACGAGATTATGTAGAACTTAGAAGTAGCTGGGAGAGATTACTGAATTTTCCCCAGCCTCTCCCTCCAACCAACACCCCTCCCAGCTTTGAGTCTTGCTAATTTCCTTGGGCTTCCTGCTTTGAATCGAACATGGCCACTCCCACCTCAAGTGAAGACAGGGGCGGCATTCTGCCTTATTCTTTTCCATCGCCATTATTCAGTTAGGAGGTGGGGTTTTTAAGATCTGATAAAAAAAAAAAAAAATACAACAGGTGGGTGTTCAAGATGTTGGTCAGTAATATCTTGGAATGGTGGAGGAGGAAGTTGCACGCAGTCAGGCCACGGCAGTCAACTTAACTTTCACAGGCCATTCAAAGCAGATGCTTTACAAAACATGAGATGGGATGGGGTGGGAAGGAAAAGGGAGGTGTTTTAAACCCTACTGAGATGTGTTGAGCTTGTACTTTTACATGACAAGCTGATAAAATGCTCACTGTTCTAGACCAATTCAAGGGTCTGTCATCGCCAAAGGGTAGACAAATTGTTTTCCTTAAGATTAAGGCTGCTGGCTAATGAAACCTTCCCACGTTTCCTCTCCTCATCCAATTAAGAGAAGGACCTGCCTTCTAAATATTATATTCCTGTTGCCTTGCCTTAAACTGTACTGCTGTGCAGTCTTTAAAAACAAGGTGTGACATCTGAAGATAGGACCTGTTAATAATTTTGATGTATAACATTATAATGCATCCTGGCACATAAAGATGCCAATTAAGTTATGGAAAAACCTATATTTAACAAAATGCCAGTGGAGCTCAGCTCTGGTGCTTTGATGCTCTCTGATGCTATTTCTGGATGATTTTGAAATTAATAGGAGGACCTCTAATAATAAGGTTGTCTAATCCCTTTCAGCAGAAAACTATTCCAGGTGTACGGCGCAATATCACCCAAGCACAAACAAGCAGTAGCAGCCCTCACCTCAGCCTTTATGAATTATAAGCATTTTACTGCTAAGTCATAATTTTGGAACTTCATTATTCTGCTCCCCTGAAACTCCCAAGGGAACAGTTAGCCTAGTAACACATTAAATGATGGCAACTATACGAGACCACCAACATGACCCATCCAGCCTGCCCAGCAAGGTATTTAGGGTTGCAACTGCCACGCCATGTAGATTAACCCCCTCAGCTCCTAGGGTTGTAGCCGTGGCTCCGTGCAGGATACCCCCATGCAGAAAAGTTGCCACAGGTTATCCTGGCTCTTCATGTTCTTCCTCTTGCCACCAGGGATAGGGATCCTTTGTATTTATCCTATGCCCCTATGAATTCCTTTACCATTCTTGTCTTTACCACCTCCTCTGGGAGGACATTCCAGATATCCACCACCCTTTCTGGGAAAAATCTATTTTCGGATATTTTTCTCAGGTCCACTCTCCTGGAATGTCATATCATGACTCCTAGCTCTACAGCTTTCTTTCCACTGGAAAAGGTTTGGGGGGTTTTTGTACATTTTTTATACATTTCCAGTGTTTAAATGTCTGTATCATATTCCCCGTCTCTCCATTCCTCTAGGGTAAACACATCTAGGTTTCTTGTCTTATTACATATGTCATTTGGTGCAGATCCCACACTATTTTGGTTGCCTTTCTCTGGACATTTCTATTGTATCATTATCATAGGCCTCACAATGGAACTGACCACAAGGGTTTTGGCCCTAACTTTTGGCCAACAAGCAAAATGTCTAACCACCGTTGTCCAGGTCACGATGTCTCCTTCCCACTCGCTCACCACTTTGAGCTTCATATGACTTTCCGTCTTGGGTATTATATCAAACCATGCCATCCATATGCCAAACCGTACTATCTAGTGCTGAGGTGGGCACCTCCCTGGAACTTAGACACACTTACTGTCTCCGTTTGAGAGTACCAGCTCCAGCTCCAGCATTGTCCCTTCCCTTCTGATTTCCATCACCATTTGTTTGAGCAAAGCCCCTTGAAGGGTATCCACAATCTCTGTATTTCCTACCAACTTTGTAGAAGGGAATACTCCAAATCATATCTGTCAGGTTAATGTCTCCCATCAACAACACCTCCCCCTTCCTTCCCACCCTTTGGATGTTTTAGAGCACATCTCCATCCAGTTCCTCCAACTGAGTCATAGGTTTGTACATCACACTGGTGTAGATGAAAGTGCCATTTTGTTTTTTAAGATGGCCCACACTGCCTCTTTCCCCATGCCTCCTGCATTTCAGTTATTAAATAAACAGCTTACTATCCCTTTTCTGTCATCTCTATTGTTTCCTTAACAGATTATAGCAAGGTATGGCCATATCCCATTCATAGGATTCATTGAACCACGTCTCCATAATAGCAACAATATCCAAGTCTGCCTCCACCAGTAGGGCTTGCCAATCTGGAACGTTACTGCTACCCAGCCGGTTCTCCATGGCTTGCTGATTCTCCTGGTCTCTTTTTCTACTCTTTTGCTGAAGAATGGACTTTTGAGTTGATTTCTTTTGTTATTTTCTTCTTTGTCTTCATGTGCTTGTTGCAGGCAACATCCCAAATCCATCAGCTTTCACCTACCACCCTATCCTCTACTTTAAACACCTGTCAACATATGATTTGAAATCCTCACTGTTGCTATCACAGAAAGATGTAGACTGTTTTTAGTATATAACCTTTTACTATTCCTTAGTGGGGTTTTAACCCTACGAGCCCACAAACTCATTTGTTTCTCTTCTGGCTACCACATTCCATCCCAGGTACTAACTCTCACTCCTTGGGAGGGGAGCAGTTTATGGAGGTAAGATGAGCTCTCACTTGTGGCCCAGATGATGTTATGCTGCTCCCGGTGTGTATATAGACTGTAGAGGCATCCCATGAGGTGAGAGGCTAAAATAAATTAGACAGGCTAAGGATCTGGTGTGAAAATAAAGTTTACTGATTGGTACTCATTAACTGAAGTCCATTTGTTCATAAGGGTGAAATTACAACTGACTGTTGGTACATAAATGATTTTCCTCTGTAGGTAGGTGTCCTTTAGTCAAACCCCCTAGGTAGAGCTCCCGTGCTGATGTTTAATGCACAAACTTATGCAGCGGCTGCCCGGGAATCCTAGTGGAGGGGTCTCCAACTTCACAGTAAAACAGTCCTACCTTACTCCAGCTCCTACTTTGGATACCCAGCCCATTTTGTTCCCACAGATGTGGAGATCCGGTTGGGGTCTCCCGGTCCTGTTTTCCATTCTTGATTAATTGATATTTCAGGGGGACTTTTCATGGGGAAAATCAAGTGGGATCAGGCTAGTTCTCTTGCACTACAATCCCAATGGGCAGGAGGGATCCAAAACCCTCCCCAAAAATATACTTCTGAAGTTTAAACAGGATACATCTTCTGCCCTCACTGGTGCTTGCCATCCTAGGGCTTAGAACGGGCTCACAGGTCTGTGGCGAGAACCCTTTTGCCTCAAAAGGGTATCAGGCATAAAAATCTCTCTCTCTGTAAATTAGTAGGAGAAGGACCCTCTGGCAGGGAGTGTACGATGAGGTGTCACTTCTAAATTAAACTCCATTTGGTTGAAGCTGGGAGGCCTCACCAGAGTGTGAAATTTAAACATCCTTATTGTTCAAAGGCTTCCTCAAACTGATCCCAATGTGTTCTAAAATGGCCGGGCTAAATAGTGTTGAGGCATCGAACCACAGCCCTCCAGGTGGGAGGGACTGAGGGGACTCAAATGGCTCCTTGTAAAGTAAGTGCTAAACAGGGACAGTGACAGCTGGTGGCCAGACCCGGGCGGGGTCTGCCATACATACATGGCCCCCAACTCCCCATATAGCTATAAGAATCTTCTTTACTCCAGCTTTTTAGCCATGTATTGTAATCATCTGTATGGCACAGCCTTTTTTTCTCCCTTTCCACAAATAGGTAGTACTTCTGGAAAGACTGTGGTCTTCAGCATGTGCCTAAGCACCTTGTTTACCACACGGATTATGTGCCTTAGGAGGACTATGAAAGAAATGTATACTCTGGGGTGTATGGGAGAGGGGTAGGGTGCAAAGGATTTTAAAGTGGGAAAGGCCCTTCAGAGCCAGACCAACTTGTTTGAGTGCTACCCCAAAGCTCTTGTTGAAAGGCAGTACAGGAAAACAAAAAAACAGCAAGAGATTTTCTAAAGCAAACTTCAGTTACTAAGCGGCAGGTAGAAAACAGGAAAACAAACTGGTTGAGATTAGCAGCGCAAACTTTAAAGGCAGGCAAGTTAAAACAAGGAGGGATCTTTCAGGAAACCATTTATAGCCAGAAAAACACTTATCAGTCTTGAACACTTGAATTGTTTTGTAAAACAAAGCAGCACACCAAATGTGCTCAGAGAACTTGCTTTTTTGCACTCTCAGTTCAGTGGCCACTCCCCCTCCAGAGGTAAATTTTTAGGACACTGGCCAGATAAAAATGACAGAAAAATAAACCCCAAAGCTCAGTTTCCAAGAAGCAGATTCAGTAGGAGAAGCAGCAGCAGAATGCAAAAGCAGCATCTCTTTAAACATCCAGAAACAACAAACATTAATCCTTCATCTCCTTCTCTTTTCAGACTGAGATGCGTGGATGACTATGAAGTGAGTTGAGTCCCAATGAAGAAGCCTACACCCTGCCCCCACCTACCCAATAATCCACTGTGCTACTGCCATGCTGCAGAGAACTCTCCTCTACAATTCTTCCAGCTGCTGACTCTTTTGTTATTGATGTGTTTTTTGTTTTTTTTAAACCATTTTATACCCTCAAGATTCCATGGGTGGAGCCAGGAGGTTTTTTGAGGCTGCAGAGCCAGGGCCGGCAGGAGCATTAGGTGGTCGCCTAGGGTGCTGGGAGTGGGAGGGGCAGCAGAGTCGGAGGCCAGGGCGGCAGTTTTGAAACACGCGGCGGTGAGGAGATACGGGTGAGGTGTGGATGTGCGATGTGCGGTGGCTGGGGGCAGAGGAGGGAGAGAGAGAGAGAAAGAGAGATCAGGTGATACCAGGTGATGCAGTCATCACTGCCTAGGATGGCTGCAGACGTTTACACTGGCACTGTGCAGAGCCTTGGCCCATTGCAAATATGACTTAAACAGGAGGTGACTGAAAGCACTATGTCTTTCCATAGTATTATTGCTTCTCTGTACTTTGCTCTAACTTTGTTACTCTGTCTCTAATGCCCATCTCTGTATCTGTTAACATTGATCAATAAATGGATAATTTTCGAAACTTGAAATGTAACACTCTTCACTTTGCCTGTTTCTCATGCATTTTGATAATTTTTTTTTATAACAAATTAATATTGAAAGATCAATGTCATACAAACAGGGCCTGGCCCGTAGCAGTGCTGTAGTTTATAACACGGGAGACCTAGGTTCAGATCCCAAGCTTAGCACAATATTTTTTCACAGGAAGGGTGATGGATGCATAGAATGACCTCCCGGAGGAAGTGAAGACAAAGATGGTAGCAGAATTCAAGAAAGCATGAGATTAACACAGAGAATCCCATATTGGCAAGAAGAGAGAAAGAAAATACTGGGGTAATATGCCTGGAGCTGTGGTTCAACCCTAAACACATTCAAGTGCAATTCATTATGCTTCCAGGAAAGGCAGAGGATGACTTGCATGGAGCAGCATTTACAGCCCTAAACACCTTGCTGAGCAGACTGGACAGACCATTTAAGCCTTTTTCTGCTGTCACTTACTATGTTACTACAATATAATACAGATCAGATAAAATCAGTTTACATAAAATTACATTTCCTGTCAAAAACCAGGGCTAAATTAGCCATTACATGTAGGTGACATCACCCAGTGGCACCAAACAGACCTCTCTCTCCTAGCTAGTATAACTTTTGCTCTACTGAGTATGTGTGGGAATTCCCGCTCAGGTGTTGCCTCATGAGCCCCTTCAGTCTTTTTTCGTCCGAGCACCAGCATGGATGCATACCCCTCTCTCTATTTTTCTAGAAAAAGTTTCATAACTTTTGTCTTTAAAGTTTCCTCGCTGCCACAGCAGCCCCCAAATAGCAGTGCTACTTTTAATTGCTACTTAAAAAAAAAAAAAAGGTTTTCTTCAGGATATCAGCAAAAAAAAAAAAAAAAGGTCACCTTCATTCAAGGATTGTGTTTGTGGAAGGAACATATCCATCATTGATGGACATGATCTCTCTTACTGTTGTCTGGGGTTGGACCAGATCAGACCAACTGCTATGACTGTGGACAGATGTCCTTGTGGACCCAAAGATCGAGGGTCTGGAAAAAGGAGGAAGTACATATGTTTTAGAATCTACAATTTGAACTCCTCCCAAAGTGTAGCCTCATCTGCTTCACTGGGAATGTAACTGAGCATGATCTCTTCCAAAATATCTCCTCCAGTCGGCGGAACAAGCCAGATCCTGAGTCAAGTAGGCAATATGCATCGAAGAAGAAGAGGCACCATTCTGTGAGGCCATTGGAATAGCTGGTGTGCTAAAAGCACAGAATCTTGGGTGCATCGATGTCGTGAACACATGGCACATTAGCGCTGTTGACGTACAAGGCCTTGTCTCTGTCTATGCATAAATCCTCGATGCACTTGATGCACTGAGCCTTAGAAGGTGAAATGCATCAGTCCTCAACACCTTTACCATCAGGACAGTTGGCTTCATCATTATCATGCTGCAATGCTTTCTATGCAGCTGTATGCAGACCTGCATATAATTCTGACAGGGGCAGAGGGGTATAATAAGGGGAGACCTTACTCCAGGGTTTCCTATCCATCTCCTGGAGGCATATCTAACCAGTCTGGTGTTCAGGATTTCCACAATGAATATGCATAAGATAGATTTGCATACATTAGAGCTGGTGAAATATTTCTTTACTTCTGTGGTGGCTAAAGATAAGGAGGGCACCTACCAACCTCTCCTTTTCAGGATATTAGATTTACTCATATGAGAATAAATCCCAGTATCCCCAGTTAGGATGGTTACTCCATCAGAATCCCTACACGGTGGTTCTAGACCAAGAAATTCGCTTGCAGCAGAGTCAAGCTATTCAGAGGACGTCTACCAGGAATATACCTCTCCAAGGCGACCAAAGACTTTCTCCGTCACCTTCTTTATCATTGGGGACCTGGCTCTGTGTTCCCATTCTTCTCAGCTCTGTGCACCCTCCTTCATAAGAACATAAGAAATTTCCATGCTGGGTCAGACCAAGGGTCCATCAGGCCCAGCATCCTGTTTCCAACAGAGGCCAAACCAGGCCACAAGAACCTGGCAATTACCCAAACACTAAGAAGATCCCATGCTACTGAAGCAATTAATAGCAGTGGCTATTCCCTATGCAAACTTGATGAATACCAGTTAATGGACTTCTCCTCCAAGAATTTATCCAAACCTTGTTTGAACCCAGCTACACTAACTGCACTAACCACATCCTCTGGCAACAAATTCCAGAGCTTTATTGTGCATTGAGTGAAAAAGAATTTTCTCCGATTAGTTTTAAATGTGCTACTTGCTAACTTCATGGAATGCCCCCTAGTCCTTCTATTATTTGAAAGTGTAAATAACCGATTCACATCTACTCGTTCAAGACCTCTCATAATCTTAAAGACCTCTATCATATCCCCCCTCAGCCGTCTCTTCTCCAAGTTGAACAGCCCTAACGTCTTCAGCCTTTCCTCATATGGGAGCTGTTCCAACCCCTTTATCATTTTGGTTGCCCTTCTCTGTACCTTCTCCATCGCAACTATATCTTTTTTGAGATGCGGCGACCAGAATTGTACACAGTGATACAGAGGCATTATGACATTTTCCGTTTTATTAACCATTCCCTTCCTAATAATTCCTAACATTCTGTTTGCTTTTTTTGACTGCTGCAGCCCACTGAGCTGACGATTTTAAAGTATTATCCATTATGATGCCTAGATCTTTTTCCTGGGTGGTAGCTCCTAATATGGAACCTACCATTGTATAACTACAGCAAGGGTTATTTTTCCCTATATGCAACACCTTACACTTGTCCACGTTAAATTTCATCTGCCATTTGGATGCCCAGTCTTCCAGTCTTGCAAGGTCCTCCTGTAATGTATCACAATCTGCTTGTGATTTAACTACTCTAATAATTTTGTATCATCCGCAAATTTGATTATCTCACTCATCGTATTTCTTTCCAGATCATTTATAAATATATTGAAAAGTAAGGGTCCCAATACAGATCCCTGAGGCACTCCACTGCCCACTCCCTTCCACTGAGAAAATTGTCCATTTAATCCTACTCTCTGTTTCCTGTCTTTTAGCCAGTTTGCAATCCATGAAAGGACATTGCCACCTATCCCATGACTTTTTACTTTTCCTAGAAGCCTCTCATGAGGAACTTTGTCAAACACTTTCTGAAAATCCAAGTACACTACATCTACTGGTTCACCTTTATCCACATGTTTATGAATTCCTTCAAAAAAGTGAAGCAGATTTGTGAGACAAGACTTGCCTTGGGTAAAGCCATGCTGACTTTGTTCCATTAAACCATGTCTTTCTATATGTTCTGTGATTTTGATGTTTGGAACACTTTCCACTATTTTTCCTGGCACTGAAGTCAGGCGAACTGGTCTGTAGTTTCCTGGATTGCCCCGGAGCCCTTTTTAAATATTAGGGTTACATTAGCTATCCTCCAGTCTTCAGGAACAATGGATGATTTTAATGATAGGTAACAAAAGTTTACTAATAGGTCTGAAATTTCATTTTTTAGTTCCTTCAGAACTCTGGAGTGTATACCATCTGGTCCAGGTTATTTACTACTCTTCAGTTTGTCAATCAGGTCTACCACATCTTCTAGGTTCACCGTGATTTGGTTCAGTCCATCAGAATCATTACCCATGAAAACCTTCTCCAGTAAACACCGAAGCAAAGAAATCATTTAATTTTTCCGCAATGGCCTTATCTTCTCTAAGTGCCCCTTTAACCCCTCGATCAGCTAACGGTCCAATTGACTCCCTCACAGGCTTTCTGCTTCGGATATATTTTAAAAAGTTTTTACTGTGAGTTTTTGCCTCTATGGCCAACTTCTTTTCAAATTCTCTCTTAGCCTGTCTTATCAATGTCTTACATTTAACTTGCCAACGTTTATGCATTATCCTATTTTCTTCTGTTGGATCCTTCTTCCAATTTTTTAATGAAGATCTTTTGGCTAAAATAGCTTTTTCACCTACCCTTTTAACCATGCTGGTAATCGTTTTGCCTTCTTTCCACCTATCTTAATGTGTGGAATAAATCTTCACTGTGCTTCTAGGATGGTATTTTTTAACAATGACCACGCCTCTTGCACACTTTTTACTTTTGTAGCTGCTCCTTTCAGTTTTTTTCTAACAATTTTTCTCATTTTATCAAAGTTTCCCTTTTGAAAGTTTAGCACGAGAGCCTTGGATTTGCACACTGTTCCTCTTCCAGTCATTAAATCAAATTTGATCATATTATGATCACTATTGCCAAGCGGCCCCACCACTGTTATCTCTCTCACTAAGTCCTGTGCTCCACTGAGAATTAGATCTAAAATTGCTCCCTCTCTCGTCGGTTCCTGAACCAATTGCTCCATAAAGCTATCACTTTTTTTTTTTTTTAATTCTTTATTTATGCTTTTCTAATACAATAGTATCACAAAACTATATAGGTAACTTGTTACATAACATTGATGAAAAAAAATTCAATAGGAAATTAACATTCTTAAGCAAACAAATCCAATGTTGTAACCAAATCTCACTTCAATATTTAAGAAAGGGGGTATCACTTTCAAGGAGACAATAAGAAAAGATTAATTCAATAGGACTTAACCTGAAATAAGAGAGCTAACTACCTTATTCCCCTGGGTCTATGGTTGCCTCAGAAGGGGTTATTGAGTCCAAATAAAATTTCAACTGCTCAGGAGAAAAGAAAATAAATGTATCTGCTTCTTTTTTGATTATGCATTTACAGGGGTATCTTAGGAGGAAAGTAGCCCCCAAAGATATCACCGCTTGCCGCATCGACAAAAACCCTTTCCGTCTTTCTTGAGTTATTTTAGAAATATCTGGGAACATACGGACCCGACTTCCATGAAACATGGTATTTAAATTTTTGAAATAGGAAATCATTAATCTACTAACATCCTGTTCAAGTATCAACGATATGAACAAAGTGGAAAAATCTATAATTTCAATATCTGAGGATTCTAGGAAGTTAGTTAGATTTTGTAAATCCATAGAAGGTGGTACTTGTTGATTTGAAGCATTTCTTACAGGGAGGAAATAAACCTTATTTATCAAAGGAAACTGTGCTTCAGGCAACTGAAGAACCTCTAAGAAATATCTTTTTAAGGAAATAATGGGCATTTCCTCCATAATTCTTGGAAAATTAATCAGTCTTATATTCAAACGCCGGTTCCAGTTCTCCAGTAGCTCCAACCTTCTGGAAAGGGCCGCTCTGTAGTGAATAGTGGCAATATTAAATTCTTTGATGTGTGAAATCTCACTTTCTACTTTCCCAATTGAAGACTGTAGTGATGTGAGGGAATTCTCTTGAATTGTAATCTTAGAATTTACTTGGGAAGCAAATGAATCCAGCTTTGCATTACAGTCCCGTACTGCAAGAGTTAACCCAGCTGAGAGTTCCCATAGGTTTTCCAGGGTTACGACCGCTGGTCTTACCAATGTTTCAGGTCTGGCCTCCGATGTTGAGGGGGTCTCTCCGGAGATTGAAGATGGTATAGATGGTTCAACGGGGACTGTAACTCCTTCCCTCGCCGACCTGTCTCCGTTTCCTGAAGCTTCCTCGACACTGACCGGCGCTTCTCCCAGCAACTCAGTCGCAATGACCTCATCAGTCCGCGCCGGTTGCTGTGCTTCCGGGGTCGAGGTTACTCTGGTAGCCGGTGGACGCGTCTCGGGGGGGGCTGAGAGAAACCTCTGTCCCAGGTGAGTTCGCCTCTCCTCTCGGCGTGCTCACAGCAGGACTCACCGCCCCGATTTGTTGTGCTCCCTGGGCGAGGAAGGTGGTAATCAGGGCTTGCTCCGTAAGTTGGGTAGGTATAGAAGGAAAAACCCTCACCTTCCCTTTTCTTTTCGCCGGCATTTCGAGGAAATTCTGTAGAGGTTAGGAGCTGCTCTGTTCCACACACCCGTTCAGGACGCCATCTTGCCCCCTATCATTTATTTTTATTTATTTATTTATTTATTTATTTATTATTTTTATATACCGACATTCGATCTCAATCGAGATATCACACCGGTTTACATTCAGGTACTGTAGGTATTTCCCTATCCCCAGAGGGCTTACAAACTAAGTTTTGTACCTGAGGCATTTATTCCATCCAGAAACTTTATCTCTCTAGCGTGTCCCGATGATATATTTACCCAGTCATTATTGGGGTAATTGAAGTATCCCATTATTATCTCACTACCAATTTGGTTAGCTTCCCTAATTTCTCTTAGCATTTCACTATCAGTCTCACTATCTTGACCAGGTGGAGGTAGTATACTCCTATCACTATAGTCTTCCCCGACACACAAGGGATTTCTACCCATAGAGATTCAATTGTGCATTTAGTCTCATGCAGGATGTTTATCCTGTTGGACTCTATGCCAACCTGGACATAAAGCGCCACACCGCCTCCCGGTGCTCCTCTCTATCATTGTGATATAATTTGTACCCCGGTATAGCACTGTCCAATTGGTTGTCCTCCTTCCACCATGTCTCTGAGATGCCAATTAAGTCTATGTCATCATTCTCTGCTATACATTCTAATTCTCCCCATCTTACTTCTTAGACTTCTGGTATTAGCATACAAACATTTCAAAGTTTGCTTTTTGTTTGTATTTTCATTCTGCTTTTTAATTTTTAGTTACAGGCACTTGGACTACTTTTCTAATTATTGGAACCTCACTGTCGGGATGCCCTAATTCGAATGCATCATTAGTATCCTTTGAAGATACCTCTCTCCGAACCATGCGCTGCTGAGCGACTGTCTGCTTTCCCATTTGTTCTAGTTTAAAAGCTGCTCTATCTCCTTTTTAAAGGTTAGTGCCAGCAGTCTGATTCCACCCTGGTTAAGGAGGAGCCCATCCTTTCGGAAGAGACTCCCCCTTCCCCAAAAGGTTTCCCAGTTCCTAACAAAACTGAATCCCTCTTCCTTGCACCATCGTCTCATTCATGCATTGAGACTCCGGAGCTCTGCCTGCCTCTGGTGACCTGCGCGTGGAATAGGGAGCATTTCATCTGCCATTTGGATGCCCAATTTTTCAGTCTCACAAGGTCTTCCTGCAATCTATCACAATCAGCTTGTGATTTAACTATTCTGAATAATTTTGTATCATCTGCAAATTTGATTACCTCACTCGTCGTATTCCTTTCCAAATCATTTATAAATATATTGAAAAGCACGGGTTCCAGTACAGATCCCTGAGGCACTCCACTGCCCACTCCCCTCCACTGAGAAAATTGTCCATTTAATCCTACTCTCTGTTTCCTGTCTTTTAGCCAGTTTGTAATCCACGAAAGGACATTGCCTCCTATCCCATGACTTTTTACTTTTCCTAGAAGCCTCTCAAGAGGAACTTTGTCAAATGCCTTCTGAAAATCCAAATACACTACATCTACCGGTTCACCTTTATCCACATGTTTATTAATGCCTTCAAAAAAGTGAAGCAGATTTGTGAGGCAAGACTTGCCTTGGGTAAAGCCATGCTGACTTTATTCCATTAAACCATGTCTTTCTATATGTTCTGTGATTTTGATATTTAGAACACTTTCCACTATTTTTCCTGGCACTGAAGTCAGGCTAACTAGTCTGTAGTTTCCCGGATCGCCCCTGGAGCCCTTTTTAAATATTGGGGTTATATTAGCCACCTGCCAGTCTTCAGGTACAATGGATGATTTTAATGATAGGTTACAAATTTTTTCCCGTCGATAGCAGGGCTGAATTAGCCATGCTGTCTTGGGACTGTCAGTCTTGCGTCGGAGGCGGAGCTTCCCAAAGCTGATACAGAGCTTTGCTCTTTGAGGCTGCGCGAGTGTTCCCACGCAGAAAACAGCTTCTCCTCAGTCTGTCCTTTCCGCTAGCGGGAACGCACGTGAAGCCACGACTCTCCTCAGAATTGGTTTAAAAGATAGAAATAAATACAAAACAAACTTCTCCATTTCGACCCACAGACATCGACAGCAAGTATGCCACGACAACCCGGTTTTAAACTTTGCAATTGTGGGAAAATAATGTCCATAACTAATGAACATGGGGCCTGCTACCTATGCTTAGGCCAGAATCATGACCAAACAATCTGGGGTAGATTTGTTCGTGCAACCCGGCGCGAACAAATCTACTCCCGATTTTATAACATGGGCACGCGCCGAGGCAGGTGTAACTTGCGCACACCAGCAGCCAGCCGGCACGCCATGTTCCGGTCCAGGGGCTGGTTTGGAGGCCGAAACCACGCCCCCGCAATGACCCTGGGCCGGAACCACACCCACGGTCCCGCCCCCGGAATGCCCCCTGATGACGCACCGGCCGCAACACGCCCCTGACACGCCTCCCCAGGAAAGCCCCGGGACTTACGCGCATCTCGGGGCTTGCGCGCACCGCCGAGCCTATGCAAGATAGGCTCGGCGCGCGCAGGGGTTGGAAGGGGCAGCTTTTTGGGGGTTACGCGCATAACCCTTTGAAAATCTGCCCCTCTGTGTGCATTGTGCTCATATGTCGCCGCAAGCGAGACGCCAGAGAGCGGCAAAAATTGAGAGATTAAAAAATATAGCTCAATCCGGTTCCTTGCCCCCCCTCCCCCCGTCGGAGGCCCACTCTTTCCCGGGTCCAAGGTCAAAGCATGTGCCGACTGTTCGAAGGGCCGCATCGCTGGAACCGAGACATCTTAGAAGCATCGATGCATCGCAAAGGAGACTCAGCTGAGTCCTCATCTGTGTCGAAGACTTTAAAGCTATCGACGGTAAACGTCGAATGCGCCGGACCAGACTCCTCGAAGCACGCTCCGGATCAACATGCATCGACTTCATCGAAGCATCACGGAAAAACTCCAACGTGTTGATCAACGCATGGAACGGAGTATCGCTCAACTTACTTACCGACGCAAGCATTGAAGCGGGCGCCGGATCATCAGTCGAAGCAATCCTCAAGGCAAGTCTCGACGCATACGCCCACACTTGCGTCGACACAAAAAGAAAAACAGCCTTCGATGCATATTTCAGCATCGCAGGCAAAGACATCGATGCTATCGAAGCATCCAGTGAAACAACTTCAACTACATCACTCGATGCACTCTAGTTATACCCTAGGGCACTTGCCTCATGAGCCATCGACTCATCCTCCGTCTCATCCACAAAAGACATTGGAAAATCCCCAGAGGCCTTCTACTTCAAGGGATCGTTCGTCCCCCTTACAACCAGAACAGAACACCCCACCTTCTGTTCATTCTCTTCAAGGACAGGGCCCCCCCGGGGACGGAGTCACCTATTGACTCAGAAGAGGATTTGGTTAGGGTATCATCTTACTCTCCATCTTCATCATCTTCAGAGAGAGTTTTTTCAGACTTATCGTCTGTATCAAAGAGACAACAGGCCTTGCCTCACTTACAAAAGCCCTTACATAAGCGTCCCAAATTACGCGAAACAGTCGTATTACAAAAACATCAACCACATACTAAAGACACAGATACTTTATTGGCTGCAATTCTAGCCAATCCACCTTCTCCGTCACCTCCACAGCCTCAGATTTCGGAGGATACTCAAAGAGCAATAATTCAATTATCACTCGCTTTCTCGGATTTCCTATCCTCCATTCAGACAGGATTTGGACTCCCTGCACCAACTCCTATTACCCCAACGGAAGAAAATCCAATTTTACCACCACTGGATACCCCTCCAAAAGTTCCAGATCTAACACCACAGAAGGAACCATCGGTGATACCACAGTTCTCACCTCAACCTTCAACGCCTCGACAGGATACTTCACCTCCAGTGACAAATCAACCTGATTCAATTCCATCATCACCAGGATCATCCATGCGGTATCCTTCAGACCCTTTGGAAGGTCCTCAGGAACCATACTCGCCCCCTGAAGACTTGGCATACCCTAAGTTCATAGATAAGGTGGGCTTAGCACTGAATGTGGAAGTGCATAAACAGCCAGATCCCAGGTCAGAGACGTTAGGGTTGTTGAAGATCTTCGACCTTTCTTCACACCCTTCGGTTCTGCCACCTGACAAAGCTCTTGATTCTGTCTTTGAGAAATCTTGGCAGACACCATATTCCATAACCCCGGTATCCAGAAAAACAGATATCAAATACAGGATGCAACAATCAAGTTTTTACTCTACAACTCAATTGTCACACAATTAATTGTGGTTGAATCTGCTATGCAGCGAGCCAAAAAATCGAGACTTTACTCAAATACACCACCAGGAAAGGACAACAAATGTCTTGATGATTTCGGGAAAAGAGTTTTCCAATCATCCATGTTGGGTGCAAGAATACACCAGCACCAGTTCTATATAGTCCAGTATTTATTTGAGACTGTACAATAGCTCAAGGAAACCATACCGGACTCAGACCTGACGTCCCAGCCCTTTCAACTGGTACAGAACATGGAAGGAGGGATCAGACACCTTTTAAGAATGGTATATGAAGGTTTTGAATCGTCTTCCAGGACCTCAGCATCGGCCATAGCTGCCAGACGCCTAGCATGGCTAAAGGCTAGTGCTATACGCGAAGACGTACATGATAAACTAGCAAACCTGCCCTGCCGTGGTGATACTTTGGAGATAGACTCCAGGAAACGGTAGCTCAACTAAAAGAGCAGAATGTGGCAGTGAAAGCATTAACAACTTCTGCTATGTTTGGTTTGTTTTTTCGTCGCTACTTTGCGCCAAGTAGTAGACCACCATATCAGAGATGCCCATTCAGGTCTTATCCATCGTACAGGTCACAGCCTTATCCACAACCACCTTGCCAACACCCTCAAAATAATCAACAACGCAGAGGTCGTCCGCGTACATAACGACAACAAGGACAACAGCCGGCCACGACTGCGAAACAACCAACTTCTTTTTAGTGTTCATGGGGCCATCACCCCCCACAGCTGTGGAAGGCAGAATCTCAGCGTTCAAGAAGGTCTGGCATACAATCACATCTGACCGCTGGGTACTGGAGATAGTATCCTAGGGTTATCAATTGCATTTCCAATCCAAACCTATTTTTCCTCATTTATCTGCCAACATAGGCAATTACTCCAATCACCTTAATTTGATGACAGAACTTTCACAGCTCAGAAACCAACGAGCAATAAGAACGCTACCATCACACCTTCACAATATGGGGTTGTTTTCTCCATATTTCCTAATTCACAAGAAAACAGGAGGCCTAAGACCAATTTTAGACTTACGCAACCTATACAAACATCTAGTCAAAGAAAAGTTCAAGATGGTCTCACTCAAAACAATTCTTCCACCCCTTCAGCCCAACGATTGGATGTGCTCACTGGACCTCAAAGATGCCTATGCACATATTCCAATGCACCCTTCTTCATGGAAATACCTTTGTTTCCAATACAAAGGCCAACATTACCAATACAAGATTCTTCCCTTCGGCCTCTCATCAGCCCTACGGGTCTTCACAAAATGCATGGCAGTGGTGGTGGCCCTCAGGGGTGATGTGTTCCGATTTTTTTTTGCAAGTTAGGACTCTGGCTGCGGCATTTTGCAGCGTTTGGAGTGGTTTTAGGGACGATTTGGGAAGAACTAACATGAGCGAGTTGCAGTAGTCAAGGCTGTTGAAGATCAGCGATTGTAGTACTGTTCGGAATTCCTGATGGTGGAGAAGTGGTTTTAGATGTTTCAGGACTTGCAGTTTGTAGAATCCTTCTTTGGTTTTGGTTGCGATGCTCTTTTTTAAGTTGAGATCTTTGTCCATCCATATGCCGAGGTTCTTTGTATCGTTTTTTATCGGGATGTTAATGTTGTCGATTGTGAGGGAGTGTGTAGTGATAGTTTGTTCAGAGACATTTCTTCCTATGAGGATGCATTCCGTTTTATTCATGTTCAGGCACAGTTTTAGTTTGTTTAGCATGTCTCTTATTGAGGTTAGGTGGTTTGCTGCTATGGAGAGTGCCTCTTCTAGTGTGTTGGAAATTGGGATGATGAACTGGATGTCATTGGCATACATATAGTAAGTTATTCCGAGACTGGAGATGAGGTGGCATAGAGGTAGGAAATATATGTTGAAGAGGGTTGCAGATAATGCGGACCCTTGAGGTACGCCGGTTTCGAGAGGAAAGGGGTTTGACGAGTTGTTGTTCAGTGAGACCTTGAAGAATCTGTTCTGTAGGTAAGAGGAGAACCAGTTGAGGGTACTGCCTGTGAGGCCGATGTTGGCGAGCCTTGATAGTAGGCTTTTGTGGTCAACATTGTCAAAAGCCGCAGATAGGTCGAGAAGAATTAGAAGATGGTTTATTTTGTTGCCGAGTCCTCTTAAGATTTCGTTTGAGAGGTTGACGAGTAGTGTTTCTGTGCTGCGGTTTTTTCTGAATCCATGTTGTGCATCGTGTAGAATTTTGTTGTTTTCAAGGTGTTCGTTTAGTTGAGACAGAGCTGCCTTCTCGGTCAACTTGGCAAGTAGAAGAAGGTTTGAGATCGGACGGTAGTTATTCAGGTCTTTGGGGTCTAGGTTCTTCTTTTTTAAAATTGTTGTTTCTAATCTAATTTTAGTTGAAGGAGGAATGATGAGCAAGTCTAACTGGGATAACCAGGGCCAAGTGCGAGCGTTTTTGCTGCCCCCTTCTGTTTTTTTAACACATAATTTTTGTTTTCCCACTAACCATCACCCAATAGAAAATGTCAGTCTCACACTTTTTCACAGGCCCTCCTTCCCTGCCATAAAAAGCCCTGCTCCCTCCAGTGATCCAAACTTACCAAAATTGACAGACTCCCTGAACATATCTAACTCCATCCGCAACTCCTAAATTAGGCAGGAATGATCTCCAGGTACTCCTGCCCCACTTAATGGTATCAGCTGGCCCTATAGCTGGCACCATTTTGTTGTACAGAAATACATGGACTGCTGTGGTACCATCCAGAATATCCTGAAAAAAAAAGACACTTGGAATCTATATGGTAATAGGCTTACTGTAATGGGTGCTGGGTGTGGGTTTGGCCCTTGGGAAAACCTTGAAAAAACTGAATTACAATTACGATATAGTAAACTTCTTATATTAAAACAGTACTAACTGCCAGCACTCAAATAGGAACAACTCTAACTATGAAATGCATCACTACAAATTTAATACCAGGCCCTAAAACACCAATACAACTCCTATTAGGAAACAGAACAAGCTGGGCTGCTAGAGATCCTTGCACAGAAACTATATGTTAGTAGAATATCCCTCCTTGGTTACAAATACAGAATAGAGAAATCATACATTCTAAATAGAGACATGTAGACGGAACCAAACTGAAAACTGCCTCAAGCCAGACTCTGTATGAAATGCACGAATGGAAAAAAGAAGCATCACTAGATCTCATAAATCAAACAATACAAACAAGAAATATAAATCAATAATAATAAAACCATATTAATAAAAAGAATATTCCCAAAGAACTGATGAATAGAATAAAATATAATTAAGAACTCATAAAGTTTAAAACATGTTTCAGACAGCAATAATATATTTCAAAATAGCAGATATTTCAAACACCCAATAATTAAAACTCTTCATACTTTTGTTTTCCAGTCACCTTGAGCTAGTCGTGGATTAGTGGGGTGGCACAAACCTTTTTCACACACAGCTCAGGCAGGCTCCCATTCTCTCTCTCACCACACACACAACCCAGGCAGGCTCCCATTTCCTCTCTCACAACACAACCCAGACAGGCTCCCATTCACATGCACACATATACATACAACCCAGACAGGCTCCCATTCACGCACACGTACATTACCCAGGCAGGCTGTCATTCATACACACAATCCAGGCAGGTCCCTCTTTTCACTGGTAGAGCCACCAGGGCCTGTCTTACTTTTCCGCCACTGCTACTGCTGCTTCCCTATGCCTCTGGGAAAATGTATAGAAGTGCCAGCCCCGTGAGTTTTTAATACCAGAGGAGAAGGAACAGGGGAATGGACTCCTTCTTTTGCTCCCGGTCAGGTAATGTACGCAGGCTTCTTCCTTCTTCAGCTGCCAGTGGGATGGAGTCTACCAGCAGCCGTGGAGATCTCTTCCTTAGACAACTGCTAGTGGGATGGAATCCACTGGTGACTCTGTGGGAATCTCTTCATTCTTCCACTGACAGAGGAATGGGATACATTAGTGACCTCATGGACCCCATCTCACTTTCGCCACTGCCGCCCTGAGTGTGTCACCCCATGCAATAGTGCTGGGCTTGGGGATGATCGAAATGCCTGAGAAAGTCAATAGGATGTCAACATAGTTTCCAGATATAATGGGCAACCCCTATGATCATATTTGAAAATAGTACACAAAATTTTAAATATAATTCTGTGAATAATATGTGGCTAGTGCAGCTCCATTAATAAAGGGGGTCAGAGGCTAGGAAGATAGATACTATTGTGTGTGTGTGTGTGTGTGTGTGTGTGTTTGTGTGCGTGCATGCAGTTTTGTTAGTTTTATTTCACAGAGATTTTGTTCCTTGTGAATTAGGGACCAAAGAATTGCATTTATTTAGTTATTTTGAACATTTATATCCCTCAGTATCCCTCGCTAACTTTAGGTTTTGTGGTTTTGATCTGAGCAGTAAGGGAGCTTTGTGCAAATTAAATGTGGTTGAGGCCAGATGCCAATCAAATGACCTCTGGAGCTTGAAACAAGTAATAACAGCTCTGTATTCCCACTGGGTCTGCACATGTGTGTGTGAATGGCGTTCATTTACGCAGTAATTTTACACCCCAAATCTACAGCTTCCGTTACATGCACCGCAGACTAATTCATTTGAGCCCTGAGGAGCACGATTTACCACGCATTAAACCTGCGTCCTGCAGGCCAGCGGCAGCAGGGAAGCTCAGGACCAGGCCTGCAGTGCTACCCAGAGTTTTAAGCTACCGCATTCAAGCAAGCAACCCCCATCCCTCCGGCCCAAGTTTCAGGGCAAGTCGTTTGCCTGTTGAAATGAGGTCATGGACAATTGGACACGATCTCCCGATTAGACGTTTATTTTATTTATTTATTTTATTTTTAATTTTTATATACCGAAGTTCTTGTGAGAATTACAAATCACTCCGGTTTACATAAAACGATGAACTGCCCAACCGAGAAAGGGGGCTTTACATGGAACCATAGAACAGATGGAACAATATAGACGTTCTTTTTTTAATTTGTAAACAAGTGTCTTAAAAAAAATTTTTTTTTTGTAACGTGCTGAATGGGCACCGAATAACGAGAGCTTACGTTTTCAAAACACGTCAAGTGCACGGAATCCGTGATAAGCGATATTAGGATCTAATCCCCTTTCACAGGCGGATTTAAACGGTTACTCAAGGACGGTTGGCTTGAAAGGGTGAGCGGAGAAATAGGAAAAGCGCTGGCTTCCAGGTGCCAGTCGGTTGCAAATGCTCGGGATGCCTTCTTGCTCGTTAAGGATTCCGTGTTAACTGGCTGTAGAGCTAATTGAAGATCGCCATGGTAACCAAGCGCGGTTACATTCAGAGCCCTAATGAGCAGGAATCGTACCCAGGGGGCAGAGACTAGAAGACGTGCTTCCCCCACCCTCTCCTTTCTGAGATGAAAAATGCTGCTCTTGTTTTTCCTAAAATAGCTCAAGTTTTGTGTGGCAGTAGTTTAAAACTGCACAGCAAACTGAAATACCAGAAACCGATTGAATAAACATTTTTCATTGGTTTTTTTTAGTGTCTGGCTGACATTCTTTTCCTCTCGATTTGTTTCATCTTCTCTTGGCATAATTTTTTGTCTTTTCATTCAACTTTTTCTCTTGAAATTCCTTACTTTCTCCTCTTTTAACTATGAACTGTCATCTCTTTTCCCAAATCAACCTCCCATTCACTAATTTTTTTTCCTGTATAATCCCTGCGTCCTTTTCCCTTCGCTCACTCTGCACCTGCCTACTTTCCTTCACTCTCTTCCTCATCCAAAATCCCTCCTATTCACTCCACCCACACTGGGGCCTCATTTAATATTTCCTGAAAAATCCTCCATTCTCTAACCCCCAACCTCCCATTTACTCCTTCCTTCTCCTCCCCTCTGTGGGGTGTACAGAGATGGTGGCTAGTAGGAATTTGTACATTTCTCAAAGTCCAGCAATGCACAATAGCCAACAGTGAAGCTCCCCTCATTGAACAATAAATTACTCAAGAATCAGTCAATTACAGTCACAGGCATTTCCCTGAGGAAGAGTCAGCGAGAAGCATTTAGTCATGGAGCAAGTTAAACATTTTGTCTATATTCTTTTATTTTAGGAATTATCAGCCCATCCTGGATTTTAAGGGATTGTGTCCAATTTGGGTCCTAAGTCTCTGGCTTCCTCTTGTCCCAAATTCTGTCTGTGATTCCTTGCAGAAGACATGGTGGCACAAGGGCCACAGATTCTCCTTCTCTCCCTAACCCAAGTGGAATGATGGCCAATTAATGCTGCAGGGGGAAGATCTCCTCTTCCCACCCTGTGCCACTGAATTCTTTTTATTGCTGGTTGGTAGAGCTATGCTCAGAAAGAAGAGATTCCAGGCCCAGCACAGGGAAGGCCCTGGTCTTGGCAGCAGGGCCAGTGCAAGGGAATTAGGTGCCCTAGGGAACCATTAGTGCCCAAATCTGAGACTGACCTACTGGTGGCAGCTCCTGTGTTCTTTAGGTGCCAGTAGGATGAGCACCACTGATGGCCCTGGATATCCTCCCATGATTTTGATACCCCTGCCCCCAAATGTGATGCTCTAGGTGACAACCTGGTTCGCCTAATGGATGCCCTGGCCCTGCCTGACAGCTCTGTACATAACAGGTTATGGGCCCAATGAAAAAAAAGAAAAAAGAAGGCCGATAGCTGGAAAGGAAACACTCATAGGCTAAGAGAACACAAGAGAAAGCAAGGGTGAGAATGCAAAAGAAAGAAAGAAAATATAGATGGAGGTGAATGAGGGGAGGAGTGCACAATAGAAGAATAAAGTAAAGATGGAGGAGGTGTTGGGAGAGCAGAGGAGTGAATGGGGGACAAGGGTTGTAGGGAGAGGAGTCCAAGCCAGTGCTAGACTGCATAGATCCTCAGAGCCTGTTCCTAGTGGCCCTGAGAAAACACTGACTGAAGTCTATGTATTAAAGCATTTGGATACATTTGTGTTTATTTTTAATAGGATGCAATTCTTTGTGATCAGAGCCCCAATACATCATAATCTACCTCTGGAGTGAGGTGAATAGAGTGTAATTGAAAGGGAGAGTAGAGAGCATAGGAGGCAAGAGAAAGGCTATAAAAAAGCAAAGTGAAGGCAGCAGAGACAAAAAAGGAAAAACACACATGGTTACAGGAGAACAAATACACTAAACAGAGAAGACAATGAACTAAATGACAGAAGTGGAATAGAGAATGAGAAAATAAAAGAGAAGCAGAACCTCCAGAGGTGAACCAAACTCTAGCCCTATAACAGAATTACTAACTGAGGCACCAAAGTCCTGTCCCCCTATCCACATTCACACCACATCCTCCAATCTAAACCTCTGAATTTAAAAGATGCACTTAAAACTTGCAAAAATACATAAACCAATACTATCTTGAAAATATTATTTTTCTTCCTCTGGTACTAGTTTTAATTTCCTCTCACTGTTCTGAGTAGCCTCTGCTTTCATCTTGTCTGTCTTCTCCAGATTCCTTATCCTTCGTTCATTTTCATTGCTCTCTTCCATTTGGCTCCATTACATATTTTCTCTCTCATACCACTTGTCTCTCTTTTGACTTCCCTCTACCATCTCCCCCTACTTTTTATCTACTCTTCATTCATAATTCTCTTCCCCACCTCCCATCCATTGCCCTACACCAGCCTTCCATTCATTCCAGCCTTTCATCTCTTCAACTTCTTTTTTCACCCTTTCTTCCTCCTTACCCTCTGCTCTCTCTTCTGCAGGTCCATAATAGCACCTTGTCTCTAACTCTTTTTGGAAGTTGTGAAGTGTGCATCCTCTGGATATGGAAGTTTACTCTTGGTCCTCACTAAACCACAGTAGCAGCATTGTCACTCCTCATGCCAGCAGGAATACCAGCCCTGTGGGAAACAGTTCTTTCTGTGGCCCACTTGGTCCACCAACATGTAGAGGCTGAGAGTTACAGCTAGGATTCGCAGTAGCCCCAACCACTTTGACCCAGCATTGGATTATTGTGGGCTGGTGTTCCTGCTAGCATGAGGAGCAAAGGTTTTGTTGCTATGGTTTAGTGGGGTCCAGGAGTAAACTTCCACTTCCAGAGAAGTCTAGAAATTCTAAAAAAATAAGATGGGAGAGTTAGAGTTATAGCACTAGATGAAGAGGTAGATATAATTGGCATCTCAGAGACCTGGTGGAAGGAAGATAACCAATGGGACACTGACACTACGGTACAGATTATATAGAAATGAAAGGATAGATCAGATTGGTGGAGGGGTGGCCCCTTTATGTTAAAGAGAGCATTGAGTCAAAAGGATAAAAGATCTGCAGAAAACAAAATGCAATGTTAAATCTTTATGGATAGAAATTTCAGGTGAAAAGGGGAATAAAATAGTAGTGGGGGTGTAGTATCGTCCATCTGGCCAGAATGAGCTAACAGACAATAAAATGCTAAAAGAAATTAGGGATGCTAACAGAATCAGCAGCACAGTAATAATGGGTGATTTCTATTCCCCAGTACTGATTGGTTGAATGTCACATCAGGATATGCTAGAGAGGTAAAGTTCCTAGATGAAATAAATGACTGCTTCATGGAGCAGCTGGTACAAAAACAACAAGAGGGGAAGCTATTTCAGATCTAGTCCTTAGTGGAACACAAGATTTGGTGTGAGAGGTAACAGTGCTGGAGCCACTTGGCAAAAGTGATCATAAAAGTGATCAAAAGTGAACCGAAACATGTAAAGATTAACCATAAACTAAGTTTATAAATTGATACTTTCTATGTTAAACCTTTTGGAAACTCTGTTAATCATTGAAACTTTATAAACCGTTGTGATGGTGAAACCGAATGATGGTATATAAAACTTGATAAATAACTAACTAAATAAATAACATGATCAAATTTTACGTAATAACTGGAGGGAGTGCACTAAAGAAATCTACTGCAAAAACATTTAACTTTCAAAAAGGTGACTATGATAAAATGAGGAAAATGGTTAGGAAAAAACTGAAAGGAGCAACTGCAAAAGTTAAGAGTTTAGCTCAGGATTGGATGTTGTTTAAAAATACCATCTTGGAACCCATATTAGATGTATTCCTTGCATTAGAAAAGGTGAAAGGAAGGCTAAACAACTACCGGCATAGTTAAAAGGTGAGGTGAGAGAGGCTATATCTAAAAGAACTTTGCAGGAGTTACATGTGGGCCTTTGCCCAAGGTACTACATCTATGGCCATGGCCATTCACTAATAGCTGTAGATAAAATCTTACCTCTAGGAGCCCTGGAGGTCAACAACTCCCTCCCCTGTGCCTGCAATCTGGTGATTCTCTCAGGCATTATAAACACTTTCCCTAATCTTGTGTCGAATCAGGCTCCCCAGATAAACTATGGACTGAGCCGAGTGAAACTAGCTTTTTTCTCTTTTGACTACTCAACCTAGGGCTTGTAGGAGCTGAAGAACTCTGTTTGTGGCCTTCTGACTCTCCTGCTTTGTCTTGGCTCTGATTAGCCAATCATCCAGATAGAGGTGGACTAATTCTCTTTTCTCAGGAATGCTGCCACCATTACCAAGGTAATGGTTTGCGAGGCCATAGCCACGCCAAAAGGCCTGGCTCTGAACTAGTAGTATTTGCCCAATACTGTGAACCTTAAAAATCTCTGAAGTTCTTCTCCAATGAGGTATGAATATACCCTTCAGAAAGGTTTAAGGAGGTGAGAAATTCTTTCTTCCTTACTGCTAGCATTACTGACTGTTATGACCGCTATTACTCATTTCGTGCCTCACTGCTCTCTCTCCTTTGGAAAGACTCGCGGCGGTGGCTAGCTGCCTCCGACCCTCATGGCTCCTTCTCAGGACTCCTCAGGGCAACGAGGTCGCCACCGACCACCATGTTTCTCCCGGACCTCCCTAGGCACGCGCGCTCCCTGGCCTTCCTTTAAGGACGCCAGGATGGGAACCTCAGGGGCTTTCCCCTTGATGACATCACTAGCCCTGGACTCTTAAGCACCATCGGGGCCTGGCTCTAATCGACTTGGCAACGAGTTCCCTCCTTGCCGAATCCTGCTGATCTCTCTACGGATGTCAGTGGCATCAGACACTCTCGGGTACCCGCTCCTCGGGGGCTCACTCCTGTCTCTGGCTATCTGCTCCTCGGAAGGCCCTGTGCCTTGGATGCTGTCTACCTTCCCCTGCTTCTCGGGAGCTTCAGGAACTACTCTGCTCGGGAGCTTCTACTTTGGTGTATCCCGCTCTGCGGACTATTGCCGTGCTACTCTACTTCGTGGAGAACCAGCGCTGGTGTACCCCGCTCCGCAGGCCATTGTCATCGCTTGGGACTAAGCTGCGCTCCCCCGTTCCTCGGGTCAGCGCTTGTGAACTGTGACTGCTCGGCGCTCTCCTGCTCCTTGGGATTACGCCTTATTACTGTTCCCCGCTCCTCAGGGTAGCATCCTGCCTACTCTCCAGGACTGTGCCGCACTTCCCTGTTCCTCGGGGTAGTGTTCCCTTGCACTGTCAGAGACACCTTGGGTTCCCTACGTCATTTCTCCAGTGCAGACTCTCTCTTGGTGGCTCCGCCCCCCAGGATCACTGTCACTAGCACTCCTCCTTTCCCTGTCTGCACTCCCCGCTCCTCGGGGCCTGTTCAACACTCTACCACCAGGGGGATCCTACCTGGCTTATTTCTCCCACAGCCCAGCCTCCTACTCTCTTCCTACTCACTGGGCTGAGTGTCCTATAGCTCTGACTTCACCTCCCATGGTGAGGCTCAACGGGGCTCCTCCCCGTAAGCGGTACCACCTCTCACCTCGGGCCAAGGGCCCACTAACCTACGAATCCTAACACCGACCTTAAGGTTTCCATTCGAATCTGGAACACTCTTAAGTGCCCCATTGACACACGCTTTAAGTCCAAGACCAGCCCTCCTTCTTGGGAACCACGAAGTAAATAGAATATCTTCCCTCTCTGGAATTGGCACTATAGTCTTCAACTGGAGCAGTTAATTTAATGTTGCTTGGATGGCTGGCTTCCTTAAGCTCAGTCTGTAAGGAACTAGCCATAGGTCTTTGGAATAGGGATAGCCAATTTGAGGGTCTAACTCTGCCAAATTATTTCCAAGACCCACTGGTCCATGGTAATGCAGAACCACTCCTCGTAATTCTGTGCTAAATGGCCAACTGGTGGAGGTAAGGAATAGTCCCTTGTAGCCTCACTTTGAGCTTCAGGTCCACATGGCACCCAGAGCTCCTCCTTCTTGACTTCCCCAAAAGGAGCAGGCCAATGTTTGCAGCTTAGCTTTCTGAGAGGTGACATATCTCCTTGGTATATACTGCCTGACTTCTCTCAGTAATGAGCACTAGAGCTTCTTGCTGCTCCCCTGCCCCTGTCCTCTGGCAGTCTGAACCTTAGATTCACCCAGGTCCTATACTAGTTTTTCTAGCTCTACCCCAAACAGGCTTTGGAGGATAAAACTGCCACTCAGTTTCTCAGCCATAGCTGTCACTACTGTCACTACCTGTTTGGTGGATGCCCTGATTCCAGCTTAGCCACCTCTCTGTTCTGGGGCTCCTCTGCATCTGGTTACAGCTGCTGGGCCCACAGAATCAACAATTTAGCCACACACCCACCATAGATTGACACCTGTAGGGAAAACTGGCAATCTTAAAGGATCTTCTCAGAGCTGCTTCAACGTTCGTATTTTGGGAGTCCCTTCAGGATCGTGTCACCTTCCTCCGGGCGCCTTTCATGTGACTGCTGCCACTGGTGCATCCACCTTTCGTATATAAAACAGGCGGTCCACTTCTGCCTATTAGATTGTGTGGAGTATCTGTACAGCTCTCCTGATCCTAAGTGAGAAGCCCAGAGTCTCCCATTCCACTGAATTCATCTTCTGGGTGAAAAGGGAAGGCTTTTGGGGTTTCTTAATCCCTGATACAATTGGATCTCCTCGTGGAGCTTCTTCCTTTTCCCATTTATCTGAAAGATTCAGGGATTTGATTACTTGGCATATAAGTGCTCCAAATTCAGCCTTCCTAAAAAGAGTCTCACCACTGCATCCTCAGCTCCAAATGATGTCATCTCTGCTTCTTCAGAGCCCCCCCCCACCCCCCAACTCCTTCTCTCCCAAATTTCCTCCCATGGGTTGCTCAGGATGCTATGGGAGGTCAAGGAGTCATCCAGAGATGGACCTATAATCTGGTTCCATCCAGAGTTTCCTGAAGCCTGGAGACTGTTCTGCTCCAGGACTGGGGGGGGGGGGGGGGGGGGGGGGAGAGGGAGAGGGGGGTGACTGAACCTTTGCTGGACCCCTATCTTACCATCTCTTCATTGTGCAATAAGCCTTGTGCATAACTAGGACAAACTCTGTGGAAGACTCCTGTTCTACCATGGAGTCCTGCTGAGATATCCCCAGGGAAGCCCTTTGTGAAATACCGGGGTCTGCTGCTGCTTGCTCTGCAGTTTTCTCTCTGCCTCCACTGCTTCTCAGCTGCACTGATACTACCCCTACCTGAGGCCCCTGCCAAGTTGGCAGTCCTCCCCTTCAAATGCCACAATTAGCTCTTAACTCCTTCTGCAGTGCCCAACCAAACGCTGACTCCTCCGAGCTCTCACAGTTCCTGCAAAATGGACCTGTGTCTGTGCTTTACTGCCGGCCGCCACATAGCAGACACCTCCTGCCCCTCTCCATCTGCTTTTTGCAGCTGGGGCTGGGGCAGCATCGGAGAGACTGAGCCCTTCTGCAGGACCCACCATAGGAATCTGTAACTGTACTCCTCGTCTCTCTCTTTTTATTTTCAATTTTATGCAGCCACTACCAGATGCAGGGCCTTCTCAGACCATGCCCAATGTCAACTGGAGTTTTTTCTAGCTATATAGGGGAACATGACGGCAGAAAAGGCTTGTATTCTCTGCCTCCATCTGCTGGCAAGGGGAAATAACTAATTCGTGTGGACAGGTCTGGCAGGACAATAAGGAAAGAAGGCATTCTAGAGAAAATGTACAATTTTTTTTCTCCCTGGGTTATTAAATCATGCCCTAAGTCGATGCTGAGGGCACATGAAAGCATGAGCTGGGGCTCATGGGATGCTCTATACTTTATGGCAGAAATTTAAATGAAGACACTGCTGTGATGATCTTACAAGGCTTTATTTCTTGTAGGAAAGTAGACTAGGAATGAGTCACATGCACACAAGAATGATTGTGAAAATTTTGCAAGTTTTAAAAATATTTCAAGGGGTGTCTTTTGGACATATTAAAAGTAATAGAAAACCTACATTTATGATAAGCCATAAGAATTAAGATTCACTGGCACAATTTTCAATGCTTGCCACACAATCTATTCCGAGCTGCTGCAGGAAACCAAGGGTATTAATTATAATATAACTGAACTAGCCAACCTGAGTCAGGAACTATCTTAGGGAATCTATGATCATTCATCTATAATGTCACAGTGGGCAATTAACTGTACCTTCCATCTGCTAATTTTTGCAGGCTGGAAGGCTGCAGCGCATTAGAATGCAGTTTATGTCCCTTGTCTGAGCTGCAGCTTCTCGAGCGAATGTTCTCACCCATGAGAGAAGTCACTGCATAGAAATGGAGACCTTTAGGTTGCTTTTTTGCATGTACGGCTGTCCTATGGTTTCAAGTTCATATTTATGCCATGCCCTGGATTAAAACCAAACTGACACTCCGGTGTGACCAAACAGAAAACATCCAGAGCTCCATGCTCCACTTTTTCTGCGTGGCACACCATGAGCAAACAAAGCGATGATTTCTACCAGCAATCTGAGCCGGTACTCGAGCTGGAGGTGGCAGGGTCTAGCTTTTGCAAACATATTTCTGATATTTTAAGAGAAGTGGGAAATCAGCAGTGTTGAAGACCTCCTCCAAGGTATATAGCAGGGACAGGAAAGTTAAACTGCGATTCCACACCTCTGTCAATTTCTATCCAAAAGCTTGGTAGGACTGGGTTCAGGAGGGGGCGGTTTTTCTTGATCACTGTTCCAGACATCTCAAAACATAATCCATCAATTTTCTTTTTAATTAACAAAGTTGTTAATTTCTCCCTCACCTAGCTAGTAGCAACACTAGGTGGTGTTTCCCACTCTAATCTAGAATCCATGCTTTAGCACTCATAGCATTACAACCCCAGTAGTTAGAAATCTAAAGCTTTCATGCACCAAGAGCCAAGAAACTAAAATACACAATACCAAAGAGCCTCCGATTTTCAAGAAACTGGGGAGGGGTCTCCAAATCCAGCATTCTTGAGGAGCAAAGGAGATGTCCCAACAAGGATCCCCATTCCTCCTCAACTCCACTAGTGTCTATCAATGCCCCCATCCTGGCCCCCCCAGTCTCACTTTCTCTGAACCCCTCCAACCCCTCACCCTATTCCCACTAGTCTCTCTCCATACTCCCAACAGCCTCTCTCTCAATCCTCTCACCTGTACCAGTCATTCCCAATCCCTCCACCCTGTCCCCACCAGTCTCTCACTCAGTCCCTCCACCTATATCAAGTCTCTTTCAATCTGCCCAACCAGTTCTCACCAGTCTCTCTGTCCCCCACCCTATCCTCAACACTCTCTCTCAATCCTCCCAACAGTCTCTTTCTCAATTTGTACCAACTAGCTTCTCTTGCTCTCAATTCCCCCATCCTGTGCTCACCAGTCTCTCTCTCTCTCAGTCTGCCAACCCAGTCCCCACCAGTCTCTCAATCTGCTTTTTAGACTCCCAGGTCCCACTAAATTGGGTTGGAGTGCATAAGAGAGGCATTTAGCTATCAGGGTCCTCTTTTATGGAACTCTGACACCTGAACTATAAGGAAGTGAATTATTTAATGTTTAGAAAAGCAATCAAGGCTTGGCTTTTCAAACAGGTCATTAATTAATGAAATGACCTGGATAATTTGAGGAAATCTTGTTTTATTCTAATTAACTGCTGGTGTGCTTGCCTAACATTTTAAATTACAGATAATTTTATTGTTTAATTTTATGTTATTAGCATTATATTTTAGGTCTTACATTTTTGTGGATTATTTTACATATTTGTATTTTGTTTAAAGTGTAAACCGCTTTGATTATATTATGGAAAGGCAGTATGACAAAATAAGAAAACTGAACTAAACAAAGCTACTTATTGCAACTGTTTCAAAGTCATTTCCCTCTCTGGCTTTATGCAAGAGTGCTACTGGGGTTTCCAGTAGAACTCAGTCCTGGAGTTGCACCCTCTACCCATCCCCAACTGGCAAGCCTAGCTGTGGTCTGCTCTTCACCTGGGAGCTATACAAACTGGTGGGAAGTACTCAGACATGCTAGAACTGATCTGCTTTAGGAAGAAAATATCAACGGGCAGCAAAACAGCTATAGCTTAACCAGCTAACATCCCAGAATGACATAAGAGCAATTGTTCAAAGTCACTGAAAGGCAGAGGTTTCCTGAATTGCTTACTACATGTTGTGTGGCGGAGTAAGGTATCTGTTTCTGGATGGTTTTAAAGGATACTTATATTCCAGAAACCCTCTTTCCCTCTATAGCTACTGAGAAGACATTGCCAGTGCTTTAAAACACTGGCCATGGGCTAGTGTGAAGTACTTTCTTAGAGAATGATCCCTTCTTACCCCAAAACTTTATAAACAGAAGCTTTAATTTTCTAATTGTTTAACTTGTTGTAATAAGTCTGCCGATAAGCTCAGCTGCTCCATTAAACCCACGGTCTGGTGCACTAGCCAACTAAAGTTCTGCTCAACAGCCTCTGTGCATTTTTCTGCCATTCTGCAGCACTCTAAACGGGAAGGCGCAGCCTCAGCCTCAGAGTTGCTCTTGTAACAGGCTGTGACAGCATCAGGAACCCGTTCACCGAATGCTCCGTCTTCAGATCCACCACACTGTCCCGGCTGTGCATCACACTGCAGGCCCATATCCTGGATGGCGTCCAACAACTCGGCAGGTTGAGGCTGTAGGGGAGCGGAGCTCAGATGCCGCAACACTCTCTCCTCATACCGGCCCACTGCATCGAGCAGGTCACTTATGCGGGCCAGCAGAGCACAGTCGGCTTCTTGAAGGCGACACCAGGAGAGCAAGGCACTGAGAAATCAGAAATAAAACAAAAGATGAGCCTGAAAATACTGGGGACACAAAGACTTTTCATTTCATTTCATTTATTTGTATATCGTCATTCTATCTAAAATACAATCCGGGCAGTTCATAGAGATTAAAAACATTCATAAATTTAAAAAAACAATACAAATACATAACTAAAAAAACAGAAAAAAATATAAAAACCATTATTAATTAGGAGGATATTTTCTATTTGATATTATTTCTGCTAAGAGTCATGCTGCTGCAAAATAAAAAAGTGAAAAATCCAGCAAAGCCAGTACTTGGAAATCTGAACTGCAGAGGTAAAATGGCCTTCATGGGGAAAGGTTAAAACACCAAACCATTGATATATTTTTTTTATTTAATCATTTTATTATTAAAGCAGAGGAAAAATAATGATTCAACAGTATGAGCCATTCAAATTACAAACATTAGCACCTTCACTGTTAATTATAATGTAAGAGGCATATTTACACCAATGCTTCAATAGAGAACATTTTTATAACATGGTATTCCCACCCTCCCCTCCCTCCCCCCATAACAACATGGGTGAAATCCACAAGCGAATAAAACTGAATAGAGTGGTAAAGGTATGGAAAAGGCTTAATATATTCAGTTCCAAGAGTTGCAGGCAGTGGGCAAGTGCCTGTATGGAGTCTGTGAAGACACCTGAAGAGAAGAGTGCAATACCTGCGCCTCAAACTTTAGGGGCGGATTTTAAGAGCCCTGCTCGCCGGTAAGCCTATTTTACATAGGCCTACCGGCGCGCGCAGAGCCCCGGGACTCGCGTAAGTCCCGGGGTTTTCGGAGGGGGCGTTTCGGGGGCGGGCCCGAACCGTGCGGCGTTTTCGGGGCGTGTCGGGAGCGTTCTGGGGGCGGGCCCGGGGGCATGGCCGCGCCCTCCGGACCCGCCCCCAGGTCGCGTCCCGGCGCGCAGGAGGCCCGCTGACGCGCGGGGATTTATGCCTCCCTCTGGGAGGCGTAAATCCCCCGACAAAGGTAAGGGGGGGGCTTAGACGGGGCCGGGTGGGTGGGTTAGGTAGGGGAAGGGAGGGGAAGGTGAGGGGAGGGCAAAAGGAAGTTCCCTCCGAGGCCGCTCCGATTTCAGAGCGGCCTCGGAGGGAACGGGGGTAGGCTGCGCGGCTCGGCGCGCGCCGGCTATACAAAATCGATAGCCTTGCGCGCGCCGATCCAGGTTTTTAGCAGATACGTGCGGCTCCGCGCGTATCTACTAAAATCCAGTGTACTTTTGTTTGCGCCTGGAGCGCAAACAAAAGTAGGCCTATTCGCGGAGCATGAAAATCCGCCCCTTAGAGTTCAGGTCCCTGCTGCTCTGATCGTTACTCCTGAGCTGCCATCCAAGCCTGATAGGGTCCCCATATCCTAAGAAATGAAGTCAGCCGATCATGGTGAATCGCTGTAAGGCGGGCAAGTTGGTAAATACAATGAAGTTTATGTTGGACCTCAGATAGGCTGGGCACCAAGCTATCCTTCCAACGATGCGCCAGTGCCAGATGAGCTGCAAAAAAAACTTGCTGAAGGAAGCGCTGTACATCTTTGTGAACTGTTTCCAGCGGGAGACTTAAGAGGGCATGCCAAGGCTTGACCGGCAGAGGAGTGTTCAGGATAGTGGAGGCCCAGGAAATAATTAGCCACTAGTATGTAGTGACCGCCAGGCATTGCCACCAGATATGGTAATACGTTCCCATGGCACCACAGTTCCGCCAGCAATACTCAGATACAGTAAGGGTCACCTTATGGAGTCTATTGGGTGAGTAGTGCCAGCGGTAAAGAAACTTATAGCAGTTCTCCTGTAGTCTAGCAGATATGGAACATTTATGTACAGACGTGAATATGAGATCCCAGTCTGTAGGTGATAAACCTTGCGCAAAGTCCTCAGTCCATACTGTTTGTTGTCGGAATGGTTGTACCACGCGGCCACCAAGTAACTGGTAGATTTTAGATATAAGCCCACTGATTTGATTTGCGTGCATGCAATAATTTTCAAAGAGAGTACCTGTCAGTCGCATTATGCCTTTCCTAAGCGCCCTTTTAATAATATGATAAAGTTTTGCATAAAGTAGAAAGTCTACATGGTTCAAATGGTAATGAGAGTGCAATTCCTCATGAGACATAAGGAGCCCCTGCTTCTGTAGATGATCTAAACGTGAAATACCCACTTGTACCCATTGATGCGCGGCCTCTGTAGGATGGGGCTTTGGAAGTAAGGCATTAATGAATATATGAGTTAGCAAGGTATAGTGTTCTGGGCCAACAAGAGAAGTTTTCCATCTCATCCATACTTTAAGTGTGGTTGCTAACGCATAAGGCAGGTATGTGACCCCTTGCCAAGTATGTTTTGGTTGCCATGGTAGGGCCGATAATGGTTGTGCTCCTGAGAAAGTGCGCTCAAATAAGGTCCACTGCGGGATCATTGAAGTGCGATGTATTATGACGCGTGCTCTTAGCTGTGCCGCACAGTAATACTATTCTAAATTCGGAACACTGAGTCCCCCTCTTATCTTTGGTAGATATAAGGTGCCACGAGCCACCCTAGGCAGTCGTTTTCGCCAGATAAAACCAAATATAAAGGCTTGCCACTTTCGGAGAATAGGGGGAGGGAGGTAGATAGAGACAGTAGTAAAAAAGTAGAGGAGCCTGGGCAGGACATTCATTTTAATAATGGCAATGTGCCCCACCCAGGAGAATGTACCTTTAGACCATTTCCCCAAATCTCTCTGAATAGCCTGTATGAGCAGCGTATAATTAAGGTCAAAGAGCTGATTGGCGTGACTTCCAATGCGGATACCTAAATATTTCAATGCTTTGGGTGCCCATTTAAAAGGGAAAAGTATTTTGAGTGAGTTTACCTCAGCGTCTGGGAGATTGATATTAAGTATTTCTGATTTGTCGTAATTTACCTTAAGCCCGGATACCCCGCTAAAGGCTTGAAGTTCAGAAGTGATCCCTTGTAGGGAAGTGGACGGATTAGTTAAGGTAAACATGATGTCATCTGCGAAGAGTGAGATTTTAAAATGATGATGATCCCTGAGTACTCCGCTGACATTAATGGCCTCCCGAACACGAGATGTAAAGGGTTCCAGAAATAATGCAAACATTAATGGGGACAACGGGCAGCCCTGTCTAGTGCCGCAGTCAATTGTGAAAGCATCACCATATTTACCACTGATTTTGACTCTGGCGGCCGGATGATCATAGAGCTTGCGGATCCCATTGAATAAAATGAGTGCCAAAGCCCATACGCCGTAGTGTTTCAAAAAGAAAGGGCCAGTGGACCAAGTCAAACGCTTTCTCTGCATTGAGAGAGAGAAGCACTGTTGGAATATGGGCGTGATGCACATAGTCTATAATGTTCACAATTCTGCGGACATTTTCCGCAGCTAAATGTCCCGGGACAAATCCCACCTGATCAATGTGTACAATATTGGGCAGAACACTATTCAATCGGGCTGCCAGTATTCGGGCTAGAATTTTTAAATCTAAATTAATCAGTGAGATTGGTCTATAAGAGCCACAGACTTCAGGATCACGACCCGATTTGGCAATGACAGAGATGCCCGCTGTGCTAGCATCTGCAGCAAATTGTCCACTGCTTCTGAGGGAATTAAACATGTCCGTAAGAGGGGCTACCAGAGTATTTGAAAACTTTTTATAATAGGTGGCCGTGAATCCGTCTATCCCCGGTGCTTTTCCCACTTTTAATGTCTTAATTGCTGCCAATACTTCCAAGTTGGTAATGGGTTTATCTAGCATCTCAAGATGGTCGAGGGGAAGAGTCGATAATGTTACTGAATCCAAGTATTGCTGTATGGTAGTATCAGAAATATTGTCAACTGCAGTATATAATGAGGCGTAAAAATCGGTGAAAGCTTTCCTGATATCGGTTGAGGATGTTACAGTCGCCTCCTGCTTATTCCGTATTTTAGCCACTAGTGTCAGTGCCTTTGCTGCTTTCAATTTCTGGGCTAGGTGTCTACCCGCTTTATTGCCTCCTACATAGAACTTCTGTTTTAAAATGGAGAGGTATAACAGCATCGTCAAGGGCACTCAAAGAGTCTCTGACACGTACTCTCTCTTGGTAAGTCTTTTTAGATAAAGTAATCGTGTGATGTTTAGTTAGTTGGTCTAATTCCCGTAACAGTGCCTGCCTACACTTTTCCCTTTCTTTATTACAATATGCTGCGCGTCCAATAAGGACACCCCATGCCACTGCCTTAGAACAGGTCCATAAGGTGGTAGGCGCAATATCATCTGATTGGTTGAGTTCAAAATACTCTTGCATGTGATTGTTCATGGTTTGCACAAAGGCAGAGTCACGTAGTAGAGCATCAATAAGCCTCCAAGAGCGGAGTCCAGGTTCAATGTCCTGCATATTAGCCTCTATCCAAATGGGGGCATGATCAGACCAAGTTGCATTGTCAATGCCCACCCGGCCTATGGCATTTTGAAACGTGTGGAAATAATCAATACGAGAATACGTATTGTGTGGCTTAGAGTAAAAAGTATATGAACGGGATCTGGGATTTCTCTGATGCCAAATATCTTCTAAACTCTAGTTCTCTAGGAAATCACGCCAAGCTTTCCTCACACCTTTGGTCGTAGAACCTATAGTGGACGAGTCTAAGTTAGGGACTCTGGTGGCATTAAAATCTCCGCCAAGTATAATCTCTCCCTCAGCATATTGTTGAAGTAGTCTGTCTAGGATCCCAAAAAATGGTATCTAATTTCGATGGGGAAAATAAACATTAAGGAGCGTAAATACTTGGGACCCCACTTTAATTTTGAGTAAAATAAATCTACCAGTACGGTCTATGTGCTTAAATAGGACTTCATGGATGAGAGTTTGAGCTATCAGGATCCCTACCCCTATATACTTAGCCCCTTTAGAGCTGGCAGCCCAGTGCGCCCCTGGGTATTGTTGGAAAGTGAGGAGGCGTTCGTGGTGCTTCCTGATGTGGGTTTCCTGTACATAAACAATGGCAGTATTATGAGATTGGAGCTCTCTTTTCAACAGAGACCGTTTCCTAGGGGTGTTCAGCCCCTTAACATTTAAGGATATTATGCAACTGGTCATCTGGTTATATGAGAATGAGAGAGAGCAGCCAAATACATGAACATCTCCTGCAGGTTACAGCTTAATGTACACTCCGGCACCCAAGCTGCATGAAATTCCACTGCACCCGTTGGAAGAACAAATACCCTATCCATGACCACTTCCACCCCATAAAACTGAAAACCCCTGTTAGTGACCCCATGATATTGAAATTAACTCTGTCAAAACTACTGGGTTAATAACTCCGGAGGGAACCGGTTTACCCCGACAAAAGCAGATCCCCCATCCCCCCACCCCCATAGGCTCAAACATAACAAGTAAAAATATGCATAAACTGGAAACATACAATTTCGAGTGAAACTCAATAATAGAACCATCTTATAAGAAAAATAAGAAACCTTGAGCTTCCCAAAAGGTTTAGTCCAGACTCCCTGGGTTTAGCATCCAGCCTGCACATTGAAAGAATTCTCCAACCCTTCAGACAGCATGCGGGTGATAATGGTCCCCTTCCATATTTGAAGTATAGAACTGTAGAGCATCAGCCCTGATCCGCAGCCGTAGAGCTGAGGGTTGCCGGTGTAGACGTTTTCCGCCCTTACCAGCTCTCTGCCAGCGTGGATGAGTGTCCATTTTGGTAGCAACTGCCGCCATTTTGGAAGCTTGGAAGTGAGTGGGTGGCTGTGCTTGTTTGAAGGCTTCTGCTGCTTCTTCCAGGCATTTGATACGGTAGGTGACTCCCTTCACCTGAAATTCTAGACCGAATGGATAGGTCCACTGATATCGCACATCGCAGTCCCTCAGGTTAGCTGTCACCTCGCGAAGCTCATACCTTCTTTTCAAGGTGATAGGCGCTAAATCCTGGCAAATTTCCAACGAGTGATTTTTCCAGTTCAAATTTTTAATTTTCCTGGCTGCGTCACAGACCCGTGTTTTCTGCCCATAATCGTGAAAGCATACGATTATAATACGGGGTCTGGAATCCCTGCGTTGTCCCAGGGAGCGGTGAGCTCTGTCCAAACGAATGGGGGTGAGAATTGCGTCCACGGTATCCTGTCCCGATCCGTCGTTGTTGAGGAGGAACGAACAAATCTGCTGCACGACTCCCTCGGCGTCCTCATACTCCGCCGTGTCCGGTACCCCTCTAATACGTAAGTTACTTCTCCGGCTACGATTTTCAAGGTCTTCCACCTTGTCGGCAAGCATGGACTGTTGGGTGACCACCTGATTTATTATCTCTCCTTGTTGGTCTGCCTATATATCCAGTTAGTCGACCCTATTACCGAGGGTGCTGAAATCTTCTTTCAGGTCGGCCATGGCTGCCATGAGGTCGGATTTATGCTGACGGAGATCCACCCAAAATTCGACAAACCATGATCGAATTTCATCCCGGAGCTCCGAGTCAGCACCGTAGGGAATCTCAGCCAAGTTAGCCCCTTGGGGGGCGTCCGGAGTCTGTTCCATGTGCTCGGGAGTGCCGTCTGCCGCTTCGTCGGCTTCAGGCCCGGTATCCAACACCGACCATCCATATGCAAACTGTTTTAAGTCAGTAGTTTTTCTTTTTGATGCCATATGTAGTAGTTTCCCAATCCGCAGTATTTCTGGACTGTTTCTGTAATGGTTGAGAGACTTAGGAAGCGCAAATAGATGGTTTATAGGCCCGTGGGAGATGGAGCTCTTGAGTTATGCGTCTGCTCTCATCCACCATCAAACAGCGCCCCCCCCCCCAAACCATTGATATTTGGGGGCACTGGACTACAAATCTGTAGCACTTAAATTTGGTGCTATCAAATCAGACTTCCAGTTAAAAGATCAGAAATTAAGCTGTGGGCATAAATTGTACAGAAAAAAAAAAAAAAAAGATATTTAATGTTTCATCAAAAGTTCAAAGAATTCAGGACACATTTGACTAGCCCTACAATATTTCTGGCCAAACAATTCACTATGGAAAGTTGGCACAATAACTCAGATTTCACCTCCATCATTAAAAACATGGTGCGGTTATTTCTTGCTGTGAGCCATGGTTGGTGGGTTACAAAACCAACCCAATGTATTCTGTGCGCACTCCCACTACACAAATGCATCAGCTGCAAGCCTCAGACAGACCAGTTGAACCCAGCACTCTCTGGGCTTTCCTGCAAAAGAACAGTTTTCCACGTTCAGTGCCTATGGAAAAAGTCTTATTGACTAAATCTAACCCTTAGGCACTGGACACATGTAGAGCAAAAAGTGCAGTTTGCACAAATCAGTTTATATGCACAGCACATCTTTTACACAAGGCATTCATTTCCTGCCATATCTGGAAGGGAAACAAAATTCCAACCAAAAAAAAAAAGTGCAAACGGTGCTGTGGAACTTTTGCCCCTACAGGCTAGATTTAAAGATCAGGCAAAATTCCTGCAGTTCTTTTAATACACACACACACACACGTTTTGCCTGCACAATTTTTTAATGGATTAAAAAAAAAAAAAAGCATTGGCTGGAAAAGCTTGATTACCACAAATGCTTCACTTTTGACTAGGCCCTAAGGGTACATAGAAATACAAAGACTCATCAGTGATCACAGAAGGGACACATGCACATGTGCTGATGGACTTCTCAAGGTAAATGATGGCAGATGGAGATCAAAATGGCCCATACAGTTTGCCCAGCAAGGTGTATAAGTTTGTAACTGCTGCTCCATGCCTTCTGTTAGGGTTCTAACCATCCACCACCCCCACCCTACACACATACAAACACAAATGCAAGTGATTAAAAACAAAACAAAACCTACATTCACAGCCCTCCCAGGAATAGAGGGAGTCCCAGCCATTGCTAAACAGTGACACATAGTGGCCAAATTCAGGATTCTGCAATACATGTGCTTATGTTTTTCTGTGTAGTTAAAGAGCTAGAAAGATATCTGCTCTGCCCTGCGTCAAAATTATTTCCAACAAAGGAACAAGAGTGGCTGTGGATTCTCATACTAATTCTAGATTCTGCATGCAGGCAGTCCTAAGTTTAGACAAGAAAGCAGTAGAGGCTGAAACTTGGACCTCCACTACATGACTGGCATGTTTTCAAAATATTTACTGTAAAAAGGGGGATAATTCAGCTGCCATTTGGTATGTTTTGGAATTGAAAATGTATTTTGAAGGGCCTGAAAAAGGATTATTTACAGCGTGCAGGAGGAAGAGTCAGCCTATGTTCTCCATTATTGGGCTCCAGTCCTTCTCTGGCCATGACGATTCACCCACCTTGAAATGCAGTTTGTATATGCCTCCCCAAGGCCTCTACCCCAAATACATTTACTCCAGCTTGGAGCAAGAATTAGCCAACACAGTCTCTCTCTTACCCATGCATCACTTTGTCTATAATAAATTCCATTTGCCATTTGGATGTCCAGTTTCTCAGTTTTTCTAAATCTTTCAGCAGTTTTACACAATCAGTTTGTGTTTTAACTAACCTACACACAAAGAGATGCATCAAGCCGCAGTAGGGCTCTAACGTGCATTATAGTGCACTACTGTGATGATATCGCGCGATATTTGCATCTCCTTGCCAGGTTCCCTCCCCTATTACAATGGCCTTCTTTGCCTGTGATTTACATGCATGAATAATGGAAATGCATACAAAGGTGGCTAAGATCCGATCCCTTGACCTTACCCTAGTCACATGGCTAGGGCAAGGTCAGGTCGGTGCCATTTTTGGTACCAAATAGCATGGAAACCCTTAGTCGTCTGGTTAAAGATACAATGCTAACTTGGTAAGCTTCTTACATGATCATTCCTCAAATCGCGTTAGGGCCTTAATGGCTGCGATAAAACTATAACTGAGCATTATCGCAGTGCATGCTCTGTATGCAAATTTGCAAAATTTATTCAGGTGGGCGGATTTTGGGAGAGAGAGAGTGCTTCTGGGGTAGCAACACATAAGAGTCATCTATTTATACCACTATAGGAGGGTCAGGTTTTGGCGGTGGTCTAGGGTTTTGGGGCTAGTTTTACATGCACTGGAAGACATACGAAGAGCACAGTATTATTTATTTATTTTATTTAGAACTTTTATATACCGATATTCATGTAACAGAATTACATATCACTTCGGTTTACAGCAAAACGATACAAAACATGGAAGAAAGCATTACATCAAACAAGGGGTACAAGAACTGGGATCAACGGAACAAATAAATAATAGGCTCTTCCTGAGAGCCAGCGAATAAAAAGACAAAGAATCTTGTTACTAAGAGATTAACACAGTGTCATGTTACTAAAGGTAAATAAACAGTGGAAACGAATGTAGAGATTACTTACCTGATAATCTCGTTTTCCTTAGTGTATGCAGATGGACTCAAAACAAGTGGGTATAGTGTGCTCGTGCTAGCAGTTGGAGACGGATCTGACGTCAGCACGGGTACATATACCCCGCAGGAAGTGAGGCAATTCAGTAATCTTCCTTGCAAAAGCTTTATGGATATATGTGTAACTGACCGATCGATTAAATGAACAGGATTACCCTGACCGATTGATAGTAGCTGGAGACCGCCAGTGTTCTCAACCGGAAGGCGTCGACACCCGACAGGGTGGATGGCCTATTATAAGAAAACATGGCTTACCGTGAGTCGGTGAATCCCCATGTATACCGGCAGCCGGGCGGGATGCTGAGTCCATCTGCATACACTAAGGAAAAGGAGATTATCAGGTAAGTAATCTCAACATTTCCTAGCGTGTAGCAGATGGACTCAAAACAAGTGGGAAGTACAAAAGCTACTCCCGGACTGGGCGGGAGGCTGCCCGAGGTCCGTTCAGGATTGCCCTCGCAAATGTTGTGTCCTCCCTGGCCTGGACGTCCAGACGGTAGAATCTGGAGAATGTATGGAGGGAGGACCATGTTGCCGCTTTACATATCTCTGCAGGCGACAGCATCCTAGTTTCTGCCCAAGAGGCCGCTTGAGCTCTGGTAGAGTGAGCCTTGACCCGTAGAGGTGGTGGTTTTCCCGCTTCTACGTAGGCTGCCTTGATAACTTCTTTGATCCAGCGGGTGATGGTTGCCCGTGAGGCCGCTTCCCCTTGCTTCTTCCCGCTGTGAAGGACGAACAGGTGGTCCATCTTTCGTACTGCTTCTGACATTTCCAGGTATCTGGACAGCAGCCTGCCGATGTCGAGATAGCGTAGTATTCGACCTTCTTCCGACTTCTTCAAACCTTCTGTGGTAGGCAAGGATATGGTTTGGTTGAGGTGGAAGTGTGAGACTACTTTGGGTAAGAAGGAAGGGACCGTGCGAAGATGGATAGTCTCTGGAGTGATTCTAAGAAACGGATCACGGCAGGACAGCGCTTGTAGCTCTGAGATGCGGCGTGCTGAGCATACAGCCAGCAAGAACACCATCTTCAAGGTTAACAAACGGAGGGACAGACCTCGAAGAGGTCTGAAGGCGTGTCCCGCTAGGAATTCCAAGACTAGGTTGAGGTTCCACAGGGGCACAGACCACTTTCAGTGGCGGGCGAATGTGTTTGACTCCTTTCAGGAAATGGGAAATGTCTGGGTGTGTGGCGATGCTGTTGCTGTCACTCCGGGGACCATAGCAGGATAGCGCTGCCACTTGAACCTTGATGGAATTGAGGGACAGACCCTTCTGAAGGCCATCTTGCAAGAAATACAAAATGATAGGGATTTTAGCGGCATGTGGACTGGTGCTGTGAGTTTCGCACCAGGCTTCAAATACTCTCCAGATCCTTATATATGTTAGTGATGTGGAGAACTTGCGCGCTTGGAGGAGTGTATCTATTACCGGCCCCGAGTATCCTCTTTTCTTCAGTCTAGCCCTCTCAATGGCCAGACCGTAAGAGAGAATTGAGCTGGATCCTCGTGGAGGATGGGACCTTGCCGCAGCAGGTCCCTGTGTGGAGGCAGGGGAAATGGAGTCCCTGCCAGTAGTCTTCTCATGTCTGCGTACCAGGGTCTTCTTGGCCAGTCCGGGGCCACTAGAAGAACTAGGCCTCTGTGCCGCTGAATCTTGTGTATAATGGCGCCCAGCAGGGGCCATGGAGGAAAGGCATATAGCAGGATCCCCTGAGGCCATGGCTGTACCAGGGCATCGATCCCCTGGGATAGAGGATCCCGCCTGCGGCTGAAATATCTGGATTCTTGAGCGTTGGACCTGTCCGCTAGTAGGCCCATGCCCGGCGTTCCCCCACTGATCCACAATCATTTGGAAAGCTGTGGGCGACAGCTGCCATTCCCCTAGATTTAGGCTTTCTCTGCTGAGGAAGTCTGCCGTGGTGTTGTCCTTCCCGGCGATGTGGATGGCGGAGATGTCCTGGAGATTTGCTTCCGCCCAAGTCATCAGGGGGGCTATTTCTAGGGATACCTGTTGGCTTCTGGTTCCGCCCTGTCGGTTGATGTATGTCACCGTGGTGGCATTGTCCGACATCACTCTGACCGCTCTGTTTCGAAGTCTGTGGGCAAATTGCAGGCACGCTAGCCTGACTGCCCGTGCCTCTAGTCGGTTGATGTTCCACCCCGACTCTTCTCTGTTCCACCGCCCTTGGGCGGTGAGTTCTTCGCAGTGTGCTCCCCATCCGTTCAGGCTGGCATCTGTAGAGAGCAGGGTCCAGGTTGGGGAGGACATTCTTGACCCCCGGCTCATGTGGCCGGGCTGCAACCACCATCGTATCTGATTCTGCACTCTGGCTGGTAGAGGTAGGTGTACGGTGTAGATCTGTGTTCGTGGGCTCCACCGAGATAGGAGGGCGCGTTGTAATGGTCTCATATGAGCCCGCGCCCATGGTATCACCTCCAGCGTGGATGCCATAAGGCCAAGGACCTGTAGGTAATCCCAAGCTGTGGGCCGGGTGGCACTCAGCAGGGCCTGCAGACTATTCCGGAGCTTTGCTCTCCTCTTGGCGGTCAGACTGATCTTGTCTTCCTGGGTGTCGAATCGGACTCCTAGGTATTCCAGCGACTGAGAAGGCTGTAGGGAACTCTTGTTCAAGTTTACTACCCATCCTAGGCTTTCCAGAAGAGATATAACTCTGTTGGTTGCCTGGTGGCTCTCCTCCGCGGACTTTGCCCTGATCAGCCAATCGTCCAGGTAGGGATGGACGAGGATTCCTTCCTTCCTGAGTGACACCGCCACTACTACTATGACCTTGGTAAAGGTTCGCGGCACGGTAGCTAACCCGAAGGGTAAAGCTCAGAACTGGAAGTGTTGATTCAGGACTTTGAAGCGTAAATAGCGCTGGTGATCCCGATGGATTGGGATATGCAAGTAGGCTTCCGACAGGTCTAGGGATGTGAGAAACTCCCCTGGCTGTACTGCATTCTTGACAGACCACAGGGTTTCCATGCGAAAGCTGGGGACCCGTAGGTGCCGGTTGACTGACTTGAGGTCCAGGACGGGCCTGAAAGTGCCCTCCTTCTTGGGTACTATGAAATAAATGGAATAATGCCAGAATTTTCCTCCCATGCAGGCACTGGGATTATGGCTTTTAGGGATAGAAGCCTCCGCAAGGTAACTTCTAGTGCCGCCCTCTTGAGGGGTGAACAAGGAGATTCCACAAACTTGTCCGGCGGGAGCTGAAGAAAGTCCAGGTAATACCTTTCTCGGACGATGGCGAGGACCCACTGGTCCGAGATAATCTCGACCCACCTGCGGTAGAAGAGGGTTAGCCTGCCCCCTATGGCTGCTACCCCCGGATGGGTCGGCTGATTGTCATTGTGAGGTGTGGCCGGGACCAGAGCCAGAGCCGGTTCTCCTCTTGTTGTGCTTAGTCCGAAAGGACTGGTTCCTGGCATGAGAACGAGGTGCTTGGTAGTGAGCCCTGTAAGGGTTGAAGCGCTGAGAGTTTCTACCTCTGGATGGCCTAGGAAAAGGGCGCTGGGCCCTCCTGGACCTGTCTTCTGGTAGACGGGGTAATGGAGAGGCGCCACATTTATTAGCCAATTTCTCAAGGTCGCTGCCGAACAAGAGGGATCCCTTAAAGGGCATTCTCGTGAGGCGAGTCTTGGAGGAGGAGTTGGCCGACCAATTACGTAGCCAGAGGTGTCTTCTGGCTGCCACTGAGGATGATACTCCTTTGGCTGCCGTACAAACTAGGTCGGAGGCAGCGTCAGTGAGGAACGAGAGGGCTGATTCCATTTCTTCTCCCAGGGTGTTGTTCCTGGCTTGTGATAAGCAGGAGCGCGTCACCACGGTGCAGCAGGTCACAATTCGTAGGGACATGGCTGCCACCTCAAAGGCTTGTTTCAGAATGGCGTCCATACGCCGGTCATGTGCATCCTTGAGGGCCGTTATAATTTGGAAAAACGCTCAGCGAGCGTAAGGTAGCTCCAAACAGCTTTGGAGACGGAAATTACTGAATTGCTGCACTTCCTGCGGGGTATATGTACCCGTGCTGACGTCAGATCCGTCTCCAACTGCTAGCACGAGCACACTATACCCACTTGTTTTGAGTCCATCTGCTACACGCTAGGAAAACAAGGATTCATGTTACTAAGAGATTAAAAGAGTGTCATGTTATTAGGTAGATAACAGGGGAAACAGAAGCTGACATTGCTAGGAAGATAGAGTCAGGGTGGAATACAACAGGGGAACAGGGAAAGGGCCAGAAGCACAGAGTACTCGGGGGATAGGATATAGGGTGGAGGCCATAAGCCAAAGGGAAGGGGACAATTAGGGTACAGCCTGCCTGCAATGCTGTGCCTGGATAGGGGAACATGAGGTAAAAATGAGAACTAGACCAGAATAATAAACATGGTGGGATTAGTGGATTGATACACATAAGTATCAATACACATAAGTACACATAAATGCAGATTTTATGTGATTTGGAATGATGCACTCTCTATCTGGGTACTCAAGCTAGGGTGAAAGTACATTGTAGAAATCTCATCTTTGTGTGACTTCCCTCACTCAAATTTACATCAAATCTTCACTGATGTGTACTGTGCTGTTCGTACATCTGACTGTGCATGGAAAACTGGCCCCAAAACCCACCAAAACCTCACCTCGAGTTTCTAGATGACCCTCTTATAGTGATATAAATAGTTGACTACTATGAGAGCCTTATAAAAAGTCTCTCTCTCGCTCTTCGTAAGCTGCAAAGTGAAAATATTGTGGGCACGATAAATTTAACGAGCGTTGCAGTAAAATACCTACAAAAAGCGCTAAAACAGCGTGTGTTGCATAACTAAACTCACCCTAACCATGCCCCCCCCCCTTTTTTTTGTTTTAATTGCGGGCATTATGCATGCAAAATTTATAACATTTTGATGAATCTAGGGGTTAGTTAGGAGATCTAATTATGC